>NC_136065.1:728281874-728882929 GCF_964261635.1 Lissotriton helveticus
CAGATCGAACAGCCAAGCTCACAGCTCAGACTCCAGACATTCCAGTTAACACGACACAGACACCCACTCCAGATCAGACTACTTGTATGACAGTTAAGGACCCTACACAGGATGTCATAGACATACAGTTACATGCTACTCCCGAAGAAATCAAGAAATGGTCCGAACAAGGAGGGGTCCAGACAGATCAAGGATGGTTGACGAAGGGAAAAGCCACATGGTTTCTCCCCGACTCTATGGTTCAAGTCATTATTAATACCGCACATAGTCCAGCACATCTAGGAGAAAAAGCTATGTTAGATAGTATTCAGAACCTTTGGTTCAACAAGCATTTACGAGCTGCAGCCAAACAGAAAGTCCGTACCTGTATGATATGTTGTCAGTTCAATCCAGGTAAAAGTGTCCCGGTGGAACAAGGTGGATTCCAACCTCCTGACCATCCTTTTGAGGTCCTCCAGATGGATTATATTCAGATGGAGCGATGTCGAGGTTTCAAGTATGTCCTCGTAGTTGTATGTGCTTTGTCCAGGTGGACAGAAGCATATCCAGTTCCAGATTACACAGCTGCGACCACTGCCAGGCAGTTGGTTCGTGAGTTCTTTCCCCGCTATGGACTCCCTAGGGTCGTGTATTCAGATAACGGCCAGCCATTCTCATCCGAGCTCATGAAACATGTTTCCCTTCTGTTAGGGTACCAGTGGAAGTTCCATTGTGTACGCCATCCTGAAGCAGCCGGTCTTGTAGAGAGACATAATCAGACTTTGAAAATCCGAATTGCTAAAGTATGTAGAGAAAAAGGTGTAGACTGGCTAGTAGCTCTGCCAGTTGCTCTGTTCTACATGAGGATGGTTGCACATTCCAGATCAGGTCTGTCCCCGTATGAGGTCGTATTCGGCCGTCCTCCAAACATGTGGGGTACACCTAGACCCCGTAGTATTACAGACGTTTCCAGTAATATACTGACAGATTACCTAGCTTCCTTGATGTCTGCCCTACACTCTTGTCGTTCACAGGTTGCCGCTGCATTTCCAGACAACACCGAGGTGAAACCGCATGAAGTCGTTCCGGGAGAATATGTTTTGGTCCGCAATTTTGATCGTTCAAGTCCGCTGGAGCCCCGGTGGAAAGAGCCTCGAATGGTGTTATTGACAACAAGGACCGCCGTGAAACTAGAGGGCAGGAAGGGGTGGGTCCACACCAGCCATATTAAAAAGTTCCATGGATTACGACAAAAGACTTTTGTTAAGGACTGCCTTATTCCTAAAGACTGCCTAAAAACAGACTCTGAACTCAAGCCTCCCCTGTTAGAGAAAACTCCGCAGCAGGAGTATAAAGATAAGCTAAGGTCTAGTAAAATAAGTCAGCCAGTTTAATTTTCTAAGTCCCTCTCGGGTGAAACGGTTAGACAGGTTCCTGACATGTATGAGACAGACCCACACAGTGAGAGAGTTAGTCAAAACTCTAAAAGATGTATTATCGTTCTATTTTTCTTGCTATTTTTGAGTCTTATGGTTACCTGCACAAGTTATGCTTTACATTTATGTTTTCCAATTTCACATGTACATATGTTTTCTAATGCTACAGTAGAGCACACATTTAGTGATCTGCCTCCTCACGAGCTATCCTATCGTCTTGCTATGCGTAATAACACATTCATCCGAATGTTACACTATTCACACCAGACCAGCAATGCCACTAATTGTTGGGTGTGTGGTCGACTCCCCCCTTTCCAGACACCGAAGGGAGTTCTGCCACTCTTTCCTTATCCGTTTTCACATAATGGTTCATGTGGAGCATGGTCCACGTTAACGTCTTCCTCAACTGATATGTCCTTTCTGAATCGAACATGTTTTCCAGACAAGCAAGGTCTTTCCCATAGAACAGGGTTAGATCTAGAAAATGAAGTGTATGATTTAGGTAATTATTCCTCGAATTTCATGGTCTTGAATGTTCAGTCCGATACTACCCCAGATTTGCCTGCTATTTCAGTACTATCAGTCAAAGGCGAATTATGTATCAGAAAGAATGGTTCCGCACATGTAGGACATAGTGATTGTACTACTACTATCGAGTATAGTGACAGTGGGAAATCTATTTTCAAAGCCTCACGTCATTCTTATTTTGTTTGTGGTCAGACCGCATATGTTCGTCTGCCCCTCGATTGGGATGGAACATGTTACATTGCCTTCCTACTGCCACCAGTTTTTCTAGCCCCATCTGATTATCACAGAAACACACATCTAGTACACGTCAGACCTAGAAGGGAGATCGAGTCCCCAATTGTCGATCAAACTGAAACTACTCTAGAACAATATCAAGACTTCAATAAAGGTTTCTTTTTCTTTATAGGACCTGTCCAGAATAGTAAGTTAATACGTAGGCTAACCAGAACCCTTGAAGCAGTAGTGAATGAGACTACTTCTGCTCTAGGTAACTTAACCGAAGAGCAATCTGCTATGAGATTTGTCGTGCTCCAAAATCGTCTCGTTCTTGACGTCATACTGGCCGATAGAGGAGGAGCATGTAGAGTCATCGGATCTAGTTGCTGCATTTTCATCCCTAATAACGCGCCGTCTGTTTATTCAGCTATAACCAGACTTCATAAAATTGCCCATCAGTTACACCAGAATCCAGGCACCTGGACATGGTCCGGTTGGCTCTGGAGTATAATATCTGCCTGGGGATGGAAAGTATTGTCATTCCTGGGTATAGCAGTAATGATCATATTCAGTTGCTGCCTCTGTATACAATGTGGCCCTGCGATTTGCGGCATGTGTGCTACCTCTTGTATTCCTAGTCCTAAAACCCGTTCCAAGACAATCCGAGACGAGCAAATGATGCTATATGAACAGATAGATGGTATCATGAATATTGATGTTTCCTGATGGAAACGTAGGGCACAAGGAGGGAATGTGGAAAAGTAAATTTTGCCATGTTATATGTGCCTACGTGTTCCCCATCTTATGCTATATGTGCATGATCGATATGCATGTATCCCCCTATGATCGATAAAAGACGCAATCATAGTTGTGTCCAACTCTAGTATGCCAGTTCCCAGTTCTCGTGAAAGCAACGAGTATTAGGCCTATGTTGCCACGTTTTACAGTGTGCACGTTAATTCATTGAATTGTCCCCGTTTCTAGGCCTCAAAAGGGCCCGGACACCAGATTCAGCTCCAGTCTCCTGAACCCTCTCCGAGGAGCGATACAGCCCCCACCTGCATCCCTGACCCTTCACTTATTTCCTGCCTCACAGTGCCCGGCCCGGCCTGGCTCTGCCTGCCAGTCTGCCAAGAGTATGTTATGCTTCTAGTTATCAGTCCAGCCCTCCTTCTCTGCATTCCTAAGCTACTGAATCGCATCAACAGTTTCAGCCATGGTCTAGCCTTACTGTCTCCATGTAAGAAATACTGTATTAATATTCATAGAATACTCCTAGCACACGCAATACATGTAGAATTATGCATGCATCAGTCTTAGTGTCTAGTAGCCTTTGCCCTGATAACTTTTGGATTCTATCAATATGTACTCCAAACACCAGATACCAGATATGATATAGGTACATGTCGTCCTGACACTGTAGACTGTAGTCTCCTCTTCTAGCGCAGAAGTCATAGCCCCCAGTTCTCCCTGGTAACACGTCATTGCCCGTTTGCGCGCACCACTAGGTTAAAGGTCCCAGCTGCTCAGGTAGCCCCCTCCATATTTCCGCCCCATTTATGACACTTCTGTTACGTTTACATCACATGTCTATGTATACGCCCTGTACACGCCTTCTTGTTACATCATTTTGTCCTTATCTTTCGCGACTGCTACGAGATACGCCTACTGCTACGCCTACTGTATTGAATGTAATGTATTTGTTTTAGTATATATACCATGTAATGTTGCTTTTCGGTGTGCAGCTGCCGTCCCGTCCCGTACTTCCAGGCTGTTCTGTCCCTTCCCTTATGCCTGATTAAAGCCTGAAGACTCAAGATACCTCGAATCCTGTCTCTTATTTATTGAGCTATCTGTTTTATTTATTGTATTCAAAAATAGTACCGGTAATTAATTATTTATTTACCACAAAGTGATGGACTGTTGACCCTTATACTGGAGCATCTTTTGTCTGAATTAAAAACCCCAGATACACAGTGGTATCAAATAGATATGGAAAATTATCCATGAAAAATTGAAAAGAAAGAGAATATGTCTTGTCACCGAGTGCAATAGCACCGGTTTTAAAGAAAATTTTGTTTTTTTAACAAAAACGGAAAGGAGGAAAGTGAAATTCATGTTTGTCCTGATGAAGGTGGTCCGATTTATTTTATCCACCGAAACGCGTTGATGTTGGAAACTCTGTTAAATTTGCTCAAAACAGTAAAGACTCAAAGGCGGAAAATTGATTCCCCTATGTTGTGCTGTATATGATTGCAAATTAACATCCAAATTACAAATTTGAATGTCTTATGATATTCCTTTCCAGGGGGTTATTAAAAATGTGTAAAAGTATATTATATTTTGAGCTTTAAATAAATTGAATGTACTTTTTTTAAAGAGTATGTTTTTATTATTGTGAGAATTTTTAATAAATATTTGTATAAGTGCCTTGACATCCTGAGTTGGTGGGATACCTGGTTGAGCAGTTGATGATTGCACAATAGTGGTGTGGATATCTGTTTGCATACATAAGATTGGAAGCATCTTAGAAGGGAAAATTGTTATTTGACTTTTGTAAAGTTACCAACTACAAAGAACAAGCATATAATCTGTCAATCACACTTTAAGCAAGAGAATACCCTGAAATAATTACACAAAGGCCCAAGAAAAGAGCAAAAAATAATAATTGCTAAACTCTATTAGAGATCACTAGCTCCTCTACCCGGGAAAGGTAAACATGTGCTAACATCATTACAGCCAATATCAAATGATGTAAAAAAAAGAAGAATGATCAACAAAAACTGGAGGATACTGAACACATAAAAATTAACCCTATCAAAACCAATATTTGCCTACAAAAGATCACAAAACCTAAAAGACCAGCTAATTCACACCAGCTGAAGAACCAGGAAGCACACTGAATCTTAGGCCAGAATTTGGGGTTTACCACAGATTAATGGACATTTCTCATCTGCAAACTGTAATATAGGTCATCTCACTACACTAAGCAAAATATATTTATATATATTTGATCACACGCCCATAGGAGCCATGATCAATGGGACTAAGACTGTTGAAATCAATTAACATAGAAGTACTGTTCAATGCAAGTTGACCACCACTAAACTCGACACACACTTTTTAGATACTCACCAAGACAAGGACACAATGTCCCCAGACCCAATAATTTGAATGACACTAACCTCCGCCTTCCTTCTCTGCCTTTTTAGGTCTCGCCTTGTGAAAGCAGCACATGCCCTGCTCTCGCTATTACGAGTGCCTTTTTTAATCAATTCTGCGAAGGGCTTGCGTGCACGCGTCTGCATGGACAAACATGGCTGCTCTTGCCATTTGTGCATAGCAGACAGCATGCGCGTGTCGGTAGTCCGTAGGCACTGTGGACAGCCCGAAGCCATTTTGCAATTTGGTGTCCTAGCAACGGAAATGCTTTTTCCGGTATGGCATGTGAGTGCACCCCCCCCCCCCCCCCCTGGACCCTCCCCCTGACCCTCCGTCCCTCCTCCCCCCGATCCCTGCCTCTGACACTCTCTGTCCAGTGCCTGGCAGTGTTTGTGAGTGTTAATGCACTCCCCCTGTGCCCTCTTCCTTGCGAAGGGCCTCTCCCCATACGTTAGTAACTTATGTTAATATGCCTGATCCTAGTGTGGCAGTGGCTGTGGCGCGGCCCATCCCTTGCGCAGTAGGTGGTGCGCAGTGGTAGTCCTCAGGCGTTCTAGACAAGTTTGCTTAGGACGAGCGGCGGCCCCGTGTGACCCGAGAGCACTAACTCCCGCAGTGCGACTATCTTTTGACCCGAATTCAGGCGCAGTCTCGTTGCCGAGCCTCTCTGCCCCCGCCGGAGCCCCGCCCTCAACACAGCAGCAGTAAGAGGGACCCGCAGCTCCCCTGCCACCTAATGTTTGTTGCGACATGGATTACTTCCAGGAGCAGGTGCAGCAGAAAGACGTGGGCCGCCGTTTGCAGGTGAGGCCGGAGCTATTGGAGTATGTGTGCGATCCCCGTCGTTCACCGGATCTAGAACAGGACAAGCAGCACCTGGACAAGATAGTTAACGGCTGGGTTAACTCCAGCAACTATAAGGTGAGGAAAAACATGAGACTTGCAACTCATAGTCATAACACTGGTCTTGGGAGTGAATCAGTACCCGTATGATGGTGATCGGGACTGTCAGGCTAGGAAATTATAGTATTATGATTGGACCCCACACTGTTGTGATAGAAATCCGGCGCGTATCATCGGGGATTTGGCATTTGTACCTGGGTGCTAAATTGCTTGCTTTTTAACCAGGATAGTTTGATTCAAATTGTGACCTCTTGACCTGACCAAAATATAGTGATTTTGATCGAAACTATTTGAAGATACATGTGTGACTGTAAGACAAAATAACTTGAACCTTACTTTATGCGATCTTGTAACATCCTAGATGGTGTTTCACTCCTGTATCACACTATGATTCCTGTAGTCTTGTTTCAACAGGTCTCCATGTATTCTATTTTCTCTGTGGACAGCACAGTTTTCTCTCTAAAGTGTTTTGTTCTTTGGAGCTAAATGAATATTATACCCTGCCGTCTCCACTAAAAGCTGTCTTATAAAGAATTATCTGGAGCTAGGGTTGTAGTGCATATTCCATTTGAGCAGTATACTTTTTGGACGTAATTAATTGCTATGGGAAAATAATTTGTGTCATTCTAGTTGTGTCATGTAAATAGTAATCAGCACCTCTTGGTTTTATTCGGTACCGTTCAACCTGTGAAAATTTCCATTGCTTTTTTTTCTGGGTGCAGCAGTGAAATGTCCAAACCCCATAAGCCTCACCTGGATTTAGGATACCATGTTTGCATCTGATAAGCATGAATACCAGGGTTGCTAAATACCCAGGTTTAAAGACCAATGTTGTTGGACTAGAGGTATTGGATATTGGCCCAGTGCCCTCAGGACATTCTGCAAAGGACAGAGCTCCAATCCGTGAGAACATGTTGCTATGGACCGATCTTCGGATCCCAGGTGTCATAATAGGAGATACCATACTGTACGGGGCGACATATCACCCCAATCCCAGCATACCCACTTACATCCCAGTCTGGCCATATACACTTGCATACACATACCCACTTACATCCCAGTCCAGCCATATACATGTGCACACACATACCTACTTACATCCCAGTCGGCGATGTACGCTTACATAGATATACACACACTGACGCATGTGCACACCCATGTAGGCCTGCACGCACATGCAGACACTGTTGCAGAAATGTACGGACAGGCTCCGGCCTAGTACAAAGCATATACCCCTACACTCAGATACATAAAGACACAAATACATGCACGTACTCCAACACTTATGTACACATGCACACATATAGACACAAACACCCACATATCACACTGGTAATCTTACCCATACAATATATATACATGCACAAAAACATATACACAGGGCTTTAAGTGGGATGGAAAAGCTGGGTTGTCTGCTTTGCCAAGGACGACTTGGGTTAATTCTAAAAAACCTCATTGGGAATGCATTCTGCCCATTACTTACAGTTGGCTTCATGTTTTGTAATTCACGGTTGCTTGCTTTCTGTTTGCTGGCTTCATTTATTTCAGGCTGTCCAGCATCTAGCATTTCTTTGTCCCACCCATGGCGCAAAGCCTGTTTATAATGTGCTGTATAACTAAACACGTATAAGGTCCCAAAGGCAAGACCTATTGGCTATGCAAATGCTTGTGACTCCCAAGAGCGATTCTAGTTTTCAGGAGCACGAGTCACTGGACCTAGTTCCAGCTCCTTGTCCCCCCCTACCTTTATCGTGTCACTTTAAGATGGCTCCTAAATAATCATTGCCGTGGCAATGTCACTTGGATTCCACAGTTACACTAGATCTCATTACAACCGGGATGTCATTAATAGTGACAAAAGTAGGAAATGAGTTTAAACTGAGACCACAAAATGCAGCATCTTGAAAAGAAATAATCGAAACTTTATACTTTTTGTCTGTGCCCCCCGCAAATATGTCGTACTTCTCTAACATTCAAAGCTGGCACTCTCAGTGACTTGGTAAACGCTGTCAAGTTCGAAGTCATGTGAATGAAACAACACGTTTGAAAACAAGGAACTGGAAGTGTAGAAGACACTAACCAGTCCTGGAGGGTGGAGAGTTACTTTCTACCCTAGGAAAGGTAAGTGGGATACGTCCTCCAAGGCTCAATGTCCATTTCTTAAAGGTATCCCAAATAGTCTCATGCCACTGGCCATGATGAGAGAAAGTGCTTGCCACAAATAGACTCCACACCAGTAGGAGCAGGAAAGGAAAACAAATATTTTATGTAAATACAACACACCCATGCTTGCAACGCAGAACAGGGCTCAGCACTTGTTTGTGATTACACACAGAGTAGGAATTTAAATAACGCTGTTCCCGACTCCTTCAACATCATTTGGGAGCGTTAGACCACAGGGCCATCATTTTAACACTTTCACTCTATTATGACAGATCAGTGTACCAAGAGGATGCCATGTCCCCACATCATGTGGGGGCACTGACAAACTATAGAATAGTTGAGACCCGCTGTTAAATGAGATTTATCCTACAAAACAGGTTTTTATAGAAAAGAATCCCCAATGAGTAGCAATACACTATGACTCACGTGTTAATGTGCCCACTGTAGTGCATTTTTAATATGTAGAGTGAACCCATGTGTTACGAATAGTCCTCAGGATCGTTTTGTTGAAAGGTAAGCCCACCTCTGAATCTAGCCAACACCTGGATAGCCGTTACAGCACAGAGTGTTGACAGGATTGAGTGAGGGAAAAAAAATAAAGAATAGCAAGGAAGGAAAGGATGGGGACAGCAGGGAGGGAGATCTGAAAGACACAAACAAACACAGGCATAAGACTAACTCCCTATACAGTAAATGGGTAGCTTTTATGACGGTTGCTATGAGGTTTCCTACCTGTAAAAGAAAGAATAAAGCCTTGAGGATGTGAAGAGGTACGTAGGGTTGGATATGCTGTAACTATATGGATACAGAATATATACATGAGTGATACATACTCCAACGTAACAAATAACACAATGCTTGCTACGACAAACCAGTTCCTACTCTAAGCACATACCTATATAAGACTCCAATAAACCTCACAGGGGTAGAGTGTAATCCACACCTCCTAATCCCCTGTTAATAGAAAAGCCAAAAGAACAAGTTACACATCTGTACATATATTTATATGATCCGTGATACCCATTCACTCACAGTGATTGTTATGTCTCTCAAAGCTCCTCTGGAAATCCCAAAGGTGGAATTCCCAACTAATACCTCTTAGCTGGGTTCCAGGTATAGTCATATGTACACAAGAAAAAGATCACACCAAAATAAGTAACTATCCAATGTTCGATAGTTACAACTGAAATCACCGCCGTTGGCCGACAATACCAACCGGGACAAATCCAAAGTAAATCCCCAAAGCAAAACACCAGCACTAATCAAGGTCTCAAATAATGCTTTACAGCCGGAGGTGGAAGGAAACAAACCGCCGCTGAGAAGGAACCCACAGCGTCACGGTATACACACCCTTACCACACCAGCAGGACAGAACTCCAAAGACGAGCAAAGCTACGGGTCCGGAATCACCGACAACTTGCTCCGGCCGCCATTTCCTTTTTTATCGCATGGCGGAAGCATGATGCGCCGCAAGGAATGCCGGGAGTTGTAGTCTTTTCCCGGAGGATGCCGGGATTTGTAGTACGCGGTACCTCCGCGATCGTAACACCATGTCACCAGACTATGTGGGTATGGCTCATTGGATCAAACAAAATAGTCATATTGCGATGGCAGTGTTTTATGCAAATGTCTGTCTACGTATCTATGCATTCTCTTTTGCTTTCAAGGTTCTCCAGATTATTAGGATATGAGTTCCCAAAATATGGGACACACCTAAAAATTCCTACACCCATACACAATAGATTAATCATTTAAAAAAGCTATAAGAAACAGATATAAAGCTGTATATGAGTAAAGTAGGGCTCTACGCATGGGTCTTGAAGGAAAGCCATTGACCGATTATGGCAGAAAGGCGTGAAACATGTTGACCACAAATTGGACCAGAGAAGGAGTTATGTTCAATCGGTCCATATCGATTTTTATCCTTGCCATAGATCACCCCCTAAAATAAAAGCAGTGTGAATTGGTCATCTATAGGAAATGTTCGAATCACCACACCCACTACTCAACTATTTTCACTGACTCACCACAATCCCATCAGGATAAGGTCAGTAAATTATTTCCACTGAGAGACCCCTTTTGGAAAGGCATGCTGAGTACTGCTCTTCCCTTGCAGCATGGAGCACGACCTGATGATGAAGCATGTAACCTCTGTGGGTGAGGGTCAGTGCAGCTTATAAAGGCTACTCCTAGGGACATACGTTCCACAAAAAAAAGTATTTGGAATGTTTGTGTTTTTCCTCAATGAAGATCAGAAACCACACAGAACTTCACATCTTTTGTGAGTAGTCAATTCAATTCAAAATATCTTTATTCGATTGTTAGATGCATTCATAAAATTACAGATAAAAAATTGCCTAAAAATAGTCATGTTTAGGGAAGACATATGATGGGTCGTCAGAACCCTCTCATTACCTCTTGTGACTTTTGGTTTATTATGACCAAGCCAGAGCAATGTCTACACAAAGGCTTGGCTAAGAGGTAAGTCCAGGACTGCACATATGCCAGAGAACTGATGTTCTACCTACCCAGTCCTGCCAGTCTGTGCTTTATGTTGCTGGTAAGTGAGAGCAATATACCAAGTGAGAAAGACAGTTTCGCCTGAAACTGATTACCATGAAGACACTGAGGAGATATATATTTTGAGCTCTGCACACTGGTGTAGAGGAAGGAGAGGACCAGAAGCAGAATTATTCACTGATTCTCTTTTAGGCTTATGATGCATACCCCAAAAAATGATTAAGAAAATATGCACCTGAAGAATTCAGGAAGATGGCCCCACTTCATGTAGAGCACCTTCTTGATCATTGTGAGGCTAGATTTGGCTTCTTGCTTTCAGGAGGTGGATGAATAGGGCCACTGCAAAAACCTCAAGAGCCTGCAGTACTGGCCAACCTAATTTGTGGTCTCTGCCATGAACACTCCCTGAACTGGTGGGCTTCAGTCTGCTGCCACTGCAAGAGACATTCTTCAGGTACCAATTATCTTTTGAGATCCTGCAAACCTACACCCTGCATTGCCGTAGAGTTGTCTCAACCCAGTGCCTGTGTGGTGCATCCTGTTCTTGTGTATTTCTTATGCAAGTCTTCTTTGACCTTTGATCTTGTTATACTTTGCATTCACCACCACATTTCTTTGTCCAATTTCTGTGTAACGTTGGTCTCAACAGGAGGGCTTATGTACCCATCAAAACTGCTGTTTGTTCCACCCGCTTCGCCTGGACTGTAGCTTCCATCTGTCCCAGCAAGCATTGACCTGAGAATGGTGTGCCTCCTGCCGAACAGCACCGTCCTCATGCATGTCATATGTAATGCATAAAGAGCTATTCTGAAACACTGAACCAGGTATTAAAGTGTGCCAAGAGAAGGAATACATGTAAATGCTGTGCTTGGCTATAGTAAGTAAATAGCTTTATTTCGATATAATTGATATCATAAAAAGCAATACATGTACATTAAAAAACAGTAAAAACAATACATTAATAATAACATATACTTTAAGCGTCAATTTACATATAGAACTGCAAATAAACAGTCTAAAATACTCTCAGGCAAGGTGGGAAAGTCTGTTAAATCTAATACGCCATGCCCAACCTAAAAATGTAGCCAGTCCACTAGCAAACAGGGGCCGAGGGTCCGTTTTTAAAATTCTTAGGGCCTCCTTGTGGGATCTAGTCCCGAATTCTCTACAGAGTGGCTTCAGCCATCTGCTACGGGGGACTGCGTAGGCCGGGCATTCAAACAGTAAGTGTGAAACTGTCTCTAATTATCCAAACAACAGGGACAAAAAGGGGTTGTCTGCACCGGGACCTTCCAACTAGCAGTCATGATTCCCACTGGAAGAACGCCTACCCTAAATTTGAAATAAAGGTCCCTGTCCCAGGGAGCTAGGATAGTATCCAGGTACGGCTCACGGAAATGCACCTCCTTAACCAAAAGAAATTCTGCCGTTGACCTGCACAAATTGACATTACTCTTTCTGCCCTCGATCACCCAGGACCAGAATAGTTTTTTCAGAATTGGCTTGGGCGGGGCAGATCTAGTAATCCAGGCGTCCTCAAGGCCCAGATCTATTAGAAGACGCTTAACTTCCCTTAGCCACTGAATCTTTGCCCAGCCAGGCATTAGAAGGATCTCTTTTAGACCATCTGCGTAGCTGGACAGTTCAGGGACTCTCCAGATACGAGCCCATAGAAGGAGTGGGCGCAGCCTCGCCTGGTCACTGATAGGGCGGGTACCCATATCTAGAAGAAGAGGGAGAGTTGGGGTGCTGTGAGGGAGGGCCATTAGATCTTTATGGAATTTATTTTCGGAACGGGTCAGCTGATCCACGTTCTGCACACCCCATAGTTCTGCCCCATAGAGAGCTGCACTGACACCTCGTGCCCTATAGATATCAAGAACCGGTGCAATTGGTTTGTGGGAAGAGGCCCGTTGTTCCTTAAGAAGGGCCCCCGTCACCCTCTTATGGGTCAGCAGCATCTTTTGGTGATGGAATTTCCAACTCATGGAGTCACAGAGACGAATGCCAAGATAATCGAACTCCTTGACCCTCTCGAGTGGGACTGAATCAAGGGTAGATGGTTTGACTGATTTCTTCGGTGGGTTTAAGACCAGGAACTTCGTCTTCCCCGTGTTTATGACTAGTCCCCTTGAGTTGCAGAAGGTCTTAAAGCTGTTTAAGAGACTCTGCAGGCCCACTGGTGACTTAGAGATCAGGAGGGTATCATCTGCAAATAGAAGGTAGGTATTCTCTTGCCCGCCAGGGATGGTGCATCTGCTGGATGTTGTAGCAGATGCTCCACCACTCCGTTGACATATAATGAAAACAGAGTGGGGGCTAGAACACAACCCTGGCGGACACCTCTATTTACAGTTATTCGTGATGTTTTTTGTCTCTGATTACCCCACCTGATCTGTGCAAAGTTGTCTACCTGGAACCTTATCAGCATGTCCAGTAGGTATGGGGGAATGCCCAGCGCATCGAGAACACTCCAGAGGTGGTTGCGTGGGACCAGGTCAAAGGCAGTCCTTAGGTCTATAAATGCAAGGTACAGACTGTCTTTGCCCAGTACAACCACTTTCCAAAAAAGCATCATCAACCGGAATGCTTGCTCGATCGTCCCCATGCCAGTTCTAAAGCCGGCTTGGAAGTCTGATAGAATATTGTTCTCTTCGACCCACTGCAAAACCCTTCCTAGGACCACTTTGCCTGCCACCTTCTGCGAGGAATCCAGGAGGCTTATAGGACGGTAATTAGCAGGGTCGTCCCGACTCCCTTTCTTAAAGATAGGGACGACCTCTGCGCCCCTCCATGAATCTGGTAGGGCCGCACCAGCCAAGCCAGCATTCATTACGGAGGCAATAAGTCTCCCCCACTCGACTAGGTTAACACGGAGCAAATCCCCCGGGAGGCCGTCAGGGCCCGCCGCCTTGTTGGGGACCAGGCACTCAATCGCCCCTTCTACTTCTTTGCAAGTGAATAGGAATTCCTCACTGGGCTCTATGTTGCCCGAGGGATACTGTCCCACCTCGGTAATCTCGGGGCCCACGGCCACTGCATAAAGCTTGGAAAAATGATCGAACCATACTCCCTCGGTTATGTTACATGTTATGAGGGAGTCCGTGGGTTTGTCCCTAGTTCTTATTAGGTTCCAAAAACCCTTGGAGTCCTTCCTTGAGCTAGCTGCCAGTAGGTCTTGCCAAAACTGGTTCTCATGCTCGGCCCTCGCCTTTGATAAGGTCTTTCTATAGTTGCGCCTAGCGAAGCTAATCTGGGCCCCATCCTTAGCTTTCACCGCCCTGGTTAGCTCCCTTTTGGCAACACTGCAGGCATGGGAGAACCAACCCGCGTTGCGCATGAGTCTACCATTTGCATTGCCCCTTGAACCTGAGGAGTGAGCCACAAACAGTTCACCTAACACATTTGTTGTTTCAGAGAACAAGTTAGGAACCTCGAGATTGATGGCCCCCAGCGAGTCTAACCGCGTCGCTTGGCAATAGTGTGGGCATCATCCCTTGTTAGACCCCAATTGGGAGGCCACTGGGCAAGCATTTGTCTGAAGAGGAGATATGCGCTCTAAAAGACATGCACTGGAGGCCAGTTCTACCCTGTACCTCATCAAAAGGGGGTGAAATGTGTCCTGGAAGAGACCACAGACAGTATGGCGTGCCTTATGAGAAAGATCAGCAGGGGTAAGAGGTCCTTGGAAGAATATTTCCTCAGTGATGCTTGATGTAAATCAACGGTTTTATTAACACAAGGATAAAGCAATGTACGTTATCGTCATTTCTTTTCAGAACAGTAAATAAAATGCAAAAATGTTTACTTTTCGAATGGACTCAAACTAGGTTATGTAATAAACAATACCAAAAGGGCCTTCAGGGAGACCAGTCCACTGTTAGAAATGTCAAAGTAGGAGAAACTTATCTCCCTGTTTCCTAACATACTGAAGGACTGAGGAAGTATCCGAAATAGAACCATACTTTGATGTTGGAGGATTGGCCTATATCAAGGATTTCGAGAAACAAACTGCCACTGGCTGTTGTCAGACAACGTTCCATGTATACAGATTGAGTCTAAAAAAGATGGTGGAAATTACCTGTCAATAGTTCTGTAGAACAAACCCTCCTGAATTGAGGAAGAAAGAAAGTCTATGGTGTCTTTCTCAGAAACCAAAAACTGCCTCGGGTACTCCTTCTCACTTTAACTGCCAGATAGGCACTCAAGGACATACTAATTGCAGTATGGTATTCTTCAAATGACTTCATCATAACATCTTTAAAGGCTAAATGATTGATGTTGGCCGTCAAGACCAAGTAGTAAGTTAGTTGATCCTGGGAGAAGAGGAAGACATAGTGCTAAAGAATGAAACAGTATAGTACGCAGTGGCTTATTTGGCGAAGTTCACCAATTGACTGCTGGAGTCCTTGAAATGATGGCAAATGGAGACTGAAGATTTGCCTTAACCCCAATTCTGAGAAAAAGCTTACAATGCCACTACTTGAATATTTAATTTTCATCTGTAAAAAATAGAAGCTGGTCATGGAACTGACCAACAAAATGTGAACTCAAATAAACTAAACCTTTTGAACACCTGACTATATGGGCTAGCTGCTGGTGTTTCTCGATTTCCTTGAAAACCAGTCCTCGGTTACACTGGACTCTCGCCGAATGTGTAGTATCTGAACAGTTAACTAGCAACTGAAAAATCATTTTCAAAACAGTACAGTAAGACAGGTCAGGACCAATGTTCCCTCTAATTTTTTTCCACAGTGTGCGGCAGTGCAAGCTCCCTGTGCACTGCAACCAAGGCTATGTGCGCCAACCAACTGGACATGCAAGCGAGTACTGCTCTCAGCAGTATAAATCTATGGCAATTAACACTCCAAACTTCTGTTTACAACCAGAGCGAAAACAGGTGCATTACACACACACATAGCTCTATATAAAAGGGTCTTGAGACAGTTTTGCAACGTACATACATACCTTTGTGACATGAATTGTTTACTCATGTAGCACCTACACCCTAGGTTTAGAAAAGGACTGAACATAGAAGGTGGAACCATTATATTTTTCTGAACAGCAGGGTTGATGCAAACAGTTAGAAGGAGGCAGTTATTATTGAGCGTGAACCCAGATCCATGCTGGTCATATCAGTGAAATATGCTGACATTTTTCCTAATGTAAATTACCGACACCAAGGCACATTGAGCAGCGCCCGCAGGTTGTCTGCTTTATTGTTATGAACAAGAATATGCAGTGTGAATGTGCTCTCTTATTTACAATTTAAGTTGCCCCAAAACAAAGCCCTCATTCAAATGGCAATGAGCCCTACTTTTATTAAAAAATAGGCCTGGCTGGGGGTCACGGGAGCCTAATACATATACACCAAGCAATGGAGGGGAAACAAAGGTACATAACTTATCACTTTACAAGTCAAGTACTAGGGAGAAACATTTGAGGCAGGCTTTTGACTTTGTTTACCCCTTGCATAGGAACTGTATGCAGGTACTGTAAGAAGGTAGGCATATGTTAAGAGTGCAGAGCCGGAGAAACAAAAAAGTCTGGATTTAAAATGTAACAGTGCCTAGGATATGTCTATATTTATAAGACTTTACTGAACCGCAAGTAATAAAGGATATGTGTCAAAAGCAAAAACCCACTTACCTATCTACAATTAAATTTGGAATTTGCATGTCACATAGTGTGCTCCACAGGAGATGCATTGGCCCTCTATGCAGCATAATGCATCAAAACTGTAACTAGACAAAACAGATCTCTCCAGCAACTGCATTAACCACTAGAGCTCTACTACCATTACTATTGCTCCCTGAGATTTTTGAGCACCCAAATATATTTGCAGAAGGTTTCTTAACACAATAAGATATTTAAAATGTCAGCCTTTGTATTAAGTTTAGCCAGAACAGATGTACTGTCACATTTGTACTTTTAGCCAATTTCTTTGCTGCAGAGTTTGAAAAAAGTAAAGGTATAAGATGACAGCCACACTGAGTTTCATAACTCCATTTCTCGAGACTGCACCCTCTTTCTGTTATCACGTCTTGACCACCAATTTATATATTGGTACATCTATGAGGTCTTTGTAGTAGGTTCATGGTGAATTGGCAAAAAAAGTGCATCCTGTTCTAAGATCAGCACCCACAGGATAAAAGCCTACAGCCATCCATTCCCCTACCTCTCCAAGTTCTAACAGCACTATAAATAAATGGTATGACTTGGAAAGGGTTGCACTCTGTATGAGCTCAGCCTTGAAAATATTTGGAATGCAAAACATTCACAAACATCCTGTTAGAGGATAGCAAGGTTGTATATGATAAAGTGACCAGGTAAGAGAAACCCTTCAAATGGCATGCGATACAAGATGAGCCTTTCACTAATTCGATGAACTGGTTATGGTCTACCCTATTATGAACGATCCAGATGAAGGCCTGCTCCTCATTTCTGAAACCGATGCATCCTTGTAGTACATCCAGTGGTGTTATTTTCTCAAACCTTAACTACTGTAGAGAATAATTTAGGACAGTTATCAACTGATTATCAATGATGACATTTCTCATTAATGACATTACCTTGAGGGGGCACTGCATACTGTGGCTGTGTGGAAACATTTTTATAACATGGCCTTTTTGAAGTTGACGATGTGTCCTACCTCCGGGGGTGCTCAGTAATCTGTTTTTTGTAATATGGCATCTGCTTTGTCTCAGGCAGCAGAGGCCTGCATGGATCTGGGGTGGTAAGGATGTATAATTATAAAAAAAGAAAAATGTACTTACCTCTTCGCCGCTTTTTCCCACTTTGTCTCTTCTCCACCGAGCAGGAAGCAGCAAGGCTCCCCCTGAGCCAACTCTACAATACAGTGTTGTGATTGACTCCCCTAAACCAATCACAATGTTGCAAACGAGAGGGCCGGTCAAGGCATCATGCACACTTTAGTGTGCCCACCACTCTCCCCTGCTCTGTCATCAAAGCAGCCCCCCCCCCCCCCAAAACATCACGTTATTATCATTTTATTTTTCCTTTCTTTTACTGCTGCAGACGAGGCTATTCTGCCTTGGCAGAGAAGCCACTCGGCTCAGGACAACAGCATGGAAAGGCTGTTTCTTTACCTTTATCTCATCATGAGGATATTGAAGTAGCATACACCACAGCAAGTAATTATTAAAAGTAAAATAGTTAAAAACATGAACTGAGAAACAGTCCGTCACATAACAGGAGTGACTGTGCATACTATGGACGAAATGTAAAGTGCAAAACATAAATGTTGTGTACAAAACATTAATTCCTGCTTTGTGCCCCCAAATGCTGCTGTTGATAGTTTTATATAACGTAAACCTCAGAGTGTTTTACATGAGCACCAGTTGCTTTACACAAAGACACATACATTTTTTTTTAATATGGGGGGATTAAGTGCACACTTCGGCAACATTTTTCTTTGGAGGCTAACGCTGCCTTTGGTGATTCTAAAGGCTTTTCAGAAGATTTTCTGGGGGGGAAGCACAAACAATAAAACTTGATGCAATCCTGGACTTGAACTTGGCTCCCCTGTTCCAAAGACGGAAGCACTGCCACTACTCCACACTGTCGCTGCAAATGTAAACAGCACCTGACATTAACAGAGCAAGCAGAAGCTGCGAGCTCTCTAATGTGCAGCATATCTTTTGTGCCCGTAACAGCTGCTTTTCTGTCTGTCTTTTTAAACGTACTGCCACTGCTCCTAGCACTTCACCAAGAAAGTGACAGTTTTATTACCATTCCGCATCATGTCTTTAAGTATGTGGTTTCAGGAATGGGCTCTTTGTGACCTGCGCGCTTTGGAAGTGTGTGTGCACGCTGGTGGCAAGCCCTGTATGCGCGCGCGCACACACCCACGCATGTTAGAGAGAACTTTGGTCGGGACCATACATCTGGAATATCCTCCACCCGTTTGACTGTGGATGGTGAAGGATTTAGATAGAACATCTAAGGCACTGATGTGAAAATCAAACTTGTTGAGCTTCTAACTGCCAGTTGATGCAGTCCCTCAGTAGGTTTCTGTAGGAAGCTGGCTCTGTATATACTATAGTATGAACAAAGGAGAGAGTGTAGGGATTTAATCCACCTTAGTGGATGGAAGAATACTCCTGGTCCCCTGGGTTAGGTGTCTAAATTAACAAAAAGAAGGAGTACCACCAGAAAAAATGCTCAGCAGAGCGATTTCGGCGGGATGATTCGGTTTCAAAAAGAAAAGAGTCCTTCTTTGTTTTTTTGTTCAAATCTGTTTTTATTGTGAACACAGCGATAAGCCTACAACCCCTTATCGAGGCCGGCCGCGCATATGCAAGTCTGTAGATGGAGTTGACCAGGGGAGATGAGATCCTTAACACAGCGCCCTGCCTACAACCCCCGGGGGGGCCGGCCGCGTGGCTTAGGGGAAAATATAGCAGAAGGTGGTCATGTGCTGGCAACGCGCCGCTGTACGGGGGGGGGCGCGTATGGGGGGGAGAGCAGTGGTGTCACATTTTCAAAGGCCCAACAGGGGCCAAACTGTCCCAAAGGGGGGCGGAAGCCAGAGTGGCAAGCAAGAAAGAAGAAAAAGTCGGAAGTAGAAGAGTAGCGGTGTGGCGGAGAGGGGTTAGGGGGGCATAGCTACGATCGCCTACAAGAGGCGTAGAGCGCGAACCAGCACTGGGAGGGGCAACTAAGGGCCTAGTCTGCTTGGGTCAGCAGGAATGAGGGCGTCCTCGAACAATTGCAGAGCGCGGAGCCTGGGGGGCATGTGGCGGGCATAACTGATGGAGCACAGGTGACGCACGAGGGGTTCCCACACTGCCTTGAATCGCACCCCCCTTGATTGTATCCGCGCCGTGAGCAGCTCCATGGTCAGGACCTGCCAGAGGCGCACGAACCAGGAAGCGATCGGCGGTGCCTCAGCCCGCTTCCAGTACAGAGCAATGAGTTGTTTGGCAGCGCCTAACATGTGGAGGGTGAGGATCCAATCGCTGCGCGTGAGTGCTTTGAGTGTGGGGGGTCGGACGCCCAGCAGGAGTGTGCAAACCTCTTCAGGGAGGGGAAAACCCAACACCTTCTTAATGTGGCTAAGGACCTCCTTCCAAAAGACAGCCAGGGCAGGGCACGACCACCAGATGTGTATGAAGTCACCAGTCGCAGTGCTACACCTCCAGCACAGTGGTGAGGAGGCGGGGAACATTTTGTGGAGGCGCAGGGGGGTGTAGTACCATTGCGTTAGCATCTTGTACGCATTTTCCCTCTGCGGGATACTGCGGTAGGTTTTGGGAATGTCACTCCAGAGCCTAGACCATTGAGATGGCGTGAGTTCAGTGCCAGTCGCCGTCTGCCACTGCCCCTGGTAGGGATGCGCAGGGGGGGTGAGAGGGTGCTGCAGGATATTGTAGATTTGGGAGATAAGCCGTTTCAGTCCCCCGAGGGAGCGCGCCAGCTTCTCAAACGGAGTAAACTCCCTGGAGGCAGCCTGGGACATGTCGTCTCCCGAGATCCAATGGCGCAGCTGCGCATACTGTAAGCCAGCGGTTAGGGGGAGGTTAAATTCTTCCCTGCAGTCCAGCCATGATTTAGGGGATCCACCAAGAAAGAGGTCCCCCGCAACCCTGCAGTCTCCCTGCGTCCAGCTCTCGAAGGCTCGGGTCCGGGCAGCAGGGGGAAAATGCGGGTTACCAGCAATGGGGGTATGCGGAGAGGGGAACGTGGTTAAACCCTTGGACACTGCCACTCGGTCCCATACCTCAAGCACCGTCCTCGTGGGGACCGCCATATACGCACTCCTGGAGCGCGCCACCCGCGGTAACCAGGGCAAGTCCCATATGGTGCGCCCCGTGACCACTCGGTCCATGTGGAACCAGTGTTTGTCGCTTTCGCGTGCACCCCATTCGATCACGAACCGGAGATGCGCCGCCCAGTAGTAGTGGAGGAGATTCGGGCAGGCGAGGCCACCCCTGTCTCTCGGTTCCATGAGGACTTTTTGCGAAAAACGAGGCCGCTTACCTCCCCATATGAAGGACGTGAGGTCGCGCTGGAGGTTCCTGATGCAGTGGATCGGGATCGGAGTGGGGAGGCACTGGAAAACATAGAGAATGCGGGGAAGGACCGACATCTTGACCGCATTGAGCCGCCCCAGCCAGGATATCATCAGGGGCTTCCATTTCCGCAGGTCTGCCAGGACTTCTTTGCGGCAAGAGGCCCAGTTTCTGGGGGACCACGAGTCGAGGTGGGGCGTGATGTCAAGACCCAGGTATGTAATGTGATCATCCGCCCAGCGGTAGGGTGCGATCTCCTTCAGGAAGGAAACCTCCTCCTCGGGGATGGTGAGGTTGAGAGCCCAAGATTTGGTGTGATTAATTTTAAGGCCGGACGCCTGCTCAAACAGTGAGAGGGCGTCGTGCACCGCTGGGAGGGAGATCCGAGGGTTCGTAAGGGTAAGGATCAGATCGTCCGCGAATAACGCTACCTTGTTGGTGCGTCCCCCGTGAGGGACACCGTGAATGTCAGGAGCGCGTCTAATCAGCTCCGCCAGCGGTTCTACCGCTAAAGCGAACAGGAGCGGCGAGAGCGGGCATCCCTGTCGTGTTCCCCTGTGGATTGAAAGCGGTGGCGTCAGTTGGCCATTGACCCGTATTCTGGCCTGTGGTCCGAGGTAAGGGGCCATGCACCTGGAGATCATGGTAGGGCCAAGACCCAGTTTCCTGAGAACCGCCCGCAGGAAGGTCCAGTCGACCCGGTCGAAGGCCTTTTCCGCGTCCAGGGAGAGGAGGCAGGCCGGGATTTTCCAATGGTGCACCTTTCCCACCAAGTGCGCCAGCCTGCGGACATTATCAGCCCCCTGTCGATCTCGAATAAAACCCACCTGGTCTGGGTTCACCAATCCCGGCATAAGCGGGTCCAGCCGTTTGGCCAGGATCTTAGTGTAGATCTTGAGATCGGTGTTAAGGAGGGCGATGGGGCGGTAGGAGGCGCAGAGGCCGGGATCCTTCCCGGGCTTGGGGATCAGGGCTATTTCCGCCAGACCCATATCGGGGGACGGTCCAGTGTCGTCAGAGAAGGAGCCGTAGAGCCGCAACAAATGCGGGCGGAGCTGGGTCAGGAACAGTCTATAGAAGGCCAACGGCAGGCCGTCCGGCCCCGGGGTTTTCCCCACAGGGAGGTCCTTGACAGCTTCCGTTATTTCCTCTTCCAGCAGGGGACCCTCCAGCGAAGCGGCGCACGCCGGGGACAGTGGAGACCCCTCGAAGTCCGCGAGGACGGCCTCCCGTGCCTCCGCAGAGGTGGGCTCCTCAGCATACAGAGAGGAGTAGTAATCGACAAAGGCAGCCTGCTTGGCCCTCTCGGAGGTGACACTAGTGCCATCCTGCCGCTTGACATTGGCGATGTGGGCCCGAGCGGCACGCGCCCTCAGCCTGCCGGCTAGTAGGCGACCTACCTTGTCCCCCCCCTCGTAGTACCGCTGCTTGAGCGCTAGCAGGGAGTGCTCTGCCTTGTTGGTGCGCAGAGCGCGGAGTTGTCCCCTGAGGTTGGCGAGAGTCCTCTTTGACGCCCGCGAGGGGGTGTCCCGGTCCCGGGCCTCTGCCAGTTTGATCTCGGAAGCCAGGTCGGCCTCCACCTTGAACGCCTCCCTCCGCCGTGCCACCGCCAGGGAGGTGATGTGGCCCCGAATGGTGGCCTTAAAGGCATCCCAGATCGTGTGGAAGGGCAGGTCGGGGGTGTCGTTGACGGCAAAATACGAGTCTATGGCGTCACGGATGCTAGCGGCGTCGTCTGGGTCCCGAAGGACCCTCGGCGGGAGCACCCACCTGCGTTCACAAGTGGCGCGGGCCAGGGGATCCTGGAGCAGGAGTTCCACATGGGCGTGGTCCGACAGGGAAATGTCGGATATAGCGGCTGCTAAGGAGTCGCGAGCTAAGTCAAGGGAAGTGAAGAGGTAGTCGATCCGGGAGTACGTCCGGTGGGAGTGCGAGTAGAAGGAGTAATCCCGGGTCCCCGGGTTGTGATAGCGCCACACATCCACGAGTCCCAGGTCGAGAAGTTGCGTTCTAAGGGTAGAGGACATCGCTCCCGCACCGTTGAAGGGGGCTCCCGCACGGTCTAGCTCCGGGTCCCAAACAAGATTGAAATCTCCGCCCAAGATCACATTGGCCTCGCCCGGTGGGAACTGATCCCGCAGAAGTGCCTGGAGGTATTTGTCCTGCGACTGGTTGGGCGCATACACACAGCCTAGAGTAAACCGCGCACAGCCCATCTGTACCGAGGCTCGGAGGAACCGCCCGTCAGCGCTCCCGAAGGGTCTCACGGGTCCCCGCCAGATGCCAGCCCTGCAGAGAATTGCCACCCCCGCTGTCTTGGTGTCAGAGGATGCCCAGAACTGTGTGGGGTATCTAGGGTGCGCCATGCGTTTGGTGTCCCCCCTGAGAAGGTGTGTCTCCTGGAGGAGGATAATGTCAGGGGAGTGGTGTAGGAGGTAGCGCCATACTTGCTTCCGCTTATTAGGGGAGTTGAGCCCTTTGACGTTGAGGGAGAGGACCTTCAGGGGTGTAGGAATGTTCGCTGTCATAGCACTAAGGGGGAGTGAAGTCGCGCAGGCCCCAGCTTAGCAGACACCCCCGCGGAGAGAGCAGCGGCATTCTCGTCCCGCCCCCAGCGCGCCAATCCCCGCAAGACCCACCATGCCGCCCCTCCGTAAGCGCAGAGGGAGAGTAGTAAGAGAGGGCAATGTGAAGGAGAAGTAGGAGAAGGAAAGAGAGAGAAAAGAAAGGAGTCACAGGGAAGAAACAGAACCAGAACAGGCCAACAGGGCCAATACACAATGTCCCAGGTACCGGACATCCTCTACCCGAGGGTTCGGATGAACTCAGGAATGTCACTTCCTACAGGACAAAGGGGGGGTGAAGATGCGGGTAGATGGAATGAAGTTGAGTCATCTCAGAGTCCGTGCATCCCGCTGCCTCAAGGTAGTCCGGAGGGGAGTCGAGCCGTGGGGTGTACATGGTCTATGCAGACGCCTATAGAGCGCTGGGGCTCAGTGGTGCGGCTCATGACTTGGTAAAGGTAGGGGGCATCGTCCAGCCCGGTAGTACCCCACTAGTGAGAAGGGGGGGCCCTACCCCCAAGAACAGTGGGGTGAAGTCACCATAGTGCAGGAGGGCAGACCAAAGTGTCCAGGGGGGAAGGGCGTGTTTAGGGCAGCTCGGGTCACCGTAGCGATGGTCAGCTGTCTTCCGGGGTTGAGGGGCGACCCCCACCTTCAGAGCCAGAGGCGACAGGCTGGGAGGACTGCTCCTCGCGATCGCCCTCAAGAGAGCGGATGTGCGCTATGATGTCCTGCTTGGTCTGGGAGGCAGATAGAGCGTCCACCGGGGGCGACCGTCGGCGTTTGCGCACAGTGGACCATTCTGGACGCGGAGGCGCCTTCTCCGAGTGGGAGGGGCGAGTCGGGCTGTGGTCCGGGGATTCCGGCATGCCTAGCAGTTGTGCCGCTTCACGATAGGACCTGAGGGCCCTGCGTTTGCCCTCCCACCTGAAGATGAGTGCAAAGGGATGTCCCCACTGGTAGGAGATGTTGAGGGCCCGGAGTCTCTCGGTGACCGGGCGGAAGACCTTCCTTCTATGGAGTGTGGTTGGGGCTAAGTCCTGGTAAATCTGGATCTTGTGGCCCTCATACCGCAGGTCCGGGTTGTCCCTAGCCGCCTTCAAGATGGCCTCCTTCTCGGTGAAGTAATGGAGTCTGGCGACGATGTCGGGCAGGAGGCCCGCTTTACCTCCCGCTCCAAAGACTCGGTGAGCGCGGTCGAGGCGCGGCGGGGGGGCGTCTTCCTCACCCCTCACCGCTTGCAAGAGTAGGGCCACGTAGGCCATGGTATCAGTCTCCTCTTCTCCGAGTGGCACACCCCGGATGCGGAGGTTGTTGCGGCGCCCCCTGTTTTCCAGGTCCTCCTGCTTGATCTGGAGCTGGATATGTTGCTCTTCAAGGGTCGCCACTCTCTGCCAGATCAACTCGAGGTCCTCGGTGCGGGAGTCGACCGTTTTTTCCAGGCCGTCGACCCGGTCGCCAAGGTCGGTGACTTCCCTGCGCAGTTCTTTGACGCACGTATGGACCTCCGTCCTGAGGGATCCAATTTCCGTCTTCAAATCGGCCATGAAGGAGGACATGAAGGCCTGGGTCACCGGTGGAGAGACGGCCGGTGGCGGGGGATTCCCCCCCGCCGGTGCGGGGCCCCCAGAAGAGGACGGCGAGCCCGTCTTGCCCCACATAGAGGCCACTGATGTACCCCTTGTTGTCGGTGGCGGGGGTTCCGGTTTGTTCCCCCTGCCGCGGGTCATGGTCCACGTAGGGCGTCGAGGGATTGCGGAGGACAGGGGCAGCTGATGCTCGTATCCCTCGTACCTTGGCGGAGTAGAGTCGAGTAGCCCGAGCCGCTCGTTCAGGGGGCAAGGCCACGTGGTAGAAGATGGCGATGGGGGGGTCAGAGCACGCTGCTGAAGGCCGGGGTGCTGGAGTGCCGCTGGTGCTGGGAGGGGGTGAGTCCTCTGGGCAGGCAGGGCAGTGCGCAGGTGGGGAGCCGTCCGCAACAGGCGACTCAGGGCTCAGGGCTCACAGGCGGAAGGTCCCCGATAGCTTGGGGCGGGATGCGACCACCCGCTCCCACCTGGTGAAGGGTCTGCTCCCAGCACAATGTTCAGGTGGCCCCCCAGTTGTGGCCCACGAGCGACCAGGAGGGTCCCCTGAAGTGTCCCAGCAACAGCAGGCCCAAGGCTGGGGTAGCCGGTGTTGGCGTTGGCTATGGCGGGGGCCCCCCGGAGTCTCCGCAAGCCAAGCGGGGGGATTGCCCCGATGGTAGATCGCTAGGCCCAGCAAGGCCTCAGGGGCAGATCAGTGAGTGGTTGGATCCTGCAGTGCCGGGGTCCTCCGAGGCCGGTCTCACCCACACATGGGCCCCGGTCAGCCCCTCAGCCCGCCGGGATGTCTAGGGCAGCAGGGGGCACTCAAGCGGGGGCCACCTGCGCCAGGGAGCCGGCCCTCTGCCTCCAGGAGCGCCGCCGCCGTGGGTCAGCCAGGGGAGGTAAGCGGCGGGCAGACCCGCGCCCGGGCCTCACCAATGTCGGGCCCCTCCCGGAAGAGACAGGGGGAGGGGGGATGGCGCGCCGCTGCTCACCGGGGTGTCCCGCGTCGGATGTGTCGCTGCCAGGCCTCTCAAGCAGGGGGCCTCCGAAGATCTCCGCAGCCCAGGCCCGCCGCCTCCACCAAAGCCGGGGCCTCGCGCGTGTGCGGCGTCCAGGCAGCCGCCGCGTTTCCCGCCGGGGGTAGCTCGGCCCCAGCTCCAGTCGCCTCAGTGCGCAGGGCGGTAGCAGGAAGGTCCGCCAGGGGAGGATGGCCTCAGGTGGGGTCAGGGAAGCTCCGATGCCACACTCGGACCGCCCCGCAGGTCCACTCCGCAGGAGCCGGCCAGGACGTCTCGGCAGCAGACCCGCAGTCAAGATGGCGGCCAGGGAGGCGATCACGGCGGGCCCGGGGCTTCAGCACCGGTCGCCTCGGTGCTTAGAGCGTCAACAGACAGGCCGCCAGGGAAGTATGGCCTCAGGTGAAGTCAGGAAGGCTCCGATGTCGCACTCGGACCGCCACGCAGGTCCACTCCGCAGGAGCCGGCCAGGACGTCTCGGCAGCGGACCTCAAGATGGCGGCCAGGGAGCCGATTGCGGCGGGCCCGGGGCTCCGGTCACCGTCCACACGAACTTGCCCAGCCGCGGAATGTCACCAGAAAAGATCGTTGGCAGTGCCAGCAATGGTTAGAGGGTCCCCAGGGACAGAAACCCCCCGGTATCCGCTGAAACAGGCTCAAGTAGGCAGCGGGGCAACGGAGCTCGCACGAGATGCGACTGCTCACATCGCTGTCTCGGCCACGCCCCCCCTTCTTTGTTTTTTAGTAACCCCTCACTCACCGACCTGGTCGGTGACATGCTTCATCATCGGGGCCACCTCGATGGCCGAGTGCCATCAAGGTGTGCTACAACACCTGAAATACAGTGGAGCTGGTATGTGAGTGATGAATGTAGAGAAAAGAGTGGGTGTGTTAAAAATTGTCCTGGTATGACTTATTTTGGAAAAAACTTTATTCTTTAAGACTACTGGACAATATTAAAATCTATGTGTAGATACAGTAATAGGTTTAATTATGACCAAGTGTATCTGGATTATATGTGGTGGGTCTACATGTTTCAAACCGTATTGGGAGTTACCGGTTATTCTTCAGGACCAAAGCAAAGAAATGGGTGGTCAGGGTACACTAACACCCTGCCGTGCCGTCATTCCTTTGTGCCTAGGTAACCAAATCGTGACACTAGGCAGAAAAAACAACAAAGGTATAACCCGGTGGTGGTTATCCTAACAATAAAAAGACGTAGTGAAGTGAAGAAATCTCCTGTCTTTGTGCTTCATCAATGATTGATGAAGCACAAAGACAGGAGATTTCTTCACTTCACTACGTTGAAGGCTTGTAACGAGTTTTCTTGTGATCAATATTCCTTTTCTCCACAGGTCTTTTTATTGTTAGGATAACCACCACCGGGTTATACCTTTGTTGTTTTTTCTGCCTAGTGTCACGATTTGGTTACCTAGGCACAAAGGAATGACGGCACGGCAGGGTGTTAGTGTACCCTGACCAACCATTTCTTTGCTTTGGTCCTGAAGAATAACCGGTAACTCCCAATACGGTTTGAAACATGTAGACCCACCACATATAATCCAGATACACTTGGTCATAATTAAACCTATTACTGTATCTACACATAGATTTTAATATTGTCCAGTAGTCTTAAAGAATAAAGTTTTTTCCAAAATAAGTCATACCAGGACAATTTTTAACACACCCACTCTTTTCTCTACATTCATCACTCACATACCAGCTCCACTGTATTTCAGGTGTTGTAGCACACCTTGATGGCACTCGGCCATCGAGGTGGCCCCGATGATGAAGCATGTCACCGACCAGGTCGGTGAGTGAGGGGTTACTAAAAAACAAAGAAGGACTCTTTTCTTTTTGAAACCGAATCATCCCGCCGAAATCGCTCTGCTGAGCATTTTTTCTGGTGGTACTCCTTCTTTTTGTTAATCTGTATATACTATACCAAAGTGAGTTATAGTGTACAGAGTCCAGGGGATCCCCAGAGATATGGAAGAGGCTGAAGTAGATAATGCTATCAGCTCTATTTGTGGTAGTGTGTTTGAGTAGTTGGGCTTATCCGGGGGCGGTGTTAAGCATTTATTGTATACACTAGTAAGTATAAAAAGTTATACGTTGTAATTTATTTAAGAACCAAAGGTTACTTAATTAAGGCAAGTTGTAATGCTTTCAAAGTATCAATGTTTTTCAAATAGAAAGGTTTGTAGAGTTTCAAGCAGTACTTATCAGTCGGTAAGAAAATACTTTGTATTCAGGATATAGAGTTAGTGCAATACATAGAGAAAGCCAGGCAATCCTGGGGGGAAAAAGACAGGTGATGGACTTGCAAGTAAGCACCATGCTTACAGTTCCAGTCTACGAGTGGTCCAGGCCAACACTGTGGGCAATGTCGGTCATTGGGGACTGGGGGCACCCAGAGGTGCAGTTTCAGTATCTACATAGCGGCGGTTTATTCTCGCGATCTACGGAGAGTAATGTAGTAGGTTGGTTTTCAGCAGACCGTCAACACTTTTTCAGTTGTGGTCGCTAGTGGCTGCCTGCTGTCCTTCGGCTGGAGGAGTTCCGTCATCGTCCTACCGTCACTGGCAGGTTGCGGTAGGGCTGGAGGCAGCCGACAGGGATACTTGCTGGTAAATACGGGCTCTCGGGCACCGGCTGGGCATCACTGGGGTTGTGGGGGCCAAGAGGACTCCCTCAGGGTCTTGGAGACCGAATGACTTGAATGCTTTTCTTCTGGCAGGGCAGAGTTGCATCGACACAAGTGTCGGTCCTCTACCACTGCGGTCGGGGAGTTCTTTTGTAGCAGTGAGTGGCGTCGGCACCAGTGTCGGTCCTCACTGTGGCGGTTCAGGTACCGGTGGACGCAAATGCTGCAGGGCGTCCAGGGTTTCTTGGAGGTCAGGCAAGGTTTCTGGAAGTGTAAACCACATATGACAGTGGAGATCCCTCCACTGGCAGACAATGGGGTTAAAGAGGTGAAGACATGGATACCTCCTCCCAACTAGAAATTCACTACCAAAATTGTATCCAGAGTAAACAGAGCTCTAGAAGCTAGATAAATCCTTACATGGCGTACATCGCGAAATGCGGGAATGAAGCAATTCCTTTTTGTTATTTAACCCTCACACACCCTATTGGTGTCATGCCTCATCATCGGGTTCACCCTAACTCCTAAAGGTCAGGGTGAGCTCAACCATATTTCAGGGAGCTCTTAAGAGATGTAGGACAGGGGGACTTAAAGATAAAAATCCTACTCCGTTCCCCAGGTATCCCTTTTATTCGCTGGGATGTAGTGGATCTTAAAACAAGATAAGAAACTGGTATTTTTGGAGTTATGGTCCTATACCCTAATAATCTGCCAACATGTTTCAGCCCAAAAAATTGGCCATATAGGTCCTGGGCTTTCATCGGGCACAACAAACATTCCCTCCCTGGTGTTGACCAAATGTTGTCCTATATATTTGTGTTGAAGGTACAGAAAGCTGTAACCTTCAAGAAAATAATAATGGGGAGTATACCTATCTCCCTTCTTTGTGTACGAAAACATTCCGCACAATTAGAGGGGAACAAATGTTTCTCATTATTCACGGGAAGGGGAGCCGTGTAGTAAAACGTACTTCAAAGGTCCTGCCCCACATTATACCTATTTGGTACCTGTGTATCCCGGATCTTGGTCTGGATACAATTTTGTTAGGGTTTCTGGAAGGACAGCAGGTCCGGTAGTGGGGGACAGGGGTGCAGGTGACGAGGTTCTTGCCGAGGTTTGTCTGCAGCGGTTCAGTTCCTGCCCCAGCAGCGGTCCTGGTCTGTCTTCTTATTTGGTCTGTCGAATCTGAAGAGATAAGGTTCAGGGGTGCCCGTAAATACTAGATTTAGGGGTGTTACAAGGGGGTGCAGGTCAGGACCAATGGTTCCATTCCCTGGGGTGTCTACCATCCTCTAGTGGGAGGGGGCATAATCCTCTTCCTAATTGGCCCCCTCATCTTTAAGATAGAGGGGACTGAGATGTGTGCTTCACCTCGCCTCCCCCACCTGAGGGGTGGGTTTTGCAAAGGTGGGCACACCTACCTTCTTGGCTAGGTTTTCCTGTTGGTTCTCGCACCCAAATGGGGGTTCAGAACCAATGGGAGCCCGTTGCTTATAGCAGCAAAATACTGGGGGTAGCTAACGAAGATGGCAGGCCTTTGAAGCGTCCTCTTTGTGGACCCTGTCCATCCTGGGGGAGGAGGCATGACGCATCTGCCCCGGATGTGCTTTTTTTCCAGTCCAAGAGAGCGAAGGGCTCTCTACTCCGTGGTCCAGAAACATGTCGGGTAGTGGCAGATGACTGGAAGCCAGCCAGGAACCACACCAGGGCTGGTTGTGTTTCAGGGGTCTGAGTTGATTTTACACTAAATCTGACACTGGCATTTGTGCGGGTTTAATGTGCTGAGACGTTTGATACCAAACTTCTCAATCGTCAGTAAAGCCAACATGGAGCGGGGGAGTTTCTGATGACAAACCCCCAGTCCATGTACTCAAAATGACTTCACGGCACTTATAATGTCTGTGAATGGCACAGACACTGTAGGAGCAGAGAGTTCATGCCACTGTGCCCTCCCCTGTGGTATAGTGCACCCTGCTAGAGGGGTGGCTTGTCTATCCCACAGGCAGCTTTTGTTAGGCATGGCACCCAGGGATGGGTGCCAAGTCGACTTTTGGGTTTGGGGTCCCACACTGACACACAGTCTGCAGTGGCAGGGTGTATGTGTCAGGTGAGGAGTCTGAGGGAGGCATAATACATGCTGCAGCCCTCAGAGGCTCACTCTGGCCACAAGGTCCTTTGGTACCAGTGGGACCTTTTACAATGACTTACATAAGGGCCTGAGGTTGTGCCTATTGTGGATGCAAAGATACCGTTTTGGGAAATAACACAAGTGCCGGGCCTGGTTAGCAGGATCCCAGCACACAGTTTGTTCAGGTTGGCATCAGTTTTAGGCAAATGGTTAGGGGCTAACCAAGCAAAAGGGAGCACTTTCCTAAAGCTCCCCAATATAGTCTACTGTTCTGGAAATCAAGTTCCAGATCTTGCTTGGAGTCACAAATTTTACATCAGGATTCGTTTATAACGGGTTTTCCTCTTTTCTGGCTTCAGACCTATGAAGTCCTTTGCGATAAGACCCTACAGCACTGTTTCTCGCAGTTAATCTTGAAGATGTTGAAATTGTATATTGTAAGCCAGCCCAACATTCCTAGTAGTACTATTTGAGACTTGGAAGCTTCAGTAAGGTGCACAATGTCAACATTTCATTGATATAAAATCACAGTCTGTGTGGATTTTAGGACTGCTTTGAAGCAGTTTATTACAAATAAAAGAGTTTCAAGGAGAACGATAGTGATTATACTGTCTGTTGACAGCCTCATTTATCCCGACTTTTAAAAAGGATGTCATCTGAAGAGGGGCTAATAAATGTCACATCCTGAGCATGTTAATTGTTTAGTACTTTTTCATTCCAACATGGCCAATGCTTTGCTTCCAAACGTGTACACCATCTTGTAAAGTAAAGAAGCTTAAAATATGCAGAAAACATTACAAAATGGCCACCCATGATTGCACATGTTGGGGGCTACCATCTTGGCATACTTTATCATTAGTATAAGGGCTCTATTTCACATATTTTAAAAACATGTTTAATGGGAGAAGGGGAGATTATCAATCCCTTCCTCCTAGTGGCCTTTAAAACCTACCCAATCTTCTTCTTTAAAGTGATTGGCATCATGTGCTACGTTTTTGGGGAGAAAACTTCCCAAAGCTTTCTTACAGCGGCTTTATAAACCGTTTTTTATTGCTGTATTTCAGTTGATTTGTTTATAAAGTACACAGTTTGCCATTCCACTGAAAATGTTTCTGGGAGGAGGATTTGTAGGGACGTCACAAGATCTCCATTTTGAAAAAAAAAGGTTTTGCTTCTGAACACACATGCAGTTGCTTTTTTAAACAAAAAATCGTTTTCTGTGCATACAGTATTAGTTTTGTAAAAAAAATCGTTTTCTGTGGATACAGTATTAGTTTTGTAGAGTGTTATCACACTGTCAATTTACTTTATCATTTTTTGTTTTGGTCAAACCAAAAATCTAACTTGAGGCTCCAGGAACGTGTTGGTGAATAGATTAAATCAACACAAATGTAGCTGGCAGCTAAACATTGTGCAGGAGACAGTGTACAGAATAATTAGATTGCCAAATTAACTTTTTCTTAAAGAGCACTTGCAGTCTGTGATGTGAACGCAATACTAAAATTGGTGCAGTTCCTAGCTACACTGTTGTATTACTTTGTAAAATTGTTTTCTTACCACCATTTTCCATTTCATTTTAGAAATAAAGATGTATGTCAAAAGCTTAATAGTATTCGTTTATTGCCAAATTTATATCTAATATTAAAAAAATTCTGTTCCTTCTAGGCATGGCAACACCTCCACAAGACGTTCTCTATTGTACCCTTGGAAATCTGATAAAAGAAAGAAAGATTTATCATACCGGAGAGGGATACTTTATTGTCACGCCACGGACATACTTCATCACAAATAATGGACAGAATGACAACAAATGGCATGTCTCCGAGGATAATCCTCCTCTGCCACCATGTGCCACATATCTTGTCAGCATGGCAAGCAGCACAGACTTTACTAAAGGGAACCTCCCCACTGTTTCTCATTGTCCATCCTGTCACTGTTATTCAGATCCATTAACGCAGAATGTACCAGAACAACCCCACGATCAGAAAGATATAAAAGACCCCAAGGAACCCACACCTTGGGTTCAGACTTGTGCAGTGGTTACATCGGTTGAGCACACCTTCAGTGAACAATCAAAGCCATCCGCTTCAATGAGGCAAAAGGAAACATGCAGCCGGAAGTTTGGTCTTGGACTTTTTCGACGTAATCTGTCTAAAAAGGAAAAATCTAAAAAGCAGTATACAACTTTTGCAGCACAGTTTCCACCCGAGGAATGGCCAGTTAGAGACGAAGACAACGTGGACAACATTCCACGTGACATTGAACACGAAATAATTAAGCGTATTAACCCCGTCCTAACAGTGGACAATCTGGTAAAGCATACAGTGCTAATGCAAAAAGTTGAGCAGCAGAAGAAATATATCAGTAAGGGCACCTCAACTGAAGTGCTGACAGCCAGGCAGAAACATAACTCCAAAACAGGTGTGAGAAAGAAAATCAATAAAACCACCCAGCACCGCAGGAAACTGCCAGTGGGCAAAGAAAAGTACCCTTTGAAAAACCAGAAGGAATTTCTGGTTGAAGAGTCCCTTCTGCCTCATGACTGCTTAAGGGAGAATTTGCCCTCGCATCCCAGTTGTGTCATCAATTCTAGTGTGACGTTTCAAAAACAATTCAAGACCAAGGTTGCATTGGAGGGAGTATCCCATTGTATTTACAAGAAACGTATTGATAATCCCTTTCAAAGTCATCCGTGCAAAGGCCATCAGTCTGCAAAAAGCCACAGAGTCCGTCAGAACTGTGAAACGAGAGATCACAGGAGCAGGAAGGAAGAAAGCAGCGATCAGAGGTCCAGGTCCCTTGATTCCAGAACAAGATCTACTGCAAATGAAGGGAAACATTTTTGCGCTGAAAGGCTTACTATTGAGAGTAAAGAAAATAACCCATTTCCCATGGAATCTGTCAAAGTGGATATTCTCAAATACCCTTCCAGTTACCAGGATACATTAGAGGGTACATCTAAACATTTTGGAGCATACACCTCTGATCATAATTTAAATTATGTGAACCCTCCAAATAAAATGGGAAACCGTCAAAACAAAGCCCATATGGATGATGATGTCCTTGCTCGAAATGAAAAAGAAGGAATCAAGCACCCACAGACGTCAATGGGCACATACCCATATGATGGGCCGCCTGTTTTGTATGGGTTAGCCCAAAAAACAGCAGCTCACTGTCACACTGTTGGCATTTTTGATAAGTTTAGGCTTGTTGAAAAGGTTACTGTTCCAAGACAGAATGGTGAACCAAAACATGGCGTATCCACTGCAACTGCCCCTGCATGCTCAGAACCAATTGATGCCGCAAGCGAAGGCTGCGCTGATGATGAGCTGAACTTCTATCAGAAGCAAGTGGAAGATGATGTCTGTAGCTCCTTGTATCTCGAAGACAACGACTCTGATGAGAACAATGCAATGCAGCATGTGCTGCATGGGCATATGCAACATATGTTTACTGGTACTTGGGACGTCAGCAACAAGCAGGTAGCAAAAACAATTGAAATACCAAACAGCTGGAACCATAAAGCAATCTCCCCTCAGTACAGCGGTGAAGTGCACAGGTTTGATCAGTGCCATGTCAAAGAAAGAAATCAGCAGTCGAAGCTGCAGGAATCTCTGAACTCGTCTGAATGTCAAGGACTCCCCGAAGAAATGTACTTGAAAAATGAAACCTCTCCATCTTTTTATGAAAAGGCTGAGGCTGAGTGTATATTAAATGAACATCTGCAGGTTTCCAATATTCTTGATGCCAGTATCTTTGACTACTGTAATGGAAGTGATATGGATTCGCAGGCCGAAGTTCTGCGGAAATCATCCAATGAAAGCGAAGAAAAATCAGCATGCTGGAGTTCCGACCAACAGACAGAGGGAATGAGGGAGCATTTTGAGAAGAATTTCAAGCTTTTTAACACTGCACGCCACACAGCTCTGCCGCCAAACCCTCAGCAAAAACCAAATAACTTGGAGAGAACAGAAAATCTCAGTAATACAGGAGACAGTGGAATTGATTCCCCAAGGTGAGATGGGATGTTTTGATACTCCCTTTTTTCAAAAAGTTAATGCCAAGATTTTAGTAGTATAATTGGCTGCTGACGTTGCACATGCAGATTTCAGGTACTGTTGGAAACTCCAAGTACTTCATTAATTAGTTTTCCAGGTATATAAAAGAAAAAGAATCTCGTTGCAAACCTCCTTCATAGTTACTTGGTAAACAAGCATTTTCAATGCAATGAATCTCGCGTTTACGCAGGTTTAAACTATTGGCATTCTAAATGACAATGCCTTTAATTTATGTTTTAAAAACGAAAACCAAAATAAAAGGCATTGTTATTTGCAATGTCAATAGCTCAAACACGCGTACATGCGAGACCTATTGTATTGCAAATGCTTGTTGGATTTATTTTTAACAAGAAAATCCTCATCTAATCCTATTTATCAAAACTTCATTGGATGGTAATGGGACCTTTTAAAATCAGGATGTCTAGAGCAGATCAAAGAAAAGCCTTGAGTGATCAGCGTGATGTCATCTCCTCCATTTTGATGGTGGATGCTGCATAACCTTTCCATTAGTCTTCATGTGGGAGACCATGAGGGAGTAAGTGCAAGTTACTCACTGTAGTGACTTACACAGCTGCCCTGTGATAAATAGCCCCTGTGTTGGCGCTGTTCCCTGCTTGTTTCTTCAGATTGGAGTCTGCACATTGAGAAATCAGCACCTGGTTTCTAGAGGTGTATTTTACCTTTAACCCCTTCGGTGCTCATGACGGAACGGTTCCGTCATGAGCGTCGGTTGGCCTGTGCTCATGACGGAACCGTTCCGTCATGGGTCCATAGGTTCTTTAGAACCTTCAGCACCGCAGCGGAATTCGCGCAGCACTGAAGGGGTTAAAACATGAACAGAAATTGTCAGACCCATATGGGTGCTTGTAATTGCATATAAATGTATGTATTTGATCAGATCAGAATACGCTTTATTCGATTAAAAAGTTGTTTAACCATAAAAGCACAATACAAAATAAAAGATAAAACCATACATTTCAAGTATATATACAAAATAGAAATTCAAGCGATATTTTAGGAAAAAGTGGGACCATCCATTGACAGCCGTTGTCTAACCACCCCTTGCAAATATTTAACAATGTGATCAGTCACGGATCTGTCATTCAGATACTGCAGCTTTAGAAGGGCGGAGCGACAGTGTCCCAAGCCATAACTCATTAAGATTGGTAAAATCCATTTTTTCTGGGTGTAGAATAAAACTTGCAAAAAAACATAACATGGATTTTCGACTGAACAGAGATATTGTCACACAGGCATAGACATAAGGTGCAGGACCAGTCGTTGGTTTTTGAGAAGGTTACCCTAGTGTGAAAAATGCCAAGGCGTAGGCGGGTCAATAACAATCTATCATAGGCTCCTGCAGTATTCAATAAGTATGGATGTATTCCTGGTTGAGTCAAAAGTAGTTGGTGTGTACTCACTGATGATTTTACAATGTTGCTAGATAGATTAATGGACTCCAAATAGTCCAAGCATAGTGATTTAAAATTATTTCTAGTAATATTGTTCAAAATGTCAGGATTAGAGAAATATTCCGGATGTCCTAAGCTCTCTAAGATTTTTTTAACATAAGTCAACCAGGAAGTAAAATCAAACCCATCAAGGGACAGACAATCATTAATCAGGTCCCTGTTCAAGCCAGTAGAAATACTAGTCCAAACTTTATGCCACAAAAAGATGGGCTACAATTTAGGGTGAGGGTGAGTGTGAGTGAGGGTGAGTGAGGGTGAGGGTGAGTGTGAGTGAGGGTGAGGGGGTGAGGGTGAGTGAGGGTGAGTGAGGGTGAGTGAGGGTGAGTGAGGGTGAGTGAGGGTGAGGGGTTGAGGGTGAGGTGTTGAGGGTGAGTGAGGGTGAGTGAGGTGTTGAGGGTGAGTGAGGGTGAGGGTGAGTGAGGGGTTTTGGGTGAGTGAGGGGGAGTAGTTGAGGCTGAGTGAGAGTGAGGGTGAGTGAGGGGTTGAGGGTGAGGGGTTGAGGGTGAGTGAGTGAGGGTGAGGGGTTGAGGGTGAGTGAGGGTGAGTGAGGGTGAGGGGTTGAGGGTGAGTGAGGATGAGTGAGAGTGAGGGTGAGTGAGGGGTTGAGGTTGAGGGTGAGTGAGGGGTTGAGGGTGAGTGAGGGTGAGTGAGGGTGAGGGGTTGAGGGGGAGGGGTTGAGGGTGAGTGAGTGAGAGTGAGGGGTTGAGGGTGAGTGAGTGAGGGTGAGGGGTTGAGGGTGGGTGAGGGTTTGAGGGTGAGGGGTTGAGGGTGAGTGAGTGAGGGTGAGGTGTTGAGGGTGAGGGGTTGGCGATTCTAAGGTGGCCCCTTACTGCAAAACTGGTTGCGGAAATCCTGGTGCATGAGCTGGACTGCTGCTGGGGCGCATTGGTGCTGTTACAAGGGTGTAAGTGCAGCAAAATCACCCGATTGAGCGCTGGGCGCTGCGCATCTAAAATGACGGCAGCGCACTGAGGGGGAGACTTCCACCGGCTGCGGCAACGGGAGATGTGCACTCTGTTTGTGAGCGGCTGGGAGGCGATTCGGCGTGCAGACTCACAGCGGAAAACTGCGGAGGCGGCAGTCCTGGGGGAGAAGTCTGGAGGGCGAGATCGCCTTAACCTTCCTGTGGTGCACTACGCTCCCAAGATGGCAGTTATGGGATGCGGGCGGAGGCCTGATGCCGACGAAGGTGAGAGGCAGACCGAGGCGGTGAGGCGAGGAGGTGCTGAATGCTGGAGTTTCTTTGTAGCTCGGGACCTGGTTCAAGCAGCTGTAGGGACCACCAGCAACCAGGTTTGATGTCCTTGCGTGGCAGGCCGCGTTGTTTGGGGGAGCACGTTTGGGTGAGGTGGCGAGCCTGCGAGTATATTGAAGTTACAGTAGGAGAACGGGTGCGTTTGCCTGTGCTGGATTTTATTCATGCAGTCAGGATTAGCACGGTCGGGCAACTCATGTGTGGGATAAGAGAAGGGCGATCCAGCACCGGGCTAAGGGGGAGCGTGGATATTACAGCACCGGGCTTACGAGGACAGATCCAGCTATGGCAGAGGAGATCCTCCGGACCGGGCGGGGTAAAGAAAAGGGGAGCCAGCAAGAGGATAAATAAACGGAGACCTCGCAAAACCGAGTTAAAAAGGGGAGAACGATATATCAAGCACTGGAGGTAAAAAGGGGGAAACATCACGAAGGTTAAAAGGGTAAGATTTAGTAAAAGCGGTGCAAGTTTGAGTAAGAATAGATCATCCAGGGCAGCTAAAGGAAACAAGACGGAGGGAAGAGAGGGGAGGGGGGAGGAGAAATGCGTCTCGGCCGGAGCAGGGGGCGGAGCAGGGAGAGCGGGCTTTGGAATGTAATTGACACGGCCGGCCGGTCGTGAAACTGAAAGCATGGCCGGCCGGCCGTGAAAGCCTTTGATGCGGCAGGGGAAATGCGAGACGGCGGGAAGGGGAGGGGGCGGAGCGGGTAAACAAAGACGGACGTGCACGCGCTTTTAAGCTCAATGCGCATGCGCATTGAGCTTAAAAGTCACGGGCACTGCAAGGAATCGCCACGATTTCTTGCAGTGTGGATAAAGAGTGGATAAGTCCCAATACTCTCGCTTGCTCGATGCGCATGCGCATCGACAGGCGAGACCTAAAAATGTTCCTGTTTTCGATAACAAATTTTTGGCACTTCATACTGGGCTTACAACATTTAATTGTAAATGTTTTGGTTATATTGACACGAAGATCAAGATCTAGCATATAGGCAGAAAAGATGGTAATTACATTTTGTAGGCCAAGGGTGGTACGAGCCAATAGGACTGCATTGTCCGTATATAATAAGGCTCCTATTGGCCGTCCTTTTATGTATGGCAAATCCTGACAGTCATTACCTAATTTTGCTCCCAGGCTATTGATATAAAGAGTGAACAAGAGGGGTGCCTCACCCCCTTCTTTACCGATAGGATCTTACTGAGTTCACGACCCCTTCCATAGCTCACCCGGGCGCTAGCATCTAAATAAGACTGTTTTAAAAAAATTAAGAATGGGTGGATCAACCCCCATGAAGTCTAAAATGCTCCATAATTTCTGATGGTTAACACAGTCAAAGGCTGAACTCAAATCAACAAAACATAAGAATAAATCCCCCTTTTAGCATTTAAGTACTTTCCTACCAGTAAGTTCAGATTCAAACATTGTTCGATGGTTCCCACACCTTGGCGGAAGCCATACTGTAATTCAGAAATTATACAGTTTTCATCTGCCCATAACTGGAGGCGGTTTAAGACAACACGCCCAGCCCCCTTTGCAAAAGAATGTAATAATGATATTGGTCTATAGCAGGACGGATCGTCCCGATTACCCTTCTTGTAAATAGGGACAAGTATCGATTCCATCCAAGTGGCTGTGAATCCCAGGGAGAAACAAGCTTTTAAGACCAGGGCTAGCAAGGGTCCCCATAGCAATGGATCTGATTTAAATAAGTCCACTGGTATGCTGTTGGGGCCCGGGGCTTTACCCTCCATGCTTTCATTAATGGCCAAGATCACATCCTGGGCATCAAAGTCAATTTCAATAGGAAGATGGTTTGGGTGATTTAAACATATGGCCACCTCATTTTGGGTGTCCACCTGATTATTATAAAGGCCAGAAAAATGGGACACCCATGTATCCTCCCCTATTGCTATTTCGATACTAGGCAGGTTACCTGGGGCAAGGAAAGGGGCATTCACTGCCTTCCAGAATCCTTTCGTATCTTTCAAGACTGATGGTTGTTTTAGATCTTGCCATAGTTCATGCTTTATGATCGCCTTGTGTTCCTTGATAGACGTCTTATATGCTAGTCTTGCCCTTTTTATATCTGCTCGATCTTTTATGGGCTTATGTAAGGCGGTTATCAAGGCTGCATGGGTTTGAGAACATTTGGAATCAAACCAGCCGTTTCTCTTATCAGCCCATTTCTTACTTTTTGCCCGTAGTCTGTTTTGTATAGTCTGAGTTATTTTCCCAAAAGAACTAAGAATATCTGTTTTGTTTGTTTTTTCATCAAGACAGGCTATAAAATCGTCTTTGCAGACGGTCAAAAGGTGCTTACAAAGTTCAGGTTGATTTATACCCGCCCATTTGACTGTGTAACCATTTCGTCTATCAATAGCAATATCTCCCGCCAGATGAGTTGCCAATGTTTTACTTGTTAATACTTAGGCAGGGAGTTTTAAAAGGATACTGATTGGATAATGATCGCTAAAAGCAACAGGATGTACTTTAAAATTGTGTATTCTGTCTGCATATCTGTTTGATACCAGTATATGGTCTATGGCTGAAAACAAGCCGCATCCATTAAAGGTGCTATTAGAAGGAGTTGGGGGCAAACACACACTGTTTCCAAATCCCAAGTCCATAGAATATTTCAACAAATTAAATAAATCTCCAGGAGCAGTATGCAAAAAATGGGACGAATCATTTGCATCATCTAGATCTATACCACAAACATCTCCCACGGTTTGTGGGCAGTGTCCACAGTTAAAATCCCCGCCCCAGATTATACAGTAGTCTTTCCCAGAACTTCTTTGGGTCTTGTCCAGATCTCTCTGCAGATGCATTAAAGTTTATCTGGTGTCCGCAGTTGGTATGTTATTATAAAAATTTGACAAGACTAAATAATGCTTGTTGTCTAAATTAATTTTAACACCTGATAATAGGTTTTGGACTTCGTGAGATCTATCTTATGAGCATTTAACCTTTAGGACACATAGATGCAAAGACCGCCCTTATTCCTTCCCTTACTTGATGGCACAGCTGGGCTGGAAAATGTCCTAAAGCCATTAATATGTAAGATGTTATCAGACCAGGGGCTAGATGTAGGTAATTGAAATTCACCGATTCTAAAATACCGAATTTTACCGATTCGGTATTTTAGAATCGGTAAATGCAATGTAGGTAAATATTCGGTAAGTATTACCGAATCAGTACGAATCGGTATTTACCGATTCGGTAATTCCCATTCATTCCTATGGTCCTGGAGGCCCATAGGAATGAATGTGAATTACCGAATCGGTAAATACGAGTCGGTAATATAGGGAAACATTCAAGAGTGGCAGGGTGTCACATTAACACCCTGTTCCACCCCTGAATAGTGCTTGTATGCACATGTGGCACACATGTCTGTCACATGGCACAGTTGAAAATGCACAGAATTGCATTTTCAAAGGGATTCGTTATTTACCACCAGCTAATAGTTGGTGGTAAATAACGAATCCTTAAAGCACATGAGCACGCATTAAAGTGCTTCCTACATGCCATTTACTGATTCGGTAAATACCGAATCGGTAAATAATGATTCGGTAAATACCGATTCAGTATTTACCGAATCATCCCCTACATAGGAAATGGCCCAATACCGGTCGGTAAGCCTGAAATTTACCGAATTTCGGGTTTACCGACTGGTAATGGTCCACCTACATCTGGCCCCAGGTTTCTTGAATACATATAATGTCAAAATTATAGATGAACTCCAGCAAGGTAGGGTAAGATAGTTTATCTTTGACCTGCCACATTCCAGAACAGGATCTCTATTTCTTTCAATCTGGGCTCAGACTGTAATGTGCAGTCAGTAGGGACAGGAGCTACGTTGGGGCCACCAGAGCTATTTGGTGTTTCACTATAAGAAATGCTGACCTTCGATTGGATTATTTTACTCTGAGTTTTACATTTATTACAATTATTAGCGGCATTTATTGCCTTAATGTCAGGTTGTTTAATATTTGCAAGTAAAGCTGTGTATTCGGAGGATGTTCCTATTGGTTGACATTGTGCCTTATTGCTATTACTGTTACTGAGTCCATTGTTCTCTTCCAGAGAAGAAAGGGCCTCAAATCTATTAGTCAAGGGTATACTAAATTGAGTATGGTGCATGTTGTTCATGAAGTGGACTGGGGGCTGCATCTTCAGTCCTGCACTTCGGAGGTAGTTAGTGAGGGATAAAAGTAACCCAATGGGAGTACATTTATACCTAAATTGGTCACATGGAGGGAGCCCTGTCGACGCAAAATTTCTTGTGTTAAACTAGGTGTTCTGAAAGTGAGGACTATGCAATCACCCGGGAGCCTCTTATCACGTTTCCCCACCCATCCCACTCTACTTGCCATTTTAAATTCCCTAAATAGGGCATCAGTCAAACCAACGTTAGACCCAAGCCAACCAAGAGACATGTTATGTAAAGTCTCTCAGGATTCAATAGATTTGGACGTGGATTGTGGTACATTTGCCAATATTATTGTATACGGTGTGGCTTCTGGAGGTAGATTTAAGGTCAGGCCTTCTTCATTTAACCTATCCCTTTCCCTATATGTAATCTCTGGGTTGGGCAGTCTTTGGTTACTAACGGGTGCTATATTGGATATCGCTTTGTTATGATCTACATTAAGAGGACTCATATGTCCAACACCCCTCCCAGATTTTACGGCTGGTTTTAAAATATCCGTCATATGGGCGTTGGCTATATTTCCACCATTTGATGTACTCGCTGAGCACCCTGAACGACTAGACGGTATGTTGTTTGTGCCTACACCCTGTGTTTTGCTCAACAATTCCTCGATCCCCAAGGTCATTGCCAACAGTTTCTCTAATGTGGCCGAGGCCGCTAAAGGAGGTTGATGGTGTGAGACATTGCCAGGGTTCTGCCCCTCACTGGGCACCGAAGAGTTTACAGTAGTAATACGCGACTCCAGTCGCCCAGACAAATCAATCAAAGTATCTTCCAGAAGCTTTAAGCGGCCATCCAATGAGGCAACATTTTTGTCTATAGATTCTCTGATCCGACCAAGGGCAGGGTCCAGTACAGTCATATCCGTGGCATTGATGGCTATGCCAACCTCCTTAGGGCAGGATTGCGTAGACAAAGAAACATCCATGGTCTGAGTAAGAGCGACTCTTTAGCGCTGTATTGGTCTGTGAATCGCACTGGGGCTCTTTTTGGAGTTTTTGTTTTAATTGACAACATACCGTTCTTACGGTTCACGGATGCCTTTGCCTTCGGCTTAGCCTTTGTGCCCCCAACAGAAGAATTGGAAGTCCGAGTTCTAGAGGCTATACTTGGCCCATTAGAGGTATCCATTTGTTGTACTGGCGGCTCGTCGTGTACAAGGGCCTGCAAATCCAGAGCCACCGGTGCTGTCCCCAAGTTATAAAGTGATGAGCAGGATTGAATTGAATTTTGAAAAATACCTGCTGAATTATGTGATCCTAATGAGGTACGCCTTGCATGCGATAAAGGGTCTAGGGACAACCGCCTCTCTGTTAGTTCTATCTCGTGGCATAGTAAGGACTCTGCCCTCGTTATAAATGCATCCAAAGTCCCCTTGACCCCCTTTCTATTTGTCATTGCAGAGTTACTCATTATTGTGCATCAGAAAGTCACTCCCCCACGACATTGAATACCAGTCTCACTTCACACAATTCAATGGCGCGAAAAGGTGTGATTAAATCTGTACCTGGGGGTTGTTATAGAGATTGTATGATGTAGGGCCACTTGTTAAAGGGGGGCCCTGGCCAGCCTCCTCCGGACTTTGCCCGGGCGCGTCCCGTGCCGCGGGAGCCCCCGGCGAGTTTTGTGGACCAGGTGGCTGGCTGGCGCTGCTCCTCACGCGAGACCGCACTGCCCTCTGTGAGATGGAGTCCGGGCAGTTTGCGGTCCGTGTCTCGGAGCAGAGGAGAAGAGGAGAGGTAATGCAGAGTCCAACATTGGTGGCACCCAAGGCCCAGGCAGCAACACAAGCAGCAGAGCAGCAATGTAGGTAAGTGAGGGCGTCCCGTGCCGCAGGAGCCCCCGACGAGTTTTGTAGACCCGGTCGCTTGCTGGCGCTGCTCCTCACGCGAGACCACACTGCCCTCTGGGAGATGGAGTCCAGGCAGTTTGCGGTCCGCGTCTCGGAGAAGAGGAGAGGTAATGCAGAGTCCAACCATGGCGGCACCCAAGGCCCAGGCAGCAACACAAGCAGCAGAGCAGCAATGTAGGTAAGTGAGGGTGTCCCGGGCCGCGGGAGCCCCCGACGAGTTTTGTGGACCCGGTGGCTGGCTGGCGCTGCTCCTCACGTGAGACCGCACTGCCCTCTGGGAGATGGGGTCCAGGCAGTTTGCGTTCCGCGTCTCAAAGCAGAGGAGAGGTAATGTAGAGTCCAGCGATGGCGGCACAACACGCAAGGCCCAGGCAGCAACACAAGCAGCAGAGCAGCAATGTAGGTAAGTGAGGGCGTCTCGTATTTGGTTTCAAAGACACTGGCAAGCAGCCTACCTGTTCTTTGCATGATTAACCTGCAGAAGAGTCAGGGCTGGCCCCCTCTGCATTAACCTAGAGGGGACCTGCAGCCAGAAGCTGGAGGAGGCGGGCCGGCGTCCCATCCATGGCAGGCACCGAGGTGAGCAAAGGAGTGTGTGGGCGAGTAGTTAAACCACATTTAAAGTGATGATTCAAATGGCAAGAAAAGCTGCGATGGCGGAAGGGAGAGACACATGCTTAAGGCCTGCTTGCTCATGAGGTTTCAGATCATGGGCCACCAAACCAGCTGGGTTGAGACCAGCATTGCTCTCTTTCATGGAGAATGAATGCGAATGGCCTTCTCGAAGGGCAACTCATGTTCACTGTTCCGATTGTAAAATATTGAAAGCTTTGAACTGCCCACTCACGTTACAGAGTTTTAGCTGTGGGTAGAATACCTGTAGTAAATTAGGGAGTGTCTGGGGTTTGAGAATACAGACATCTCCACTTCTGCTAAATTTGCTATAGCTATGGTGTTTGAATGGAAGAGTTGTATTTTGTATGAAATACTTCATGTGGTGATGTCTGCTGAGTTCCACAAGCAGAACAAGACCTGTACACAGACCTCCAAACAGAAGGAAGAGCTTGGAGGTCGTGTGTGACCTCATAAGCACTGGAGCCAACCCTTGTGACTGCTCCCAAGAGACGAACACAGCTGGAAATCTCAACATGTGGGGAGGCAGACAGGCCACAACAGTGTGTGCTGCAGATCCTGGACACTGAGGAGAGACTGCTGGGAAAGTGTAAGGGGTTGTAACTGCTTACACCAACAACTCTTCACTTCTAACAGAGGATCAGAGTGACCTGGTCTCCTGGTTCTCCTCCTAGAGCACAGTGGGGCACAAGAATTTGTTTTGCAAATCAGATCAGTTGTAACTGGTTTGCCACGGGTCTTTGGAAAGATTCTTGTTGGAACATGGAAGTGGGTGATAAAGCGGGTGGGTGATAAAGCTAACTTTCAGTCACAACAAGCTGGTATCCGCAAGGAGCGCCCTCCAGTGGAAGGCAAAGACTTTGATGTCAGCATCAAGGACTGAACGTGTACCCAGAAACGTAGGGGCACCCCTTCAGGTTTAGGCAGACATGGAAGGACCAGAGAACACTCTGTTTTTTATGGGGAAAGACACCAGAGACTCCCCATAGGAACTCTCTGAAGTTTAGAAATTGTGATTTGTGCCTGCCTGCACAAGGTAACTGACTCTCATTCATCCTGCCAGCCCCACTGACTGCAAGAGCCAACCCGGCCTGTTATCCTAGGTCTGTTATCCTTCTGGCGTGGGAGGAAGCCTGCAGTGTCCACTTCGAGTAATGTGCAGGAGCTTTGATTGACTGCGCATGGAGAACAGAGATGTGTGGCAGGGAACTGTGACTTCGAAACCGTACATCTTTTTGGTGGCAGACCTACTTGTTATTTCGACCTATTTTTAATCATATTTTTTTCTTTTCACTAAATTGGTTTAACTGGCTTTTTTGAGTGATTTCTTGATTCAAGTATTGCCTCAACATGGCTTATCCCTAACCCCCTTTCTCAGAAGGAGTCTTTCGTCTCAGCTTGGTGCTAAGAGTTCAAAGAGATCTTGGAGAAAAAGTGGTTGGTTGTCTGACTAGAAACTCGTGGGAGAATCTGCCCCTCCAATCACAAGCCCATTCCTTCTGATGACTCAGCCGCTCTCCTCACTGTGTGTTTTATAGCACAGGTACTCATAGTACGGCCCGCGGGCAGCCAGCGGCCCGGCAAGCCTTCCCTGGCGACCCGCGAACCTTGCAGACTCTGCTGCTCTGTGGGGGACCGGCATTCCATTGATAGTCAGAGTGGAGCTGCAGGGGCGCTAAGAGGTTAAATACAAAAGCCTCATTAACATACACATGGTCTTTTAAAGACCTGTGAAGTGCTCAGGTGCGGCTCTGTGTGTGTGTGCCCGGAAGCTGTCTCATCCCGGGCACACAAAGGCAGGGAGAGATGAAGAGGGTGCCAGAGGAAGGTAGAGGGAGGGAGACAGAGGGAGGGAGACAGAGGGAGGGAGGGAAAGGGATGGAGACAGAGGGAGAGCGAGGAAGGGTGTGAAAGGGAGGGAGAGCGAGGGAGGGAGGGAAAGGGAGGCAGACAGAGGGAGAGCGAGTGAGAGCGAGAAAGGGAGGAAAAGGGAGGCAGACAGGGAGAGCGAGGGAGGAAGGGAAAGGGAGGCAGAGAGAGGGAGTGAAAGGGAGGGAGAGGGAGGGAGGGAAAGAGAGGCAGACAGAGGGAGAGCGAGGCAAGGAGGGAAAGGGAGGCAGAGAGAGGGGGAGGGAGGGAAAGGGAGGCAGACCGAGGGAGTCCGAGGGAGGTAGGGAAAGGGAGGCAGAGAGAGGGGGAGGGAGGGAAAGAGAGGCAGACAGAGGGAGAGCGAGGCAAGGAGGGAAAGGGAGGCAGAGAGAGGGGGAGGGAGGGAAAGGGAGGGAGAGCGAGGGAGGGAGGGAAAGGGAGGCAGAGAGAGGGGGAGGGAGGGAAAGGGAGGCAGAGAGAGGGAGCAAAAGGGAGGGGGAGGGAGGGAAAGGGAGGCAGACAGAGGGAGAGCGAGGCAAGGAGGGAAAGGGAGGCATAGAGAGGGGAAGGGAAAGGGAGGCAGAGAGGGAGAGCGAGGGAGGGAGGGAAAGGGAGGCAGACAGGGAGAGCGAGGGAGGGAAGGAAAGGGAGGCAGACAGAGCGAAGGAGGAGGGTGACAGAGGGAGGAAGGAGGGTGACAGAGGGGAGGAGGAGCGTGACAGACAGGGAGGGAGGAGGGTGACAGAGGGAGGAGGGTGACAGACAGAGGGAGGGAGGAGGGAGACAGGGAGGGAAGAGGAGGGAGGGGGAGGGAGATAGAGTGAGGAGGGAGATAGAGTGAGGAGGGAGACTGAGTGAGGAGGGAGACTGAGTGAGGAGGGAGACTGAGGAGGGAGACTGAGGTGAGGAGGGAGGCTGAGTGAGGAGGGAGACCGAGGGAGGGAGAGAGGGAGAGGGAAGGAGAGAGGCAGACAGAGAGGGAGTGAGACAGTCGGAGTGAGTGAGACAGAGTGAGACAGAGGGAGAAATAGGGAGAGATGGAGGGAGAGAGAGGGAGAGAGATGTGTGTGTGTATGCCGGGTCTGGGGGCTCAGTGAACAAAGGCGTCCGCAGCAGGGACCTGTGTTCAACCTCCTGGTCACGTTGTTTTTGTTGCTCTAGCCCCGCCCCCTCCCCCACTGACTCCGCCCCCACCGGTGCGGCCTCGGACGCAAACCACACTGTAAATTTGGCCCCGAGAGAAAGTTTGTGAGTACCCATGTTCTAAACTAAAGCCTGACCGAGTGTGTATTATAGGATATGTGAACGTACATGGGGTTATCGCCAAAACAGCATAACGGGCGTTGCAGCATCTATTTTTTTTAAATACTGTATCCAAGGAGTAATAGGATTTTTCAACTTTTTAAACCACAAATTAGTACAGTACCAACACCACACAATCGAAGGGCCTAATATCATAAAAAAAATTACCCTAGTTGCTAATGGCTACCATCGTAAGAAAGTTCCACATGGCTTCCCACCCAGATGGCAACTTTAAAAATAAAACGCACGGCATAAACGAGTTACATTTGTCTGCTGAGACTAGTGTGACTTTTGCAAACGCATCCCATCGGTGAAGCAACTTTATTTCTAGACAAATATTGTACAGCTTTAGAGACCGCTTTAAAGACAGTCCCTTTGCAACGCAAAGTAGGTAGCGCACACAGAAGTTCTTCCATCAATGTTGACAGGCGCGTTTCTGCCAGAACGGCCTTTCTCATGTCAACGAGCATGAGTGCATCGATTATTTTTAAACTGCCAGTGCTTAATAAATGAGCAATGAAAATGCAATGGGTCTCGCCTTTGATTAAGTTAAAGCCATTTGCTTTGCTAATGGTATTGTATAGCAAAGCAAATGGCTTTTAAATGGCTTTTTCGAGTTTAAGCTATTGTAAATGATAATGCCTATTTTTATGTTTCAAAAACGAAAATAAAGATAAAAGGCATTGTTATTTGCAATGTCAATAGCTCAAACTTGCATAAAGGAGAGACCTATTGCATTGCTAATGCTTGGTTAGACTGAGGACCTTAGAAAGGGAAGAAAGGGAGCTGAGGAAGTACGCAGATTTGTCATCCTGACCACTGTGCAATCTACCGAACCATATCTTTTGGGGCCACTTGGAGTCTACAATCGTTTTTTATTGACCAGGTTCCGTTTTGATCTCTTTTACCTCCTACTGGTGCAGCCTCGTGGGTGTAGCAGGAGACAAAGCCTAGAGTTCTGTGGCTGCAACGGAAAGTCCCCACAGGACATGCTCCATTCTGGAAAACTTTTATTCTCCCTATTTTGAAAAATCTTGAGTTTAGGCAGGTGTGAACTGCCTTTATCTTTTTACAAATGTTATCTGGCAATACCGTCTTTTATGTCCTCAATTTCTTAAAAGCAGCTGTCAGGCTTAGAGCCTGTTGCAATTAACCGTCAGAGGCCTATAAGGGTTGGTTGAAACATGTCCTTGTATGTATTGCTAGGTCATATCTAGTCTGTGTAGGTACTTTGTTTTTATCTCTTTTTAAAGGCAAATTATACATTCATTTTATTTATATATTGTTTTAAGGTATAGTATTTGAGGTCATGAAGTAGATCTGTTTCTCAAGAGACCTTTTTGTACACACTGTTTTATCTGACTTTTATGGTTTTATGCACAACCGAATGAAGTGAAAGTGGAAAGTGGAGTGCTGAGTTAAACATAAACAGCAGATTTTCAAAATCTCATTTTTGACTGGTGCCTGTACCTTGACACCTATGACATTCTTTTCATTTTTGTTGAGATTCCAGTTTGTTTTGACAGCCACTATGCTGAAGTTTATTTAGCACATATTTTTGTATACAATTCATTTCTTCAGTGGCTTGTCATTAACCCATTCCGCACTACGCGAATTTCCACGCTGTGCGGGGGGGTTTTATTGAGTGGGAGGGCTTTGGACGGCGCCCGACCATCAGCATACGCCCACCGTGACGTTGGATGGCCGGGGGCTGTCCGAAGCACACAAGGGGTTCAAGAGTGCTGGGTTTATATCGTTCAGATACAATTGTATCACAACAGATAAGCATTTCATTTACTTAATTTATTTAATGTTATTGTTCTTAAATTGCTGTTTTTATTTGAAATTACTTATGGGTATGAAGTAACTTGTAGACTATAATTCTCACTTTCACGCATATGTAGAATTTAAATGCAGTTACATAGACAAATTGTTGCCTGTTAACGAGCATGGTATCCATTTAGCACTGACATCTGCTTCTGAAACGGGTGACTCTGGTGGTGGGTGGGCACTACGATGGTATTTTTGCTGAGATCTAGCCTTGTGGTTCACTGCCTTTTCTGGCCCCCTACTCAGGCACTTCAGTGCGCACCTATGCTGTACTGTAACCTGATAAGGCAGTCATAAAGACAAAACGCAAGACAAATACAGAGAACTGTGAACATCGGCGGCACCTGTGACCGTCTGCCACAAGGTGGCGCTGCCTGTCTAATTTAGAGATGACCATCAACACAATTATTAATTCAATATATATATTAAAAATTACTATTACCTGCTGCCCAAGTCATTTATAGCTTTGCGGGCCTGAAATAATCTGAATTCTCACACTTGTAGGAGTGTGATGGGTAGTAGTTGTGGTGTTACTATCAACCAGTCCCAGGATGCTTGTTTCTGGTCCAGGGAGGACCTGGCTTGGCAATTAGGGCTGGACCGTTCCCATGAGGAACAGGGTCAACACTGATTTGCATATGGCTGGGTCCAAACTGAGGTGGCATGGTGAGCAAAAGAACAATGGATTAAACCCAGATCTTTCTGGCTGGGGGTGAATGCTTGCATTGTTCAGCATTCCGTCCATCAATTGTTCCTTTTGCAGTTACTATAATTGGCAGCATAGCAGGGGTAATATGTGGTGCACGCTGCAGTGGCCTCCTGACGAGAGCCCAGGTACCTTGTGTTTTTTTTTGTTTGTTTTTATTTACAAATTCGGCAACTGGAATAAGGGCCAAGGCACCTATCTAGTGTAAAGTTCTTGTTCCTTCATACAGAAAGTCAGAAGCAGGCACAGTCTATTTATCTCATTTGCAGCTTTGTTAACTGAAAAAAGAATCTCCCTTTTAGGTCTCGCCTACGCAGCGTGCAAGCGCGGCTTAGGAGGGGACCTTTAGCCATCGCTCAGGACTTTTGCCTAAATGCGTGCATGTTTTCCATTGGTTTCTATTACGACTTGTGCACGTTTAGCATTTCCCTTGCGGGAGCGAGCAGCAGCGCCATCTGTTAGCAATTATCGCGCTCACACCCGCAAGGTAAACGCTGCGCTTCGCTGCACTCGCACCTGGCTTGGCAATTCGGGCTGGACTGTTCCCATGAGGAACAGGGTCTAGACTGATTTGCATATGGCTGGGTCCAAACTGAGCTGGCATGGTGAGCAAAAGAACGATGAATTAAACCCAGATATTTGTGGCTGGGGGGTGAATGCTTGCATTGTTCAGCATTCCGTCCATCAATTGTTCCTTTTGCACTTACTATAATTGGCAGCATAGCAGGGGTAATATGTGGTGCAGGCTGCAGTGGCCTCCTGACGAGAGCCCAGGTACTTAGTGTTTTTTTTTTGTTCGTTTAAGGGCCAAAGCACCTATCTAGCGTAAAGTTCTTGTTCCTTTATACAGAAAGTCAGAAGCAGGCACAGTCTATTCACCTCATTTGCAGCTTTGTTTACTGAAAAAAGAATCTCCTTTTTAGGTCTCGCCTACGCAGCGTGCAAACGCTGCTTAGGAGGGGACGTTTAGCCATCGCTCAGGACTTTTGCCTAAACGCGTGCATGTTTTCCATTGGTTTCTATTGCAACTCGTGCACGTTTGGTGTTTCCCTTGAGGGAACGAGCAGCAGCGCCATCTGCTAGCAATTATCACGCTCGCACCCGCAAGGTAAACGCTGCGCGTCACTGCACTCGCCGTCGCTCGCCCACAGATTGTCCTGATGTAATTCACACAGGTGCTGCGCGTCGCTGCACTCGCCGCCGCTCGCCCACAGATTGTCCAGATGTAATTCACACAGGCGTAGTGTTGTTTGGCTTCATAAATGATTGCAATATGAGCTGACGCCCCGGGAAATGGGAGACGCGAGCTGCTCTCAATGGGACCATGCACGCGCTAAACCGATTAAAGGAAAAAAGAGTGAGAACATAGAATCTATATCAAGTTTTGTATTTTATTAGGCCGTTTCACCTTGCAATCGGATACCGATCCATTTCAACATTGCAACTGTGGACAGCAGGACCACCGGGCTAAGCCCCTTGGAGGAAATTCCAGTTGACCAATCTCAAAAGGCTCCGACTGGAAACAACAGCAAATCAGTTTTCTTAGGTCTCGCCTAATAGGTCTCGCCTTTGGGACTTTATAAGTGTTTAGTTATCCAGCACAATATCCTTGGTGCAACAACATTAACTGTTACATGGCTAAACACTTATAAGGTCCCAAAGGCGAGACCTATTGGCTATGCCAATGCTTGTTGTTCCCTAGGTTGATCATACACTAGTAGTTCACATATAAGGCAATAATGTCTTAGATAATTCAGACTCAGTTTATGGTAAGCTTGCAAAGCAACATTGCAACAGCTTTCTGGTTACCCCAGATGTAAGGCCAGAAAAGGTAATGGTGGAAAGAAATGGACATCTTCGCTGATCTCCAGTGGACCTCAAGGCACTTCTCAAGGATGTGAGTGTCTAATGTACTAGTGTCATCAAAGGAATGCTGCTCTTTACTTTGCTAGTGATATATCTCTACCTTAATCAAACACGTTTGTTGCATCTCTGTGTTATCAGTTCTTACATGTCATTCAGTCTGTTTGGCACACTGAATGAAGCATTTCTTCCCTGCGATGGCGAGCTGCTATTCTGCAGACTCCTTCCCAGAATGCTTCAAGAACCATCGAGCTAATGTTCGTTTGCTGGCCTGGCCTCTCAAGCAAGGCAGTTTTAAACAAAATGTACCACTCTTCTTAATGCAGAAGTAATTCTAGGGTACTTCCACGGCAGCCATAAATCCAGCCTCTCTGACTTCACCCTTAACCCCACATCTTTCCGTTGGCAGAAGGGTCGCCCATTTTTCAACCAGTTGTTTAATAATCATGAAGGATCCCTAAGTCAATCAGCTAATCCGTAAAGGTAACACCTTACTTTTCCTGTCCTTACCTCCAAATCACCTGCCTTCCACCAGGATATACTCTTCAACACACACCTTGATTTCTGAAATGGAATTTCTTTCTCTGCCTAACAAAGGCCATAGAAGAGGTGCCTCTTAGGGTAAGATTCTACTCCCTGTACGTATTGGCCCTCAGGAATGATGGAGGTCTGAGACGCATCCATAATCTCTGCCTCTTGAACATGTTCATTTGGCAGTATATGTTGAAGATATTGTCCTTGAGCCGAATCCTGCTTTCTTTCAATGCAGGGCATGTATGCCATGCAGGACACTGACATCCATTCCTGGTACGTTTTTGTCCCCATCAAGGAATGCAGGAAGGAACTGATAAAGCATAAACAACTGCAGTAAATGCAACCTATGAATTGTTTTCACACTTTGGCATCCTATTTTCGCTAATAAAATTCAGGGCATTGTTGAAACTCTTAACTGTACGGCCCCTTATGATATTTGTGACAGCAGTGTGTTGGCGTGGTTTGCACTGCCTCTCTTAAGCCTGTGTCCTGTTTGTTCTAAGAATGTGTCCCCCTTACTCTAAAGGAGGCTGAACAGGCTTTGGCTGGATCCAAATCAGTCTTGATGACCCATGTCCGCCTCACAACCTGCATTTGTGTCCTTTGGTCATCAATCCCATTCCAAGTACATTTCTAAACTGCTCCATTCAATCAGCAATGGTACCTAGCTGAGGAAATAAGTTAAATTAATACCCCTCCTGAAAAAAACCTCCACTGGCAGATCTATTCTTTCTAATTTTAGGCCAATTTCCCTTCTGTCTGACTTCTCCAAGATTCTTGAGAAGCTTATTAATCGTCAACTGTCTAGCCAATTGGAGATCGGCTGGTTGCTTCATCCATCCCAATCTGGTTTTCGCCCCAGGGTTAGTACGGCGACCACCCTGGTTGACATTGCAGATACTATCAGGTTGGCGGTAGATCAGTGGAAGCAAGTTGCATTGATACTTCTTGATGTATTGGTGGCTTTTGATACAGTGCCTCATTCCATTTTCTTGCACCGTCTGGAAGACATCGGAGTAGGTGGATCAGTGCTGGCTTAGTTACATTCTTTTATTGACAGGCCATAGGCAATGGGTTTGGATGGCCCCATTTGTCCCCAGTCCCAAACCTCTGACATTGTGCCCCGCAAGGCTATGCCCTTAGCACGACACACTTTAACATTTATATGACCCCCTTGCTTTATTGGTGGTGTAATTTGGTGTACGCAATGTATCCTGTGCTGATGATATGCAGCTTCTTCTTACCCTGGATAGGAACACACCCAATTCTTTTAGCAGTTTTAATACATGTTTGACGGCTGTTACTGGTGGATGTGGCTCAGTAATCTTCAGTGCAGTGCCAATAAAACAGAGATTCTCCTATTTGGCTCCCCTCCCCCATTATGGGATGGTGGATGTTAGCCCAGTTATCTCCCAGCCCCTCCAGTCCTGGCTTCCATAGAACGCAGTCTTGGAGTGAAATTTGACAACCTTGTGGGTCTTCAACCTCAAGTGGCAGGTGCGGTTGGCTCTTGGATTGGATTTCTGAAATCTTTAAAAAACAAATGTTTGTACCTATTGCCATTTGATACTCAGAAATGAGTCCTTTATGATTTAATCACCTTACAGCGCGGTTTTTCCAATGATCTCTAGTAGGGCCTCCTGGATTAACATCTGAAGAGACTTCAGTTGGTCGAGAATGCCACAGCTCTGCTTTTTCTTAAGATCCCTAGAGGGTCTCCTATTCATTTTCATCTTAAGGCTCTGCATTGAGTACCGATTAAGGAAAGCATACAGATTAAAAGACTTCTTTTGGCTCAAAGAGCCTTTTAGTAAGGCCCAAGTTATGGTACCCACAGGCTGATCCCAAAACATCCGACGAGGGCTCACCGGTCTTCTGATGTCTTTCTGGTTGTGGTTTCTCTTTTCAAAAAGAAAAGATGGAGAGGCACCTCCTTTTCATATCTTGTGGCTCCTGCTTGGAATGCCCATCCTTTTCATACATGTGTATGTGTGTATGTAGCGTAACTTGAAAACTTGGCTTTTTGATTAGGTGTTTTACTGGTAGATGGATCTAATTAATGCCAGGACACTCTTTGAGTAGCTGTGCGCTCGATAACACTTTTATTATTGATATTATTATTAATGAAGGCAGTAACTCACCGGGGAGGAGAGAGTTTTGTGATGTATCTGTGGCAGATGATGTATCAACCAGAATTGTCATTACAGGAGGCCAGCAGCTCAGATTCCTCATTTAATGAAAGATTCCCTAAGCAATGGTCTCCAGGAGGTGGGATTGAGTAGCACAGATCAACCAAAAAAGTCTTACAATACAACCTAGGCAAGGTCCCTGTCACTGCATGTTTGGACCGTGTAGCAATGTTTTGCAGAAGTTTGCAGTGATGACCATATAATCACCCCACCAGATGTCAGCTGCCAGGAAAGCTGTGGTTGCAATCATCGCCCTAGTGACATGGGCGCAAATACTTTCTGAAGGGTCTTTCTTAGCCAAGACTTAGCAGATCATGATACAAGGGATAACCCACTGTAACATTATGTTTGGTCACTGCCTTTCTCTTTTGGCTCCAGTGAAGCCCATGAAGAGCTGATCATCTGATCTTTCCTGTGGACTGCGACCAATGCAATATGATACTGCATGCCTGGTGTCCTGTCTATGCAGCTGTCCCTCCTCCAAGTGTGATGGACTGGCCCATATGAAAAGTAGATTTATGTTTTGTTATAAATAATCGGCAGGTGAGAAGAACCAACTTGGATAAACTTGAGAGAGCCTCATGATCTGCGACCCTATGAGTTGAAGTAATTTCCACCAAGAAAATGGTCTTCAGAGTGATAAATCAAGCTGGGCAACTATGTCTCAACTTGAATGAAGATACCATAAGGAAAGTAGACTCAAGATTCAAACCCACAGAGGAATAATAAATTGAGTGGGATGAAACAAGTCCAGCTATTAAGAAAACATTCCACTAGTGGTGATTCAAACAGAGAAGGCTAGTGAGTGACTACAAGGTGGCAGATAGGGCACCCAGATTACTATAAACAGTAGCCACATGTAGTTTTTTGTTGGCGAGTTACGGTGTGAAGTATATAACATTGGAGAGATGAGACCCAGCCTGGTACAGACTTTCCTACACACACCAGTGAACATACTTCTTCCAGCTACCCACATTTGTGGTGCTATGTTTTCTGGCAGACAAGCTGCTGTCTTCACTCCTGTGCTCTATCTCCATTTGTCCAGCCACAGAGTTTGGGAACTGGGGTGAAGCATCTTGCTGTGTGAGCATGTAAATGTAAATGTCCAGTATTTGTTAAGCGCGAACAATTACCCGAGGGTGTCAAGGCGCTGGGGGCCGTCGGGAAGATTAAGCAAGCTATTGCCCAGAGTCACATGGTGCTGGGCTAATCTGCCGCCGCCACCGGGGATCGAACCGTGAGCCCCCGGGTTCCGGAATCAGTCGCCCTGGCCGCTGTGCTACACCTCTTCCCACTGTGGGCAGCAGAGTAAGAGAGAGCTGAATAATGAGTGTGTGCCAACACACTGGCACACTAAGCCCTCCTCACCCAGTTTGAGACCATCATAAACATCTGTTGAACTTCTCACACCTTCTGCGACTACTCCTGTTCTGGGAGGTGCTGAAAAGTTTCCAAGCACAGGCATCTCAATACACAGAAGATCTTGCCTGTGACTTTGTGATGAAGTTGCAACTTGTGGTTCTCTAAGAACCGTTGACTCACACCATCTGCTCTCATGTTGAGGGAGCCTGCTTTCTGTGCTACCACTTGAAAAATTCTCTATTATTGGGCTCACTTTTTAGATTTAATACAAATCTGTTGATATAGTGGATTGTGGTGGTGGTGTCAGATAGATCACGAACAGCTGTTCTTTAGATGCAAGAGAGGAAGGCCTCAATGGCAAGTTGAACCACCCGCCGCTCCAAAACGTTTTCTAGTAGCTGTTTTTAAGCAGATGAAAAGCCCCATGCTGGCATGTCTCCCAGATGAGTGTCCGAACCCAAAAGAGGTATCCGTGAACATGATAGCCTGCATCTTGGAGGGCTGAAGACATGACCCACAGACAGGTTGTAGGGACACCTCCAGAAGTGTAGGTCTGGATGGGTTGACTTAAATGTAGGCACCTAGGCTAAGAGGCTCCCCGCCACAGCCTTCTCAGGTACCACTGAAAAGCTCAAAGCCGCCATCTGGCATGAGGCACAAACATGATGAACAAGGCCATTAGACTCTGAAGCTGTCGTACTAGCTGAACCGGAACCATGCAGAGTCAGAAACATTGCAATGATATCCTACATTTCTCTATCACAAAGTACAAATGGTCGAGAAGAGTCTTAGACTGTTGAAAATGCTCCTTGACCAGCACCAGAAACCCTGCCTTCACTAGCCAGTTGCGCAAGTACGCAAGTACATGAACTCCTAAACTCCATAGCCAAGCTGCCAAAACGAATGATGCTTGCAAGAAAACCTATGGTACTGTCATCAAACATGTCTTCCATAGTCCCCAGGCCTTCATGCTCCTTTAAAATGTATTGATACTGTTATGCACTACAGTCTGACCTGTGTATTTCGATACTGGTTTAAGAAGTAAAAGTAGAAAATGCATCTCGCCTTATTCACTTACTTATATGGTTTTGAGGTCAGCGTTTCAAACATAATGTGCAAACAGTAGTCACAAAAGTGTGCATTCTTGTGGACTATGTGACGGTGATATGATTGCAAAAGCGGCATAAATCCCTCTCTCCTCTCCCTACCCCTCAGTCGCCCTCCCTTTGATGCAACCGTTTTCGTGCTGCTGGCTTCTGGCTGCTATTTTAACTTGCTGAATCGTGTCTTTCTTGTCAAGACCAGAAGAGAGAAGTTTACTAAGCTGACACTAATCCTGTTGCTAACAACTATCCTCAATGGACTCGCATCCTTGATTTATCTTTTCTATCATACGTACTTAACTTTTTTTTTTTAAAGTGTTCATTTATTAATGAACACCAGCTGGAAGTGTAGATTTAACTTCACCCTCTCCGTGTGTTTCCCCCGTCCTAGAATCAATGACCATGTACAGCGTCCTTTGTTTTTTGGAAGTGTCTTTCCTCTGCTTCCACTTTTCTCTTCAGCCAATTTTTTCTTCTACTTGCAGCACTCAGTAAGAGTGTGTGGGGTTATTAGGCTGTCTTGTTCCTGGTTTTGCTCCACGTTGGTTCCACCTGCTTGTTTACCGTGTTCATTTTTGTTCGCTTTTTCTTTTCATCGTCTCCCCTTCTACTCTTTGGTGCTGCATAGACCAGCAGGCCATAGGTTGTTAGTGTCACTCATAACAATAAATGCCAATTACAATAATGGCTTCGCTCAATCGCTATTGAGTAATCACTTATCTTGTTTATAACTAAGTGCTTTTTTACACGTTTCATGATTTATGAGATGCTTGAGCATGATTAAAATGTTTTTTGTGTTTGAAATTGGTTCATGTTTGTACGATTGCGGGTTGGATAGACCATTCTATCGTGAAAATAACATTATATTTTAAAGCCCTAATTGGGCTGATCCTATTCAAGTCAAGTCAAATTGTCTTTATTCGGATATAAAATATCCATAAAAGTACAAATCATCACTGCCAATATACATATAACATACATTCATCAATATCAATAAGAATACAAAAAGATTAAAAAACGGGATAGGACAATAATCTGACAATCAATAAATAAATAGCATAAAACCAGATGTGCAAGGTGTAGCAATGAAGTGCAAATAAGCGTGATTTTTAACCCTACTAGCAGCATTATTGTGCAAAAAGCAGATGTGTAAACTTTGGACTAAGTGCAAAATAAGCAATTCTAAACATCCGAATAAATAAACTATCACATATATGCTAAATCCAAATTGAGGAGCAATTGCAAATGTATAACAATTTTAAGGTGCGTTCATGGAAGCTCGTGAGCGTACCACTGCTCGTAGAAATGAGCTCACTCAAAAAATCATATCGTCACAACCCAGCTATAATATTTCCTGGTATACCAAAGTATAATCAGAAATCACATTTGCCTTAAAATAGGGGATTAAATATTGTTTAGTATATTTTACATAGAATTTACAAGCAAACAGGAAATGTAACATTGTTTGTTTACAACCAATGCCACATGGGCAGCATGTCTCCTCCAGGTTACTATTAAAACCAATCGGGAAGCAGATAGAATATTTTATGCTGTTATCCCTGAGGCGAAAAAGCAAACTCCTGTTCCATCTTCCAATGTTTTTCCTAAGATAATCCTGTGGCATCTGATAACTATTACTTAATGTCCTCAGGATAGGAATGTATCTAATAATTGACGGTTTACAAAACTCATTTTTCCTTCTTTCTTCACAATACAGTTCGAATAGTGCCCCTCTCACAGCTTTTAAATCTAACCCGTCTGCAGTTAAAGGAAGATGAAAGGCATACTCTAGTTGGAAGCTGGCCAAACTATTTTGCACTGCAGACAGTCAGGGTATACCTCTACCTCCATCACATTTAAAGCAGTCTGTGATAATTTCTTGGGTTAAAATCGCAGCTGGATTTCGCCATATCTTTAGCCAGAATAAAGCAGGTCGTGATTTAATAAAATCCTCCACATAATGTAAATTTAGTTCTTTATGGCATATGTAGGTAGGTGATGAAATTTGAGCCCCTAAAATCTTTCTACAGAATCTATTTTCCTCCATTTGTATTCCGTTACAATTTACATGCCCCCATACTTTGGCGCCATAAGTCGCCGTAGGCAGGCATTGGGTTTTATAATCTGTAATAGTGGCATCACCACTTCTGCCTTCTTGGGCTGTCGCAGGCTAATAACAGAATTAATTGCCTTTCCAAGTTTACTTCTACCTTGGACTATATGCGAGCACCATGATCCTGATTCAGAAAAAACGAAACCCAAATACGGGAAAGTGCTGGTGCTTCTTAAAAGGTCGCTTCCCGACATTATGTGCTTAATAGAGTGCTTTTTTGGTCCACAGGACATTATATATGATTTTTTTAAATTAGTGCAAAGTCCTAAATCCGCCATGAAGGATACAAAGCCTGAGATTAAAGTGTGTAATGCATTTGGTGTGCTGCCCATTAGGACCGCATCATCCGCATATAAAAGTACGGGGTAAAATTGACCATTCATTTTCGGTACATCCCATGTTAATTCAGACAGGGAGTTATTTAATTCATTAATGTGAAGAAAAAAAAGTAAGGGGGCTAAAACGCACCCTTGTCTCACCCCTCTGCCGATTAGGATGTCTCTAGAAACCTCTCCTTCATTATTGATTCTTACCCGTGCTTTCAAATCTCTGTGCAAATACGCCAAAAAGTGCACAAGTGCAGTGTCCAACCCGTACTTTAAAAGAATCTCCCATAAACGAGAACGATTAACAAAATCAAAAGCTGAAGTTAAGTCCATAAAACCTAGATATAAAGGTACTTTTTTAGCAACAGTATATTTTCACAATATAAGACTTACATTTAGGCACTGTTCAACAGTTCCAACATTACTACTAAAACCCAACTGGCAACAGTTTAGAATTTGGTTGTCCTCTGCCCAATTCCTGATTTTGTTAAAAACAACCCTGCCCAAATTTTTTAAAGTATTATCAATCAAGGATATTGGGCGATAACAACCAGGGTCAGATCTATCCCCTTTCTTAAAAATGGGCACAATTATACTTGTTGACCAGGTTTTTGGGGTTGGGGTGTTGACCAAATTATTAAAAACATTGCATAAAAGAGGGGACCAAAAATCCGGTTCAGATTTGATGAGATCAATTGACAAACCATCTGAGCCTGGGGCTTTATTCCCTGCGCTTTGATGTATAGCATCTTCCACCTCAGCTAAGTATACTGATACATTAGTGACTGGGGGATAGCTATCAGTGCTTGTTGTATGGCCTGTATATATTCTTGAAAAATGTTCCTCCCATACCTTACTAGATATATTACAATTTAGGGGAGTAATGTTCAGACCCATAGCCCGCATTGATGGAACCTCTTTCCAGAACCCAGTTACATCTTTGAGAGCAGCTGCGCAAAGAAAGGGAGTTCCACCGGTCCTTTAGTACCTCCTCTGCGCGTAATTTAGTAGCTTTCTTATAGCGTTCTCTCAATAATCGGACTAATGCCATGTCCCTGGGTTCACAATCTAATGCGTCGTAGAGAGCCCTATTGGCCCGAGAACAAGTACCATCAAACCATCTAGGGTTCTTGCCCTGACTCATGACAGGTTTAGAGATCTCATGTTTAATCCAGGCACATAGCTCAGAAAAAGCCTGAACTATCTCGATTCCTGAACATGTATTCGATAAACATGTTTCCACTAACAATGGATAAGATTGTATGGTACGGGCGAGTAAGGCTTTGTTGTATATGCCCTTCCAAATTACTTTAAATTTATCTGTGGATGCATCCAGATTTTTCGCCCCTATTTTCACTCGTTTTTCATGTTTGTTAAAAAATTGAACAATTGTTAAAATTGGGTTATGGTCACTGTAACTTGTGCCTAGTACTTCAGCCTTGACTAAGAAATCCTCAAGGGATGAGGAAATAAAAACATAATCTATAGTAGTTGAACAACCGCGTCCTCTATAGGGAGGCAATACACATTTGTCTGATTCACATCCTACTTTGTCCATTACATTGACCAGATTGCGGGTAGACCAATAACTAGACAATTCCTCTCCTTTTCTACAAGGAATTATCCGGGGAGATGTAACAGCAAAATTATCTGTTCTTTTGTTCAAATGGGCATTAAAGTCCCCCCCCTAGACAAATTCCATCTAATTTGCCATACCTTTCCTCATCTACTAGATTATCAATAAATTCAAATAGATTGTTAAAATTCTTACTGGGCAGTGATGTAAAATCATTATTATAAAAATGTATTAAACACAAAGTAATTCCTTGTGAAAAAATCAGAGCCTGGAAATTCCCATCGTTCGTCTCTATGGGTTTTATATTACTGTCCGCAGTAATCTTTATCCATATTGATAATCCCCCGCTTGGTCGGCCAAATCCGGGACTGGGTACGATCTTGTTATGGCAGGCAAACCCATCAAGCAACAAGTCTCTAGTGCACCAGGTTTCTTGGAACATTAGGATATCAAATTGGCTAATAAAGTTGATCCACTCCATTATGTTTAATTTAGCTTTTAAACCTGCGATGTTCCAGCTAATTATATTTAAATTCTGATTTAAGGATCGTGGTACAGAAATCACGGGATAAGTTGCGGAGATTTTACCAGGCAAATTTCTTTGGGGGTGTCTTATCATTCTAGATTCGGCAATGGCTGAAAAGTTCAATAATAATCCCAGTTGCCCTTCTACAATGTTCAAAGATCTATTTGATGGTCAATCCTGCCTCTCCAGGTCAGATAAAACTGTGTACCTATTATATGAGGAGTATAGTGGGGTGGCAGGGTTGTATGCTCTCTGCTGAGGTCTGTAGAAAAAGCCCAATGGTAATAAGGTGATATTTGTAGGACCATTAAACTGATCTAACGGAGCTTTTAATAACCATTTCACCAGTGAAGGGTGCCGCAAATTCACAACTATACAATCTCCCATGATGTTTTTAGTCGAGGATCCCACCCAACCCACCCAGCGCGCCATCAAGATATCATTAGCAATCTCCCAACCCGCCCCCTTATATTTACACAACCAATCAATACATTTATTCTTAAGCTGATCCTAGGATTCATTTTGATCGACTCTAAGGGGGGGTACACCAGTTAAAATTATTGCATAAGGGCATGCCTCTGGGGGTAGGTGAAGAACGTCCTCCGCATGTTTTTTGACCTGTGGGACAGTAATAGACCTGTTGCTGAAATCTGAAACTTGTTTTACCCGGGCCGACGCAGGGACTACAACCGGGGCTACTATCGGGGGTAAATGGTTACTAGGGGGCCTATTTTCTACAGACACTTTCTGCAATGGCAACATACTGGCTCCGGTGTTAGACACATATTTAACTGGTAAACCTTTAGTTTTTCCATTACATTTTTCGCATACATTATTGGTGCCCAGCAATGCACAGGTATCACTTCCACCTTGGGTTCCTTTACTAATTGCTTCCAAATCCTTTAGAAGCCTATCACCCCTAGCCTGATCAATGATAGTAGTTCCTTTTCTCTTGGCATCCTCTTTCTTCACTAGGTTTTCCAACCTGTCCAGTCTTTTAAAAATAACATTAAATTGTTTGTCCATTAGACTTTTCAAACGATTAAAAGTGGAATCCCCTATGGTCTCAATTAGGTTTCCATTAGACCGGTCTTGTATGCCATTTCCCGGTGCTGACTCTGTTTGTGTACAAGCAGAAGGCTGAACGACTTCTGCCTCAGTCAGATCTACGGTACTATTGTTAGGTTGTGCAGTAGAACTTAAAAACGACCCAGTGGATCCAGTAGTTCCTCGTGTCCACAAACTCATGGGTGTTGGTTGAGATTTATTGCGGGGTGGTTGTTTCCTCTTGCTTATAGGTAATTTCGCACAGCCTCTTTTCCTTTTTTCCCCCACACTCTTTGTCGTTATAACCTTGGGTATAACATTGTCTATGACTTGGGGACCCTACTGAGAGTCAGGAATCTCTCTTACATCATCGTTAATCACAGGGTCCTCAGGTACATTTCCGCGATAAACAGGATTATTTATTGTTATAGCTGGTGATCGTGGGAGAGCGGCCTCAACACCACCTTCCTCTAAACCATCCGGTGGGACTTGGTATGATGTAATTTTGCCCATGGAGAGTCTTCTCTCTGCATTTTCGATCTCTAACCATATTCACCTCACTTTCCAACACATTTTCAAATGAGGATGTATTAGTGGTAGTGATCTTAGGGACCGAGGTAATAATAGGGGATATGCGTTTTCCCATTGTGAACTAAGGTATGCTCACTCACCGTGGACCGCAACTCAAGGGGGTGGCCCAGCCCGGCCTCGTCTGGCCCCGGACAGCCACAGACAGCCCGCCCTTTGCCCGGGCTTAGCCCGCGCGCGATCCTGCGACGCGGGGGCTCTGTGGAGCTTTGAGCGCCTCCGGGCGCGATGTGGGCGTTGGCGGCTTCCGCCGCTGGGGCACCTGGACGTTGTGGTCCTCCCTCCGTGGCCACGCCACATTGATGGTGGCTGCGGCAGCGGCGAGGGAAGACGTGTGGCACCGGCAGCAGACTTGCGACAAGGGAGACAGGTGAGTAACCCCACCAACAGCACGGGTAACAGCCTCAATTCCCCCGCTTCACCGGGGCTCTGTGGAGCTTTGAGCGCCTGCGGGCGCAATGTGGGCGTTGGTGGCTTCCGCTTCCGCCGCTGGGGCACCTGGACGTTGTAGTCCTCCCTCCGCGGCCGCACCGCGTTGATGGTGGCGGCAGCGAGGGAAGACGTGTGGCACCGGCAGCGGACTTGCAACAAGGGAGACAGGTGAGTTACCCCACCAACAGCACGGGTAACAGCCTCAATTCCCCCTGATCCTATTGTGCTTCTTCCCATAGCTTAATGTATATACTGTAACAAGGATTACCATACCATACCATACTATACTATACTATACTATACCATGGCAGGCCATACTATACAATGACACCCCATACCATACTATACAACGACATACCATACCATCTCATACTGTACCAAGCCTTAACATAATGTTCGGGGCATGTGTGCTGTAGATACACATGCTTTCCATACTCCTGCCATCTAGTCTTGGGTCCGGATGTTTGCAAGTTGTTTTTCTCCGAAGAAGTCTTTCGAGTTACAAGGTAAGGGGACTCCTCCTTTCGGTGATAGTGCGAATGGCCATCGACTCCATTGTTAGATTGTTGTTTTCTGCCATCGGGTCCGGATGTGTATTGCTGCGCGCCGGTACGAAAACGTTCTTTGGGTTCCCAACGGTGCGCAATCCATTCTTCTCTCAATCGTATGGTGTCCTACACGTTTCCTACTCCTCCGCGTATTCCTTCGGTCAACGAATCCTTCATTCTCAATCAAAAAACTTTGTGGGCTGCCTTCGGGCCTGACTGCATAGGTCCGGGTTTCTGTCAATGGCACAGACTCTGTTTAAATTATGTCCTCGGTGCCACGCTAAGTATCCTCGCACCGACTCACATAAAGTGTGTAACTTGTGCTTTTCTCCTGAGCACAAGGAAGACAACTGCAATGCTTGTAAATCGTTTCGGTCTAAGAAGACTCTTCTGGATCGACAGGCGTGATGTTATGAAATACAGCATCAGAATATTCAACCCACCCCGGATATCTTCCGTAAAGAATCCGAGCATGATGATGGTGAAGAGTCAACGGCAGAAGAAGAAGAGGCCATCTCGGTTCCAGAGTCTGATTCTAAACTTGAGATAGACATGGGGTCTGAAGATGTGCCTTCAGGACAGGGTGCCCTGAGTCCCAATGACCCCTTGCCCCTTAAGCCCATGCTCAAAACTCATAAGGCTTCAACATCACCTCTGCGTTCTGGCCACGGTTGGCACCGAGACGATGTTTGCGACGCCCCGCCTTCTGGCTCAGGCACCACACGGCTTGGGACAGAATCGACCGAAATCCTCTTTGGATCCGAAACTTTCCAGTTCGAAACCCACATCTGGTTCGGAACCAAAATCCTCCACGCCGAAAGAAAAGCATGTTTCGCAGCTGAAACTTCCACTCCTAGAAAGCGAGTCCATCTCGGCACCGAAACCTTTGGTGACAAAATCAAAAGACAGCAGTTTTGAATCTTCTGACTCTAACCTAGACACTGTTCATCCCAAACTGGATCCCAAATAAAAGAATATTCATATCAATCCTGATACAGGCCATATTCATGCTAACTTTCCAGTTAAATGCAAGCTTCCTTCTGAGGACTCTCACTATAAGATTCCTTTAAAGAAGATGGATGTGGCACATTTAGATCCTTTACACATTACACCTCAGGGTTCTCCACTTTCACAGCCTGAAGAGGGAGAAATTGTTGAGGAAGATATTCATTTACCTATAGACCCATGGAAGGATTACACTATTGAGCCTCTATTAGACAATGACCCAGACCTTTACCCTGCAAAGCCTTCCCCACCTGATGATAATGTGGCTTATCAGGAACTCATTGCTAGAGCAGCAGAGTACCATGAAGTGGCGTTACATAAAGAGTCGTTAGAAGAGGACTTTTTATTTGAGACACTTGGGGCCACACACGGGTCAAGACACTCCCTATTCTGAATGGCATGATGAGGCATGCGGATGACAATTTCAAAGACCCCGTGCAAGCACGCATTTTGACTCCTAAAGTCGATAAAAAAGAAAACATTCACCATCTGATCCTATCTTTATTAAAGGTCAGCAGCCTCCCTTGTAGTGTCCAACACTTTCAAAAGAGCTAATTCACAAACTTCTGGTTATGCTCCTTCCCCAGATAAGTAATCTAAGCTCATAGATGCTTCAGGCAAACGTGTAGCCGTTCAAGTTGCTAATCACTGGCGCATCACAAAAACACAAGGCTTGCTAGCTAGGTACGACGGCGCACTCTGGGATTAGATGGAGCAACTGTTCCAATATCTCCCAGAAGAACACAAAAACAAAGCAAAAGAGTTAGTTCAAGACGGCAAACTTATTTCTAACTCTTCTATTAGATGTGCTGCTGACACCACAGTGAACAACGCAAAATGCCTAAACTTCGTCTCCAGGTTTTGACACCCTCTCTCCAAAGGCAATACCATATGGATGAAAAGGTCAGGGATATTTGACTATGCTTTTCTGCATCTCCCACTCCTTCAGTTTCTGGTTCAGAAGCTCAGGCAAACATCAATCACACTGATTCTAGTAGCCCACCATGGTCCTTTGTCCATGCCCATGCCCCCTCCCTCTAGCCCACCATGGCCATTGTGGTGCCGCTAACCCTCGCGCTTGTCATGCTTGGCCTTCTGTGCTGCCACAGCCCCTCCCACCTGCCTTGTCCGATCAGCTTACTGCCCCTGACCCTCTCCCACCTTCCCTCTGTTGTCTGTGTGTATGCCATTATAGCCTCAGTGTTTCCCTCCATGGTGTGATGTGCTTCCAGTGTCCATTCCGCCTGCCCTTCATGGTCAGATTGCTGCTCCCGCCCTGCCCCTTGACCCATGCCCTTTGATTTCCATGTGCAGACCCCTAACCCCTTCCAACTGCCTTGTCTGGCCCATTGTCGTGCCCCTGCCCCCTCCCTCCTGCCGTTCATGGTCTGTTATGCTGCAACTGTCCCTCCTGTCTGTCCGATATGGTCAGCTTTCTGCCCTTTCCTCTTTCCCCTCTGCTCTCTGTTGTCCATATGCAACGCCCTGTCGCCTCCCTATTGCTATCCATAGTCCGCTGTGCTGCACTGCCATCCCACTTGCCCTATGTGGTGTATTGTGGTGCTGCAGTCCTTGATGCGTGCCCTGTCAGGTCAGTTTGGTGCCGGTGCCCATCTCCCTCCTTCCCTCTGTTATCTGAGTCCATGTCCCTACTCCATTCCTCCTCCCCTCCGTGATCCGATGTACCACACTTCCCAACATTTTAAACTTAATAAGAGGAAGATTTTGAAAACAAAACTTGGGGAATTGATTTTCCCCCAATAACTTACATTGATTTTTTGGCTCAAAAACATCAGGAGTCTCATGTCTGAATCGGGCTGTTGGCATCTATGGTTGTACTGCGCCTGCCTCTACCTTCTGCCCTCAATGGTCTGTTATATTGTCACAGCCTCTCTTGCCTGTCCAGCATGTTTTTTAGTTGCCCCTGCCCCCCTTTCCCCTGTACCCTATGCTCTGTAATGCTGCCACTGCCCCTCCCATCTGCCCAGCGTCGTCAACTTGTTGCTTCTGCACCCTCCTCCCCCTTTAATTATTCAATTCCGTGACCCTGACCTCTGCCTCCCAACAGTATTCTAATGAACAACTAGATTTCTATTGTTCTATATTTGTTACAAAAGCGTTGGTCACCTGACATCGTCTTGATGTAATCAAAACAGTAATGCCTACAGCATTTCCTTTCGAAATTATAAAAATGAGACGGTCTTATTTCCATAGAAATTATGGTTAGTGCTCTAAAAAACTAAAATGAGGATATGTTTCCTGAGTTCTCAAATAGTGGCAAAGCACTTCAAAATTATTTGCTATCTTTGTTTTTTTATCCAGTTGATCACTTGATTATATGTTACACTTAGGGGAGAGGATGTGGCCAGAGATCCAGACTTTGCAACAGGGTAACCAGGTTCAAAGTCAGCTCAACATCCGTGATTCTAGGCAAATCACTTAATCTCCCCGTACCTAAAACCAAAATGAATGTGTCCTTGTGTAATGTAACTGATGCTCAAGGAAAGCACTCCAATACCTTTGAGTCAAGTCTGCGCTATATAAAACTACCTCCAACACCCCCCTCCCCAAAAAAAAACTATTGAGTGTTTTGCATACTCCTATTTTTGGGCTATTCTTGGGTGGTATTTGTGTTACATTTGGGCTCTCTGGTAGCTATCTTGGGAGACGTATTTGTTATCAAGCTCCCTAATTTCCTCATTTACTATAGTATCCTCAATAGAAAATAGTTTCAGTTTTCCACTTCGATTCCATCAAGATGACGTTCAGATGTGCCACACTTTTGGCATATATTCAGAATGTTAGCACTCTAGTTGCTCATTAGAACACTGTTGTAAAGCTGCTGATAACCAGGGAGTTCGCTGGCAGTCTGCTGCTGGTGTTGAAAGTCTATGTTGCAGTTTGCATGTCAGAATGTTTTAATTAAGCAGAAGAGAAAGATATTTGAGAACTAACTCAAAATGTGTCCTAATTTTTCTTTCTGCAGCACTGACCATCATTTGTATGACAAAATGAACCTTCTCATTTTGTTCCTTTCTCAATTAAATGTTTTAAATTTTAGCAGTTTGATTCAATCATGATGCCTTAAGGTGTGCCATACGTTTGTCATAAATAAGACTGCTAGCACTCTAGTTGTTCTTTAGAACAATCTGGGAGGCTACAGTAGAACACAAGAAAATCAACTGACCGACTGCTCCTGTTGGAAGTACTTGTTTTCCTGAGAATGTCAGACTTCTTTCTCATATGGCTGAATTAGCAGTAAATAAGCTCTATTTAACTTCTGGAGCACCTTTCTTAACCTCTATGAGAAAACAGTTTTCTCTCAAACATGATTTATGACATCCTAGCAGAAGGCTTTTGTACTGGGCATATTCACCTTAGAACATACGTCAATTCCTATAATTGGTATGGTACCATCAACAAATGATTTATATTGTGACTAAAATCTGTTAGCACCCTTTATATGTTCTCCTTTTTGTGATCCTCAAAAGCTGCTATTCATTACAATGCATTTCAATGGGGTGCTATCATGTATATTGGTCCCGAGATGGCTTCCAACACTTCCTGGCTGAAGTGCTGGCCGCCAATCGGATCCCACCATGAGATCTGTGCTTAGGCTCCGCCCAGATATACAAATTTGTGTTTCCTTTAATATCTCCAAAACGACTCCATGGTTTTACACCAAATAACAAAGAGCGTGATCTTCAGAACAAAATCTAACTTTCGGACAAATTTGATGTAATTACATCCAGCGGTTCGGGCTGCAGGTGTGTCTAAAACACTATGGGAATTAACATGGTCATAACTATAACTATCTACTGGAGACCTGAAGGAGTAATTTATGTATATCAGGCTTTGAATAATCCACTCACCCAATCGCAATAGTGAGTGAGATTTTATCAGGTCGAGCTATTTTTACTGAAAAAACAAATGTTACAGGGACGTTATAGTTAGGAAATAGGATTTTTTTTAAACCTTACAATTTTACTAGAAAAAACTAGGTTTCAGGGACGTTCTAGTTAGGTTAAACTTTAACATGTGCAAAACAATAGAAATTCAACTGTAATAGTTATAGTTATCTCAAGAAAATACACCTTGTGCCTTATTGTAACCATAGCTCGGACCCTTATCATGCACTGCTGCTTACCCCATACATTACATCAGTATTGACATCTTGTATGACATAATTCATAATGTAACTGCAACATTTGCAATACATTTAGTGATGAGAAACCTGTGCATGGCAGGTGCAAGTTATAGCTACCTTAGGGAGTTAAAGTTTCTTGAGAGAAGTATAACTTTAACCGTTGAATTCCTATGGTTTGTGCATTCAAAACTGGAACCTAACCATAACATCCCTGTAACCTTTGTTTTTTTCAGTGAAAACAAAATATATATATATATATATATATATATATATATATATATATATATATATATGCGCAAACTCCAAGGAAACGCCACTTCCAAATCCCAACACAACACAGCGGACCGGCGAGGCAAGTAGGAGACGGACCACAGCTTACAAAATCACAGGTTTAATTGCAGGAAAGGATGAAGGCAAACGGGCAAGACGCGTTTCGGGCTCCACGAGCCCTTGATCACATGCAAAGAACCAACAATTTTCATTTGTATTTATAATGCAGTGAAGCCCGCCTCCCCGCCAATTTTCAAAACTGGTCACATGATCATAAAAATAGAGAAAATACTCTATAGTGCCGCTGAAATACCTAAACACATGTTAATAAGTTACTTTACAATTGAAAAAATAACTAAGCAAGACGGAAAAAAAAAGTATATAACGTTGAATTAATACCATCTATTATATTTAGTTTCAGAAAATTATTTCGGGATAAATCCCTAATTAAAGAAACAGTGTGCAAAGTATAGCCTAGCGACATGTACCAAATTGGGGAAAAACGGGTAAAATTTAAAGTGCAATATACAACGATCGTTGACCCATTGTCTGACATAAGTGGAATAAACATATTTATGTGCAAAATACAACTCAAAAGGGAAGGAAAAAATAGTGCTAAGGGTGACTGATACTCGTAACCTGTGTATATAATGCATATATGTCTTTTACAACATAGGAAGACAATATTAGCCTAACATATGTTATGAATTAAGCATATCTTAAAAAGCATTTGATACAGGTTAAAATATTTATTCTTATATATAAAATATAAATTCATATATAAAAACACCACATGTGTAAAAAGTGCTAAAAAATCACACATCTAGAATAAAAATGGTTGCATAAAATTGCATAAATTTATATATACATGAAGAAGCAGAACAGTTATGATTGTCTATGGAGTGGCTAACAAGGAACTTGACTAACCACCCCTGCCATTGTTTAGAAAGCAACACTGTATAGGACTATTATTGAAAGATAAATCATCTCCCTAGATCACAGGGACCCTGATATATCTAGGGAGCAGAACAAGAAACTAAGTAGCCTGTTTCACATAGATGGACATGTTGACAGAGTCGAAGCATTAAAGAAAGTGGCGCAAATCCTCAGTGTTATTAAGCCCATTTGGCCACTTGCTATCGAACTCAAGAATCAAACTTGATTCTAATCGCCTCAGTTTGAGCTCACGGTTACCTCCTCTTCTGGATTTGGGAACAGACGCCACCACATAATACGAAAGACAACTGATGTCTTTATTATGTGTACTCTCAAAGTGGCGAGCCACCGGGTACGCCTGATCGCAATGTAGGATTGCCCGAATATGCTGGAGAATCCTGACGTGCACTTGCTGTTTAGTACTGCCTATATAATTAAGGCCACAAGTGCACGTCAGGACATATACCGCATATTCTGTCTTGCAGGTGTGACTACCCAGAATTGGGATTTCAGAGGCGGAAAATGGGGTTTCGTAATGAGTTTTGTTTATTCCAAACTTACAGGCTCTGCAAGTGGTACATTTACGGAACCCAACTGGTGACAGCCAATTCGGTTTTTGTTGCAGTTCTGGACTGCTACAGTCCAAAACTGCACCCATACTCTGTGCTCGCCTAAAAGTAACCGATGGTTTATTTGGCAGCAAACATCCCAAAACAGTATCTGATTAATTATTTGTCTAATTTTCTTTTCTTGACTGCTATAGTTTGTTATAAACCTGGGACAGTCTGAACTCCTTAAACTGGTCTTGTCAAGGACTGTGTCATTTTTGCTTTTAGTATCTGTAAGCAAGCTGGCCCTGGAACGCTTTTGTGCTTTAGTTAGTTAAAGCTTGATTAAACAACCGTTCCGAGTATCCCCGAGCTTTCATTCGATGTTTTAAATCAATGACACATTTGTCAAAGTCCTTAGTGGAACTACAAATTCTCTTTAGCCTAAGGATTTCTCCATAGGGTATATTATGGATGGTATGACTGGGATGAAGACTGGACGCATGAAGCGTGGTGTTGCCCACTGTGGCTTTTCTGTGCAGGGTAGTTTGTATTCGTTTGTCATTATCTACATATATTTTAACATCTAAGAATTCTGCTTGTTTGGCGCTTATATTAGAAGTACATTTTAAGTTAAGGTGGTTGTGGTTGATCTCGTTAATGAATGTACATGCTTCATTTTCATCACCTTGCCAAACAATAAAGATGTCGTCAATGTAACGAAGGTATTTAACAATTTTCTCACGTACCCATGCTTGATGTGTGACCCTGAGGACCCGCTCCTCCCACCAGCCGACGTGTAAACACGTGTAGCTGGGGGAGAAGCAGGCCCCCATAGCCACACCTCTCAGTTGTCTCCATATCTCCTTGCCAAAAGAGAAATAATTGTTATCCAAACACCATTCAATCAAGCCCAAAATCACCTTATTGTGTTCGTAAAATTCTGCTGGTCGCTGACCAAGAAAGTGTGAAACTGCATTCAGACCACAAGTATGAGCAATGCTCGTGTACAATTGTTCAACATCAAGTGTAATTAACAACATGTCATCTTGCCATTCTAAGTCCTCTATTTTAGCTAGAAAATCACTAGTATCCCGAACAAAGCTGGGAAGGTTGTTAACCCAATTCTGTAAAAAGAAATCAATATATTGACCCACATTTTCTCCACAACTATTAATAGCGGAGATGATGGGTCTGCCGGGAACCGGTGATATCCCTTTATGAACTTTCGGGATAAGGTAGAGGACTGGTAGGACCGGATGTTCATTGTGCATGAATTTGTATTCGTCCACAGAAATTAGACCTTCTCTACGATATTTTAAAAGCAACTTATGAAGACCCTCCGTTGATTTTAGATACTCTTTATTAGTTGCTTTGATGTAGCAAGCAGAGTCTTGAAGCTGTCTTTGTGCCTCTGTGGAATAATCCGATTTGGGCCAAATAACAATGTTACCCCCTTTGTCAGCAGTTTTGACTACTATATTGGGGTTATCTTTTAGTTTTTTCATTAATTCAAAGTACTTGGCTTTTTGCACATTATATTTCTTTTTCTTTTGGTTGTTGATTTTTTTGTACAATTCTTTAATGTCTGTGATAATGCAATCTTGGAAAACATCCACAGCGTCTTTGGTCATAATGGGCACAAAGTCTGATTTCCCTTTGAATGGCGTAATACCTGCACCTTTCTGAATCATATCAATTTTTTCTAGTCTTTTTTGTGTGCTGGTGTCAACTTCTCCACTCATGCTTTGAGAGTTTATGGCTTGATTAAGGTCATATATGTCAAGAAAAAGTGGGACATCTTGTGCCGAAATCTGTGGTTCATTAGCCGTGTCATCTGTGTCATTGTTGGTATCAGTTCCATTATTGGATCTAAGTTTCTGTAATGCAAAATATTTTTTCAGCTTTAATTTGCGAATGAAACGATACACGTCGACTCTGGTGGAGGCGTATTTGAAACTCTGTTCAGGGCAGAAATTCAAACCCAACTCCAGGAGTTGCTCTTCCTCTTTGGTGAGAACTATATCAGATAAGTTTACAATTGATCTCCCTATTTCTACTTTTTCTTTCTCCAAGATCCGGTCGACTTCTTGTTCTGGTCCCCTTTGTTTGTGTTTCCGTCTCCTTTCGCGTCTTTTTTTGTTTCTACGGGTTTTACTATGTTTTTTTGACGTGGTCTCAGTGTGCGCAGTCTTTCGGTTACTAAAAAATCAAGTTCCTCATCAATGTCGAGAATAGGCATCGGCAAGCCAGATGTAGTCAAATCTTCATTTGAACTCATGGATCCACTTGAGGTAGAAGCTATATCAGAGTTGGAACTTGCCGTTGCATTGTCTTGTGCTTCAATTGATTTGAGTGTTGAACTTGGATTTGACATTGCATTTCCTTTGCTTTTATATTGCTGCCGTTTAGTAACATTGCATTTACGCGCAAAGGTGAAAATCTGGCCATTCGCGTAATCTGCTGCATCTCTTGCAAATTTGCTGACTTTCCTTGCTTTAATCTTGTCGGCATGTTTTTTGAGTCTCCCTTGCATTTCTTCATTTAGTATTTTAACGGCTTCAGTTTGTTCTGCAGAGTTGATTTGTTCTTGAATTTTATCGATAGTAGTCAGTATTGCGTCTCTGTCAATGGCAGCATATTTAATCAGGATGTGTACTGAATTCATACTAGCCGTCAGGTTATTTTGCGCCCATTCCTTTAACATCAAAGGGTTTGGATTCTCAAAGCTCGGAGCGAGCATAATTCTTAAACGCCTTGGTACACGATTGACATCTGCGTATTTAGATAGAGAATAGTGCTCCCACCATTTTGTCACTTCCAGGCGTTTCTGCCTTTCTAACGCCTTGTATAAAGCCTTGATGTCTGTGTCTTGTTGGGTCTCAGTAATGGGTGCCGTGGTATTGCTGCCTGGCGTAATGACCTGATTAAATAACTGTTCCGCTTCCTCCTCCCTCATACGAAACTCCTCCGCAGACATTGTCCGTTGCCACCACCTTTCTTATGTCTCTGCTATGCGCCTCAAATAATTGCACCGGCGCGCTGTATTGTGTTAATCCCCCACCGGGGATGTAACCTCTTCACCTCCGCTCTGCCGTACAGTATTACTCACCAGGTTTCCGATGACAACACGCTTTGGCCGTGTCTTCCGACTCGACCGCCGAATATCGTCCTCGACACTGGTATTCCGAGATTGCTGAACTTCTGGCCGCAGGAGGGGGCATCCACTTAGAATTCCATCCGGAAATTTTGACAAACAGTAGCTTGATAGCGGATGCCTGCTTGCTGAGGAGGGGGTCCGTGACGGAAACAAGCCGATTTCCGTAATTCAATGTGCGCAAACTCCAAGGAAACGCCACTTCCAAATCCCAACACAACACAGGACCGGCGAGGCAAGTAGAAGACGGACCACAGCTTACAAAATCACAGGTTTAATTGCAGGAAAGGATGAAGGCAAACGGGCAAGACGCGTTTCGGGCTCCACGAGCCCTTGATCACATGCAAAGAACCAACAATTTTCATTTGTATTTATAATGCAGTGAAGCCCGCCTCCCCGCCAATTTTCAAAACTGGTCACATGATCATAAAAATAGAGAAAATACTCTATAGTGCCGCTGAAATACCTAAACACATGTTAATAAGTTACTTTACAATTGAAAAAATAACTAAGCAAGACGGGAAAAAAAGTATATAACGTTGAATTAATACCATCTATTATATTTAGTTTCAGATATATATGTATATGTGTGTGTGTGTGTGTGTGTGTGTGAACGTCATGAGACTACCTGCACTAGAAAATAAATAAGGAAATCACCTAACAGGTCTGTGTCCGTGTGCTCTGTATCCTGGCTGGTGTGACTCCAGAGCGTGGTAACGAGTGACGGAGAGTTGGATATATATATATTTAAGTTCTAGTTAGGAATATAATTTTAAAAAACCTTAGAAATTCACAGAAAAAAACAAAGCTTACAGGTTCGTTATAGTTAGGGTGATATTGCACTCATACAAAACCAGAGAAATTCAGCAGTTATAGTTAGCTGAGCTAATTATAACTTGCGCTCCTGCAATGCACTGTTTATGACCTCACATATTACATCACTCATGACATGGTCAGTGACATCACTGATGACATCTCAAATGAATTTCTAAGGTTTTTCAAGTTCTATTTCCCAACTGTAACATACATGTAACTTATGATTTTTTAATTGAATTTTTAAGGTTTTTAAATTGTATTTTCTATCTAAAATGACTCTATAAGGGGTATTTTTAGAAGCTTGTATTTTGTTCGTGGATTAATAAAGGGTTGTTTTCTTTAAATTTTTAATATTCGCGACGACAAAGCAATCCTGGCAGATACGTCACGATAACAGAACAAAAGCAACCACTTTGAACATTGCCCTACACATATTACTATATACACACTTCTTTCAAAGCATGTTTAAACTCATATTTGTATACTAAGTTTCTTTAAAAATCTTCTTTCAGACGTATTTTCTGTTTTGCAGTTATTTGAGACGTTGCGACGTCGCCATTAACCGCAATGGTCACACCATTTCCATAAAGGCATAACACATATATGGACACGTCTGGATTCCTTCCATCACGGTCGCTCCCCCTGCTCTCTGCTCTCACGACGGAAGGCTCTTCTTGCTGCCTGCTTTGCCTGACCTGATTCCTGCAGCCTGCCACCCCGCTACAGCGCACCACTCAGCGCCTGGTATCGTTATCAGACCACATTTATTTAATCTTACTTGCACACAGCCACGAACTGCATAGCGGCTAAGAGATTATATTTAGAAGCATTTTTGGACATCTTTGGTAACATTGTATCGAGTTGAACTCCGGCTGTGCCCCAGTTTCGGTTTATTACCGGGCGGCCATTTCAGAGTGTGTTTACCTCCACCCGTGTCTCCTCCCAGACCCCGCCTCCCAGCTGACCCTCCCACACACTGTCGACTACACCAGCCCCGTCCTCTCCTACCCTGTGACCGTCTGGATTCCTTCCATCACGGTCGCTCCCCCTGCTCTCTGCTCTCACGACGGAAGGCTCTTCTTGCTGCCTGCTTTGCCTGACCTGATTCCTGCAGCCTGCCACCCCGCTACAGCGCACCACTCAGCGCCTGGTATCGTTATCAGACCACATTTATTTAATCTTACTTGCACACAGCCACGAACTGCATAGCGGCTAAGAGATTATATTTAGAAGCATTTTTGGACATCTTTGGTAACATTGTATCGAGTTGAACTCCGGCTGTGCCCCAGTTTCGGTTTATTACCGGGCGGCCATTTCAGAGTGTGTTTACCTCCACCCGTGTCTCCTCCCAGACCCCGCCTCCCAGCTGACCCTCCCACACACTGTCGACTACACCAGCCCCGTCCTCTCCTACCCTGTGACCGTCTGGATTCCTTCCATCACGGTCGCTCCCCCTGCTCTCTGCTCTCACGACGGAAGGCTCTTCTTGCTGCCTGCTTTGCCTGACCTGATTCCTGCAGCCTGCCACCCCGCTACAGCGCACCACTCAGCGCCTGGTATCGTTATCAGACCACATTTATTTAATCTTACTTGCACAAAGCCACGAACTGCATAGCGGCTAAGAGATTATATTTAGAAGCATTTTTGGACATCTTTGGTAACATTGTATCGAGTTGAACTCCGGCTGTGCCCCAGTTTCGGTTTATTACCGGGCGGCCATTTCAGAGTGTGTTTACCTCCACCCGTGTCTCCTCCCAGACCCCGCCTCCCAGCTGACCCTCCCACACACTGTCGACTACACCAGCCCCGTCCTCTCCTACCCTGTGACCGTCTGGATTCCTTCCATCACGGTCGCTCCCCCTGCTCTCTGCTCTCACGACGGAAGGCTCTTCTTGCTGCCTGCTTTGCCTGACCTGATTCCTGCAGCCTGCCACCCCGCTACAGCGCACCACTCAGCGCCTGGTATCGTTATCAGACCACATTTATTTAATCTTACTTGCACACAGCCACGAACTGCATAGCGGCTAAGAGATTATATTTAGAAGCATTTTTGGACATCTTTGGTAACATTGTATCGAGTTGAACTCCGGCTGTGCCCCAGTTTCGGTTTATTACCGGGCGGCCATTTCAGAGTGTGTTTACCTCCACCCGTGTCTCCTCCCAGACCCCGCCTCCCAGCTGACCCTCCCACGCTCCGCCCCCTCCACCATCCATTTATGGCCAATGCCCCCACGCGCAGCGTCCACGCGCTGCGGTCCCGCCGAAGGTGCGCCAAAGGTAAGCCCGTCTACGCCCGTCCGCGCCTGGACCGCGCCCAGCGCCAGTCCCCCTGGCCCTCGCTTTGCCCAGCCCTCCCGCATTACCTACGATGCCACCACCCTCCTAGCCCTTAACCCCGGCCGTCCCCCCAACTGCGTCCAAGCCGCTCCTGGACACACCCATGGACCTTTCTCATGTTACTCCTGCAAATTTATCGGCACCGTCAACAACTCCGCTACGATCACACCTCAGATTCCCCACCCCAACCACCTACAATGCATCTTGCTCAACACCCGATCGGTCCACAGGCATGCCATTGACCTATTGAATCTACTAAACACCATCTCTCCGGACGTCGCCTTCCTTACAGAAACATGGATGAACGCCTCCTCCGCCCCAGACATCACCATTGCCATCCCAGAAGATTATAAGATCATACGCAAGGACCGTACCGGCCACACAGGAGGAGGAATCGCCATCGTCCATAAGAAATCCATCCACATCTCAACCAGCTCTGACATCAATCTCGCCAACTCTGAACACCTTCACTTCCAGATCCACATCGACCCCAAGACCACACTTAGAGGCACCCTCCTTTACAGGCCACCAGGTCCCCGCGCACAATTCAGTGAGGACATCACGGACTTCATCACTCCACACGTGCTCCCCTCCAAAGATTACATCCTTCTGGGAGACCTCAACTTTCACCTTGAAAAGAACAACGACCGCAACTCCACCACCCTTCTGGACAACCTCGCCAACCTCGGACTTAAACAACTTGTCACTACCCCCACCCACATCGCAGGTCACACTCTCGACCCTATCTTCACCTCCAGCAATCATGTCTCCTTCAACCACACTCCGCCTGATGAACTCCATCCACTCAGGATCCCCCACAGACCCATGCCCTCACCACATCTTCAACAAAGCAAACTCCATCATAGCACCGCACCTCCGAGACGTCATCAACTGCTCCTTCAAATCTGCCACCTTCCCGGAAAGCTGGAAACACGCTGAACTCAGCGCCCTTCTGAAAAAACCCACAGCGGACCCCACCGAACTCAAAAATTACCGCCCCATCTCGCTCCTTCCATTCCCAGCCAAAGTCATCGAGAAAGCTGTCAACAACCAGCTCGCCGCCTTCCTCGAAGCCAACAAATCCCTTGACTCCTCACAGTCCGGCTTCCGAGCAAAACACAGCACTGAGACCGCCCTCATCGCAGCAACAGACGACATTCGAACTCTACTGGACAATGGAGACACAGTCGCCCTCATCCTCCTCGACCTCTCCGCAGCCTTCGACACAGTCTGCCATAGCACCCTTCTACAGCGCCTCAGAAACATCGGAATCCAAGGAAAAGCACTAGATTGGATCACCTCGTTCCTCACCGGAAGAACCCAGAGAGTCCGCCTTCCACCTTTCAAGTCAGAGGCCACTGAAGTCATCTGCGGCGTACCACAAGGATCTTCACTCAGCCCCACCCTTTTCAACGTATACATGAGCCCCCTCGCGGCCATCGCCCGCCAACACAACCTCAACATCATCTCCTACGCGGACGACACTCAACTGATTCTATCACTCACCAATGACCCTAGCACCGCCAAAACTAACCTACACGAAGGAATGAAAGAAGTAGCCGAATGGATGAAACACAGCCGTCTGAAACTGAACTCAGATAAAACAGAAGTCCTCATCTTAGGTACCTCCCCCTCCGCATGGGACGACTCTTGGTGGCCAGAAGCTCCTGGAAAAGCACCCATCCCGACAGACCACGCACGGAACCTGGGCGTCATCCTGGATTCCTCACTTTCAATGAACAGACAAGTCAACGCCGTCTCCTCATCCTGCTTCAACATTCTTCGCATGCTCAAAAAAACATTTCGTTGGATCCCCACCGAAACTAGGAAAACGGTCACCCACGCTCTGGTCACGAGCCGACTGGACTATGGAAACACCCTCTACGCCGGGACTACCGCTAAACTCCAGAAAAAACTCCAACAAATCCAAAACGCCTCAGCCAGGCTCATATTAGACATCCCGCGTAAAGAACATATCTCTGGTCACCTGAAAAACCTCCACTGGCTTCCCGTCAATAAGAGGATCACTTTCCGGCTCCTAACCCACGCACACAAAGCACTCTACGAAATCGGACCAGAATGCCTCAACACACGACTGTCCTTCTACACCCCCTCCCGCCAGCTTCGATCTTCCAACCAAGCCCTTGCCACTGTACCTCGCATCAACAAAACCACCATGGGAGGTAGATCCTTCTCCTACCTGGCAGCTAAAACCTGGAACTCACTTCCCACTTACCTTCGCCTTACCCAGAACCACCTAGCATTCAGAAAGCAACTTAAAACGTGGATATTTGACAAGTAATTCCCCACCCCTCCTTAAGCGCCTTGAGACCCTCTGGGTATGTAGTGCGCTATATAAATTATCTGACTTGACTTGACTTGACTATTTGACACACTTGGGGTTTATTAATATACACTTCAAACTCATGTTTTTCTAGTGTATCTCTAGAACAACCATCTCTAAACCTTTTTTTCCGTTTAGGCAGTGAGGCTGATTATCGCAATGACGTCGGCAATCGTGATCCCCGTGGTTACGTCGCAAAAGCAGGAATTCAATAGCCACCACCACATTAAAAAATGATAACTATATAATTAATTCTAACCATCACAGTAGATAACTCACTATATAAATAAGTCTATAAAACATTTATCAAAATCTCAATATCTCTATAACAATGCATATTAATAATTTACTGATATATATTTTTTTTAATTTCAACCAATGTTGGCAATGACGTTGATAGTCGCAATGTCACCGCGATGGTACCCAGGGGGGAGGGGCACGCTGGCGGTTGAGACGTTGTCACGAATTTGGCCATGTTTAAAAAAAAAAAGTTACATAACACCCCCATTTCTCGACCATGGGGTTAGAGTATCTCCACTCTGACCCCTTATTTGGGCTTTCACACAAATTATCAGCCCCGGGAACCATTCTCAATGGATAAAATGGCAGCCGCAACTTTTTGTTCAGGTTACGTCCAGCCAATCAGAGCACTCCCGTTGGCACATGCGTTTGCGATTCATTGCGAAAGATCCATGGCCAAAGATATCACAATAATTTTTCACTTACATTTCTCAACAACTGCTGAATTGAATTACACCAAGTAAGCAAAAGGCACTTCCTTGAACCGACATCTACCTCCCTGCCAAATTTGGTGTAAGTCCGTTCAGCAGTTCGGGCTGTAGGTGTGGCTAAAGTTTCCAACGGGAATTAACATTACAAACGCAACCTTATTTCGTGACCCAAATTCTTGGTCCCCACTGCATGGATCACCCCCATAATTTCCATAACAATAAAACCCACCTTGACACTTTTTTGGGAAAATTTCATGAAGATTGGTCAAACGACAACAAAGTTATAGCCAAGTTAAAAAATGCTTTTCCTATGGAAACTAGGTTCCAATGACCCCCAGTAGGTAATATATAGGTATGTATATGTTATGTTATATTGATTTGTATAGTGCACTAATCACCCAAGAGGGTATCCACGCGCTTGGGCAGGTGTGTACGTTTGTTTTCCCCAAGGGCTTACATGAAGAGCCACGTCTTCAGATGTTGCAGTGATGTTATCAATGATGTAATAGAAGATGTCATGAATGGTGTAATATGTGAGGTAAATAGCAGTGCATGGCGAGGGCGTGAGTTATAATTATCTTAGGGCACAAGTTAGTCATTTGAGATTACTATAATTAGTGAATTTATATGGTTTTTACAGTTTAAAACCTGTTACTACTGACCATTTCACCTAACTAAAATGTTACTATAAACATTGTTTTTTTCAGTGAATTTCTAGGGTTTTTTGTAACGTAAAGTAATATTTAGTAACGATATACAAATCCTACCCCCGGCAAGCATGGCCACTGGCGCGGCGGGAAGTTTGGCTGCAGGGCATAGCTTTTGGCAAACCCCCAGCATGGAGCCAATGCTATGCCAGGGTAATATTTAGGGTGTGATCTCAGCCTTGGGGACCCATCCCCCAGGGCCTGGAGACATTTTCAGAGGGAGGCACTCGTCCCCTCTCCCTAGGCTGAATTCAGCCCCAGGCATCCCATCCCACAGGGCTTGGCATTAATATTAGGGGGAAGGGGTACACAGTGTCACTCTCTGGGCTGATTTCGACCCAGAGGACACGATCTTCCAGGGCCCAGCATTAATATAAGGGGGAGAGGGCCGCGGGCCCACTCCCCTGGCTGATTTCGGCCTCGGGGACCTCATCCCAGGGAGCCCAGCACCATTTCGATGGGGTAGAGAGCGAGGTCGATAAATCTGTGCATGTTCTTTATGCGTTTCATCAGCCCCAAAAGGCAGTATGTGGCCACCTTGGGAATCTGCATACCCACAATATCTGATATGTGCATCATCACCGCCTCCCAGTACTCCACAATGGTCGGACCGAGCCACATCTTATGGTAGAAGTCAGCATTAACCTCGGTGGATCTTGGACAGGTACGGATGGCCCCTGGAAGCATGCAGTCCATCTGTTGGGGAGTCAAGTAGGTATGCTTTAGGTAGTTGAACTGCAGATGTTTAAAGCGTGCCTTGAGGGAAATGTTCTCAACTATGAGTAACCATTGCACCCACTGGTCCTTCATCAGTTCGTGCCTGACATTGACCTCCCATTGTTACTTCAGTATAGAGTGGTGCAACCCTCTCTTTTGTTGTAAGGCCCTGTAAATGCATGTCACTGCCTTTCTGACTCATCCGTGTGTGGGAAGTGTTTGCAGCGAGTGGGACATATTAGACTTGTCATGAGTTGCATGTCAGGTCAAATACAGCTGGCACGTCAGCGCAGAGTATAGAAGGAAGTTCCTGGGGAAAGCCCTGTGGCCTCTGTCAACTCCTCAAATGTCTTGAGCATCCCATCTGTGGAAAAGTCCCTGCAAGTAAGTAGGCCAGCCTCTATCCAGCAGCATGTGTGGAACTAGATCCAGGCATCCCCAGAGTGGGACAGCCAGGGCATAGGATGCTAGTTCACCCCTAGAGTAAAGTCCCATCCTCCAGCAACATTTAGCCACCCTATTCCATACATCAATAGTTACTGTAAAATAATCCTTTCCTCTGACAGTGATGAAACTGACGTGACTCATATGTCTTAATGTATGTGAGGTATGTAAACAAATCCCTCTCTTTCTAACTTATTTTCTCTTTTTTCTTGCAGAACCCGTATCAGTCTTGCATCTACAAATTCTGTAATTTTAGCTGGTCTGAAAAGAAGAATTATTCTGCCAAATATGGATGGCATGAATGCCAATTCAAAGGGAATACTCTCAAAAAACACATTGCTGCAGTTGACACCTGTCATAAATGTGTAACTTGATCTTTCCAGAAGTGTATTCTTTTAAAATGATACAAATATTTTCGTGTAAAAATGCAGTGTAACTGAGCACACTGTTCTGGCCATGTTTCTGTATGGATCATGGAAATTGTTGAGATCAGTAAATAACGTTTTCCAACCAAATAAATTTTTTTAGTATTTAATGTTGAATAATTGTTGTCTTGACTATGTTGAACAAAGAACATTGAACCTTGTACCTGCAAACTCCAAAATCCATGATCTCCTTTCTTGGTAAACTACCCATTTTAAGAGCTTGGTGTTGTTGATTTCGTGTGATATAGGCTCAACAATCTAGAAATAATAGGGCAACGACCTTTGTGCCTTTCCAGTAGATACAATGCAATTTGTCATCATATAGATTAAACTATTCAGTTATTAGTAAGATTCTTTAGATGAAAATGCGTATTTTGGCATTACTCTGCTAGCTCGCCTACCTTCCCAACTAGTTAGTGAACACCTGATGGTAACCCCAAGAAGAAGCAGTAGGCCTGAGAGTGATCACTTTTATATGTATGAGACCCCACAGGTCTTGCTCCATGTAGTGTTGTCCAACTTGATTTTCTGCCTACTGATGATGATGATGGGAACTATTTAGCTGTGCTTAATTTTTAAGGATTTATTAAATCTGACATTTTTACAGGATTTGTGTTTTCATTATTTTCAGGCCTTTCGAAATGCAAATCTGCAAGCCACAACCCCTTTAAAAAATACTCAACTTGAATAACACATTCGGCCTCCCTCTGTCTGTTATTATTTACTACTGGACTCAGTGCTAGAGGGCTTCTCTGCAACTCAGCTGCATGATTCATTTACAATTGCAATTTAATTTCTGAAATTAACTGAGGATCTCTCAGTTGCAGCCTCAATGTTAGACAAGAAAAGAAAGTAAAATATTCAGTTTTTTGTATTTTTAGAACAGTTGTTTTTAAAATATCTTAAATCAAATTGCAATGCATCAATTAGTGATGAACACACAGTCCATGTTAAAAAAAGTCTGAAAATATGAATTTCTTTATTTCATATGCATAATATCCCAACCCATTATTGTCATGTAAAAAATAATCTTTACATTAAGAGCAAATGGATTTTGCGAAACACTATGCACTATTTTTTTGATAAGCAAATTTTTATTGATTTTAATGGATATAGAAAAACAAATCAGCCAATACATGGAAATCACAGATGAGTTCATTCAGATCATCGCTGTACTCCCCAATCACGGACCCTCTAAAAAGGAAAATCATAACCCCTAGGAGATGCTGGAGTCCAGTCAATCGGGACCCTCCACAGCCCCCAGCCACTTCCCCCCCACTCTACGATATTTCTTGGCACGCCCCTTCGCTATAAACATGGCTTTCTCTTGGGTCGCACACCAGTCCACCCCTCTTCGCCATTTCTCCAGGGTAGGAGGATCAGGGCTTAGCCAGGCCGCCGCAATGTCTCGCTTGGCCACCATCATTGCTGTATTGTAAAACAACTTATCAGACCTGGACCCATCCAGCCCGTCAGTGATACCCAGCAAGGAGTGACGCGGGTCATGAGGAACATCCCAACCAAGAACCTCCTTTAACTCTCCCTCAATGGAACCCCAGAACTGCCCCAAGCGGGGGCATGACCAAACCATGTGGAGGAAATCAGCCAGGATGTGCTTGCATCTTGCGTATACCACATCTGGGCGCAAACCCACTCGCTGCAGGCGCAGGTGGGTGAGATACGCAGTGTGTAGATAGTATAATTGGATCAACTTACGTTTGGCAGAGACAGTAACTGTTCTGGGGGCCATAAGGGCATCTCGCCAGTCCGCATCATCTAGGGGGCCCACCCATACCACCCATTGATCCCTCAACTTGTCCAGTGATGTGGGGGTGCTATTGACTAGAGTGCAATAAATTCGGGAACCCCCCCCAAGTCACCCATCAGTGTCTGAGCCTCAGTGGGGCTGTATTTAGGGAGCCTCGTGTCGCCCGTGATGTGTGTGAGGAGGGCATGTCGCAACTGCAGGTATTTATAGTGTTGAGAGGAGTGCAGAGAGTAAAGGGTTTGGTGCTCTTGGAAGGACAACATCTGGCCTCTCGCCCACACATCCCCTAATTAATTGAGAGATACCAATGCGGTCCCAAGGTGTAAACCCCCTCAACCCGCTGACCTCACGAAGCCAGGCCCCCTGCCAGAGGGGGGTGCACTGGGTCAGTTTCCCCGACCACCCCGTGTGTCGGAGCAAAGCCCGCCATGCCAACAACACTGATCGCGTCACTTCAGGAAGCCGGCTCAGAATGGGTTCTCCATATGTCCTGGACGCCCGTTATCCCCAGTTCACTCAATTCAAGCCTATAGGCAGGCTCCAACCAGCCCCCATTAAACCAATTGTGTATCACTAATAGGCGCACCGCCAGAAAATACAGGTATAGGTGCGTCAATCCCATGCCACCGTCGTAAGAGGGAATCCGAGAGACAGACAAAGCCACCCGGGCCCTTCCACCGCTCCAGAGAAACTTAGTGATCAGAGTGTCCAGTTCCTTGAACCAGACCATGGAATACCAGAAGTGGGTGTTCTGGAGGACGTAGAGGAACCTGGTGAGGATCATCATTTTAAAGAGAGCTACCCTCCCCAGGGGGTTCAGGGGTAGCGCCCTCTATTTAAGGAGATCCTCTTTAGCCTTCTTAACCAAGGGGGCCACGTTGAGGGACCAGCTCAGTTCAGGCAGAAGGGTGATCCAGATCCCCAGATACTTAAAGGACAGCCTCCGAATCGGTATGGTGGACTGCCTCCGGTGAGACCAGGTTGACTGCCTCCTCAATCTCTTGTGAGGAGATGGGGCACTCCAGGTCCTTCTGGGCCGCCTGTTCCAACGTGGGAAGGCGCACCCCGCCCCAGTCAAGGAGAGCAGCAACTGTCAGCCCGGGGTCCCGTGCCGTGTATAATTCCCGCTAGTACGCGGCAAAAGTATTTGCCTTAGCCATGGGAGCCCGGTGCACCACTCCATTTGCGTCGACCACCTCCGGAATAATACGGTTCGCCCTGGGGTACGTGGCCAGCCTGTGCAGTATGGTCCCTTTCTTGTCACCACAGCTGTAGACTCTGGCCACCGATGACCGCCAGAGGAGCTTAATTGCTTGATGTCGCCCCGAATAAGGGCCAGTTGACGAGCCTGAGCGGCGTCATCCGATGTGGATAAAAGCCGTTCCAATCGAAGCGCCTGCGTTTCTTTGGCAGTAATTTCCTGCAGCTGCGCTTGCCTCCGGAGTTTAAGCTACCGTTTTACAAAGCCCCTAACGGTCGCCTTTCCTGCCCCCACAGGATGCCCGGGATGCCACCGTCCCCTCGTTGGTGTCGAAGTAACAGCTAAGCTCCCTACCAACCTCTTTCTTAAACTGTTTGTCCTGAAGGAACCAGACATTCATCCTCCATGTTTGGCGGGTTGCGGGGAGCCCCGGAACCAAGAATTATCGGGGAGTGGTCAGTAATGCCCCTGTGGAGGATACGGACATCTACTATCATTGAACAGTCAAAGATCGCGTCTATGCGGGCCTGGGTGTGATGTGCCGCAGATGTGTGCGTGAATTGGACAGTACGCGGGTGTAACGTGCGCCACGCATCACAAAGCCCCAGGGACTCAGACCACCTCCGCAAGTGTTTCGCATTCGCCACCCGGGCCGTCGAGGGGGGGCCCGATGTATCAAGGCTTGGAGCTAAGACTGCGTTAAAATCACCCGCAATGATCATGCTGCCTGCAGGCATGTCGTGTAGGAAGGAAGCTGTGTGCGCCAGAGTGGTCGCAAGCAATGAGGGAGGGACACATATGGACATGAGAGTCAGGGGCCTACCAGACACTGTCCCATAAACCGCCACAAACGAGTCTGGGGGGTCGTGAACCACTTGAGAAAGAACAACGGGCAATGTCCGCCTTAGAAAGATCGCCACCCCACGGGAGCCCCTGGAGAAGCCGGAATGCCATACCCTGTCATAGCGATACAGAGCCAGGAAGGAACAGCAGTTACCCAGAAGGTGCGTTTCTTGGAGCATAAGGAGGTCTATGTGGAGACGTTGTGCATATCTTAAAACCGTGGTACGTTTGTGACGGTCCAACAGACCGTTGACATTCCACGACAGGATGTGGAGGGATCCTGTAGGGGAGGTGTTATCTGTCATAGTAGTGTGGTCTTGGTCTAGGCGGAGCGCTTGGTATGGAGTGTACAGCCGCGCTGGAGCGCCTATGGTGGTGCATGTGCGGACATAGTACGGGAACACACCCACCCGCCCCACCACCCGCCCCACCAGTGAGTCGTATCAATCCGTGATGGCTGAAACAGAAAACAAAACACAACAGAACAACATACCAGACTAAACCGTCCCAAACCCACCCCTCACCCCCACCCCCCACCCTACACTTCAGGAACAGAAGCATCTGTCATCCCCCCTAATCAACAGTATACTGGGTGAACAACCAAACTAAAACGCCTGGGAATCGGGAATCGTGGAGGACCCCTCCTCATAAGCGGATGCTTAATGATAACCATCAACAGGAATTTGGGAACAGATCAGGCCCGGCGGGCAGAGAACGGCTCATGCAGGGTCTTTCAGCAGCACTGGGCTACAGAAGAGGTCTGTGTCTGGAAGGTCAGCCACGGGGGTGGGCCGGGGAGCTTCACCTCCATTGTCCTGCGGGCCAGATGAACCCGAGCGCCTCCCATTGGATGCTCCTTCCTCAGCCTGGGTGGACTGTCGTGTGTGACCCGGCGGGGAGTCCGATCGGGCCCGCCTACGATCACGGCGCCTACGGGAACGATTACGGGGAAGCAGAGGGAGCGGACCGACCTGGACCGCCCCCCTCCTCTCTCTCGTCCATGGCTCGGCCCTCAACCCGCGGAGGACGCTCTTCCGTCGACCAGGTCCACGCCTCCGTCGGATTGTCAAAGAACAGAGCCTTGTTCCCAAATATCACCTGCAGGCGAGCCGGGAAGAGGAGCCGATATTGAATATTAAGTGCCCTCAACTTTTGCTTGATCTCTCCGAAAGAGCGCCTCTGACCCTGATCCTCGCGGGTATAGTCCGGAAAGATCATGATGGTGCAGTTTTCATACAGGAGCCGTTGTTGCTTGCGGGCCTCAGCCATGATGATGTCGCGATCTTTGAAATTAAGGACCCACATGATAAGCGGGCGAGAAGGAGCACCCGGCAGTGGCCTGGGGGCCAGGGACCGATAAGTCGTTCAATCGCAAACCAAGGGGATAGGTCCCCCTCAGGAACCCACGATCGCAACCACCGCTCCAGGAAGTACACCGCTCGCCCCTGCTCCGCTCCCTCCGTAAAGCCCACAAGGCGGAAGTTGTTGCGCCTCGACCTACTTTCGGCGTCCTCTGCCCGGCGGTGTAACTCCTGTGTGTGTGACTGAAGACGTGCCACCTGACTCTTAAGTTACTGCACGTCATCCTCCACCGAGGAGATCCTAGACTTCTTTAATCCGGGCATTTGCGTTATGGAGGTCCTGCCTAATGAGAGTCATGTCCACCCATACCTCAGCGATTTTTCCCTCCACCAAGGTCTGGAATGCGTAGATGGCCTGGAGGATGGCGGCCAGCTCCGCGGACGGAGGAGCATCCTGTCCCATCGTCCCCCAGCAGCCCCCCCCTCTGGGGTGGTGAAGCGGTCCATTTTGGTCTGGGTGGCGGGGACCTATGAGGACCAAGTTCCCAACGACTCCCAGGCCGGACCCCACTCCAGCTCGTGCCAAGTGCTCACCGGATGAGTGACAGCTGCGCAGGGGGTTATTATTGTCAACTGCCACTGTGCGTCACTGGGCAGCGCCCGGTCCAGTCAGGTCAGATCGCGTCAACCGCAGGATGTAGGAAGTGTGCAAGGAGTGTGGGGGAGGGGGAGGAGACTGGGTGGCCCATAGGAAGCTACGGTGACCAGGGCCCCCTCACACCTGTCTGCCACCCGGCTGATGGTTGAAACCTCCACCCAAGCCCCGGCGCCTCGCGCCCTACTCCTTACCTCTACTTCCAGGCACAGGAGCTCGTCACAGGCCCTCCACCAACCGCCAGCTGGGCCCCGCAGCAGCAGCACCTGCTTCACACCCAACCGGGCAAACAGGAATCGGGCAGGTCTCCGCACATGTCCACCACAGGTTCAAGGCGCCCAAGGATGCCGCACCGGCCCAACCGTCACATTCCCGTAGTCCTCCACAAGGCACCAATGATACATTCTCCTGAAGAGTCCACAGATCCGCAGCCAGCCCCCCTGCAAGTAGGGCCCACAGTGCATGAGGAGTCCAGGGGCCCCAGTCCATGAGAGGGCCCCGGGGTGGGTGGCCGCTATTGCCTGCGGCAGACTGAGTCACTGGGGGCTCCAAGCAGCAGTGTCCACAGCCAGGGATTAACCAGCAATGAGACCACAACCCTCTCAAATAGCATAGCTGAGAGGGCCCCATAAATTCACAGGGGCCAGGGCCGGAGGCGACCCGTCCAGGGGGCCCTAGACGCAGAGCCACGCATACATGGGATTACAAGGAGAAGGAGCGACTAAGCCGTGGAGATCCTCCTCAGCAGTCCTCCATCCAGCTAGCGCAGCCCAGGCTCCTCTTCACTCGGGGCGCTCGTACACAAGATGGTGCTTTCCCTGGGCAGATGGCAGGCCCCGGTCCGGAGAGCGTGTGAGTCACCACACTTCTAGCAACAGCAGGAGTGAAAGCTGCAGGTATCCCAGGTCCCGATTCCGATGGGGAGGAGGGGATGCAGCCGATACCTCCCCCCTCCAGCAGGGCCTCACCGCCCCGCGGGTCTCAACGCAGGGATGACCCTGCCTACGCCACCGCCCGGAGTGGCGGCGGAGCCCTTCAAATGCAGATGAGGTCACTTGGGTCCCAGGCCATGTGTAGAGGGCCCCAGATGCTGCACACGCAGGAGGGCAGCGGCCGGGGTGCCCCACTTACACCGTTGTTTTATGCAGGAATAAGCTCGGAGAATGCCCCATGCGGCGAGGACTCTCCCGGAGGTCGGGAACCCACGCTCAAGCCGTACCTCAGGTATTCTTCTTCAAGTGCGCCTCATGGTTACCCAGAGGTACAGTTCACCCGCCATTTCACCCCTATGCCGCCCGAGCCGACGGCCAAACCACTCCGTCTCAGCAGCGGTGCGTCCATAGGGGCGTAGGGGCGTAGCCCCACTAAGCCTGGACGCACCTGACGAGCAGCATACACAAATTGAATCATTGAATTTTATTAGCGCAGCGCTCCTTCAATCCGGGTTGCGGGACACACCCGATTGAATAGGGAGTGCGCAGGGGGTGGGGCTGGCTGGTCTGCTGAGTGACAGTCTGCAGAGCAGGCGTCAGCAGGCCAGCAGCAGTACTTGCGCATGAGGAATGTAGGGCTGCAACTAGCCCGAGCATGCGCGCTGGCAGGAAGTCCCCAGATGCTCATACGGAATAGGGGGCCAGGGGAGGAGGGGTGGTGCTCTAGCCGGCCCCGTGGTAGGAAAGGCGCCAGGGCGAGGAGTCAGTGTGCCCCCCTAACCGCCAGGATTGGTTGGTCAATCGCGCCGAAGGCCTGGCAATCCATAATTGGATGCCGCGCCGCGCGTAGGTGGCACACTGGCTCAGACTCAGCACTGCATGGCCAATCACTGTGTGACTTCAGCATGTGAAGCCATGCAGTGATTGGCCATTCTGTAATTCTGGACGTGCACGCCGTGACGTTGTCCTGGGCTGGAGTTGCACTTGCTTGCTGCCTGCTGTACTTGGAGTCGTTGCCACTCGCAGTCGCCATGTGCACACACACAGGTAGCAGGCGGCAGCAGCAGCAGACGTCCGTCCGTCCGGTCCACAGTCCGAGTCCGACACTACCTGCACTTTATTGACTCGAATGTGAGTAGAGAGACAGAGGCTCGAGGAAATCATTTGATGTGATATGACATGAGGGGGGAGGCCGCGGAGCGGCGGATGGGCCCTGCCTTAATCTTTCTTTCATTATGTCTGACCCCTGACCGTCGAAGAAGGGGAGAGGGAGTGAGTCTTAAGTAAAGTTATACCACACACTACACAGTGGGGCAGAGTCACATGGCACAGAGGGGGGTGGCCGGGTGGGTAGGAACTTCTGATTGTCCTGGCCGCCGTCGTGGCCGGTACACTTCGATAGTCCTGGCCGGTACTACTAGCCTGAGCCTCATTTCACAGGCAGGGGCAGAGGGAGACTTCTTCTTTCCGATAGGCTGGGGGGGGGGCTGCTTGGACTGTGGCTAGAGATCAGATGAGGCAGAGGCAGAAGTAGGCAGGCTGCAGGCACTGTCAAAGGCAAAAACAATCACATTTCGCTATATTAAATAATTGAATTTTGCGGTGCGTGCATGTTGCTTTTAGATTTTACGTGTTGTAATCACCTGAATATTAACGCGGGACTGCAGGCTTTTACCGGGCATATTAAACTTTTAGAGCATCAAATCCTACCTGATCAAACTTCCAGCCAGCCAGTAATGTCAGCGCGGGAAACCTTGCTGTGGGCTGTCGACTAAATGCGAGTGCGACACAAAGCAAAATAAAAATCCCACAGCGAGGCAAAACGTCTGTCCTCTCTGTGAAGGGGCTTAAAAACTCTCCATCGCGTGTTTTAATGTGTACTGTACATCAGTAAAAATGAATTGAGCAACTGCTTTCGGAGGCCAACCGTCATTAGGGTTGTGAAGTCAAGTCAACTTAATATAAAATGTATTGTACAGTAAGCAAATCACTGGCACTGCAGGCGAAGGCCTGTCCAACTGTTTGGAGAGTTGTCGTGCAATCTGTGCTGGGGGGGCAGTAAATTATCAATAACCCTGCCTACAAACAATATGTCAATGCAAAAGCAGTGACTTAGCATACGAGCGTGGAGCGCCTGCGGGGCTGGGGCAGAGAGACTAGTCACTGGTTAGAGAAAAAATGAAACTGAAGGTCGGTGGGGTCGGGGAGAGCTAGTCACTCATTCGGCAGAATAATCTGTGCATGCCTAACAAAGGAAAATACTTCTTTAGTTCCGATGCAGCCTTCCCTCCAGGTAGTAGGTACGCTGTATCCTTGGAGTGAAAGGCAGCGCTACTGCTACTGCCTCGCATGTTATCACGGTGGAGAACGGAGGTACACTACTTTAACAATGCAGCCCCTGCCTGCATGTATTTTCTGAAATGTGGGTTGGTCCAAACATCAGGCGAGCAACAAGGCAGATGAGGGGCAAAACTATTTTGAAACTGGAGCGTGCCACGAGCAGTCAGCTCTATGTCCTTTGTCTGCTCAGGTTTTTTCTTGTTATGGGGGTGGGGGCTACAGGGGGTGAGAGTTTATTATGTAGAGCTACAGGGTGAAGTAGGAATGTGTTGGGGGGGAACTACGTGGCTGGTTTATATCTATGCAGGAGAGGCGTAGCCATCATGACTGCATGGTGCAGGGGTTATGGTGATAGATTACAGGATGCAAGTGTTTAGGGTGTTGGGTTTATAACATTTTGGTTAGAAGAAAGAGTTTGTAGGATACAGGTCCGTAGTGCAGAAGGGGTACACGGGTGTGAGATACAGAGGGCAGGCAGTGTGGGGATTTTTGGTGCAGGGTGAATAGGTATTGGGCTCATCAGTAGTGGGAGGAAGCAGGGCCTGATTTAGACTTTTAGAGGCCTTATGCACTTAAAAGATTTTGGTGCCCCATATATATCTAATTCAAAATATAAACAATAATAAACCTTAAAATGAAATGTTATTTTTTTCGAAATGAAGCAATACTTACAGTAAGATTGAAAGTAATGTTAATTTTTGTATACTTTCACTTTATAGGCTCAGCTGCTTCGTTTGCAGTATTGCACCATATGGTGCTTGGTAAATCCGGCAATGAAAAATGTCTGTGGTGCCCTCCCCTTCCCTTGATGCCCTAAGCACATGCTTATTTTGCTTAATGGTTAATCCAGTCCTGGGATGGGGTATGGGGAATAGAACTGCGTTGTATGTGGGGGGTGGGAGGGCATTGCCTTGGAATGTGAGGAGTGATCGTTTTCTTTCTGTTGCACCTGTTACTCGATGTCGATGCTGTTGAGACTTTTGGACTGTTTGCATTCATAATTCGTAAGATGACGCGATGTGCTCTACTGATAAAGTTAGACTACTTTGGAGCCTGCACTATCTATACCATCAGCTAATAGAAATTATAGTGAGCGTTGAATCAGACGTATAAAACGGGGCTGGTTAAAACCATGCTAGGACCAAAAAATATTTGGGCTGGCGTCCTTACCACCAAGCGTACTGTTGTATAGAGCATTGCCGGCGATGGCGTTGTCCCCACTATTAGCATCTATACAGTTCCCCACTTGGTTATATATGTTCATGCCCTCGGGCTTGGCTTTTGCAGTAATGCAGAAGATGCCTGACTCATGAAACAGAGTACATCAGATGGATGGAGTCATCTCTCACTTCATGTGTTTGAACGGATTCTACTAGAGGTCGGCCTTTTTTTTAATATCGTAAGTATTTGTAAAGCGCATGTTCTGTTCACCCGTAGGTATCTTGGCGCTGAATAACAGATGCTTTTTGTTATCCGATGGTACTCATTTTATCGACCTCAGATGGATGAAAGGCTGCGTGGACCGATGGGGATTCGAACCTGTGCCCATGCGGTTGCACACAGGCCCATGCAATGGACACATTAGTTCACTGAGCCACCAGACCTTACTAGCCAGCCACCAGACCCGGCTAATCCGTTGTCATGTTTAGACAGGAAGTGACGCTGTAGTTCACAAGCAGGGCTGTGTCTACAATGACAGTGCAGATAATAGATTGATTCAGTTCTCTACATAGGCACCTTCATTCTCAAATGTCACGAAACTATGATGAGCACTACCTTCACCAAATTAGATATTTCGATGGTAATCCAAGGTTTATCTCAGGGAAGCTGTATACAGTAAGGCAATTAATGTGGGCCTGCTGAGCAGCTAGTAAAAACGCAAGTCCTATGAAATAACGCTGCAGTTGGTATCATTGCATCCAGTGAGGTATGTAAACACCCATCCAGGAAGAATATTGCTTTCTAATCTGAGGGTGCTCGCAATTCATACTAGTATGCCAGTTCACTAGTCATGTGTGGTGCAGCACCTACTTATATTAATTCTGATATATACCTATACACACCTGCTAAAAGTTTTAGTTGTAAACCGGACTTCGATAGAAAACAGGCCTGGACACAAAAATAGAAGTGGCCTCCATTATAGAATTATTGAAACTAAAAAAAATGGCCCGTGTTTGCAAATGTGGGCATGTTTGAATACGTATAAGTGTTTTCTTCAAGGTATGGAAAATTGCATGGATTTGGGCTTACTGCAGGCACAATTTGTTTTAATATTAGGGAAATCAATAGTACAGCTGGGCCAGTAGACCCTAAAATAGGCCCATAGACAGCCAATAAAATGGCCCACACACTGACCTGTCAGAACACCCGGTCGGACATTGCCTGATTGCTCTATTGGCCAGTCTGGCCCTGCTTCACACCAATAACACAAAATAAAATAAAATATAACATATTTGAACAACTGTGACAATATGAAATAATGTTTCACACCGAATGCAAAAATATTAAAATAAATAAATTAGATGGCATTTAGGTATTTATTTTCAGCATTTCGGAATATTTTGAGAGAAGATATTGATATTTGCAAGGCCCCTGTCTCTGTTAGTTGCCCCTGCTCAGGCGCTCTTGGTGGCATATTTTCAAGCCCCTATCACCACATGAACGTCACTTTTTATGGCGTTCCTGTGGCGATAAACCCTTCCCCTCATTTACAAGGCAGAGTTAAGCCATTTAACATGACTTAACGCTGCATTGTTAATAAGGCCCCCTTTCACGCTACACTTTGAAAGGGGTGTGCAATGGGTGTGGCGTGCAAATAGGAGGCAACAATAAAATTAAGACTATATTAAGATGTACAAATTTTTTGCTGAGCATCTCTCGTTTTTTCAGCTGGATGTTAAAAATGCTTTAGAACTTCCGTTTGACGAAGGTATGTACTGTATGAATTTAGTCTTTCAATAATTATAGAGAGGACAATGCAACAGTCAAGTTTTATTGGTCTCTTTGTTTGATTCTCAAGCCACAAGCTCTCCATATAGGTATCTGCAATTTAAATGTACCACTCCCACCTACAAGCAGAGGGGAAAATTGGCTGCTCTAAAGTACCAGGAGAGGTGTTTATTAAATGGCTTATTCTGTATTAAAGGGGCTTACATTTCGGCAGACAAAAATGGGCGCCCCCTCGCTGGCTCCTCGTCAATTGTTGGTTTGAGAAATCTGCCACTCCCTATCTCCCCCTTCCTGTTTCTATAGTATTGCGCAACTTGGGTTTTGGGATAGGTACAGATACAGGCTCTGCCTATGCAGGGCAATATAGCTGGCCAATTAATGGGTGAGGCATCACTTGAGGAAGCTGCCTGGCCTACCTGTCTCTACCCACGAGGGTTTTTTTGAGAGTCCTGTTTGACTTGCTCTGCAAATATGATTATTTCGTGGGTGGCACTCAGAGACTGATAGGCCCAAGCATGGGGATTGGGAATACATGTGGCTGCACATTACAGCATTGAAGGAGGAGGCAAAATGAGTCTGAATCACCCCATGAAGGGTGAGTGGCATATGCCCATTCATGTGTTCATTATTGGGTCAGTACATTATTACGACCCTGGAGTTAATTACATTGATTTGGAAACTATTAACATGAAAGGTGCAATATAAATGCTCTGGGTCGAACATGCATGAATTATAGTATTTAACTTTTTCAATTAATTTTAAGATGGCCGCCTTGTAATTTATTTTGACGAAGTTCATTCCCATCTGTCTTCAGTGTTTGATGTGAGAAGCAAATGGTTGATGAAATGAATTGATATTATTGGGTTTCAGGGATATGGTTTCAAAGAAAGCAAGATTAAGGCAGACAGGCATGCAACAGAGTACTCTATATGCACGAGGCATGTATAGGGGAGGAGAGGGTTCTAATATTTGAATAAATAATTTAACAGCAATGGCTACTGCATGGTAACATGTGCACCTTACCTTTTGTTACTTGCAGTTTCTAAGTTAAAATCCTAACATACAACAGCGAGCTATTAACTGTCATCTAAGAGCTGGATGCAAACTGAATTCAGCACGTGAGCATAATAGGACAGAATGTATGAAGCTCTGAGGTTATACTGAATAAGCAGCTACCTATGTTATGCCATCTATTAATGTAATAACTGCACTTTCACAATTGCTTTATTAACCTTCCTGCTTTCTCAAATTTGCTTGAAAATGCACGATTTTTCTTCTTCTTTTTCAAAATTTTCTTGGGGGGGGTAATCCCACTAAACCCCCCTTTTGGGGTTCGGGCTCGCTCGCTGCGCTCGCTCGCTACGGTGCTGTATGCAAATCACTTTGCGACCCACCACTTGAAAATATCACCCACCGCCCCTGCTCCGTCTTCTCTCCGGCTGCTGATCATCAGCAATCAGGCGGCGCAGCAGGTCTGCTGTAGGGCGCCTCCCAGCTCCTCACCTCTTCTTGCCAGCTCCTCCAGGGCCCCGCGGCCGACCCGGTCCCACAGACCGCCTGTAGTCGCCGTCCCCAGCGCGATGCCACCAAGGGAGAGGTGTTACGATACGGGGCCCTGAAACCTCCATCAGCAGTCCGGGCCCAACACTCGCGTAATATGCGGCTCGAACTTCAGCAGCTACATCCACCAGCAGGAGCGGGACAGCCTCTCTCCTTCCCTCTTCTCACCGCACAATCAACAGCCGGTCCTCCCGCATTCCTCAAAGCACCTCAGGAGCCCAATCCGACTACAGCGGCAGGCCACCTCCACAGCCCTCTCACCTCCACCAGGTGTAGGGCTCACTGGTCTGCGGTGAATCTGTCACCTATAGATGACTAGGGAGTCTCCTTTCCCCGGGCCTCCCATCTCAGCACAGCACCTCAGGCAGGAGCAGACTACCGGAGTTTGCTGCCATTTTGGAGCTGTCACGCGACGGGTTGCTCCACAAGGCTGACAAGAGCATCACCACGCCACCCGGTAAGCTCCTCTCATGGATTCAAGGCGTAGACGCAGTCCAGGGACAAGAACTGAAGTTGATGGTCCCTGATAGTGGCGGATAAAGGAGCGGATGACGGAGGGGTCCGGAGCACTTCTAAAATGCAACCGCCATCTTGACGCTCCTGGCCACTATGCACTATTTATTAAACGGTAGATGAAAATATATTCACAGTGGGGATAAAAAGCAAACTGTCCATTAACCAGTGGGGTATAAAAAAAAAACTGTCCATTAACTAGTGGTACAACTTGAATTTCACCCCCTCCCTGCACATGCATTTCTCATCATTGCATTAACAAGATACACATTTATCAATTTTCCATGCTATGTACCCCTATCCTAAACTAAAGGATTTTAAGGCATAACCTTTTTTTCCTAAATAATTGGATTGCTTTGTAGCAAAAGAATGCGTGGCACACACAGACATATTACAACTTAAGATGTTGAAAGGGGAACAAATCGCATGAAAAGTATCCAATTTGTCTAGATGGTACATAAACAGATTTATTGTATAAGGCATCCACAACCCCTGTGTTTGTCAGGTTTGTATCTTATCAGAGCAAGTCCCGGCATCACCCATCCACTGGGGCTGTTAGACCCCACATGCCGCCCCGTCAGAGGCGCAACTCGAGTAAAATTTCGGGGAGGGGGGGGCTAAGAAATGTTTTCGGGGGGGCTGATTCTTCAAGGAAAAGGCAGAGTGGAGCTGCAGGGGCTCTAAGCGGGGGGGGGGGGGAGACATCAAAGCGTCATTAACAAGCAAAAGGTCTTTAAAAGACCTGTAAAGTGCTTGGGTGCGGCTGTGTGTTTGCCCAGGAAGCTGTCTCATCCCAGGCTGACACACACGACGGGGGGGGGGGGGGGGGGGGGGTGGATGTGAAGCCCTTTGAGTCCAATGGGCGTTGCGCACCTGCGCCCGGTTGAGTTGAGGCTCGACCAGGAGCCACCATATGTAACATCATTATCATCCAGGCTCCCTAGATTATGGTGTGTTTTTGAGGACAACAGCTGGCCTTAACAACTGCCCGTCCAGGGTTCCAGCTGCAATACTGACCCTTCAATGATGCAGGGTGGGACCTGAGGGGGTCAGAGTCCTCCACTTTTTAATTATATCTCCTTTGGCTATCGAGTAATCAAGGCCAATAAGTGTTTTGTGTGCTCTGGTGCCCTCCAGCTCCTCCACAATCCTATTTAGGGCCACCTTGGGTGTCAAACTAATGGGTTGCCCCACTACGATGGCCAAGGTCTGTTGAACTCGTCTGCAATCGGACTGGATGTCAGGAAAGTCCCAAATCCTGTGCCTCAAGGTGTCCCGTAAAGTCTGACATCTAGTGCAGCTATGGGGGAGCATGGCTCCCATACTCCATAGCTGCTCCGGGGTAGAATATATTCTATGTAAAAAATACAATTGGACGAGTCAAAGCCAGGCTATAATTGCAAGTGATCATGGTGCCATCTTCGCCTCTCCCCACTCATCGTCATTAGTCGAGGCCAGATCTGCTAGCCAGCTAGCAAATAAGTGGGTCATTGGGTTTTACGTATTTGTGACTAGTGAGCGATAATCGCAAAGACTCCTCTACTGAAGGGATCTATTGTCACTTTGGCCTCGAAGGTCGTGTATGTCTTAATTAAAGGCATCGATATTTATGCAACTGTTAATCATCTATTAAATCTTTAAAGGATTTCACATACTCTCCCCTAAATGTCTCCCAATTTGGAAATTCCAACATAGTCTCACCCCTCAAATTAGTGTCCTGAGAGTAGAAAGGTGCAGGTCCTCAAGCCAGAGGGAGAGATTTCTTGTGTTTGTTTGCCATCCAAACCCGTGTGTCATAGGGCTTTGCGCCAGGCTGTCATTGTCGATGTTGTGATTGTGGGGAAATTTGTACCGACCTTGGACTGATGTAGGACCTGTAAAGGGCTTGCGTTGTGGAAGATATCCAACTTCAGCCGATGGGCTGAGTCATCTCTGTCCCCGAATATCAAATCATTGACAATGATGAGGTGCATGGCCCAGTAACAGAGTTGAACATCTGTCATGCTTAGCCATCCTTCGTATGCTGGTTGCATGCATTTGGCCATGGACTCCCATGGTGGCTTACCAGACCACAGAAAAGTCCTAAAATTGGCATGTAGGGAATCTAAGAATGTGTCCGGGATAATTTGTGGTAAGTTCTGCAACAACAAGAGAATCTTGGTGAGGCCAATCATTTTTATAGTAAATACGGTGTTCAGTTCCTATATTGAACAGTGATGGAGTGTGATGACCAGTTCACTCAAGTCCCGAGTAGTCAGCAGGGAGCGCGACTCCTTAGGAGCAAGAGCCATTACACATGCTTCATCATCGGGCTGGCGCTGCGGTGACCAATGGGCACCCACAAGGGGACTCTTTAACTGAGATCTTTTCAATATGCCATTTTTTAACATGTGGGGCTGAACTGTGTAGATTGGTGAAAAGGATTTTTGAACTATGAATACTAAGAGTGCAAGTAAAAATAGGTCTGACCGTCCTCTAGAATGTTTTTAATAAGTGAGTTCTGTACCCTATGTTAAAAACGTGTGCGCCATCATCAGAAATGATGGTCTTTGATAGCTAGTGGGTTGACACGTTTCTTGCCCTGATCAGTCCACTATGGATCTGGGGAAATTCTTCAGGACCAGTGAACCCTAATCTACACAATGGCTGTAATCGTTACTTGCTCAATAACCCCATTTCCAATCACCAGACAAATGCCTGCATATATAAATTCCTTACAATGTGAAAAAACCGACCTGTAATCAAGAAAGGCAAAAGTTTACAAATAAACATTAACAAAATACTGGTGCGACATGCATGACACTGCAAAACATGCTGTTAAACTGTGCTCATTACACAAGTTGTGGCTTATATATTGAATTAAAACGAGACGTCACAAACACCACATATAGATTCCAACCACTATGCCCCCAAAGGTTTTCAACACAACTTATTATGGTGCGGTGGGGCTTCCGCTAGTAGGATCATAGCTACACGCGTGCTGAAAGACAAACATAAAAGTGTCTCCAAAATTAGGACGACAGCACTTTATACATTCCTTCTCAGGAAGGGTGTCCAAGTAGGGGATGTCTTTGGATTTTGTAAATACTAAGGGAGTTCGCAATAAAGGTGCGCGGGGTGACCTACCCGGGCTCCTCTCTCGGAAGTGAGGGGGCTGGTCGGGTGACCACCGTTATGTAACTTGTTAATGCATTCAATTGGCTTCAGGTGCAGTCGGCCCTGGGTAGCTAGAACGCTAGCTGACCCCAGTCGGAGACTCATTGTGGGCACCATTTTTCCCTTTGAAATGTCTAAGGTGGGGTTAGTCCACCCGATCGCAATAGAAAGTGAATGCGTACATATGCCTTTAATATGAAAAATTATTAAAAACTGTTGGAAAAACCACGTCAAAGGCCGCTGGGACAAGTAAATCAGTGTCTGGATTGGCCAGCATTAAAAATTGTTGGAAAATTGGCAGGTGAAGGCCGCAAGGACAAGTAAATCAGTATCAAGAGTCAAAAGGAGGCGAATATCTCCAAAGTTAGTTTTTTTCAGTTTCATGTCCCTGCATGTGTACTGTTAGAGACGTCTAGGTGTCAGACCTCACTTCCTGGTTCTAATCAAAATTGTATGTGTCAACCCAGATAGTCGAAAGACTTGCAAAACCTATAAAATAGGGGTAAAAAAAGAAGCAGATAGACAAAATGTGTCTCTTGAGCGAAAACAACTCCAACGTTTTGATTCAACCTTTATTTTGTGACGTTAGTGTCGAATTTTGCTCCTTGGAATCTCATTGTTTAATCCCTTTGAATGTTACCTGGTCATCACGCTCCATCGCTGTTCATTATAGGAACTGCATTCCCTATTTGCTGTATTATAGTTCTATTTGGAGCATGTATGCTGGACTTCAAGCCCTCCAGATCCCCTTTTTTGTGAGAAAATGGCAATAATCTTTACCAATGTGATCTTACTCATTATTCACAATGGGAGAACCTTTTTATTTTATTCAATTAAATGTACTTTATTCGGATAAAAACATATCCATAAAAGACCAAATCACATTTCAGCATATAAAATACACAATTGCATCATAATATCAGATATAAAATCAAATACGTTAAAACATTGTTCATAATGTGCACACCGTATTGCGAACATGCCCGTTTTTCAGAAAAGCGCCTACGCATAAAACCAATTTGTCATCTTTCAAATGGAGGATAGACCTGTATGTAGCTACATGGTGGACAGGTGAATTATTTCTTTAAAAAGGTATTAAAAGAAATTTAGCACACTTTATATAAAACTTACAAAAGAATAAAAAGTGTAATATGGTTTGCCCGCTCTGACCATCACACGGGCATGGCAAAAGATCAAGATTAGCATGAAAACCAAGGGGAATACAAAGTAAGAATTTCACCGTGCCCGCTCTTAAGCAGAAAAGGAGTCCCCTTTCCCAACGACCTACAGGTTTTGTGAGGTAGCTGGCCAGCTGGTAATAAGTATTCTCAATTGACATAAAAGCAGCTACAGTTGGTTTCTTAGACTCCCTATCTAGTCTTGCCTTGCTATAATGTGTATAGAGTGCTGTTCGAACTTCTTCTTTGCTGATGTGAACCATCTCATTTGGGCTTACAAAAATATGTTTGTGGTTAGCCCTGCTTAGGCTTCAACGCACCTCAGCTAGACGCAGAATGTCCATTCCATTTTCACACTTGAGGCAATCTATATTCTCTCGTGTGAGGGTCGCTGCTGGATTTTTCCAAATGGCTTGCCAGAATAGGGCAGGGCGGGTCTGTATGTAGTCTTCAATATAATGTAAGTTCAATTTGGTGTGGCGCGCATATTGGGACGTGGAGTCGGGGGCAGCTAGGCATTTCCGACAGAACCTTTTGTTTTTCTTGCGGAATGATACAGCTCCTTGACCTCCGCACCATAGGTTGCCGTGAGTATGCACTGAAATTTAAAACATTTTAAAATAGCTAAAATAGCCTCCGTCATCCTAGGTTGCGGTAGGCTGAGAACTGAGTTAATAGCTTTAGAGAGCGTATTCCTACAGCATACCATGTAGTCTGACCAGGAGCCATTAGCAGCAAAGACCAACCCCAGATAGGGAAAAGTGCTAGTGCCTTTTTAAACTTTGATTGCCAATGGAAATCGAGTTTAAAAGGCGCTTCCTCGGTCCACAATCCATTATAAAATATTTTTTTTAATTAGTGCATAGATCTAAAGTGGCCATGAAATCGACAAAACCCTGCACTAAAAGACGTAGAGCTTAAGGTGTGTGGCCCATTAATACTGCATCATCGGTGTATAATAGGGCGGGGAGTATATTGCAGTTAATTCTTGGGACATAATTAGTTAGCTCGATCAGTGTTTTGTGTAAATTATTAATGTATATAATGAAGAGTAGAGGGGTCAGAACACTTGCCTGCCTGACCCTCTTCCAACCCTGATATCATTAGACATCCCCACCTATATTGATCCTAACCTGGGCTCTCAGATCCTTGTGCAAATATGCTAAGAAATGTACTAAAGCCTTGTCTAACCCGTGTTCTCATAAGATGGACCATAATCGTGACTGGTTAATATAATCAAAAGCTGAAGTCAAGTCCATAAAAGCCAAATAAATGAGTGACCTCTGTGCGATAGTGTATTTCACGATTATTAGATTAAGATTTAAACATTGCTCGATGGTACCTCCTTTACTCCTAGAACCTAATTATCTGAAAGAAACAGGTTAGTATTAGATTCCTTACCTTAGAATATCCCCAGGCGTCAGACTGGATCCGGAAACTTTTGCGTAGCAGTACCCTTGCACGTCGATAGGCGTCGTCTGCGGCTCCGCGTCCGTCGTCGGCGTCGTGGGTGCCGGAATGACGTCGCCGGAGTACTTACACGCCGCCCTCGCGCGCTGACGTCAGTTCTTCTGTTTTCCGCGCCAGCAAGCGCGATCCGGAAAAAGTGGTACCCTTAGTCAATTTTTTACTAAACTTTTTTGATCATTTTTGATCTACTTCGAAGTCTGTACGACTCCGACGGTGCCGGTAGGGATGCCCGGGTTTAAACCCTGCGCCGACTGATGTCGGTTACCGACCCCCATCGCCGGTGTCTTCATTGCCTAGGCCTCGACCACGACCACAAGGCCTGCTCTGACTGTCGAGCCCTGACGTCCAAGGCTAGGCAGGAGCGGTCCCGCAAGCGGCTCGAGCTCCGGCAGTCGGCCCGCGCCGCTCAAGGTCCCAGTCCGCGAGGAGGTCGAGGGACCGGTCGCAGGGTCGGAGCCACCATGGCTCCGGGAGTCGTCCACGATCTTCGGTCTCCTCAGGTAAGCACAAGAAGTCGAAGAGACGTCATCGCTCTTCCGACTCCCCCTGACGCCGGGGGTTCTGGCGATACCGCCCGTGCGGCTCCGCTGAAGCCGCAGGCGTCGCGGCCTGCTTCATACCCAGTGGTCCCTGGGCTGCACGGAGGAGATAGAGGCCTTCCTCACGGCCATGAGGTCGCTCACTCCTCCGTCGGGCTCCGCGGCGCCTTCGGGCTCTGCGGCCCCGACTGGGAGTCCCAGCGGGTCGGGTGCTTCGGCCCGACGCCGTCTGGTGTTTCGGTCCCGACGCCGCCGGTGACTTCGGTCCCGGCGCCGGAGGATCCGGTTTCAGATTCGGGTCACTGCTGGTCGCCCTCACGACCTCGCCGGCGTCGGCGCCTAGGGTGTTGGCGCCATCTTCGGGGGGGCGCCGTCCCCGATCCCTCCCATCGATTCGTGTCCGGCGCCGATAGGAGATTTCTACTTCAATAACCCGGCCGCATCCTTTGGTACTGAGTCTCAGGAGATGGGTGGTTAGGGGGATTGGGAGGGGTCTGAAGACCCTCTGGCACTGGAGTGCCAGTCTTATCAGGACTGGTCAGGTGAGCTAGGGGACGCCAGTGGTCTGGACACCTCGCCAAACACTGGTTTTGTCTCCCCTCCTACCGTGGCTACGGAGGAGGGGGCTGCTTATAGTGTGGTGTTGACGCGGGCAGCCAAGGCCTTGCATCTTGAGCTCCCCGTCGCGGCCGTGAGGACTAACCTCCTCACTGAGGTCCTTAAACCGCAGGCAAGCTCGGCCGAGCTTCTGCTGCCGTTTAATGAGGCCTTGTCTGACGTTCTTCTGGGCACCTGGTCCAGGCCAACTACAGGTCAGCCTGTAGATAGGAACGTAGCCAGACGCCACTGACCCTGCTTTCCTGTCCACCCACCCCACCCCCGCGTTCCCGGTCATCCAGGCCTCTAACTCCCAGACCGCGTTCCCGACGGCTCCCCCCGGGAAGAAAGTATTCTCATCCCTGAGTTTGGGATTGCGGTCAGTCAACACCGCATGCCTCTTGAGCCGCTACACCCACTCTCTGTGGGACACGGTTGCGGACATGCTGCCACAATGTCCGGAGGAGGTCTGGACTAAACTCACCCAAGCCCTTGCGGAGGGTCGAGATGCGGCACGGTACTCCATCCGGTGTGGGCTGGATACCACGGACTAACTGGGCAGAGCGATGGCAACGACGGTGGCGATTCGTCGCCACGCCTGGTTGAGGTCCGCCAACTTCTCGGCTGATGTCCAGAAAACTCTTATGGACATGCCGTTTGATGGCCGTCGCCTCTTTGGCGACAAGGCAGACCATGCGCTTGAGCGCTGTAAGGACTCGAGGGCTATGCCCAAGTCCTTGGGCCTCTCGGCCCCGCGCCAGCCATCGGCTGCCTTTCGCTCCTTTCATGGCCAAGGAAAGGGCACCCCCACACGTGCAGCCAGCCACGGACCGCAGACTACCGTCCAGTGCGGTGGCGTACGTGGAAACCGCCGTGGCAGCGGTCGGGGACAACGGCGCGGCCAGTCCACACCTGCCCCTGCAGCATCCGCCTCAAAACCTTCATAGTCCGAGCTTTCAGGACCATGTGACGCCAGTGGGGGGCAGGGTTCGCCATCACCACCTCCACTGGCACACTGTTACATCGGACAGGTGTGAGCTGCAAATCGTCCGAAGGGGCTACTCCCTCCCCTTCAAGGCGACCCCTCCAGCCATGCCACCGCAGTACCATCGCGTGTCAGGGGATCACTTGGCACTTCTCAGAGAGGAAGTTACGGCCCTCTTGGCCAAGGGGGCCCTCGAGCGCGTTCCTGGGCCAGAAGTAGACTGTGGTTGTTACTCCCACTACTTTCTGGTACCCAAGAAGGGCAAAGGGGGCCTACGCCCTTTCTTGGACCTGCGGAACGTCAACGGCATCCTCCGGCAGGAGAAGTTGAAGATGCTGACACTAGCTCAGGTCCTAGCTGCCCTGGACCCAGGAGACTGGATGGTAGCGTTGGACTTGCAGGACGCTTATTTTCATATCCCCGTCCTGCCGGCCCACCGGCGTTACCTGCGGTTCACAGTAGGCCATGAGCACTTTCAGTTTACCGTGCTCCCCTTTGGCCATACCAGTGCCCCACGGGTGTTCACGAAAGTGATCGCGGTGGTTGCAGCTCATCTGCGCAGGTTAGGGGTTTCAGTCTTCCCCTACCTCGACGACTGGTTGTTGAAGGCGGGCTCACCCCAGACAGTCGTCAGCCACCTCCAGACTACGGCCGACCTCCTGCACCTGCTGGGGTTCTCCATCAATGTGCCGAAATCACACCTGTGTCCCTCTCAGAATCTCCTCTTCATCGGAGCGGTTCTAGACTCAGCGCAGTTTCGGGTTTATCCTCCCGAACAGCGGGTTCGGGATATTCAGGCTATGATTCCGATCTTTCATCCGTTATCCCGAGTCTCGGTCAGGTTGACGCTGCGGCTTCTGGGGCTGATGGCCTCCTGCATCCTTCTGGTGCATCACGCCAGGTGGTAGATGCGGGCTCTGCAGTGGGACCTGAAGTTTCAGTGGGCCCAGCATCAGGGCAACTTGTCCGACCATGTCTTGATCTCGGAGGGCACTGCAAAACCGTTGCAGTGGTGGCTCACGGACCGCAATTGGGTCAGCGGCAGATCCCTCTCCATACCCCAACCAGAGCACGTAGTTGTGACAGACGCGCACTCCAGGGCTGGGGGGGCCACATGGGAGAGACGGAGATCAGAGGCCTCTGGTCTCCGGCGGAGTCCCGGCTCCATATCAGCCTTCTGGAGGTGCGGGCGATCCGACTTGCACTGAAGGCATTCCTCCCCTCTGTCCGGGGGAGTGTAGTGCAGGTGTTCACGGACAACACCACTGCCATGTGGTACTGCAACAAACCGGGCGGGGTGGGGTCGTGGACCCTATTCCAGGAGGCTCTGCGCCTCTGGCAGTGGCTGGAACATCAGGGCGTGACCCTGGTGGTTCAACACCTGGCAGGTTCCCTGAACGCCAGGGCGAACGAACTGAGCCGTCGGTGCATGATGGATCACGAATGGCGTCTGAACTCGGACGTGGCTCAAGGCCTCTTTCAGCAGTGGGGAGAGCCTTGGTTAGATCTATTCGCCACCGAAGAGAACGCGCAATGTCATCAGTTCTGCGCGTTGGAATTTCCAAGGCGGCACTCGCTCGGCGACGCTTTTCGTCGCGAGTGGAGCTGCGGTCTGTTGTACGCCTTTCCGCCTTTACCACTTCTGCCCAGAGTGCTGAAGGAGATCAGGCGTGACCGGGCCCAAGTTATCCTTGTGGCTCCGGACTGGGCACGAAGGTATTGGTAGTTTTGAAAAGAAATTATAGCAAACATTTCATAAAAGAACGCCACAAACCTCTCATGCACACCCTCGTGTGTATAGCTACGACATTGACACAGTGTTATATTTATAAGATCACAAAGAGATATATATTTTTTATGAATCTTTTATTTTTATTTTATCACAGTAGTTGTCTGATTATTTTTGGTGTCCTATGTAGGCTCTTTAGATAGAAAATTATACTTATAAAGATTGATAATTCATTTGATAAAAATATATACAATTACAAAGGAAGCTTTTGAAAGATATATAAACACATATCACAAAAACCAACAAAGACAAATCGGTCAGTAGTCTTATTGTAGTGGGCAAAAGCGGTGAATATTGACACTACGCGCGTTTCGGCATTCTGCCTTCATCAGGTGACCGTCTTTCACGTATAAACTGTACAGGACAACAAAAACTTATTTTGGATAATACGATATCGCTATGTAGATAGTAGTATGGTTCATATACCGGTCCTCATGGGTTATTATGTCGGTTTAAACGAATTTTGTTGTATTGAATAATGTAACATTTATCGGACAAAATTTGTGCTCGAGGTACTTGTTCCGATGTATTTTTCTCCTTTTTTTCTCTCTATTTTATTTCTCAAAGACCCAAACTCAAAAGTCCCCGAGTTGGAACATTATCTAATCATAGATGTGCTGAAAATCTTGAATCGTCATAATTGGGAGACCGGCAAGTGTAGTTTATTCTCTCTTCTCTTGCTCATAAAAGATGATAGCAGGATAATTTCGCCATGGGTTGAACTGAAGAGGACATAAGTCATAAAAAAATGATGAGTTCCCCGTGCTTCGTGTTGTCAGGTGGTGTCTTCTAGGCCAGATCTCCCCTCGACGTGCCGGTGGTTCAAGAACCACCGGCACGTCGAGGGGAGATCTGGCCTAGAAGACACCACCTGACAACACGAAGCACGGGGAACTCATCATTTTTTTATGACTTATGTCCTCTTCAGTTCAACCCATGGCGAAATTATCCTGCTATCATCTTTTATGAGCAAGAGAAGAGAGAATAAACTACACTTGCCGGTCTCCCAATTATGACGATTCAAGATTTTCAGCACATCTATGATTAGATAATGTTCCAACTCGGGGACTTTTGAGTTTGGGTCTTTGAGAAATAAAATAGAGAGAAAAAAAGGAGAAAAATACATCGGAACAAGTACCTCGAGCACAAATTTTGTCCGATAAATGTTACATTATTCAATACAACAAAATTCGTTTAAACCGACATAATAACCCATGAGGACCGGTATATGAACCATACTACTATCTACATAGCGATATCGTATTATCCAAAATAAGTTTTTGTTGTCCTGTACAGTTTATACGTGAAAGACGGTCACCTGATGAAGGCAGAATGCCGAAACGCGCGTAGTGTCAATATTCACCGCTTTTGCCCACTACAATAAGACTACTGACCGATTTGTCTTTGTTGGTTTTTGTGATATGTGTTTATATATCTTTCAAAAGCTTCCTTTGTAATTGTATATATTTTTATCAAATGAATTATCAATCTTTATAAGTATAATTTTCTATCTAAAGAGCCTACATAGGACACCAAAAATAATCAGACAACTACTGTGATAAAATAAAAATAAAAGATTCATAAAAAATATATATCTCTTTGTGATCTTATAAATATAACACTGTGTCAATGTCGTAGCTATACACACGAGGGTGTGCATGAGAGGTTTGTGGCGTTCTTTTATGAAATGTTTGCTATAATTTCTTTTCAAAACTGCTTTTGCCCTACCTATAGCAAATATATTTTGGTGTAGGGGTCCCCTGTTTTTCAAACCACGAAGGTATTGGTATCCCGAGCTATTCAGTATGTCTGTCGATCCCCCGATCCGTCTGCCTCTTCAGGAGGACCTTCTGTCGCAGCAGCAGGGGACGGTCCTCCACCTGAACCTGTCCAGTCTCCACCTCCATGCTTGGAGATTGAGCGGCAACAGTTGAGGCCATTTGACTTGCCTCCTGAAGTTTGTACTGTGATTCTGGCAGCCAGGCGTCCCTCCACAAAGTCGGGATACGCCTGCAGGTGGAACAAATTTGTGGCATGGTGCACGGCAAAGGCTGTGGATCCTCTCTGTGCACCCCTTTCTGAGGTTCTCCTCTTCCTTCTTTCTCTTGCCCAGCAGGGCTCTGCTCTGGGCACTATCAAGGGCTACCTTTCTGCCCTTCCAGCCTTTTTAAGGCTACCTGATCAGCCATCTTTGTTCAAGTCCCCAATTGTAAATAGGTTTTTGAAGGGCATCACACACATGTTCCCTCCTGTTCCATTCGTGATGCCTCAGTGGGACTTGAACCTTGTACTTACTTATCTGATGTGCGCTCCCTTTGAGCCACTTCATAACTGTCCTCTCCGCCTTCTTACTCTGAAGACTGCTTTCCTGGTTGCCATCACCTCTGCCAGGAGGGTGAGTGAGCTCCAGGCTCTTTCCTCTAAACCTCCTTTCCTTTCTGTCCATCCGGACAAAGTTGTGTTGCGGACAAGACCCTCTTTCCTGCCCAAGGTAGTCACAGCCTTCCACATCGGGGAGTCCATCACCTTTGCCCACCTTCTTTCCGCCTCCGCATCCCTCGAAAGAGGAAGAGAGGCTCCACCGTCTGGACCCAAAAACGTGCGCTCTCCTTCTATCTGAATCGCACTCGCCAGTTCCGGGTGGATTACCAACTCTTTGTTGGTTACGTGGGCGCTAAGAAAGGTTGGGCGGTGCACAAATGGACCATCTCTCGGTGGATCGTCTTGTGCATCAAGGTATGCTACTCCTTGGCTAAGAAAGAGCCTCCTCTTGGGCTGAGGGCCCATTCCACTCGGGCCATGGTGGCTACTACTGCCCTGGGCCGGGGAGTCCCCTTGCAGGACATATGTCAGGCAGCTACGTGGGTCTTGCTGCACACGTTTGCAAGACACTACTGCCTGGACAGCCAAGTCCGGAGGGATGGCTTCTTTGGCCGTTCCGTCCTCCAGGACTTTCTGGTGTGATCATTGGTTCGCAGACCCACCACCGGGGTTGGTATTGCTGGGGTATCTATTCTAAGGTAAGGAATCTAATACTAACCTGTTTCTTTCAGATGCACAAGTTACTTACCTTCGGTAACGATATATCTGTAAGAAACAGTAGTTAGTTTAAGATTCCTTACCGACCCACCCATCCTCCCCGTTCTGCGAACAAATATCTAGGGTTAAAGTCATCCCCTTTCAGGGCCCTAGTTTCTTGGCACAAGTGTTGGTTTTTATCATGGCTCTGCGTTTCTGGCGCTGAAAAGCTGTGTATAAGAACTGACATCAGTGCGCGAGGGTGGCGTCTAAGTACTCCGGCGACGTCATTCCGGCGCCCACGACGCCGACGACGGACGCGGAGCCACAGACGACGCCTACTGACGCGCAAGGGTACTGCGACACAAAAGTTTCCGGATCCAGTCTGATGCCTGGGGATATTCTAAGGTAAGGAATCTAATACTAACTACTGTTTCTTACAGATATATCGTTCCCGAAGGTAAGTAACTTGTGCGACATGATTGTAAAATGAGATTGTCTTCAGTCCATGTTTTGATCTTAATATATAAAACCTTCCTTAAGATTTTCAAAGTATTATCAATCAGGGAGATGGATCTGCAACAACTAGGTTGGGAGTGGTCACCCATTTTAAAAATTGGGACGATAATACTAGTTGACCAGGTACTAGGTAGTGGGGCATTGGTTAAATTGTTAAAAACATTTAGCAAAAGCAGAGCCCAAAAATCGGGTTTGTGCTTAATGAGGTCAATGGGAACTCATCAGGGTCAGGGGATTTATTGCCTGTGCTCTGATGTAAAGCTTCCTCAATTTCGGGTAGGGATATTAATATCCCAGTGGGGGCACGGAGCCCTCGCGGGGCTTCTCTGTATGTAGGGGCTGTATATATCGTCCAAAAATTAGCCTCCCAAACCTCACTGGTTATGTTACAGCTGATTCGTGTTAGTTGTTGTCCCATTGCTCTCATGTCTTTAACAGCAGCCCAAAAGTTGTTCCCATTATTTAGGCTGGTGAGGTACTGGGTTTTTCAGAACCTGTACCGAACCGGTAACCCAGCGGTGTGAGGGTACACCCAAAGACCTCGGGTACTTTCCTGATTCAGACACAGAAACTCAGAGTCTTCTAGGTGAAGTCAAAGATCGGATTTATTGGCTGCAACCAAGTAACAGGCGTCCTAGAAGTACAACAACACGGTGTGTATATTCTCAGGAGACTGCTCAATCTTACAAAGCCAGTCTTCTCTTTTTATACAAAATATTATGCTTCAGGCGAACATTCTTAGATTTACAGTAGACCATTCACATATTTTCACTACAAAGAAAAAGCAGAGTCATGATGACAAACCCACATTTCAGTTCATAAAGCCCACAACAAATTACCCGGCAAGGCCCAACATTTTCATCAGATATCGGTGGACCCCCAATAAAAACGGGCACCTCCTCCTCGTAAAGCAAGATGTAGAGAAAGGAACAGGGACAGATGTGAGCAAGATTAGGCAGGGTGTGTGTGCGATGAAAAGGTTTATGGTAGGCTGTGCCTTGATGCTATCTCGCTCGGCCACTGGGAAAGTAACTGGCCGGGCAGGTTCGGCCTGGGGCGATGGTTCCAGCTTGCCCAGGTCGCAGAGAAGTCAACCAAGGTGTACGTGTCCTTTGGAATCATGTTTGGCCTTAATCTTAATCAGTGGCCTATGTGAGGGAAACTCACAAAATGGCTGCCGTTCACAAAATGGAACCCAAGGGTTCAGAACGAAAACTACGATTTCGAGGTGAAATCGTCACTCGAGTATGACGAAAATGCTTGTACATAGTGTACTAGCCATTCTCGGTCTTTTGATACCAAAATCGTCATACTACGACAAAGTTTATTACACGAGTCCAGAATTTTCAGAACCACAAACCCTCCTTTTGCCCTTACATAGGCAATTAACCTACCCTCATGCTAATCTGAGTCCAGGTCTATATTCCTAAAGTCATTGAGATGTTGCTGTAACATAATCCTAGTACTTATCTCGTCTCTTGACACAGGTTTCCTTATACAAGATGTAGCACAGAGGCCACATATTGCAGGAGCACACTGCACACACAGACAGAACAGGAAAAGAATGGCTAAGACCATCCCAATGACCATCAGAATTTTCCATCCCCAGGCGGATATCAGTTCCCGGAACCATCCCATTAACAACCAATCTCCTTTATCCACATGAATAGATTCGGAAATCTTATGCAGTTTGGAGATGGCCTGGTACACTGTTGGAGCGTTATCTGGAATGAAAACACAGCAACTTGATTGGATCAATTTACATACCCCACCTCGGTCTGCAAGTATGACGTCTAATGCGACCCTGTTCTGAAGGGTCATGAGACGATCCGACTAGAGCTTAGCAGTCAAGTTACTAAGGGCACCGGCAGTTTCAACTACGGTGGATTCAACTACCCTTGTCAATTGCCTTATGTTCCTGCTGTTAACCATGGGTCCCCAGAACAGCAGAAAACCTTTTACGAAGTCCCCCTATTCTTGTCCCGCAGTGTCTTCTTCACTGAAGACACCTCTAACTATCCTTGTCTTGTGGTAATCTGCCGCCGCTGTGTAGGTGGGAGGCAACAGGAACGAAACAAAACATGTGCCCGAGAAGTCAGGGGGCAACCATGTATAGGCTCTATCGTGGCAGATGAAATAGGTACCCTTAGCTGCTAAGAACGAAGGGGAAGTCTGGGACGCAAAAACATATGTTTCAGTACAGATACTCTTCCCTAACTGAGCTCTGGGATTCTTGCCATTGCCTTGCAGACACAGGTGACCCTGATGGGGTACAATCCAAATCGGGGAAGATCTCTTAGCTTGCTGTTTCTCACTCAGAGTAGCTCCATATCCGGTCACGTTCCATCCTATATATACTAGTGTCTCATCTCTAGGGATAGTCTCGTAGGATATATCTTCCTTAATCATGTCTACTATACCCTTAACTAGAGCACTATTCTTAGGATTGTCTGTTATAGAACGTAGGGGATAGACTTCATGTACATAGATGAACATTGTTCTGTATGCCCACACAGAACCATTGTGGCTGAATGGCAGGACTAGATAAGGGATACCTTTATCCGTTGTGTGAGGCATAAGACCACACACCCAACAGTTAGTCGTGTTCATTACTAGTTGGTGTTGGTGCAAAAGCTGAACGAAGCAGTTATTAATAAACTCTAATCTCCTAGCGGATTCATGTTCAGGAAGGGGTTGAAAAGAGTGCGGGGAAACAGTAGAAGGAGGAGGTATGGGCGATGTAGTGGGTGCAAATGTCACTTGAAAAGAGAATAAAACATATCCTATTAAAAATATCATTACACTAAATAACATGAAAATGCATATTATCAAAAAGCTCTTCTTGGTCATCATTTTACATATTCTGCTTTTAAAGTTCATTTCTTTGGCAGGTCTCTCCACCTCGAAAAACTCCATCCTCTCTAATATGCTGCTCGCGATGGTTGGGTGTTCTTTGCTAAGGAATGCTTCTGTCAGTCCAGGGCAACTCCCTTAGACCAACCAGAACTGTCGACCTAACGTCTTCAGCTGCACCCCAAAGACTTTGGGCAACCGCGACCCTACAGCGGAACCCGGATGGTGGTTCGAAAAACAAAAATAAAAAAGTTTCTCAGATGGGAGAGCTGCACTTTCAAAAATAGCAAAAAGGAAAAATGTATTTATTTGTCCATAGGTCTCGGCCTCAAATTATATCGTTGTTTTCCCGGTATTGTCTGGTCTTGGAACAAGAGTTCAGGTTCTGCAGTGTCCAATTGAACTGACGGTGATACAGCTGGTTGCAAAATATTGTCACTCTCTTTTTCAGTAAGTGTTCCTTTTATACGTGCATCACTGAAAGGCAGAAAACTAGGCACGGTTTCAGTCTCTGAGTCGGCGACACCCTCCTGGACCCACCGGTCGTACGGCAGAGGCAAAGGCACCCTCTTGCAATGTACACCGTGGATCCAGTGTTTCTTTCCTTCCACACGAACAGCTGATCTTGTTGACAGAAGGACGAGGTGAGGGCCGGTCCACCGGGGCTGGTCGTTCTTTGTTCGTTGGAAGTTCTTTACCAGCACCCCGGATCCAGGATCGATTTGATGACCTGGAGCTTCAGAGGCTTGAGGCAGAGTGTCGTGGACCTGTTGGTGTAAAACACGCAATTTAGCCGTCAATTCGTACAAATAGTCAAGCAAAACAGGGTGTTCGATTTCACTAAATTTTGTGGGCCTTGGCACTCCCCATATGTTGGCCGGGCGGCCAAAAAACGATCTCATAAGGACTAAGTCCCACTCGCGAATGCACAGTCATTCTGGTTGATAGGAGTGCTAAAGGGAGAGCGTCAGGCCATTTAAGACCAGAGCTCGCTTGGATTTTGGCCAGTTTTAACTTTAGCGTGCCATTGTAGCATTCTACTAGTCCAGCTGATTGAGGGTGATTTGCAGCGTGGAATTTCTGCTGGATGCCTAGCCCTTCACATACTTTCGTCATCACACGACCCACAAATTCACTTCCATTGTCACTCCAGACCATTCTCGGCATTCCAAATCTAGGGAAGAACTCTTTCACAAGGGCTTTCTGCTTGAGCTGAATTATGTGGGATACGTGCAGCTTCAACAATCGTATGCAAAGTCGTGACAGCATATGCTGCAGTCGTATCACCATTCGGAAGCTTGAAGCATGAACCATCCACCCATAAGGTACCATCACACTTTGCAAGGGGAGTATCCTGGAGGTCTATTCTCCCTTTCGTTTCTTCTTCTGTTCTGAGAAAACAATCATGTTGTTCAGAAGCATCTAACTCTGCTACACTCGGCAACAACATAGCTGGGTTAAGCGTGTTGCATCTTTTTATGTGCACATGACTCGCTAACAATGTCAACTCGTAACCTGACAATCGAGCACTAGTTAAGTGCTGTGTCTTGGTACTGTTTAACAATGTGTCCACTGCATGTGGAACCATTACAATCAACGTGTTATTCATCACTAAACCAGCAGACTGCCGAATAGAAACAGCTGCTGCCGCTGTTGCTCTTAAACAACTCGGCAATGCTTTAGCTACTGGGTCCAAAGTCGACGAAAAATACGCGCATGGACGCTGCTTGTCTCCGAACAACTGTGTCAACACTGACAATGCACAACCTTCTTTCTCGTGGACATACAATGTAAAGGGCTTTTTGTAGTCGGGGGTACCCAACACAGGAGCCAAACATAATGCATCACGCAATTCGGAAAAACTTTTCTGACACTCTTCAGACCATGGGTCGGGATTCGGTGTATCTTTACAGGTTAATGCCACCAAAGGTTTGGCCAGCAAGGAAAAATTTGGTATCCATTGCCTGCAATATGATGTAATGCCCAAGAAAGCACGCACTTCTTTGTGTTCTTGGCACACTCAATTTCGCTATTGCCTGAATTCTTTCTGGGGTCAGTTTCCTTCCCTCCTTCGATAAGAGATGACCTAAGTAGGTCACTTCTTGTCGACAATATTGCAATTTTGAGAGAGACACTTTGTGATGCAAATCACACAAATGACGCAACAATGACAACGTGGCTTCTTTACATATTTCCTCAGTATCTGCAGCAACAAGCAAATCATCAACATACTGAATGAGGGTAGCGCCATCAGGTAAAACAATCGTATCAAGCTGTGTTTTTAGAGCTTGACTATATATTGATGGACTTTCACAGTAGCCCTGGGGAGCGCGTTTAAAGCGGAAGCTTCGACCTCCTAAACTGAAGCCAAAAATATCCCTACTCTCCTCTGCAATCGGGATGCTGAAGAAAGCATTCTTCAAGTCAATCACCGAAAACCAGGTCGCGGAAGCTGGAATCATAGTCAATAGGACAGTAATGTCAGGAACAACTAGAAATTGTGGCACAACTATTTTATTCACCTCTCTAAGATCAATCCCGAATCTGTAAACAGGTGGCTGAGAAGGGTCAGTTTGTTTCAAAACAGGCAGAACAGGACTATTGCAAACATTGCCTCTTGTCTCTTCAATCACATCTTTTTCAATCAGATCGTAAATGATCGCTAACAAAGCTTTTTCACCTTCACTAGAAATTTTGTATTGGGGAATGCGGGGCATTTTAACATTGGCTTTCAATGTCACAACATATGGTGGTATTTCCAAAAGACCCACATCATTAGGACCAGTAGCCCAAAGAATATCAGGAAAGAACGACAATTCTGTCGGAAGTTTGTCCCTCGACAAATACATTGGAGAAACCACTTTCTTACCCAGTGTAAGTTGTACTCCTGAAGGAGAACAGTACAAAGTTGCATACAATCTTTTTAACAGATCCAATCCTAACAAGTTTTCACCACAACCTGTCGTTAAAATAAGGGGTGCTTCAAATTCGCAAGGTCCAACAGAAAGGGACAAAGGGTCAGAAATCGGGTTTCTAACTGGGGCGCCAGAAAAACCTACTGATACATTCGTTTCGCCAGACAAAGGTGCGCCAGGAAGTTTTGAGTGCATAATAGAACTCTTTGTAGCACCAGTATCCCAACAGAAAAGGCTCTGACACACCTGATGTAATCACCTCAACGTAAGGTCCACTCTGATCTACTGGAACTGAAACAACTCCCTCTCTTTGACTATGGCTGTCCTAGCAATCATTACCTTCCAAATGCTCAACTTCTGCATAGTAATCATCAGCATAGTACTGAGCTGTCCTACCAGACGCATTATTCTGCTGATCAAAACTGTTCATTGAATTCTGAGGCGGAAAGGAACGAGCGTTTTGGGGGAAGTTTCCACGTCCTCTACCTCTAGGAGATTGCTGAACACCTCGACCTCTTGAGCCAGAAACACCATTTCCACGCTGTAACAAAATAGGGCAACTATACTTAAAATTACCCTCTTCCTTACAATATGAACACTGATTGGGACCTACAGGGACACGTGGTTGAGTATACTCGACTCTTTGCGAGTTCCTCTGAAACTGTTGAGGCTGCTGATAGTTATTCTGATAGTTACTCTGACCACCACTATTTTGACCACCACGTGGCGGATATGCTTGCTGTAACAGAACCTTCGTTTTTAACTCTTTAGTTTTCTTCTCTGCTCTATCTTTCTCATCTTTGTCTCGGTTTTCATAATACTGTGCAGTAGCCAATATCTGCGCTGAAGAGGAAACTGCCCAAGAACTCTCTGAATCCTTTAATTTCTTACATAACTCGGGTAACAAATTATGCACGAACTTATCGACGAACAACCGTTGGCCACCTTCTGTACTCATATCTTGACCACTGTGGTCGACAAACGTTTCCTCAAACCTGGTAAAGAAATCTGACACCGTTTCATCTTTCTTCTGCTTACACGCAGACAATTTATCCCAATTCACACGCATCGCAGGCATTAAAGTTTTCATGTAATTAATGATCCTACCAGGGAGGTCTGCTACTAAAGGCTCGGGTTTAGCACCACCAACTTGTCAGGCATCTGCAGCAGTAATATTGGCCCATGAGTCACCTAACTCCTGATCATGATCTGCATGACGAATCTTTCCCCATAAAGGCTGTGGAACAACATTCCAAAACAACATGTCTATGTCGGCTAAATTCATAATGCAAGAGCCTGCAGTCTGTGACAATTCCTTGTAATACCCTGCAGGATTTTTACGTGGATCAGGCAATGTCTGTTTAAGGGCCAAAACTTCAGCTCGCTTCCAAGGGACATGTACCCAAACACGCTGAAAATGTGCTGGTACCGCATCAATATGAAGAGCGGCATCGGCCTGAATTGCTTCCTTCCATACCGGAGGAACTTCTCTCATGGGATATTGTCCTACCTTCTTTTTAACCGAGGAATCAGACTCGAACAATGACCGAGAAACACCTTCAGTCCTTAATGACAACAATGTCGCAACTGCTTTCTTAACATCTGAACCCACAATTGCGCCTTTTCCAAATTCGAACCGTGCACGGCACAACTCAGGCGGATTGGGCTCCAAATCATTCTCTTCTAAATCGTCACTAAGGAAAGTACACATTTTCTCAAAAACGTACCTCTGCTTTGATGCTTCCCACTGATGGAAAACATCCATGACAGACTCTAGCCCATACCTCGTCGGGTCGGTAACCCATTTATGTGCCAAATAATTCAACGTTTCTTTCTCCCTAGAATCAGGCAGTTGGCTACGCAACTGTTTACGCTCTGTGACAGGAGTCGGACTTGTCGCTCCAAAGAGAGGGTATAGAAGACTAGTAACAGTACTAGCCACTCTTTGTCGCACAGAAGGAGAAGTCGATGAAAAGACAGGCGGAAAAGCAGAGTGAGGCAAGGCAGACGCAGAGGCAGTGTCAGGAGGAGTACCAGGAGTGGTAGTCGATATAGTAGTCAAAGTTGTAGGTTGTAAAGGAAGAGCAGATGTCAAAGCCGGTGGCCCTTGAGGAGGCTGCACCGGAGGAATAGGAACCAACTGAAGAGCAGCTGGTAGTTGTGGAGGAGCAGGAGGCAATACAACCAAAGGTTGCGCAACTAAAGGTTGCGGAGGTGCCGTAGCATTTTGCGCATAAGGGGGTGGCGAACTTAGCAAATGCGACATTAGGGGATCTTTTTCAATGTCTTTTGCTGCATCTTGCTGAGGAGGCGGCATAACTGGATAGCATTTATCGATTACCATTTTACGTTGCCTGTGCAACTGCTCACTCATCTGTTCTTCTTCGTTATCTTTGTACTGCATAGCAACTTGCATTATCGAGATGCCCCTTTCTCTCTTATTTTTCTTCGCTAATTTAATTTCCTTCTGTTTTGCTTCCTTACGCCATAGGCGGAAAGAGTCAAACATCGCCGGCCGAGCTTTCTTCTTGAAAAGTTTAACTTCGAGGTTATCTAAGATTTCCGTGTCAAAGCTACCATATTGGGGCCATTTTTAAACACCATCTTTTCTGGTGTATTTGATCCACACTTCATTGTATGTGATGGGGCCTACGCCATGTTTCACATACAATTCATAGGTCGGAGTTCCAATCGGAGGAACCGGACACGAGTCCTCCAATCGGGAATCCCTATTACTACCACAACAAAACAAGTTTCCAAGTCTGCTAAGACCAGGCATCTTCGCTCTCTAGTCTAGCTTCAAACTTCAAAGGATTATCGATTACGATATTCTCGTGAATACACGAGTCCTTCGGCTTTGGTACTTGCAAGTTCCAAATCAAAGATCCCAAAGGGATACCCAAACTAAGAACCAACTAAGGACTGGGAGACGCTCCACTTATACTTAACTGAGATATCGATGACGTCACCAGAAGACTCGTCTATTGTTTCGCTCTACCAAACATCAAGGGTCCAAATCAGGGCGATAGCCAGGGCAGCAGTCCTTCGTAGCCGTCGGGAAGCGGGGAACCTCGCAGCAAAGACTTTCGGACCACGTCGACATGCAGGGGTCGATGAAGTGGCGGCCTTCTTCCAGAATTTTCACACGAAGCTCCTCACGAACCTCTGGCTTGGACCGGTACCGTTGGTATCGCCCCACGTTGGGCGCCAGCTGAGGTACTGGGTTTTTCAGAACCGGTACCGAACCGGTAACCCAGCGGTGTCAGGGTACACCCAAAGACCTCGGGTACTTTCCTGATTCAGACACAGAAACTCAGAGTCTTCTAGGTAAAGTCAAAGATCGGATTTATTGGCTGCAACCAAGTAACAGGCGTCCTAGAAGTACAACAACACAGTGTGTATATTCTCAGGAGACTGCTCAATCTTACAAAGCCAGTCTTCTCTTTTTATACAAAATATTATGCTTCAGGCGAACATTCTTAGATTTACAGTAGACCATTCACATATTTTCACTACAAAGAAAAAGCAGAGTCATGATGACAAACCCACATTTCAGTTCATCCAGCCCACAACAAATTACCCGGCAAGGCCCAACATTTTCATCAGATATCGGTGGACCCCCAATAAAAACGGGCACCTCCTCCTCGTAAAGCACGATGTAGAGAAAGGAACAGGGACAGATGTGAGCAAGATTAGGCAGGGTGTGTGTGCGATGAAAAGGTTTATGGTAGGCTGTGCCTTGATGCTATCTCGCTCGGCCACTGGGAAAGGAACTGGCCGGGCAGGTTCGGCCTGGGGCGATGGTTCCAGCTTGCCCAGGTCGCAGAGAAGTCAACCAAGGTGTACGTGTCCTTTGGAATCATGTTTGGCCTTAATCTTAATCAGTGGCCTATGTGAGGGCAACTCACAAAATGGCTGCCGTTCACAAAATGGAACCCAAGGGTTCAGAACGAAAACTACGATTTCGAGGTGAAATCGTCACTCGAGTATGACGAAAATGCTTGTACATAGTGTACTAGCCATTCTCGGTCTTTTGATACCAAAATCATCATACTACGACAAAGTTTATTACACGAGTCCAGAATTTTCAGAACCACACTGGCAGCATTGGCAAGAGCAACCCATCGATCATTTAATAATTCGTCCTTTCTATGAGATATGACCAGCTTGTACGTCTGTCTGAGCGACCTGATTAAAGGGGGACACCTTGAGTTAGTTGATAGAGCCTTCCGTAGTTTTCTATTAATCACTGATCACTCGCTACTGAACCAGCTAGGTCCATGCTGCCTAATGGCATCAGGTTTTGATAGCGCAGATTTTGTAGCCTTACAAAGTTTAGCAAATGCGCTAATAACCTTGGGGTTGGGTTCCCATCCGGACAAACAGGAGTAAGAAAGTCCCAAATTATCTGTGACCACCATGTGGAACAGATCAGCGCTATTAACCCCTCGCCACGCGAGTCTTTATTTGTCTGTTGAGGGTACCAATTCCCTAGCACTGCATTCTGTTATACTCATCGGCCTTGGGGACATTTTCAGCACTACTTGAATCGGATTGCAGTCATCGTGGTGTATAGGAACAACCTTGGCTTTCACTAAGAAGTCTTCAAGGGCGGGGGAAATAAAAATATAGTCAATGGTGGTTGCACTACCCCTTCCTCTGAATGTTGGGTCGGGTGAGCTGTTAACATTAGTTACGGCAGCAATGTCCATGACATTACTCAAAGCATGCTTCCGCAAATGTTCCTTTAGCTCCACGCCCTGTGACAGGTTTGTCCTCTTTTACTTTGCCTTAGAGCCTCGGTGTCTTCACTGGGGAGCCCTGGCATCAAAATCTCCCCCCAGACAGTTACCAACTTTTGTATCGGAGCCAATACAGTTCTCTAGGGTAGCAACAAAGTCAAATAGATTATTAAAATTTGTGTTGGGGGAATTGTGAAAATCATTGTTATAAACATTGAGTAAATAGATAGATACCCCATTTTATATAACAAAGCTTAAAATGTATTGCTTTGGGTATGTAAAATCGTAATGCTACCCCCTGCAGCAATGTTCACCCAGATAGAGAGACCACCAGATGGTCGATCAGATTTAGGAATTGGGTCCACGACATTAAAACATTCAAACCCTTTGAGATCTAGATCTTTAGTAGCCCAGGTTTCTTGGAACATCAGAATATCCTGCTGTCTGACCAGTTCCAGACAATATACTAGGTCTATTTTTGATTTAAGGCTAGCAACATTCCAACTAAGTATGTTCCGATCTGGGTTACTGCGAGCCTTGGGGATAGTTATGGCAACGTCCTTGTGTATCTCAGATATGTTTGAAGGGTGTGTGGGTATGTAGTCGACCCTGTCAGTCACAGGGGTGGTGATGGTCAATCCTGAAAATCCAGGGCAGACAAAGCCAAAAATGTATTTTGGGCAGCTAGGAGAACAGGCTCGTTTAAAAAGCATCTGGGTGTTGGTTTGTAAAAGTAACCCAGTGGTAGAGACCAGATTTTTGGCAAGTTGGTAGTTGTGATCTCCTGGCTTCTCAGCAGTGACCTTACTACAAATGGTCTACGAAGTTAATAACAATACAATCCCCCTCAATATTCTTGGGCGAATCGCCTACCCATCCCACGCTTTGTACCATGATAATCTCTTGCATGTTTAACACGTTGAACCTTGTATTCTTGGACAGCCAATCCACGTATTTAGTGCGCAATTGATCCCAAGTTTTCCTCTGTTCCTTCTTGCCCTGCCAACACCAAAACATAAGGGCATGCTGCCGGTGGCAGACCGAGCACATCTGTATTGGGACAGGGATGGGTCCTACTCGATGGATCAGGAATGGTACTGGTAGATGTGCCTGGGTTTGGTCGATCACCAACTAATCTGTTAATAGGTTCAAATGTTGGGATAAGGGGCCTGGATGAATCAGTCCTAGTCGGAGCTGGACAGCCATTATCATAAAAGGGGGATTTTGTTGCAATGTTGACCTTGGGGAGGAGGCATTCCCTTAATTGGGTGCATGTATTACAAGAGGACACAGCTAGGGAATCAACAGGTGGGCAAGTGACAATAGTGGGGGGATTGACTTTGGTTAAAACACTGGATGAAGAAAAAGTAGACACCCCCCCGAAGCAACGTTAGTTAGGGCTATCTCCCCCGTTGAGTACGTTTACTCACTACAGTGTCGAGGAGATCCAAACGCTCCCATAGAGATGTGAATTTCATGTCTATTATGTCAAGACCCGCGAACAAACGGAATTAAGAAAAATCTCCCCGAGATCTAGTGCACTTGATCCCGCTTCCATTTGGGTGCAAATAGAATGGCTAGAGTTCCTACTTGACACTGGACCACAAGTACTGGCTCAAGGTGATGATGATAATTGCATCTAGGATGACAAACCTCTGCGGGAGGAGCTAGTATGTGGGGGCTGTTTCCTTTTAGTGCAGACAAGCTTTCCACATTTCCTTTTATGTTTAGTGGTCACAGCAACTGCAGATGCAACATTTATGGTACCCATAACTGGGCGTGGCATGCCCTTGAGCCCCAAGGGTGCATCCGCTGGTAAGCGGGTGTTATTAGAACCAGCTGTCTGGTACAAGGGATCACAGGATGGAGTGCTATATGCATGCCCAAGTATTTGAAGCTGTCTAATCTGACCTGAATAACTGGCTGCCACATCACCCCTTCCTTTGTCTCCGTAACTGGAACTGGAACTGGACCGATTTGTTCCAGTTGACCCTTAAACCAATTGCATCTCTGTTATATATCAGTATTTGGATTATACTGAGTCCTACAAACTGGGGGTTATTTATATAGAGGAGCATGTCATCTGCATATATTGAAATTCAGTCTTCCTGCAATTCCTCCCACTCGAGACCCTCCACCAACACATCCCTTGTGATCCATTCAGTCAGGGGATTGATGGACCGGGCAAAATGGAGGGGAGCGATGAAACACCGTTGACTAGTGCCCTTTGCGATCAGGAAGAGGTCAGATGATTACAGCATCTTAACTTACTTAAGAATTGAGGGACAAAATGTATTTTCTCTGGGGTCTCGAACATGAACTCCCACTCAATGGAACGGAAGGCTTTTTCAAAGTCTACTAAAAAGAGGTCATAGGGTCAAGCCAGTTATTGGCACCCGGCCAGTACCTGGTTCAGTCTCTTAAAGCAATGGCTAGTGCACTCTGGGCATAAACCCATTTTAGTCCCAGTGGACTAGAGAAGTTATGACCTTTATGATGACTGATCCAAAATTAGTTGGCTTTTCAGCCCTGCCCAGGATGGCGTATAAGGATTTGTAATGAAAAGCAAAGGCATCTGCTATCCCCTTAATGTCTGAAATCGTATTTCCCTTATTATCCGGAATACTCAGGATCACTTTAGCTGCTGACTCAGTGGCTACCCAGTAAATCAATATACCAGATTTATCTCCTGAGTCACAGATTCTACTTTGAAAGGCTATTCACGTATCTGGCTGTTTCTAATGTCGGGAATAGGCAGGTCATCAGACTTGCCTTGTAACTGAAGAACCTTCACCTCTAGAGTTGTGACAGCCACCCCCTGATCCCTCTTTTTGTATCTAAAATGTGCAATGGCCTTCCCCTGGATACAGTTTTAAATGCCTCACATAAAGTAATTGTGTGGGGATCTCGAAGTTTTCTTCGAAGTCCAGTCAAAGTGAGGCAGCCAAGTCATCGCATGCAACCCACCATGGGCTGAATCCCCAGTCATCTCTGGGTCCTGAGTCCTGCGCCGACAGTTCTAGTAGTAAAGGGGAGTGGTCTGACACGTCTATTGACAGCAGAAAGAACTAGGCAAGGCAGAAAAAGGAGCAGTGCACAGGCGAGTGGAAGGTCAACATTCTCTCCTCCCCTCCATGTCAGGCATCCATCAAACGCAGGATGTTAGCCCAGTCTGGGAGTCCTGTGGGTTGGTGCACCGCCAAGGATCCCGCCCACCACATTTCTCTGTTTGTCCATGACTGCAATAAAGTTCTCACCAATTATGAGTTTTCTAGGTGGATAGCAGTGAGAGCCCTCAGTGTATTGTGAAGAAGAGTGAGTGGGGGTATACGCACAGCAGCGACCATCCTTGACCATGTATGGATCCTGTGACTAGAGCATATCTGCCCTGGGGTCTTCCCTGGACTGATCTATGATAAGGTGGAAGGACCTGTGAACCAGTATCGCAACTTCCTCGAATCTGGATGTGAACCCTGCATGATTGACCCAGTCATATATGTACCAACTCAGGAATGTACAACTACTACACAGGAGATGGTTTTTCTGGGAGGAGAGAATTCCAGGACATGTCTCTTCACAAACTGCATGAATGTCCCTCATTTGTTCTTGTTGTTAAGTCCATTAATGTCCCACTACAAAATTCTCTATGTGAGGTCTCCGTTTAGCTAATCATTGGATGTCATTGTGCTGTTGTAAATAGGCTTGTGTAGTCTGCTATAAACTATAAAGAACTCTCCCCATCCTTACACTAACCATAAATGTAATTCCCAACCCATCCAACTCCCCCAACCTTCCACACTACAGTTCCAGCCAAGAAGTACGTTTTTCCCATAATCAACCTGAAAAACAAAAACTAGTGTTAGTACACAACTACAAAGGTTGGGCTACATTTCAAGTTGTGGCCCAATGCAGCAAGGGACACCCACTCCAATCAAGCGGCCCAAACCATGATTGGTATTTTGACATTCACAATTATAGTGCCATCTGCATTTGTCAGCCTGTCATACTAGGTCTCGTAGAGTTCGGGCACCGCTGGATAAAAGATCCCCTCTTGCATTCAATGTCAGGTGGTACATTTCACATATCGGTGGTCTGACAGGTTTTGTAGATTAAAGTCTGTGGTGTGTATTCGGTGCGATGATCAGTCCGCAGTTCCCAGCGAGTGCAGGTGGGCAGGTGGGCAGAGCAGAGGTCCTCCCTTGCTTCGTCGTTGTACTTGGGGGAGAGGGGACTTGGGGATGCTGCTGGACTTTGATTGTATAGTTGTGTTGAGGGGTGCCATGGGTTTATAGTCGTGGGAAGGAAAGTATTTTTTTCCTCCATGCACGTGCGCTCCAACCCCAGAGCTTGGGTACACGGCACTGAGATACACCCGAGTGGAGTAGTGTGCTCGGTCACTTTCCAAACCGGTTTTAGCATAACCTCCCGTTGTAGTGGAAATATGAAATCAGAACCAAGTTGAAGGAGCCCATCTGACACCCACAGACCCCACAGGAAGGCATGTACTGAGGCCCTGCCCAAATTAGGGCAGGGCAAGCGTGGCTGCAGGGTCCTCTATCTTCATATACGGGTGCCCATAGGAGAGTCAATAGAGCTGACCACTGTATCCCATCCATCGGGCCCTTATGATTCTAATGAGCAAGTAATGCCTGACATGAGAAGGGTAGGGCAGAAATCTCTCACAAGAGACCCCAATAGTTAGAAAGGTTCTTATGATTCGTGTAGCAGGGCAATCTTCAGGCAGTATGACCCACTACTGGTGGGTGATCTCAGGCTCACGTTCCAAGATCTCCACTCTGCTTCATTGGGACCTCACCTTGCTGGTCTTTGCTAGCCTCTCCAACAATACCGCTATGGGTTATCAAGGCTGTCTGATCATCCAGGAGGCTGCCGGGGGGGGTCTCAGGATAGCTGCTTTACTTGAGCCCCCACCCGCACTCCAATTCTGCAGTGACCATCAGAGATCATCCAGGACCAGCACAGTGGCAGAGGCACAAGGCCGCCAGTCCTCGTCCAGAATGCATAACCTTTCTATAAAGGAAGAGTGAGAGGGCACTCACCCAGTTCCAGGTATGCTGCAGGGATGCCTTTTTAGCTAACCTGACTTTCACCTGCAAAATGCAGAACTCATTTGTTGCATTATATGAACAATTCTACTCACAGGCAATCTATTTCTAGAATCTAGACCAAACATGGATTGCAAGTGATCCGCCAATTCAGTTATCAGCCTGGCACACCTTTAAGCATGTTACACGAGCACATCGAGGAAAATGTAGACTCCTCAGGAGACCTTAAGAAACAAAGAAACTGACTAAGTGGAGAGAACAAGCTTTACCCTTACAGCATGAACAATAGAAATGTCTGGATGGGAGAGGTGGCAAACACGTCTAATGTTTGCCCTCTAGGATGGCTCAGATCAGTCCTTCCATTCGAACAAGTTCTTACGCCCTACATAGAGTGAGTGGCACAGCTTTACTTTGCAAGACTTTCACTGGAGGTGGTTGTTATTCAGCATAATGTAGTCTTCAGTCAGGTAGAGATCTTAATATTACTGATTCGAGCTAGAGCGTTCAGTAGGGAACTTCTTGTGGCTCTGCTCCGCTCCAACAGTTTTCTACCCATCCTAACGTTCATATTCAAATATTACAAATGTTCCTCTAATACTCAATGCTTGCTGGACCACTTTAGAGAAAGAGGTGGAAGGAAATACCACACTCCTCTTCTCGTATTATTGGAACCTAGGATAAGATTAGTATTCAAAGCACTGATGAAAAAAACTACATCGCATAGGTCGCAAAGCTTCTGTAATCTCTTCTTTCTTCCAGGTCTGTTTATCTATACTCTCTCCTTCGAGTTCTCTACTGTCACCCAAAATCAGGGAATCATGGGATGAACCACAACCACACTAATAAAATCAACGCCTTTCCTTCTGTACTCACAGCTTTGAACCTCTCCTTCACTTGAATTGGAGATGGGTATGACCTCCCTCCTTTTGGCACTTCACCTGGGAGTTTAATCTTCAAATAATCTCTCATATCCACCAATTTGTCTCTGACTACTCTTCTCTCATTCTGTCTCTTTTCTGCCACTTTTTCTCTTTTACTCACTAGATTTGAGTTGCCAGTCATTCACCTCCTACTATCTAGCCTCACCTACCCACACCAGCACGCTCTGTCTTAGGTTTCCTTCCTTTTAACACCTCACAGGAAACGACCATTGGCACTGTCATGTCTGCAATTGGCATTCTGTATGCTGCCACTCTTTCCTTTTGTTACTTCTTTTAATTCTAGTAATCACTGGTGTGGGTTGTGCACCTACCGTATTAACCTTTCTCTCAGCGTACTGTGCAGTATGACTCAATTCCAATACCCACCACATTTTCCTAGCTCCAGGTATCATCCTTTAACATCTAACGTTAATGTAGCTTTTTGTTTGCCTTCCATCATTCCATATCTGTCTCCTCTTGCAGTACTTTTTCTTCCTTCATCTCATGGTTCCCATCCACTCTTCCCTTTTGGATGATATCCTGTCCACACTCATTACAACAAATACTTTTTAGGTTTCGCCCTGGCCGTAGCACTGCGTAGCAGTGCTCGCCAGGGCGAGATCTTATGATCCTACAGTGTGGGGCTTTGTCCCGCCTTCTCTTCCATTGGCTAGCTCCATAAATGGAGGCTAGCCATTGGAAGAGATTCGCTGTCAATTACTCTTTCCCGACAGAACGCGATTCGGGGGCGTTTCCGTGTCTTTTTTTAAGTCCCGCCCTCTTCTCTTCCCATTGGCTGGAATTTTACCTTCCAGCCAATGGGAAGGGGAGAGCACGAAAAACACGCCCCCGAATCCCAAAATGACCTTGTTTTTTATTTTCAGCGCCAATAGCACTCACTAAAGGCTTTTGCAAGACATATTGCATTACAGATGCGTGTTATGCTGTATGCACATTATTGTTGTAATTTCAGAATCCTCACATTCTCAAAGGACTGGTGTAGCAACGCTATGCTTATTTATTTCGGGCATGCTCACAAATTACACTCGTTTCAAAGATTACCGCCTCGCCACTTATACAATTCAGCAGCTGTCACTGTCCCGGGGCCGTTATTCCCTATAATAACATTCCAGAACTGCTTCTTGGCAATAGTATATACATTTATTAACTTTCCACTAGCATATCTTTTATTCAGTCGTTTATTTATATGTTTTCACTGGCCGTTTAATCAACGTTTATAGAATTGTATGCGTTTCCTATTAATTGCCGGCTTCCTTTGCCAGCTCTGAAGAGAAACGACGCTACTGACGCAGCGTAAAATACGGTCGTTGCTGTTTCAGACTCGGAAGGGACTGCGCCCTTCGACGCTTGATAACTTGTGACAGCTGTCTCTAGGACAAGGAAGAAAAAGTTAGGAGAAGGCGGGGCGGAAAGGAGCAAGAGGAGCTGGACTGCCTTTGCCATTCGTCCTCGGCGAAGTAAAAGCGAAAGTTGTTTCCTTCCTTCGTACACCGCAGATCTGGGTCGCTGCTCACGCGGGCGCTGCTGAGATAAATAGACCTCCAGACCACGGAGATGGAGCAGGCGCGTCTCGAGAAGCTGCTCGAGCGCCTGAGGGACCTGCAGGAAAGGCGGCCCATAGACACCCAGATCCAGATACTGGACGACCTGCTCGTCTTCACGTACGCCGAGACCGGTAAGCTTCTCTTTTCCACACCAACCCATCCATCCTCCCTCCGCGTAATGTCTTAACTAGCTTCGGGGGATGCGTAACTCTTTCTGCCAGGTCTTTCTTTTTTGCAAGTTTAATACAACTCGGCCCGAAGGCATTGCTGCAATTGTATATGATATAAATATTGATATATCACGTTACAGTTTTACTTTTTTGTTTACTGTCAGCCCCTGAACTTTTCAAAGGAAAAAACGTCCATGCTCCGTTGCTGCTGGTTCTGCATTCTTACAACAAAATTGCCGGAGTCCAACAGGTACGTGTGCCTCTTCCGTGTATTTGTTACATTGTAACGCGATTCACCGTTCAACGACCAGCATTTAAAGCCGCTGTTGTGGAAGTAATAAATTCCAGGACGCTAATTGGGAGAGGATTAGCGTTTAGTGTCTTGTCAGGGTTGAGTCACTTAATTGCAGGACTTGTGTTTTTAAGGAAACCCCGCTTTGTTTTGTTCTCTCTTTAGCATGACTCAGGCATGTCAAGCATCCCGCTGGCATACACATACTGGAGACAATGTTGCCTGGAAGCTTTCTTTGCTGGGAAATGCTGACGCATTCTTCAGTAACGAGGCCATGCTCCGTATCAAGTTAGCATCTCTCTGGCCGCAACAGAAGTAACTTATACAACAGCTATGGATTCTATTTTGACCTTTTAGTTGCTTGAAAGAAAGTCAGTCATCCCTATTAGAGTGTCAGCCGCAAGGCTATTGAGGAAGTATGTGTCGTTGAGCATTCCAGCAGCCTATCAAAACACTTTTGCCTACAAACTAAAATGCTCAACAACATCCTCTACATGTGGAGACTGGGAAGGGGGGCGGTGGAGGGCACATGATAGGGAATGGGAGAAAAATATACTTCTATGTTAATCAAATACAGACATTTGTGCAATATTTCCTCAAGAACTATTCAGTTGCTCACCATCGTGTTTTTTTAATTGTTCATTACGCCCTCTTGGTCCAGCTGTCATGCTCCCCATCCGCTATCTTGTTTCCCTTCTCTTTGTCCCCTATAACGACATGTCATGAGGTTGTAAATAGTACAACGCTTTTGTTTGAAGGAAATGAAGCAAAAATGTGAAATTGCTTCACAGTCTCGCCGCTCTGGTTGGAGTAGCCTCCCATGCCGTGTGCAGTCGGTCATCTGAAGAGCACAAGTCCTGAGTTGACGCGGTCCAAACTGTACTGTCGGCAGATGCAGCCCCAAAGGGGTTCCTCGTATTTGCAGTTGGACCTCACATCCTGGCCAACTGGAATGTATCTGTATCCCCAGACCGGGCCTGGCCTATGCAGATGCAGTCCTGTAATGGCACGTTCAGCAAGAAGTTCTATTTTACTTTAATTGTTTCAGTGTTATGTACCTTTAGTTTGGCTGTTATGTATTCAGTTTCTTGTGTTCCTTTTATGTTCTTGTACTTTATTGAGCTACTGTTCGTGCGGGGGGGGGAGGGGGCGAGTGAGGGGGAGATGTGTGCTATTCTGACTTCGATTATAGCCCAGTGTGAAATGTGTGATGTCTTTATTGTGAGTGCTCTATTCCTGTATGTTGTAGTTCCTGTCTACAGCTAGGGGCCGAGATGGTTACATCCTAGGTCCTGGTGGGATTCCAGCACTTTTAACTTGTTTCTTAATATAGTACCTGGTCCTGCACACACCTGCCTTCTGCGTGTTCCTACCAGCGAAGGAAATGCAACAACATGCTAGATGGGCAAACGAAAAACAGTTTTATTATGCTTATAGGGTCCGATTCACAAAAGTATGAAAAGTCGTATTCCTGTAGTACTACACATTAATGCAGATCACATAAGCACATGCATAGATCCCTGCGTCTACCTCTCCTACCTCTCATGGGCAAAGTTCTCTGTCACATGTGTTGAGAAGTAACGCACTCAGTTCTTCCTAGGCCCTCACTTCTGGCACCTGTGCCCTCTGACCTCAACCCAGGCCTCCAGCCCTCACCACGCTGCCCTCACCTGTGCCCTCAGCTCTTACCCCTGTGCCCTCAGCTCTTACCCCTGTGCCCTCAGCTCTTACCCTTGTGCCCGCAACTCTTACCTGTGCCCTCAGCTCTTACCTGTGCCCTCAGCTCTTACTTGTGCCCTCAGCTCCTACCCCTGTACCCTCAGCTCTTACCCCTGTGCCCTCAGCTCTTACCCCTGTGCCCTCAGCTCTTACCCTGCCCTGTGCCCTCAGTTCTTCCTAGGCCCTCGCTTCTGACTCCTGTGCCCTCAGCTCTTACCTCTGCCCTCAGCTCTCACCCCTCTGCCCTCAGCTCTCACCCCTCTGCCCTCCACTCTTACCCCCGTGCCCTCTGCCCTCACCCGTGCCCTCTGCCCTCACCCGTGCCCTCAGCTCTGACACCTGTGACCCTCGCCGGTAGCCATGGCCAGCATGGCAGGGGAGATCGTGGCCTTCCTGCTGGCACTGTCGGGCTGGGTGCTAGTCTGCTCCACGCTGCCCACCGACTACTGGAAGTGTGTGGCTCTGTGTGTGTGTGTGTGTGGCTCTGCATGTGGCTCTGTGGGTATGTATGTGTGTGGGACTCTGTGTGGGTCTGTGTGTTTGTGTGTGGCATTTGCGAGAGATTAAGCTATTGGCATTGTAAATGACAGTGCCATTTATTTATCTATTTTCAAAACCAACACAAATAAAAATGTGGTCATTTACAATGCCAATAGCTCTAACTTTTTCAAAGGCGAGACCGTTTCATTTTAAATGCTTGTTAAGGTTGAGCCTGCAAGAGCATGTGCTAGCTAGCGCATGCTTCTCACTTGCAAGACACTATTGTTTATAAAAGGGGATTGGAAGCCCACCCATTGCTTACCTTTCGTTGACTGTAGTGTCACTTCTTCTTTGCTGCCTCCTAAGTGGACAGCGCAGGCCAGGCGTCGCTTCCTGTTTCTTCTCTGGTGCATGGACTAAGCACAGATTGATTCTTCTTAATTAGTGTCTCTCCACTGCTGGCGCTGTGATTCAGGTACTTTTGTTGCTTTTTGGCCCGTTTTGTTCTTTACCCTCCCACCGCCACTTCTCCATGTTGCTGTCTCTCCGCTTCTCGCAGTGATTGAGGTTTTTGTTGAAATTGTTTTCTGTTTTGTCCGTGAAGTTGTTTTGCCCGTGTTGCTTTTTTTCTGTTGCTCACTGAAAACTCTGTCTGTAGCCTACGAACACTTTCAAATGTACTGAAACATGTGACATGATCCTCCCTCCCCTCTGCTGCCACACCTTAACTCCCACTTTACCGCTTTCCAGAGTATTACTTTTTTGTATTACAATTCCAGCACTTATTGGCAGCTATGGCAGTACACGAGTTTGATGATAGCAGCTGTGGTCAATTGTCTGGACTAAACCTCTTTTAGCATTCTTCTTTCATATGTCATCATTGCTCCTGCTTTTGCTTGGAATGTTAGAATGATGGGAATGAGAGTTCTGCAAGGTGGGAATGGGCCCCCAGGGGCACTTGGCAAAGCCAATGTCCCCCTGGGGTATTTCGCGCGAGGGACGACCTCACGCAGCCTGATTGGGTGGTGGGAGGGGTTAGGTCCAAGTGAAGGGAGGGGAGGGAGGGCTGACGTCACTCTGAGCGAGTGAGAGGAACAGTGGTGTCGCTTTTGAGGGGCTCGTTTGGCTCCCCCCCCCGTTTTTCCTGTCAAACTGCATATTTTCATGGAGCTGAACTGTTTTCTGTCAGCTGAGGAGACTCTTTCTGTCAAGCGTCGAGCCGTTTTTCTTCCTTCAGGCGGAGAAGAGAGGAGAGTTGCCATGACGGAAGCTGCTATCGTGAGGGGGGCTGAAGACGTGTCAACATGACGGACGTCGTCAGCGCGAGGGAAACTGTGGAAGCTTGTTGGCGGTAGGGAGAGGTTTTTTACAGCGTCTTGGAGCTGCTGTGGACCCGAGGGCGTCAGAGCGCTTCACATTAGGAACTTGAAATTACAAATGAACGATATTACAATAGCAGGTTAAGTTACATGGGGTACAAAGTGACAATGGTGAGCAAACAAAATACATGAGGTAGCATACAGTGCAATACGGGGGGAAAGAGTGTTAAGTGTGCAGGTTACAAGAGAAGACAAAGTACATTTAGAGGATAATACTGCATTATATGCTAGACAGAGGCACAAGAACAAACGTTACGTAGGCAATGGTGGCACTTGGGCAAGTATCATCAACAAACACAATATATGAGAGGTAGCAAAACAGGTGTTACAAGAGACAAGTGATGTGTGCAAGTTACAAAAGGGTACCATACACAGGTACAAGGATAATACTGCAATAAATGGTAAACACTCAAACTACCGGAACACACTGGGAAGGCCCTTCCATAGTCATGGAGAATAGTTTTTTCAGTGATGGAAGGAGGGCTCAAGGCAAAGCAGCGCCAGTGTTGTACATAGCCCTTAGCAGCTTTTTTACGAATGAAGAACCATTGGTTATAGACGGTGCAGCGGGAGTCAGAGATTCTAGCAAGTCCACAGCGGGGCCAGTGGTTGTGGGTTGAGCACTCACATGTGTCCACTAATGAGGCGGCTGGTCTACGTAAGGGATCAGATAAATGGTAAGTTGGTGGCGGTTCCTGGCTGGAGCGGCTAGGAATTGTTAGCGGACTCTGGGAGCAATTCTGGGTCTCAGATTTTTTCTTCCAGCTAAGGCAAAGCAAGTGCGGCTTTTGGTAAGTCAGATTATACCCGAGGCGGATCTTTGGCGGATCTAGCGGCTTCGGCTGGGTACTCTTAAAAAGTCATGTGACCTCATGGGTAAATTTGGATGGGGGTATTGGAGATGGAGAAAGCAGAGTACAAAGGTTGACGTGAGCAAATTCGCTTGGGGCATAATACATATCATGGTTCTGATAACGAGAATGGGATATTAATGTTTAAAATTTGGTCCAAGAAGCGGCTCCTGTTTTGGTTAGTCAGGAGTTTTGGGTAGCTGGGGCTAGGGTCATTTTACGTTTGCTAGTTTCTGCAGAGATCTGGAGCGGATTTCTCAACATTTTCATCATGGGCGTGATGTTCTTAAAGAAGTTGGGTAACGGGGGATAGGGGTTATTTCACGTCTTTTCGTTTTTTACAGAGATCTGGAGCGGAGTCTCAACATTTTCAAGGAGTCGTGGCGGACATCACTGGGCGTGATGATCCTAAAGATAAAAATAAATTAAATAAATAAATAAAAAGGGGGCTACGCAGTTACTTCAGGTAGGAACAAATGGTGGGCGGTGTGGTTTTGTTCTTTACTGGGCGGCAATTTTGGGTTCGTGGGAGTTGAATTGGGGGGGGGAGGGGTTTGGTTTCTTTGGTAGCAGAGAATTTTTGTCAATTCCCTGCACAGTTAAGGCAGTGCCACAAACCGCTGGGGTGCCATTATTTCCTTGTAGTCCAGTTATGAATGTGGCCAGTAAACGAAAGAGGTGGTTTTGGGTCTGGCCGGGCGAAAATACCTTATATGGGATTGGCTATGTGGGGGCGGGTGGTATCGGAAGAGGTCAGCTACCCACAACTGGAGCATGTTGGAACTTTAATAGAGGTTCCTGCGTGCGCCAGTATTGTAAATTCAAGCATGAATGCACTCAGTGCGGGGGCAGACATGCCATCTTTCAGTGCTTTCCCAACCAGCACCCCGGAGATCATGGTAGAGGTCAGAGGGGGGGGCGAGGATCAGTGCCGCCTCTTCTGCCAAAAGGCGCCTACCCCAATTAGGTTGCAGGCCATGTTGAGTTCTTTGGAGAGGTATCTGGATTTGGAAGGAGCGGCCAAGTTGTTTTGGGGATTTCGGCTAGGCTTTAGGATTGGCTACCAAGGCCCCAGAGTCTCGCGCTGGGCTGATAATCTCAGGTCCGCAAAGGAGATGGCTTCAGTGGTGAGGGTGAAGTTGCAGAAGGAAGTGGATTTAGGACGTATTGCTGGTCCTTTCGCGGTGTGCCCCTTACCAAATTTAATTGTGTCGCCTCTTGGCGTTATCCCAAAGAAAGCGCAAGGCGAGTTCCGCCTGATACATCATTTGTCCTGGCCGGAAGGAATGTCAGTGAACGACTTCGTCTCCACATCTGATTCAGCAGTGTCATATTCATCAGTGGATGACGCTTTGGAATTGGTGCGTAAGGCAGGGGTGGGAGCTGACCTTGCAAAATGTGATGTTCAGGCTGCTTTCCGTCTTTTGCCGATTCACCCGGCGGATTTCGGGCTGCTGGGCATGTATTTTGAAGGAGATTACTATGTGGATCGGGTGCTACCCATGGGTTGTGCTATCCCTTGCTCACTGTTCGAAACCTTTAGTACATTTTTGGAGTGGTGTGTAGTCCAGCGCTCAGAACATGTGGCGGTATGTTACTACTTGGATGATTTTTCAAAGTGGGGGCAAAGCGGATACGGGGCAGTGTGCCAGAGTTTTGGCATGTTTAAGGAGGTGGCAAGGGAGTTTGGTGTGCCTTTGGCGGCCGACAAAACGGAAGGTCCAACATCCATGTTGACTTTTTTGGGCATTGAGATAGATTCGAAAGAAATGGTGGCCCGGTTGCTTGGAGCGAAAGTGCAGGAGATCAAGCTTTTTCTTCAGGAAATGTTGGGAGCCAAAAAAGTGCAGTTGCGTCAAGTCCAGAGGCTTCTGGGATACTTGAATTTTGCATGTCGAGTTGTCAGGGCAGGCAGGACCTTTTGTAGGCGTTTGGGCTTTGCTATGGCTGGGGCGTGCTTGCCACACCATCACATCCGTTTGACATCAAAAATTAAGGAGGATTTGAGCATATGGTTGCGAGTTTTGGAAGAGTTCAATGGTGTGTCCGTCAATTTTGTGACGGAAGACATGGTCTGGCCAGTGCAGATATTTTCTGACGCGGCTGGGTCGTTGGGACTTGGCTTGTTTTGGGAAGGAAGGTGGTGTGCGGAGCAGTGGCCGGCACAATGGTTGCAACAGGGTCGCAGCATTGCTTTTTTAGAATTTTTCCCATTGTTAGTGGCGCTGCAGGTTTGGGGTGAAGAGTTCAGGGACCGCTGCGTGTTGTTTCATATCGATAACATGGCAGTGGTTTGTCTGGTTAATGGGCAGCGGGCAAAGGATGTCAAGGTGCTGTAATTGTTGCGGGCTTTCATGTTGCGTGTTCTGCAGCTGAATATTGTTTTTTAGAGCTCAACACATCCCTGGTGTCAACAATTCAATTGCCGACGCTTTGTCTCGTGTCAGTGGCAGAGGTTTCGGGACTTGGCACCTGGAGCGGACCAATGCAGGACACCGATTCCACCGAACATGTGGGACCTGGGGAAATGAGAATGGCAGAGTTTGTCGAGCAATCATTAGCAGGCTCCACGCGACGCAGTTATCAGCTGGCATGGTCTGGTTTTTTGGAATATGCGGCACAGCACGGCTGGGATGGTACAGTGGTGTGTGATGAAAAGTTTATGTGGGAATTTGTGTTGAGTTTGATAGGCAAAGGTTTGTCGCCATCAACCATTTCAGGCAAGTTGGCGGGCATTTCATTTTATAGTCAACTGTTTTTGGGGTGGGAGGTTCGAATGGGTTTCCGTTTACAAAAAATGTTGAAAGGTTTTGGGAGGTCATTTGGGCAGGCGAAACAGTTGAGAAATCCCATTACATTTGCATTGTTACAAAAATTGTTGGGCGTCCTGCCCGCGTGCTGTTATGATGAGTGGGAATGGTTTCGATTCAAGTAATGTATGGTATGGTTGTTCTTTGGTGCATTTAGAATATCAGAATTATTGGGGTTGCGAAATCAGGAAGGGATCCAGACATCTGATATGGAAATACTGGGTTTAGGAGTATTGCAAATTACATTGAGGCAGTCAAAGACACACCAGAAAGGGAAAGGGATGTTGGTGCGACTTGGTAGGAGTGGGATTGGGGGTTGCTGCCCGGTGGGGGAGTGGGAGGCATTTGTGGAGTCGGTGGTATTCCAAGAGGGTGGGATATTTTGCCATAAGAACAAAACACAATTGACTTGTTTTAAATTTTTAGCGGTTTTAAGGAAGGCGTTGGTATTGGTGGGGGAAAATCCGCACAGTTTGGGACGCAATTATTCAGAATCGGTGCAGCTACCGAAGCAGCAAGGTTGGGTTGGGGGAAAGAGGAATTGCAGCGAATTGGGCGTTGGAAGTCAAATTGTTGTTTTAAATATGTTAGGTTGTAAAAAAAAAAAAAAAATGTTGAACAAAAGAAGGTTTTGGTTGGTTAGTGTTACTTTTTCCACCACAGGTCGAGTGGCGGACTTTCCTCAGAAAAAGAGGACCTGGATTGTCGGCCATTCAATAGTAAAGTGGGCGGCGAACTTTGCTGAACAGCAACTGTGTGGGAGAGGTCTGGGATTGTATGGTAATGACCATGAGGTGATTTGGAAAGGTGTCGGGGGATGAAATGGGGGGAGTTGTTCCAGGTTTTAAACAAAATGGCTGAGGCATGGGGCATTCCAGACGTGCTGATCCTGCACTTAGGTGAAAATGATCTGGTGGAATGGTCGGGACTAGCTTTAATCAAGCAAATGAAACTTGATTTGGCGGTGATCAAAGACAGATGGGAGGGGACCAGGGTAGTGTGGACAGAATTTTTGTTCAGGAGCCAGTGGAAAGGAGCTAGGGTTCATGCAGCGGTAGAAAGGGCCCGCAAGAAAGTTAATAAGGCTTTGAAAACGTACTGTGTGGCAATGGGCATCACGGTCATTGCACATGAGCATTTTAACAAGGAAATGCTGCATTTGTTGAGGAATGATGGGGTTCATCTCTCGCAGATGGGTCAGTCTTATTACCTGATGGAACTCAGAGACACATTAGCCAATCTGTGGTGTGTTGATTTGTGGTGCTCCAAACCAAAAGGAAAATGAGGGGATGAAATATAAAAGCAGTGTTTTCCTTTACCGTGAATGGTATATTGACTTGAGCGGTCCATTTCTGACGTGAGAGGGAGGTTTTTTGGGTGGGGCAGGAAAACTCGGGGGCTTTTCCTGGGTGGCGTGTGTGAAGGGGATTGGATAATCTAGAGCGGATTCATCCTTTCTCTAAGGGGCAGGGCTCGGGAGGGTAGGTTGGGAAGAAATGGAAAGAAGAAGGAAAACATACGGATGGTATGGAAACAAGTTATGGTTATTGGGTAATAAAGCATTGGAAAAGGAAATGTTTTATATGGAAACGTTTGGAGAAAAATAAAAGCAAAAGCTTGGTTTGGAAAAGTATGTTGCGGGTCTGTCTTTGGCTGTCCTGGTAATAAAGGTGACCTTTTATGCTATATTCAGAGTTGTGTGAGAGTCCTTATTTGCGCGATGGGCCCCCAGGGGCACTTGGCAAAGCCAATGTCCCCCTGGGGTATTTCGCGCGAGGGACGACCTCACGCAGCCTGATTGGGTGGTGGGAGGGGTTAGGTCCAAGTGAAGGGAGGGGAGGGAGGGCTGACGTCACTCTGAGCGAGTGAGAGGAACGGTGGTGTCGCTTTTGACCCACCCACCCACCCTGGTTGCAAAATCATGGGTAGGGTGTTTTTTGTCAAATGTCACGTGTTCTTGTTGTTATGTGTTTAAAAAAAAAAAAAAAAAAAAAAAAAAAAAAAAGAAATGCAGTATGTCAAAAATAAATAAATAAATACAGAGATGAATAACTATTCTGGTTACATGACAAAATTGTCAGGATGTCACCTCAGGACACCGCAGGCAGATTCTTTTGTTGTTTTGTTGGCGTGTGTGAAGGGGATTGGATAATCTAGAGCGGATTCATCCTTTCTCTAAGGGGGAGGGCTCTGGAGGGTAGGTTGGGAAGAAATGGAAAGAAGAAGGAAAACATACGGATGGTATGGAAACAAGTTATGGTTATTGGGTAATAAAGCATTGGAAAAGGAAATGTTTTATATGGAAACGTTTGGAGAAAAATAAAAGCAAAAGCTTGGTTTGGAAAAGTATGTTGCGGGTCTGTCTTTGGCTGTCCTGGTAATAAAGGTGACCTTTTATGCTATATTCAGAGTTGTGTGAGAGTCCTTATTTGCGCGAGCACAATTTGGCAGTTGATGGAGAGTTGGCTGCTCGTCAGGGGTCGTTGCTGGGATCTGAATAACCTATCTTCGTTCTACTTTTGTACTGTCATCTTCGTAAAACTAGTGACAAGGATGGGATACCCAACTGGTTGCACTCTATTGTGCTAGATTTGCTTTGGATCCATATTCAGTGATCCTGAAAAGGTCTATGACCCCCTATTTCATCCTGTGATAATATTTTTGGTGATGGTCACTTTGAGGTGATTACAGGTGAAAGTGTAGCAGCCGTTTGGACTGTGCAGCAAGTACTGGAAACTGAATTGGCCTATTTATAATTGTATATTATGTCCGCAAGCCAACCGTGAGGGTGCACGAGGAGGTCTGTGTGAGGCACAGCGCATGCAGAACATTTATTTGACATCCAGTGTTGACGAGCAGCACGTGTGCAGGCTCGAGGATGCATTCCGAGGGAGCGCGAAGCATTATGTCTGAGTAAGAAAAGACACCTGGTCCCAGCGCTTTTGCCGCTTGGAGTCTGCCCAGGCGCAGGGGAGTGCACTTACCAGTGACATCAGGGGCAGAAATCGAGCCTCAGCTGGCACAGGCGAAGAGAACGTCATGGCGTTTTCTCGTCGAAGCCGCCGCTTCCTACAGGAAGTGATTGCCTGGGATGGTGGCTCTGCCCTGAACAGAGTGATTTGATTGGAACAACAGAGCAGGATAGCTGTTGGATCTGAAACACTAACATTTCAGTACTGGGAAAGTGACTTATAGAACTGATTCTAGAACTGGGTTTTCATTTGTTAAAAATAAAGTGTGTGCTAATTGCCATTGCATTGTTCTGTGTGTGTGAGAGTTGGTGTCTGGGATCACCATATGTGCTGATTAAGATGGGTATATTAAGTAGTGTTTAATGTTAAGTTTTACAGAATGTTAAATATGACTTAACCTTTGTCATTCTATTATTTTGGTCAAATTGAAAGCGCCGACAATTGTCCACATCTGTATATTGTGCTGAGTTATTGTTCCAGAGTATTTATTCCTATTCCAATGGGTTGACATGGGTGTACATTCTATACCTGCACCCCCACTATTTTTGCAAGAGCCAAGACTTCCAAGTATGGCATGGGCAGACTGGAAAGAAACTTTTGAAACATATTTAGAAGCCATAGGAGCAGACATGTTTGTGGCTAAAAGAAAATTAGCCCTAGTGTGGAAGGGAGGAAAGACCTAAAAACATTACCAATTCCTATGGATGAGAGCAGAAAGGTGAACACGGTTTCTGATGCAGATGAAGTTTTATCAGATAAAAATTTCAGTTCTTTAAAATAATTATAATAGACTCGTGGTAGGAAAGTAAGTATTGTGATTGAAAGGCACACAGTTTTTTTCTCATGCCCAAAAGCATGAGGGAAACAACTGAGCAGTATGTTGCAGTTTTGAGGAGATTGGCTATCATGTAAATTCAGAGACCTACATGATAAAATAATAATGGATCAGTTGATCAATAGAACAAATAACTTCGATTCAGTGTAAGTTATTAGGCTTGAAAGATCCCACGTTAGAAAATATAATAGACATTGCGAGGAATTGGGTGATACTGTATCTAAACAAAGAGTTGAACAGGTTGAAACTTATGATGTAAATGCCCTGCAAAAATTCACATGTAAGATGGGTAGTGAGTCTGTTGACAAGGGTGGAGGAAAATCACAAGAGTCAGACAAAAGGAGGATATGCTATAGATGTGGGAGTGTGAAACTTACAGCTGAGGCAAGCAATTGTCCTGCTTCCAAAATCAGATGTTACAAATGCAAACAATTGGGGAATTTCTCCAATGTATGTATAATAGCTGATAATTTCAATTCTAAACAAATGGTTGATCTTGTTAATGAAAAGGTGGGGCATATTGCCTTCAAAGTGTTCTGTCAAAATGAATGGCAAATAAGTGCAAGTATGGGCTGACTCGTGTTCACCATTTACCTTGATAGACAAATCATTATGGGAGAACTTGGACAAGTGTGATTTGTAGCCTACTGGTGTGGAACCGGAAAGGTATTGTGGGAGCAAATTGCAGATGGTAGAATATTTCACAGTACAACTGGAGTTCCAGGATAGGAAGGCAACGGGCAAGATTAATGAATAGAGAAAGGGAGAACAATTTTGGGATAGAAGGATCAGCATGCTTTGGGTATGATATTAAATCCCAACCATCCAGACCAAGAGTTGTTTATGGTGCAAAATGATATGAAGAGGAGATGGTGCACTTTATTCTCAAAATTGTTTTCTGAAAGATTGGGTTTGCTATTGAAATTTGAGCATAAAATAATACTAAAAAATGAGGTGCTGGAAATTTTCTGCTTGCTTTGCAAGAGCAATTAAAAGATGAATGACACTGAAGCAGTTGTGCAACAGTGGCGTGATTGAGCCGATAGAAACTTCCAAATGGTTGAGTCCCATGTGTTAGCCAAGAAAATCAATGGCAAAATATGCATGTGTGTAGATCTCAGGAACCTCAATGAGTGTATATAGGTAGATCGGCATCCCATTCCTCACATCAATGAGATGTTAATGCATGTGGGAGGTGCCACATGTGTCACTACTCTGGATCTATCTATTGCTTATCAGGTGTGGATACATCCAGAAATCTTATGTCCTTCGTAACATCCGAGGGGGTGTACCAGTTCGTTCGCTTCCCTTTGGACTTGCCTCTGCATCTAATGTATTGGTTTTTCAGGACAATGTATTGGGGTGGGGTGTAAATTAAGAACAGCATAATGTTGGATTGGACAAATGTAAGTTTGGTATTGAAGAGGTGGAGTATTTGGGCCATACTTTGACTTATGAAGATGTTAAGCCCAAGTTCAGTTTGGTGGAGGCAATCCAGGAAGCACCTCCTCCTCAAGATAAGGAGCAATTATGTTTGTTTTTCCGTCAGGAGAAGTACTACTCCAAGTTTGGGGATCACTTTTCTGAAAAAGTTTATCTGTTGAACCCTTTGATGAAGAAGGGAGTAAAGGGAGTAAGGCTTCAGTGGACGCCATCTTGTCAACAGGCATTTGAAATTGTAAAGGACTCTATTGTCAAAGCTGTGTTTTTTTCAACCATTCAAACCCAGTGATGAAACCATCATCGGAACATTATCAGACTCGACCGAGTTAAGAAATTGCGAGGTGGCATAGCCTGTTTCCGCAACTCTCTCACAGCAAAACAGTCCCCTTCAGCTAATCTCTCCTCCTGTGAATACCTATGCATAGATATCACTAGCACATGGGTGCGCCTACTCTACACCTCTCCCACGGCGAGAGCTCGCACCGGAGGGATATTTCTCGGGAGTACACAATCCACAGGGGTACAAGGCAGGGATGCCCTCTGTCCCCCCTGTTGTTTGTACTCGCATTGGAACCACTAGCAATAGCCCTGAGACAATCAGCAGAACAGCTGGGAATACCCATTGATGGCACAACCCACCGTACTTCCACATACGCCATGATATCCTTCTCTATCTTCGTGATTTGTCTGCCGAAACCACACCCCTCCCCACTATTCTTTCAGACTTCGGGAAGATATCGGGCCTTGTTATTAATTCAAGGAAATCACATGCCTTTTTCTTCCGAGAGGGGCCACACCCGGCCGAGGTACAATTTGGTACCAATACTTTACTAGTAGCCCACACCACATTCAAATACCGAGGAATACAGGTATATAGATCACAGGCGGATATGCTGGAAGGTAACCTCTTGAAGGCCTTTTGGACATCCTTGCCCCTCTCAGTGATGGGACGAATTGCCATCTCTAAGATGGTAGTATTCCCCCGGTTATTATATTATTTCGTTAACCTACCTATAGTGGTTCCCCAATCCATATTACGCACCTTGAACACTATCTTAGTGGAACTTGTCTGGGGTGCTGGTCGCTGAAGAGTGAGCCTTCAAAAATTTCAACTGGAATCCCGCAAGGGAGGGCTAGGGGTCCCTGATTTCAGGGCATACTACTATGGTTGCCAAATCCAATAGCTGTCTTATTGGACAGCGGGGAGGAATCTACATGAAATTGGATTTACGTCGAGAGACATTGACTGGGGTATGCTACATTCCCTGATTCTGCCTAAAGCTAAAATTCCCCAAGAGGGACCCCCATTGCTGAAGACTGCACTGCAATGCTGGAAGAAAGCACTACTGTATACATCATATATAACGCCATACACCGCAAATATCCCATTACTGGGTATTCCTACCCCCGGTGGTATGCTTACGAGGGCTGAAATACGCACCTGGACGGAGGCAGGGATGGAGAAAGTTGGTGCTTTCTTTGGCGATGGCAACCTTCTTGATCACGACACATATGTACAGATTCCTGGAGCACCGGAACACCAGTACCTACTACACACAGTCGTATCACATTATATTAGGAACACTTGGGCACCACAATGTAGGGAACCCCCGCAACATGATCTGGTTCATTTACTATATTATATGGGAACAGGGGGACATCTTATCAAATGGTTGCATACCGGTATCAGGGCGCATGCTGGCATAACACTCACAACTCTTAGGACGAAATGGGCAGAGGACGCTGGTATAGACCTTACTGACAAAGCATGAGCGATCATGCTAGAATATCCCAAGAAGGTGTCCCGCAACGTTAAAATTAAATCTATTCAAACAATGGTCCTACATAGATCATACCTCACTCCGCAAAGAATACACCGGATGTTCCCAGAGGCCCAACACTGCTGCCCCCGCTGAAAAGGCGACGAGGCAGACTTTATCCACATGCTATGGACCTGCCCGTGTATACTAGATTATTGGACTGGTGTTCGGCATTACCTAGGAGTAGTCACGCATATGACGGTTCAAGACAAGGCCCTAAAGTGTCTTATGGGGCTACGTAGACCCAACAAAACGCAGAAGGTTTAAGGTCGTTTCCTGAACCTTGCCCTTCTGCTAGCTGTTCAGGCCCTCACTAGGAGATGGAAATCCCAAAGATGCCTGACATTATCTAGCTGGCAAAATGACGTGATACAATGGGGTGGTGCAGAGAGCTCGGGCGCTGCGCAGGGAGGAGGCAAGGGGGTTGCGGAAACTGCCTATCTCCATGGAATGGGACATCATGTTAGAGGACTTCAAACAACTAGATCTAATCCCTACACAGCACACTCCTACAGGATAATCTACTTTCCTTCTCCATGGAAACATAGATAGACCCACACGGACCCCAGACCACATACCACGGATCTCAGATAGGTGAGGACGCATAGTACCACAGTAATAACCTATTAGACGAACATATGACTCAGGAACGGCAGATCAGGAAGGGGGAGGGTCGGGAGGTGGGTAGGGATCAGTTAGTAAGTGAGAGTTTGGTTAAACATAAACATGCTTGGTATTATTGATCTTGATGTCATGTTATTGGCCGCTTATGTGAAAATACCTCTAAAGCCGCAACAGCGGTCGACTGACGAACTACGTTTGTAACCAGTAGTTATCCCATGGTCAAATATGTATTATGTATGAGATGAGAACAACAAAAACAAAATACCGTATGTGTTGCAAATGATCCTACTTTTACGCTGAAGAGGTGTTTCAATAAAGTATGTTTAAAAAAAAAGAGATCACTAGCACACAGACCCTTATGCACCCTTCAAATCTTCTACCACCCCCCATGTGATAACCTCCATCAAATCGAACAACTTATGGAAACCATCTCATCCAACCTAGGCCGACACTCCCCCAGATCTTCCTGGGTGACTTTTATCTCCACTGGAATGACCCGCATGATCAGGCGGTTACAACCCTCAAACACTTCCTAACCGACCTATCTCTGACCCAATTCTGCGATAGCCCCACTCACAACTTAGGCTCAACACTGGATCTTATCATCCCCAACCCAAACTCCATTCATCTCGAATCCATTGTACCCTGTGACTGGTCTTGTGAGAAGTTGGCCTGGTATATGCTGCTCACTAGTTCTAGTGATCACCTTGTACCATGCCAAGCAACCCTTATGATGATTGGTTGTAAGTCAACCTGATAGACCAGCTATCCTAGTGGTAGCATGGACAAAGCAGTCTTAGGCTAAACTCTGTAAAGGCATGTGAAGCAAGCTGTTTTACCATACACAATCCCCTTGAATACCAAATGAAAGGACACCACACAGATATATATTGAAAATATATATATATTTATTTACTACCAATATCCCCTATACTCTTTATGAGCACAGAAGCAAATGCGTTAAAACAAAACACAGTTTAAATACACGAAAGTTGCACAATATGGATGAGCCCTAGGGGCCACCTAAACCATATTCTAAAATAGTGGTATAAGAACCACCATTGGGAAAGGAAAGAAGCCTAGGGCCTGGGGAATCGCTGGAGCTGTTCGGGACTAACAGTGATGAAGTCGGGAAAGGCCCGCGGGACTCGGGTGCAGCGCTTAAAGCGCACGCATGCACCAATGCAATGTCAATGGTGCGTAAAAGTTACAAAGTTAGTGTTTAAGGAACCTTCCGATGGACCTAGAAAGACAAAACTTTAGACCTAGGCACTAGAGGTGTGTACCAGTGTGGGAACACCGGCGTTGCTGAGTTACCTCACCCACAGGAAGCAGGTGCACAGGTACGAAGTAGTGTCGGGTTTCGTCACGCAGGTCGATGGTGCCTGGAGATGAAGATGCTGCAGGCGGGTCGTCGAGGAGAGTTCCGGTGGATCCAAGGGTGGATCTGAAGAGGTGAAGACCTGAAAGCAGAGGGGACAGTGTTCAAAGTCACTAGCCAGTGACTACCGTGGAACCAGGACGGAACCAGGCGATGTCGGGTGCAAACAGGTGAAAAGGTGAACATTGTCTCTGCAGCCACGTGGACACGAAGAGGTCAAGGACGTCCAGGCGTTGGTCACGAGCTGTTCCACGAAGGCTCTAGCTGATGGCAGTGTCGGCTTCTTGATCGGAGCAAACAGGCCTTGGCTAATGCAAGCCACGCAGAAATCGATGTAAGCTTCTCACTTGGACCAGCAAGGTCAGAGTGGGTGCTCCTTTTCAGGGGAGTGAGGGCCAGTCTGGAGCAACCAGACCAGCGGTGTTGTTTGTAGTTTTCATCACCAAGATGGCCGCTAGACACGTGGCAAGTGGCCGGGATGGCGCGTCGAGTGGCAAAGTGCAAAAGGGCCCCACGCAGATCGTGGAGATGCTGGGGGCTGATCTTCGGTGCAAATGCTGCTCGATGGTGGGGCTTCTCAAACCCTAAAGCACAGCGTCGAGGGTGCCTTGGGTGCTGCGCAGTCAGCTTCCCGGGGGTCTTTCAAGGGGTCCGGTCCCACGGTGCCTCCACGGGTCTCTTCTTTTCAGGGACTGTGGATCGGGCTCTGAGATGTCTGGGAGTCTGGGTCTTGTCAGGCTCTGGGCTCCGGCGGGAGGCGGCGGCAAAGCAGACGTCGAGTTGCTGGTTGGTGCCTGTATTCACAGGGTGGTCACTCCTTGGCCACAAGGGAGATTCTCTTCAGTCTTCTGTGCAGCAGAATGTCGAAGTCCAGTTTTCTTCTTAGTTTCAAGTCGAGTTCAGGATGATCTGAAGTCCTGGGACACAGCTCCTACTCTTATTCCAATTCTAGGGGCCGGATTACCTGCTAGGTCCCTCCTCTGGGTGGGACCAGGAAGGGGGGCGGTTACACACCCTTTCCTTTGTCCAGCTTCGCGCCAAGACTGGGGCTGGAGAGCCCCAGCACCGGTTTAAACTGGCAAATGCACAGGGACACCTTGTGTGCCCCAAGCATGTCGGATTCTATTCAGCCCTGTCCTACCCAATACACAAAATCCTGTCTGGGGTGGTGCTAGCACCTCCCAAGGCAGGAAACCCTTTGTCCAAGCCTCCCTCGCTGGAATGACTACCAGCAGCAGGAGGTCAGACTTGTGTCTGTGGTGGCAGCATCCATTTTGTGATGCTAAGGCTCACGTTTAACTTTAACCGGGGTTCAGGTTAGGTACATGTCGTGTCCCTCTAAAAGGGTGGAATGCTACCCCCGTCGCCAGAACTGGCAAGGGGGTAGTATTCCAATTCGAATGACACCTTACTCGACATGTTTTGATAAAGCCAAACCAAAGATAGCATTTAACCGCGAGGTTCATAATGCACTTAAGAGTATATGGTATGGCAGTTTCATGGAACAGCTAAAGGACGTGGTTCCGAAAGCTGCAGACAGGCTCAGCTCATGCCAGAGCACCATCTCACATATTTCCAAGCACTCTGCCTTCAGGATTGATGGGGCCTTCCATAGGAGTGGCTGATAGGAACATATGTGCCCATTTTAGGTTAGATATAGGCATACTATACCTAAGTAAGGGGTGATTACACCGACTTACCCCAGCTGAATGATCAGCCAGTTATGTCAAATATGGAGGCCAGTCCAGGGGTGGCACAATACGTGCTGCAGCCCCTGGTAGGCCTTGGAAGCACCTGTGCCCTGGGTACCTGGGGTACACTGTTACAGGAGCCAATAAGGTGAACCAGTTCCAATTTCGTAATGCACCTAATGTGCATTGGAATTAATTTAGAGAGAGAACAGCAGGCTGCGGGTCTGATTAGCAGGCCCACAGCCACATTAAGTCATAAGCGAGTTAAGCAAAAAGCTAAAATTTGGGGTGACCATAGGATAGCAGTCCCTACTCTCCTACACAACCCCCCCCCCAAACGCAGGGACATTAGACTAACCTTGACCAGTTGTGTCTTCATGTTCTAAGTGGAAGTACCTGGAGAGACCATCTGCATTACCATGGTCAGTCCCTGGGCGGTGCTCCACTGTAAAGTCCATCCCCTGTAGGGAAATGGACCACCTGAGCAGTTTGGGGTTTTCACCCTTCATCTGATTAAGCCATAAGAGGGGCTTATGGTCGGTCTGAATCTTGAAGTGAGTGCCACACAAGTATGGTCTCAACTTCTTCAGGGCCCACACCACAGCAAAGGCCTCCCTCTCAATGGCTGACCAACGTTTCTCTCTGGGGGTCAGCCTTCTGCTAATAAAAGCAATGGGCTGGTTTTGACCATCTACATTAAGTTGTGAAAGCACAGCTCCCACTCCCAACTCAGAAGCATCTGTTTGGACAATGAACTCTCTTGAGTAGTCAGGACTCTTCAGGATAGGTGCAGAGCACATGGCCTTCTTCAGGTCATCAAATGCCTTTTGACAGTATACTGTCCACTGAACCTTTTTGGGCATCTTCTTGGATGTCAGATCATTAAGAGGAGTCACAATTGACCCATAGTTCTTAACAAACGTCCTGTAGTACCCAGTCAGGCCCAAGAAAGCTCTGACCTGAGTCTGGGTAGTTGGAGGGGACCAGTCCTTTATGGTCTGGATCCTACTCTCCAGTGGTTGAACTTGGCCTCCACCTACAAGGTGGCCCAAGTATACAACTTTACTCTGCCCTATCTGGCACTTGGTTGCCTTGATAGTGAGGCCTGCCTTTTGCAGAGCCTCTAGCACTTCCTTCAGGTGGACCAGGTGATCCTCCCAGGTGGAGCTGAAGACAGCAATATCATCCAGATATGCTGCGCAAAAGTCATCCAACCCAGTAAGGACTTGATTCACCAACCTTTGGAAGGTGGCAGGTGCATTTTTCAAACCAAAGGGCATCACCACAAATTGGTAATGACCTCCTGGGGTAGAAAATGCAGTTTTGGCTTTAGACTCCTCAGCTAACCTGATTTGCCAGTAGCCAGCTGTCAAGTCAAATGTGCTCAAATACTTGGCAGAAGCCAATTTGTCTATGAGCTCATCTGCCCTTGGAATAGGGTGTGCATCTGTCCTGGTGAAAGCATTGAGTCCTCTGTAATCCACACAGAACCTCATCTCTCTCTTCCCATCTTTGGTGTGAGGTTTGGGGACCAGAACCACTGGGCTAGCCCAGGGGCTCTCTGAAGGCTCAATAACACCTAATTCCAGCATCTTTTGCACCTCAGTCTTGATACAATCTCTGACATGGTCAGGTTGCCTGTATATCTTGTTTTTCACAGGGAGACTGTCACCAGTGTCCACCACATGGGTACACCAGTTAGTCTGACTGGGTGTCAGGGAGAACATATGTCGATATGACTGCAAAACTTGTCTACAGTCATTTTGCTGATGTTCAGTGAGGCTGCCATCTAAGGCCACACCATCAACTGAGCCATCCTCCGGGTTCTGAGTCAGCAGGTCTGGGAGAGGGTCACTCTCTTCCTCCTGCTCCTCATCTGTAGCCATGAGCAAGCCCATGTCTGCCCTGTCAACATATGCTTTCAGCCTGTTAACATGGAGCACCCTGTGGGGGCTCCTGGGAGTTCCTAGGTCCACCAAGTAGGTAACCTCTCCCTTCTTTTCAATGATAGTATGGGGTCCAGACCATTTGTCATGGAGTGCTGCTGGGGCCACTGGCTCCAACACCCATACTTTCTGTCCAGGCTGGTATTCAGTCAAGACAGCCTTTTGGTCATGCCAAGCTTTCTGTAATTCTTGGCTAGCCTCAAGGTTTTTTTATGCCTTCTCCATGTACTCAGCCATCCTGGAGCGGAGACCAAGTACATAGTCCACTATGTCTTGATTGGGCTTTTTGAGAGGTAACTCCCATCCTTCCCTCACCAAACACAGGGGTCCTCTTACAGGGTGCCCAAACAACAATTCAAAGGGGCTGAAGCCAACCCCCTTTTTGTGGGACCTCTCTGTAAGCAAACAGAAGGCAGGGAAGAAAGAAGTCCCATCTTCGCCTGAGCTTTTCTGGTAATCCTTTGATCATACCCTTTAGGGTCTTGTTAAATCTTTCAACAAGCCCATTGCATTGTGGATGATAGGGAGTGGTGAACTTGTAGTTGACACCACATTCCTTCCACATAGCTGTCAAGTATCCTGACATGAAGTTGGCACCTCTATCAGATACTACCTCCTTAGGAAACCCCACTTTGGAGAAAACTCCAAGTAAGGCCCTGGCCACAACAGGAGCTGTTGTGGTCCTAAGTGGAATTGCCTCTGGGTACCTGGTGGCATGGTCCACCACCACCAGTATGAATCTGTGACCAGATGCTGTAGGGGGATCCATTGGACCTACAATATCAATCCCCACTCTTTCAAAGGGCACCCCCACCACAGGTAGTAGTATCAGGGGGGGCTTTGTGGTACCACCTGCTTTGCCACTGGCTTGGCAGTTTACACAGGAGCGACAAAACTCCTTTGTATCTTCAGACATGTGAGGCCAGTGAAAGTGAGAGACAAGCCTGTCCCAAGTCTTATTCTGGCCTAGGTGTCCTGCTAAGGGAATATCATGGGCCAAGGTAAGAAGGAAGCCCCTAAATTGCAGAGGTATGACCAACCTCCTGGTTGTACCAGGCTTGGGGTCTCTACCCTCTGAATAAAGGAACCCATCATCCCAATATACTTTATGGGTACCTTGAGCATTCCCAGCAGCCCCAGCAGAGGTTCAAGAGAAGGACAGGTTAACTGAGCCTGCCCCAAGTCTGCCCTAGAAGGTCCCCCTGTCCCCAGAAACCCAACCTGATCAGGTTCAAGTTCTTCAGGGACAGTTCCTTCAGGGGTCTCAAGATCATCTTCCTGTGAAGGCTGATCCTCACTTGTAGGCAGTTGGGAAGGCACAGCCTTTACCCTCCTGTTCTTTGTCTTGGAAGGTGCTTGGTCCATTGTTCCAGGATCCAAGACCTGAGGTTCAGAGAGGCACTTTTTGGCCTGTGACCTGGTCACAGCAAGGACATGTGATGATATCCCTAACATCTCTGCATGAGTCCTGTACTCAACTTCTGACCATAGAGAGCTCTCCAGGTCATTGCCCAACAAACATTCAACTGGGAGATCAGCACTAACCACAACTCTTTTTAGGCCAGTTACCCCTCCCCAGGAAAAGTTAACAATTGCCACACTATGGGTAGTAGTGACATTGCTGGCATTGGTCACCAGGTAATTATCACCTGGTATGTATTGTCCAGGGTCCACAACACTAGGTGTCACCATAGTGACACTGGCACATGTGTCCCTGTATGCTTGAGCCACTTTTTCATTAATCAAAGGCGTCTGCCTGTACTTGCCCAGATTACTGGGACTGACAGTAGTGGACAAATCAATTTCCACATCACAAATCAGAACAGCCTGTGTAGGGGTTCTGACTAGGCCAGAATCTCCCTCAGTTCCCAAGGTGATACCCACTGCCCCCTTAGTTTGTGGTCCAACACTGCTAACTGTACTAGTGGGTGCAGGTGCCTTAGGGGCTGCAGTGTTGGGGGCTCCACCCTTTTTACAATCACTTGTCCAGTGAGAGGTGTTTTTACAGATACTACACCAGGGTTTTCTTTGACCTTCTTTCTTCTTCTTCTTGGAAGTTTGAGACCCACCCTCAGTATTAGTTTGGGGCCCTGTTGAAGACTTCTGGTCTTTAGCTTTCTGCTCCCCACCCTTCTGGTCTGTTTTCTTTTGGTCACCACCCTGGTTCTGGTTCTGGTTATTTTGCTTAACTCTGGTTCTAACCCATTTGTCTGCCCTCTTTCCCAATTCTTGGGGAGAGGTTAGATCTGAGTCAACCAAATGTTGATGCAACTGCTGGTTCTGATAGTAATTTAACCCCTTCAGTGCGGATGACAAAGCCAGCTCGTCATGGGCGTTACCTGCGCTACGCGCATGACGAGCTGGCTTTGTCACGTAACCCGCGATTTTTAAATTTCAGCGCGCAGCGGGAAAACCCGCTAGCGCGCGTGCGGTTAAAATCTGTTCTCTCATAAGCAAATTGTACAATCCTTCATAGTCTGTAACCTTACTTCCCAGCAACCAGCCCTCCAGAGCCTTAGTGGCACATTCAACTAATTCAGACCAGACCTGAGTCTGTGTCTTCTGGGTGTCTCTGAACATTAACCTGTACTGTTCAGTGGTTAAGCCTAACCCATCAATCAGAGCACTCTTCAGGACCAGGTAGTTTCTAGAATCCCCATCACTAACTGTGAGGAGTCTGTCTCGGCCTCTACCTTCAAAGGAGAGCCACAAGATTGCTGCCCACTGCTCCTGAGGGATCTGCTGTACTCTGCAGGCTCTCTCAAGGGCAGTCATCCATTTGTGGATATCATCCCCAGCTTTGTAGGGGGGCACAATCTTACTCAGGTTTCTATTGTCATAGGACCTGTCTTTATCCTTAGGGATAGTGCTGCCACCAGTGGATCCTAATCCACTCTCTCTAGGCTGTCTTGCTCTAGCAAGTTTCTCTTTGGCCAGGGCAACTTCTAATTCTTGCTTCTGGATCCTAAGTTCAGCCTTTCTCATTTTGGCCTCATGTTCCCTTCTCTGAGGGCTAGACATCACTCTTCTGGAGTGACCATGAGAGCCTCTAGAAGCTTGGGAGGTATTGGATTCACCTGAGTGATTCCTCCTCCTCCTGGGCTCCTGGTTAAGTCCACTTGGGGGTCTGAATGGGTTGGACCCACTTTCAGTCCCAAATAGGCTTAAGTTAGCCTGGTTAAGCCTGCTGACTAACACCTGACTATTTCTCTCATCATCAGAATCACTTTCTTCCTCCTCCTCCTCTTCTTCCTCATCCTCAGGCTGAGTATCCCCAGTGGTCTGGTTTTCCTCATCTATCTGGATGACAGGGACAGGGGCATCAGTGTTATCATCTTCAGAGGGAGAGCCTCCATCTCCATTCCCTGAGGGGCCTGGTTTGGAGGTCTTTAGAGCTTCAGACTTTTCTAACAGCTCTCTGAGCTGGTCTGCTGTAGGGGTAGGACCCGTTTTGATACCTCTTAAGGTACACAGCTGCCTCAGTTCTTTAAAGTTGAATATAGCAAATCTGGATGGTGCCCTTGGAGGGTCACTCTCAACAGAGATAGGTCCAGTGGACCCCTCTGCTCCAGACATTGCTCTAGTGTGGGTGGATGTGTTGCAATCTACCTACACTGGTGTTTACCTACTAAACCTATCTAGTAGTTGTAGTCAGGGTGTGCTACTCCCTATCCTCTACAACAACTAAGTTCAGTAGAACTTAAGTATACTAGTCTTGTTTAATGTACCTAACAGGTACCTGTATGATCTTTCAAATGATACTCTCAAAGATTGTAATGGTAAAACAGCAAGCTCAAATCCCAATCCGCTGCTCACCAATGTGAGAAGTTGCCTGGTATATGCTGCTCACTAGTTCTAGTGATCACCTTGTACCATGCCAAGCAACCCTTATGATGATTGGTTGTAAGTCAACCTGATAGACCAGCTATCCTAGTGGTAGCATGGACAAAGCAGTCTTAGGCTAAACTCTGTAAAGGCATGTGAAGCAAGCTGTTTTACCATACACAATCCCCTTGAATACCAAATGAAAGGACACCACACATATATATATTGAAAATATATATATATTTATTTACTACAAATATCCCCTATACTCTTTATGAGCACAGAAGCAAATGTGTTAAAACAAAACACAGTTTAAATACACGAAAGTTGCACAATATGGATGAGCCCTAGGGGCCACCTAAACCATATACTAAAATAGTGGTATAAGAACCACCATTGGGAAAGGAAAGAGGCCTAGGGCCTGGGGAATCGCTGGAGCTGTTCGGGACTAACAGTGATGAAGTCGGGAAAGGCCCGTGGGACTCGGGTGCAGCGCTTAAAGCACACGCATGGACCAATGCAATGTCAATGGTGCGTAAAAGTTACAAAGTTAGTGTTTAAGGAACCTTCCGATGGACCTAGAAGGACAAAACTTTAGGCCTAGGCAGTAGAGGTGTGTACCAGTGTGGGAACACCGGCGTTGCTGAGTTACCTCACCCACAGGAAGCGGGTGCACAGGTGCGAAGTAGTGTCGGGTTTCGTCACGCAGGTCGATGGTGCCTGGAGATGAAGATGCTGCAGGCGGGTCGTCGAGGAGAGTTACGGTGGATCCAAGGGTGGATCTGAAGAGGTGAAGACCTGAAAGCAGAGGGGAAAATGTTCAAAGTCACTAGCCAGTGACTACCGTGGAACCAGGACGGAATCAGGCGATGTCGGGTGCAAAGAGGTGAAAAGGTGAAGATTGTCTCTGCAGCCACGTGGACACGAAGAGGTCAAGGACGTCCAGGCGTTGGTCACGAGCTGTCCCACAAAGGTTCTAGCGGATGGCGGTGTCGGCTTCTTGATCGGAGTAAACAGGCCTTGGCTAATGCAAGCCATGCAGAAATCGATGCAAGCTTCTCACTCAGACCAGCAAGGTCAGAGCGGGTGCTCCTTTTCAGGGGAGTGAGGGCCAGTCTGGAGCAACCAGACCAGTGGTGTTGTTTGTAGTTTTCGTCGCTAAGATGGCCGCTAGCCACGTGGCAAGTGGCCGGGATGGTGGGTCGAGTGGCAAAGTGCAAAAGGGCCCCACGCAGATCGTGGAGATGCTGGGGGGCTGATCTTCGGTGGAAATGCTGCTCGGTGGTGGGGCTTCTCAAACCCCAAAGCACAGCGTCAAGGGTGCCTCGGGTGCTGCGCAGTCAGCTTCTCGCGGGTCTTTCAAGGGGTCCGGTCCCACGTCTCTCGGTGCCTCCACGGGTCTCTTCTTTTCAGGGACTGTGGATCGGGCTCTGAGATGTCTGGGAGTCTGGGTCTTGTCAGGCTCTGGGCTCGGGCTCCGGCGGGAGGCGGCAGCAAAGCAGACGTCGAGTTGCTGGTTGGTGCCTGTATTCACAGGGTGGTCACTCCTTGGCCACAAGGGAGATTCTCTTCAGTCTTCTGTGCAGCAGAATGTTGAAGTCCAGTTTTCTTCTTAGTTTCAAGTCGAGTTCAGGATGATCTGAAGTCCTGGGACACAGCTCCTACTCTTATTCCAATTCTAGGGGCCGGATTACCTGCTAGGTCCCTCCTCTGGGTGGGACCAGGAAGGGGGGGGCGGTTACACCCCCTTTCCTTTGTCCAGCTTCACGCCAAGACTGGGGCTGGAGAGCCCCAGCACCGGTTTGAACTGGCAAATGCACAGGGACAACTTGTGTGCCCCAGGCATGTCTGATTCTATTCAGCCCTGTCCTACCCAATACACAAAATCCTGTCTGGGGTGGTGCTAGCACCTCCCAAGGCAGGAAACCCTTTGTCCAAGCCTCCCTCGCTGGAAGGACTCCCAGCAGCAGGAGGTCAGACTTGTGTCTGTGGTGGCAGCATCCATTTTGTGATGCTAAGGCTCACGTTTAACTTTAACCGGGGTTCAGGTTAGGTACATGTCCTGTCCCTCTAAAAGGGTGGAATGCTACCCCCGTCGCCAGAACTGGCGAGGGGGTAGTATTCCAATTCGTATGACACCTTGCTCGACATGTTTTGATAAAGCCAAACCAAAGATCGCATTTAACCGCGAGGTTCATAATGCACTTAAGAGTATATGGTATGGCAGTATCATGGAACAGCTAAAGGACTTGGTTCCAAAAGCTGCAGACAGGCTCAGCTCATGCCAGAGCACCATCTCACATATTTCCAAGCACTCTGCCTCCAGGATTGCTGAGGCCTTCCATAGGAGTGGCTGATAGGAACATATGTGTCCATTTTACGTTAGATATAGGCATACTATACCTAAGTAAGGGGTGATTACACCGACTTACCCCATCTGAGTGATCAGCCAGTTGTGTCAAATATGGAGGCCAGTCCAGGGCTGGCACAATACGTGCTGCAGCCCCTGGTAGGCCTTGGAAGCACCTATGCCCTGGGTACCTGGGGTACACTGTTACAGGGGCCAATAAGGTGAACCAGTTCCAATTTCGTAATACACCTAATGTGCATTGGCATTAATTTAGAGAGAGAACAGCAGGCTGTGGGTCTGATTAGCAGGCCCACAGCCACATTAAGTCATAAACCAGTGAAGCAAAAATGTGGGGTGACCATAGAATAGCAGATCCTACTCTCCTACAGGTCTGACCATCATTTTATCAGCTTTCTGATACTTGAAAGTTGGAACCACAAAATTCCTCTACCATTGAAACTAAAACACTGCAAAAGACCGCTCCATAACACAAGCGTTAATGAGCTCATAGAGCGATGCAATCTCTCCTTTCCGCCCCCTCTAACATGACTGACGTTCACAACCTCACTGACCACTATAACAACACCATGCTATCTGCCTTGAATGATACGGCCCCCCTTCAACTTAAAAGAATTTCCATAAAGACTCCAAACCGTGGTTCAATGACAATCTAAATGCTGACAGTCTCAGTCTTAGACTACCTGAACGCAAGTGGAGATCCACTCTCTCCACGGATCTTCTAAAAACTCCAAGATTCAAAAGAAGTAAATACAACAAACGCATTAGAATGGCGAAAGCCAACTTCTTCAAATACCAACTTGACAAAGCCAAAAAGCGCCCAAAACGACTTTTTGAGCACATTAAATCACATTCCAACAACACCTCTACCCAATATCAGCACCCCGCTCGCCAGCAACCAAACTGCGATGCGGTTGCTGAATTCTTCCTCGAAAAGAAGAAAAAAATCGAATCAGATCTATGGTCTGCTGCACTCACTCTCTCGCCCTCTCCTGACTCCTCGGTCTCCACACCCCTGCCCTCGCCACTTGGTCTCTCACTCAAAAACAATGCTTCATGGAGTCAATTCACTCCCCTCAATGACATTACCATCCTCAATACTCTCTCAGCCCTAAAACCCTCAAATCACTTCAATGATTCAATAACCCCCTCCCCCCCAACTTCTTTAAAGAAATGATAGGTTCACTAGCACCACTCTGGTCTAAGATCACCAATGCCTCACTTCTTCAAGGTGAGATCCCGGACTGCTTAAAGGCAAGCCTAGACTCCCTATTCTCAAAAAACTCTCGGCTGACCCTGTTGACTACTGCCCAATCACAAATATACCCACCCTGGCAAAACTTCTGGAGAAATGTGTTCATGAACAACTTCGCAAACGCATTGAGCAATACCAGCTTCTCAACCTATTCCAATCGGGCTTTTGCACTGGACACAGCACTGAAACGGCCATCACATTGTGGACGACGCCCTCACTTTACTTGACCAAAATGAAGCCTGCCTTTTAATTCTGCTTGATCTCTCATCGGCATTTGACACTGTCAAGCATGACAATCTACTCTCCCTCTTGGAACACAGGATGGGGCTCTCAGGCAAGGTCCTTAAATGGTTTTCCTCTTTCCTCAGCAACAGAACACAAAGAGTCAAATCCAACCAGTCTCTCTCCAACCCGAGTCCCTGCACTCTTGGTGTCCCCAAGGATCCTCACTCTCCCCCACACTCTTCAACCTTTTTCTGGAACCCCTGACTGTAATTCCGAAAGCCTCCAACATCCCATATCACATGTATGCGGACGACACCCAGCTCTACATGAAAATCTCCTTACCCGAAGACATCAAATCTCTCAACGGAACCCTTCTCAAAACCCTCAACTGGCTACCCACCAACCATCTCAAATTAAACGCCCTCAAGACAGAATTCTTCCTCATTGCACTCGCTAGGCAAACCCGCACTGTGGTGACATTTCTCTGTAACCTTACCGCCCTCAAGAGCACACCTCACAATGTGGACTCCACTAAATCACTGGGAGTTGTGCTAGACAAAAACCTAAACATGCAAGACCACATCAGATCATCGACCAAAGGAGCGAACTTCCAACTTAGCATCCTAAGAAAACTCAAACCCTTCCTTCCCCAAGATGACTTTAAATTGGGGGTGCAAGCACTTGTCATCTCCAGACTAGAATACGGTAGTGCTACTCTTCGCGGTCTGGCGAAATTCAGTTTAGCACCTATCAGAGCATCTCTAAATGCTGCTACTAGACTCATCACGGGTTCCAAGAAGATCAACCACATTTCGCCGGACCTGAAATCGCTCAAGCGGCTTCCATATGAAGTAAGGATAAAACTAAAGATCGCTTGTATGACCCATAGAGCACTACACTTTAACACCCCACTCTTCCTGACAAACAAGCTGAAACTCTCGAGTGGCTCCAGGTCCACAAGGAGCACCGGCACATTGCTACTCAAGCCCAAGAAATGTAATAAGCTTAAAACCTAAACATCGTACATTCTCTAGCATCGTCCCGAGAATCTGGAACTCCCTTTCAGTGGAAACAAGACTGATTCCCTCTACACTTCAAAAGGGACGTCAAATCCCTACTAATGAACAATGCATTGATCTAGATGCTATGCTCCTATTGCCTATAAGTTGCTGTATACTGTCTTGTTTGCTCTTGATGTATATTGCCCTACTTGTCGTTCTCACCCAACCTGCTTCCTATGTCCACCTCAATTTCATCTTGCACCTGCTGTATATTGTCTCACTGTTTCCCTGATTTCTCTTCCCTATCAATTTTCCTTTGTCTACCTAAACCGTATGTACAGCGCTCTGATACCCACCTGGGTCATGTCCGCGCTAAACAAAACTTTAAATAAAGAAATAAATAAAGTAACTGTTGCTAGTAATTATGGTCTAGGGGCAGTGTTGGTGCAGATGCATGAAGGGTGTGAGAGGGTAGTGGCATTTGCTTTGCTCTCACTTAAGGGTGCTGAGAGCATGTACTCCACTACAAAAAAGGGGGAGTTACCTTGCTGGTGGGGAATGCAACATATCGGATAGAGACATCTAGCTGTAGATTCCTTAACGTCTGAATTCTCCCCAGGCATCAGACTGGATCCAGAAACTTTTCAGCAGTATTTCTGTGTGCCGTAGCTCCTGATGGAGTTGTTGTCGATCTCTTTCAGTACTCCTAAGCAGTCGGCTTCGCAGTCTGGGGTTCGGATACAGAGCTGTTCCAGAGGCTGTTCCTGTGAGCGTTGCATTACATCCCGTGGACGACATCAGCGGTACAAGTCCCCATTCACATCTTACGCTAAGCATTGTCATAAGCCCTTCTGCTGAGGACTCCACGCAAGAGTCGCTCCCGAGCCTCCCTTAATTTCCTGGAGCCGGGGCGACCTGGGCCCAGATGAAAGATTATTATGATGCTCACCATGTCATCTTTGGACCTACACCTTCCTCTGGAGCGCCTTCAGGCCCCAAGAAGGTGACTGCATCTTCGCTGATGGATTCGTTCTCTACTGTGGTCAGGCCCTTCGGGACAACGGTGCACAGCCCTCGGGGGCTCACACCTGTGGCGTCGACTGACTCCGAACCAACGTCAGTTGTTCTTCAAGAAGTTTTGGAAGGCTTCGAACTGGAGTCGGTGCACTATCCAGCAGAGAGTCTTGAAGTGTCAACATTTTCTCTACTAATTCTGTCCACAATGCCGTCGGTGTCGACAGATGTCCTACCAATTTCTGAGCCTGATTTTTTTTTTTTTGAAATATGTTTTTATTGCAGAGTTAAAAAAAAAAAGAACAAAGCATCCAATCAAGTCAACCAGTACACCCTTGACCCCATAATGCCCAGTAGTATCCACACAGTTGCACACAGCCATTTCGCCCACATCCCGGAGGCTGGGTGGCGTATCATTATTCCGGCATAGTGTCACGGTGACCCTCTCACTGAGATGCCTGGTCAACAACAAAACTTAATATCTGCATTTTCTAACCAACAAAACCCTCCCTCTCCCCGAAGCCCCGCCTAGTGTAGCTGTGTAGCCTATATGGGCTTCGTCAGTATCAACTGTGCCCGCTGTCATGGATCCTTATCAGTACCTTCCCATTGTGGCTGCTCGTGAAGTCTATCGAGGACCATTACCCCCATAGTTAATACTCTACACCCATTAGTCATGCCCAATCTGATATGTGTGAAGGATCCCCACTACAGGCGCCCTTCCTAGTACTACAGCGGGACTCTAACACCTACCCACCTCCCACCCCCCTCTCCAACTGCAGTTGATGTGGGTAATATTCATGGGATTCGGCTCTAGGGCTCTCTACCTATTAAAGTCAGCTTATCGCACTACCAGGCTTCACTCTACCTCTCTCTCTGGTCGTTCTCGCTCTCCACCTGACGTCAGGTAATCACGCAGCGCCTGCACAATTGTCTCCCAAGCTCTCGCTGCTTCCAAACCCTTCTCACTACCCGCCTTGGTGGCCTGCCGCATTCTCACCACACTCTCAAATCTGGACCATTTTAGCAACTCATTCGACCATCTCCTAATGGAGGGGCCCTCCTTGGATTTCCAATGCCAGGTAATTTCTCTTTGGGCCAATACGAGTCCCAGGTCTATAAATTTACTCGTAAGTTTTGTCCGCTTTGTATGAGGGAACCAAAGCAGCAGGCACGTCGCCATGTCGAATTCCACCTCCCTGTCAGTCACCGTGTTCAGAAGTTCTCCCACCTCGGGCCAGTATGTTCCTAAATTCGGGCAATCCCATAATAGGTGATCCAGCTCCACCTCCAGCGCTGAACACCTTGGGCACGCAGCGTCTTGTACCCGAAAATATCTTCTAATATTCCCTGGGGTGAGATAAGCCCTGTGGAGTATAAAAAAATGCACCTGCTGGAAGCGGGCATTCCTGCTACTCTTCCATGTCCTTTCCATTATATGGCTCCAGACCGTGTCCGGTATCGGTTTGCCCACACTTTCCTCCCACTTGTCCTTTAGGGTAGTCAGCGGCTCCAATCCTTCACGCAGCATTCTAGAGTGAAGGCAGGTCACCGCCTTAATCGTTCCTGCCGCCATCACCACATACTGGCAGGCCAAAGTCGTGTTCGGCTCCGTCAGACCCCCCTTCCAATACTGCCGTATCGCTGCCACCACCGCCGCATGCAGTAGGTAGTGTCCATCGTGAAGGCCATATTGGTCCCGCAGCACCTGGAAGGGGACCAACAATCCGTCGACAAATAAGTCCCCCACCATCTGCAAACCCAGCTCTTCCCACTCCCGCAGCGGGGACCAATCGCCCCCATGCAGAAGCGCTGTCAACATCCCCAGCGGGATCTCTGGCGCGTACGGGCGAGTTGCTTTCGCCCTCCGTAGGCTTCTATTCCAGCTCAGCCGGAGAATCCTCTCTTCGACAGCCAGACCTTTCAAGTCCAATTTCTGCTGCATAATTATGTATGAGAGGACATGACGCTGTATGCCGGACCCTCGGTCCTGTTCCGGGCCTCTAAATTCTTTAGCTACATTTTGCGTCAACACCTGTAACTGGGCAGCCAGGTAATACAGTTCGAAATCGGGAACCGCTAACCCTCCCTCAAGTTTGGGCCTCATCAGAGTGTTCAAAGCCACCCTACGCCGCCCGCTCCCCCAGATAAAGTCGATTGTCATTGACCTAAGGTCTCTGTATATCCGCTGAGGGATCCAAATCGGTAGGGTACGGAAGTAATATAATAATCTCGGGAGAGCCACCATCTTTAGCAGTGCTACCCGGCCCTGTACCGACAAGGGGAGGGTGGTCCAAAAGGCCATGCATCCTCTCAGAGCCCTTACACAACGGCCAACATTCCCTTCTAGCAGATTAGCGGCATCGTGGTAAATGCGGACTCCCAAGTATGTAAAGCATGTACCTTCCCAAACCACCTCAACGGTAAGAGGGGGATACCGCACATTCGCCCGCAATGGGAAAACGCATGTCTTTTTCCAGTTGACCCTAAGGCCTGAGTGTTTGCCAAAATCAGACAACAGCCCTACTTCTCCCTCTAGCGCCCTCTCTGTGTCCTCCAGGTATAACAGCAAATCGTCCGCGTATAACGAGATGTAGTGATTCTCCATTCCACAGACAATCCCTTCATACCACATTGTCGACCTCGCTCGTGCTGCCAGCGGCTCCATTGCCAGTGCGAACAGCAGGGGGGAGAGCGAGCACCCCTGCCTCGTCCCTCTACACACCGGGTAATCCGAGGATATGACAGATCCCAATCGCACCCTGGCCGTAGCTGGCGAGTAAAGAACCCTCGTCCACCGCCCAAAACCTTCTCCCAGGCCAAACTTCTCCAGCACCCCATCCAGGTACCTCCATTCAAGGCTATCAAAAGCTTTTTCTATGTCTACTGATAAGACTGCTGGTAACTGGTCCGACTCCGTCACACCGTCCAATATCCTGACCAGACGGCGAGTGTTTCTGGAGGTGTTTCTAGTCGGAATAAACCCGGCTTGATCCCGGTGCACCAGCGTTGTCATGTGCGGCAGTAGCCTAGTGGCGAGGATGCGACTCAAAATTTTATAATCCACCGTCAACATAGACAGAGGTCTGTAAGACGTCACATCAGAAGCCTCCTTGCCAGGTTTTAGCAGCGGCACCACCAAAGCCTCCCTCATCGATTGGGGCAGGTGTCCCAGCGTCATTGCTTCAGAATACACCGTTAACAGCCTGGGCGCCAGGACATCAATATACTTTGCATAAAATTCAATCGGTAGTCCGTCCACCCCCGGCGTCTTATTCCTAGCCATCTGTTTGACGGCTACCCGGATTTCCGACAGTGTGATAGGGCCCCATAGCTCTTTCGCGATCTCGGCTCTTTCGCGATCCCGGTAGACAAACTGTCGCTAGATATTCCCCTATCTCAGGGGCCTCCACTTCCAGCCGACTCTTATAGAGATTCCTGTAATAGGATTGGAAGCGCAGCACAACTGCAGTCTGTGAGTAAACCACCTCCCCCGTTTCTGTTTTAATGTTCATGATCGGGGCGCCCCTAGGGTCCGGATTGGCGAGTTTAGCAAGGAGCGTTCCCACCTTATCCCCTTCTGCATGTATTTTGGTGGCGTACAACTTATAGTCAAAACAACGCAAGCGCTCCGTTTCCGTTGCAACCAATTCTTTCGCCTCTAGCAGTCGGCCCTGTAATTCAGGTCGCTCCGGCCTACGCTGCTCTAGATCCCTCAGTACTCCCTCTGCCTTCTCCAGATCAGCCACAACCATCGCTCTTTCATTCGGGAACCTACCCATGCATACACCCCTCACCACCACTTTCAGTGCATCCCAATCAACCGATCTCGTGGTAGCAGTACCTTCATTCTCAGCAAAATAATGCTCAATTCCCTGGAGGACCATGTCACTGAACACTGAATCCTCCAAAGCAACAGGCTGCAGCCTCCATGATGGAACCGCCGATCTCGCCTGCTGCCACTGCATCGTCATCAGGAGGGGGTTATGGTCCGAAAGGGTTCTAGTCAGGTATTCAGTATGTGCCGCCATGGCTGCCAAAGGGCCGCTACACAAGATGGAGTCTATTCTAACGTGTAATGCATGTAGCGCTGAAAAAAAGGAATAATCCCTGACTTCAGGATGCTGTTCTCTCCAGATATCTATGAGGCCCCACCTCTCTTGCCAATCTTTCCTATGGGCGGCTAGCCTACGTACTGGAGAGTCAGACAGTGGGGGATGTGATCTATCCAGTGCAACATCAGTAATTGAATTGAAGTCCCCTCCAAGGATGATAGGGCCCGCCAGAAAGTGCGCCAGCGAGCCGGATAAGCCGTCAAAAAACCGGGCCTGGTCAGAATTAGGGGCGTACACACTACACAATATCACATCACGACCATACAATCTTCCCTCTACCACCACAAAACGACCCTCAGGGTCCACCAACTGGTTCGTAGCCTGAAAGGGGATCCCTGCCCTCACCCATATCAGTACCCCTCTGGCGAACGCCGAATACGCGGTGCCGAACACCTGGCCATGCCACCTCCTCTGCAATGCAGCACATTCCTGCTTGGTTAGGTGAGTCTCCTGCAACAGTGCAATCTGGACACCTCGCCTCACCAGATGGGCGTGTACCTTATATCGTCTAGACCTAGTTCGAAGTCCGCGAACATTCCATGTGAGGCATTTCAACTTAGGTAACGTCCCCATTGCCACCATCACCCAACCAGTTTCTCATAATCAACCCACTACCCACATCAATGCAGTTTATCCCCCAATTCAAAACACCCCAACAAACTCCCTCAACCCCACTCCCCAGAACAGGACCTAACAACGCTGTATCAGTTCCCATCCAAACTCGTAACACAACACACAATCCACTATCCTGTGGTCGTCACCACAGAAGGCCTTAAGGGCCACGGGAGGGGTAGTCCGGGCCGACCCGGAGCAGGCGGGGCCCTCACCCCGAGCCCTCGACCCCAGTCAGCGGTTCAACACAGTACCTGCCCATCTTCAGAGCACCAGGGCAGCTCACTCCAACAGGAGTCAAGGACACAAGTTCCGCAGGCAATGTCATTCATTAAATAGACCATCCGCCGTCTGCGGGGTAACCGCTGTCCCCCCGGAGCTATCAACATCCGAAGCGTCCCCTTTAGACTTGCTATCGTCCTCACCAGAGTCTGATTCCAGCGAGGTTCTCTCTTGCTGCGAGCCCGTGATGATCACCGTCGCAGCAAGCGCCCCCCTCTTGTCTGCCGCCATCTGTTCCGCCTGCTGCGCTCTCTTGAGTTTATCCTTTTTGCGGAGACGCTGTGATTTCCGCACCTTGACCAGTGGTAGCCTCTCCTTACCCCCTTTACCTTTACAGTCCGTACCAGCACGACATAACTCGAGCCATGACCACACCTCATCAGGGGTTTGAAAGAACTGGGTCGTGCCATCTATGATCACTCGCAGCTTTGCCGGAAAGAGCAGAGAGTCCTGTATGCCCTCATCTCGTAGTTCCTTCTTCACGGCCCGATACGAGGCCCTGCTTCTTTGGACCTCCTGCGTGTAATCGGGGAAAACCGTGACCGGACTGTTGTCCACTTGGAAGGGGCCCACAGAGCGTGCCCTTTGTATCAATAGGTCACGGTCCTTAAAGTGCAACAGGCGGACTACCATCGGTCTGGGAGGGCGGCCCTGCATAGGTGGACGGGCGGGACCCTATGTGCGCGTTCGAGAGAGAAGGGGGAAAGCCCTTCCGGGGCCACGACCGATTTAAACCAGTTCTCCATGTACGCTACTGCGTCATCCCCCTCAATTTTCTCCGGAACGCCCACCACCCGCACGTTATTCCTCCTATTGCGGCCTTCGGAGTCCTCTGCTCGCTTCTCAAGCGTCGCCAAGCGACTGAGGATGTCAGATAGTTTATGTTCTGCGGTCACCACCGCCGGCTTCAGTTCTTGCAGCAGTAGTTCATTTTCCTTTACCCTGTCCTTGAGTTTAGCATGATCCGCCTTCAAGAGGCCAAGCCCCGTGGCCAATTGCGCTATATCCTGACGCAGGGCCTCCTTGGTTGCGGTAATCGCCTCCAATATCCCATCCAGCCGCGCAGTCAGCCTCCGTTCCTGTGCCGAGCTCTCCGGGTCAGTACATGTTCCACCACCTGCATCCGGCGTCTTCGCCCATTCCTGTTCCTGGTGCAGCAGCAATCCGCTGCCGTCGGCGGCCATCTTGTTCTCCGCAGAGATCGTCCCAGTGCCGTTTCCAGGGACTATTCCGGCCCCAACGGTCGTTCGATCAGGGGAGAAGGCCCCCGAGCCCTCTGCTCGCTCAGTTGTCCAGTATCCCCTCCACCTCCAGGAGTCAGGTCGTCCGCGGCTATCGGGCCCTTACCGGCTAGCAAAGATGGCCGCCCACTGTCTAGTACTCCTCATGCCGGAAGGCCTTCTCAGCCACCATGCGGCGCTCCACAATCCCAGGCTAGGGAGAATCAGAATCCCATTCGGGGGCACAAAGTGTTCAGCGGCCCTCGCTCGGCCACCCCGAGCGGTTCTGCGCCTGACCGAGCACTCGGCTAGTTCTGGGGCGTCGTCCCACAGCAGGCCGTCTCATCGATCTCCAGTCGGCTCTGTACCCCGACACACCGCCATTGCGCGGACACCGAGTCCTGCCGCCAATCGACGGGTGCCCGGCTCCGCCGCCTCCCCGGTTCCACACTCCTCTTCGTCCCGCAGTGCTTCCCAGACGCTCCGGTGCGGGGTCAGCAATCTTCCTCGAGGTTGATCACAGCAGCCGCTTTCTCGCGGTTGTCCTCGGTGGGCCACCTCCGTTCAGGTCTCCTAGGCCCAAAGCAGACTCTCGGCACCCAACCACTGCATGCGTCAGAGGTACCCGCTAGGCGGCGATGTCCTCAGCTCCAGGCCTACGCACTAGGTGCCAGGGGAGGGGCGCCCCAGTCCAAGATCTCCGGTACGGCGGGGACTACTCCCAGTTGCTCCTATGATCAGCGAGCCTTCAGCGGCAGGGGCCACCTTCCTCACACCCCACTGCACCGCGCTCAGTGTCGTGTCCCAGCTACGGCGCCGCTCGCCTCGGAGGGCAGTTCTCTCAGGCCCAGGCTGCCGCCATCTTGAACACGGTACGCAGCTCTCTCAAAGTTCGAGGTCGGGTCCGGGCATCATCGGCAGACCCTCGCCGGCCCTCAACAACGACCTTTTGTTCCCCTGGTGCTCTGTGCAGGGCCCCCGTGCTGCAAGCAGCCCGGGCGGGTCGTTTTCAGGATGTTCGGCGGGATCAGGCACGGAGCTGCAGGCTCACGGCGCCATCCCGATCGGCGTCCAAGCCACGCCCCTCCCAATTTCTGAGCCTGATGTCGATAAGGCACAGTGTCAGCATTGTGATTGGTGTCAGTTGCAAAGCTGGTAATTCAGGGTTCTTTGGAGCTGATGGAAGGAAATGAGGAAGAGGTTACTTTGGTGCAACCTGTAAAACTACCTCCTGTGGGGGACAGCTGGATTTCGGAGTTAGATGAAGCAATCGGGCTAGAGTCTTCCCCTGCTTCTAGCCTTCTATCTATTCCTGGCCTCGGAGGCCAGCGCTTCTTTGGCAGAGGTATTAAGAAGGGTGGCAGACGTTTTACATTTAACTCTACCTACAGTGGAGACATTTACAGACCCCCCCCCCCCTCATTGAGGTTCTTCTTTAGTGGTCAGCCATGGATTGAACCAGTGCTACCCTTTTGTAAGGCACTACATGATATTTTACTGGAGACGTTGGCGCAGCCTGATTCTGGTCTACCTGTGGACCGTACTATTGCCAACAAGCACCATCCGGCCCTCAATGATCCTGTTTGCCTTCTTCGCCAAGCCACACACCACAGTTTTGTGGTTCAGTCCGTTACAGCTTACCACAATGGGGATAGCCTGCCTCATACTCCAGTTGACAAAGATTCCCGGAAGCAAGTCTCTTTGGAAAATGTATGTACTCTTCCACTACTGTGCCGTTATGTTCCGTTAATACAACTTGCTTCCTAGGAAATTTTTCTCATGCCTAATGGGATTCATTGGCACAGCTATTGCCTTTGTTTCCATAGGCTAATAGGGACGAATTGAGTCAATTGATATTGGATGGACGGAAGGCGGCAAGGTTGATAATTTGGTGTGGAATGGACACTACTGATTGGATTGTTCGGGCCATGGCGTCTTCTGTGGCGTTGCTTCAGAGCTGGATTTTCAGAGACCGTCCAGTCAGTTTTAATTGACATTTCATTTGTATCTGTGGTCTTGCCACGGTTTAAAAAAAAGAACCCAAGCTTTTTTCATCTGGTTCCTACACATAAGTGGTCGATTGTTGATTGCAACTGGCTGGTTCTTGTTGTGAACTTTTGTAGGATTAGCTTGCAGACCCTCCTGTGTTGCGTATAGCTATGGTATTTAATTCAGAAGTTAAGGAATCTGCGGCTAGCTGTCTCTATCGGATGAGCAAGTTACTTACCTTCGGTAATGTATTATCTGGATGAGACACATGCTAGCTGCAGATTCCTTAACTCCCTGCCCATCCTCCCCGCACTGTGAACGATTTGTAGTGTAAGGGTTATACTCTTTTTCAGTACTGGTTTTATATACCAGTGAGCACTGTTTCACGTGTTTGTGTGATTCAACAGACCATGGGGTCTTACTCCTTTATCTTGACTTGGTATTGCTAAAGTTTTTGTTTACGATTGCGTCGTCATTCTGCGAACAACCTATGATGTAGGAGTTATCCCCCTTTTCAGTGCTGATTTTATACATCAGTAATCACTGTCTCATGCAATGGTATGACTCAACAAACTAGTTGGTCCTGTCTCATAGCCCTTGCCATTGGTGAAGGATTAGTAGAGTCAGAGGTGCTTCCTCTGCAAAGATGGTTGACATACCAGCGCACAGGGTTTGTTGTAGCTTGTGCGTCGTCCATTTATTTAAGGAATTTTCCTTGGAGTCTTTGTCTGGTTTTATCATACCATTTATTGTTACTTTTTAATTATTGTTTCAAGGATATTTTTTATTCTTTTGACACACTGTTTCCACAGCCAGTTTCTATAGTGGCTCTGCGTTCTGGCGCGGAAGGTTTCTTCGCTTCTGTGCCGAGTGGTCGCTCCCCTGTGCCTGTGGTATCGTTGTGCAGCGTATTGGAAACTGCTTGTGGAATCTGCTGTGTGCTTTTGACTGCCGCTTTGCCTATTTACTTATTTGCATTTTTAAACTGCCAGCGCAACTCTCTTGCTGTATCTGTTATCGTTGTGCAGCGCATTTTCACGGAAACTGACTATTATATATTGCCTGCTGTTTGCTTTTGACTGGCGCTCTGCTTATTAGCATATTAAAATCGCTAGCGTTTATTCCTTGCTGCATTCGCGTTCTCCCCCAGGCGCTCTTGCCGTGCTGACCCCTCCGCCTCCATTTTGTTGTTGTTGTCCTCCTACGTCGCCCGCCCCGCCTCCCAGCTGAGCCGCCCTCCCACTAACTACAAACAGCGCTCCCTTACCTGGAAGCGCTGTGACTCGCTCTTCGCTTCTGTGCCGAGTGGTCGCTCCCCTGTGCCTGTGGTATCGTTGTGCAGCGTATTGGAAACTGCTTGTGGAATCTGCTGTGTGCTTTTGACTGCCGCTTTGCCTATTTACTTATTTGCATTTTTAAACTGCCAGCGCAACTCTCTTGCTGTATCTGTTATCGTTGTGCAGCGCATTTTCACGGAAACTGACTATTATATATTGCCTGCTGTTTGCTTTTGACTGGCGCTCTGCTTATTAGCATATTAAAATCGCTAGCGTTTATTCCTTGCTGCATTCGCGTTCTCCCCCAGGCGCTCTTGCCGTGCTGACCCCTCCGCCTCCATTTTGTTGTTGTTGTCCTCCTACGTCGCCCGCCCCGCCTCCCAGCTGAGCCGCCCTCGCCCCTCCCCCTCCACTCTCCATATATGACAGTAGTTCCCGCGCGCAGCGTTTACGCGCAGCGACCGCGCCCAATCCGCGCCGAAGGTGCGCCAAAGGTAAGCCCGTCTATGCCCGTCCGCGCCTGGACCGCGCCCAGCGCCAGACCCCCTGCCCCTCGCGCTGCCCAGCCCTCCCGCATTACCTACGATGCCTCCACCCTCCTAGCCCTTAACCCCGGTCGCGCCCCCAACTGCGTCCAAGCCGCTCCTGGACACACCCATGGACCTTTCTCCTGCTACTCCTGCAAATTCATCGGCACCATCTACAACTCCACTACGATCACACCTCAGATTCCCGACCCCAACCACCTACAATGCATCCTGCTCAACACCCGCTCGGTCCACAGGCACGCCATTGACCTATGGAATCTACTAGACACCATCTCTCCAGACGTCGCCTTCCTAACAGAAACATGGATGAACGCTTCCTCCGCCCCAGACATCACCATTGCCATCCCTGAAGACTATAAGATCACACGCAAGGACCGTACCGGCCACACAGGAGGAGTAATCGCTATCGTCCATAAAACATCAATCCACATCTCTACCAGCTCTGACACCAATCTCGCCAACTCTGAACATCTTCACTTCCAGATCCACATCGACCCCAAGACCACACTCAGAGGCACCCTCCTTTACAGACCACCAGGACCCCGCGCAAAATTCAGTGAAGACATCACGGACTTCATCACTCCACACGCGCTCCCCTCCAAAGAATACATCCTTCTGGGAGACCTCAACTTTCACCTTGAAAAGAACAACGACCGCAACACCACCACCCTCTTGGACAACCTCGCCAACCTTGGACTTAAACAACTGGTCACTTCCCCCACCCACATAGCAGGTCATACTCTCGACCCTATCTTCACCTCCAGCAATCACCTCTCCTTCAGCCACACTACGGCTCTCCTCTGGACTGACCACAGCTGCGTTCACTTTACCTACAACAAGCCGAAACCCATCAACCACCCCCAACCGACTCTGCAAAGAAACTGGAACAAAATCACCAGCGACCAGATCTCCTCATCGCTCCTTCTAAACACCCCAGCCCACTCTTCTAACCCAGACCAAGCCGCCACCAACTTCACCCTTTGGTTATCCAACTGCGCCGACATCCTAGCACCACTGAAAAAACGTCAAAGCAAACCTGGCAGCAAGAAGGCCTCATGGTTCAACGATGATCTTAAGAAGTCCAAGAAACTCTGCCGCTCCCTTGAAAAGGCCTGGAAAAAAGACCCAACCACCAGCACCAAGGACGCCTTCAAAAACGCCACCCGCATACACCACCAACTAATCCGAAAGGCCAAGAAAACCGCCTTCAAGGACCGACTAGATAGCAACGCCCACAACAGCAAGGAACTTTTCAACATCGTCAAGGAATTTACCAATCCCTCGGCCAACTCCAACGACATCACCCCTTCCCAAGCTCTCTGCGACTCCCTAGCCTCATTCTTCCACAACAAAATTGCAGACATCCACAACAGCTTCGACAACCAACCCGGCGACCAACCCACCCAACCATATGCGGAACATTCACCCCCCTTGAACACCCTTAACGACTGGAACCCTATCTCCACTGAGGACACCATCCGCCTGATGAACTCCATCCACTCAGGATCCCCCACAGACCCATGCCCTCACCACATCTTCAACAAAGCAGACTCCGTCATAGCACCACACCTCCGAGACGTCATCAACTGCTCCTTCAAATCCGCCACCTTCCCGGAAAGCTGGAAACACGCTGAACTCAGCGCCCTCCTGAAAAAACCCACAGCGGACCCCACCGAACTCAAAAATTACCGCCCCATCTCGCTCCTTCCTTTCCCGGCCAAAGTCATCGAGAAAGCTGTCAACAACCAGCTCGCCGCTTTCCTCGAAGCAAACAAATCCCTCGACTCCTCACAGTCTGGCTTCCGAGCAAAACACAGCACTGAGACCGCCCTCATCGCAGCAACAGACGACATTCGAACTCTGCTGGACAATGGAGACACAGTCGCCCTCATCCTCCTCGACCTCTCCGCAGCCTTCGACACAGTCTGCCACAGCACCCTTTTACAACGCCTCAGAAACATCGGAATTCAAGGAAAAGCACTTGAATGGATCACCTCGTTCCTCACCGGAAGAACCCAGAGAGTCCGACTTCCACCATTCAAGTCCGAGGCCACTGAAGTCATCTGCGGCGTACCACAAGGATCTTCACTCAGTCCCACCCTCTTCAACGTATACATGAGCCCCCTCGCGGCCATCGCCCGCCAACACAACCTCAACATCATCTCCTACGCGGATGACACTCAACTGATCCTTTCACTCACCAATGACCCCAGCACCGCCAAAACTAACCTACACGAAGGCATGAAAGAAGTTGCCGAATGGATGAAACACAGCCGTCTGAAACTGAACTCAGATAAAACAGAAGTCCTCATCTTAGGTACTTCCCCCTCTGCATGGGACGACTCTTGGTGGCCGGAAGCCCTTGGAATTGCACCCATCCCGACAGACCACGCACGGAACCTAGGTGTTATCCTGGATTCTTCACTTTCAATGAACAGACAAGTCAACGCCGTCTCCTCATCCTGCTTCAACATTCTTCGCATGCTCAAAAAAACATTTCGCTGGATCCCCACCGAAACCAGAAAAACAGTCACCCATGCTCTGGTCACGAGCCGATTGGACTACGGAAACACCCTCTACGCAGGTACTACCGCTAAACTCCAGAAAAAACTCCAACGAATCCAAAACGCCTCAGCCAGGATCATATTAGACATCCCGCGTAACGAACACATCTCTGGTCACCTGAAAAACCTCCACTGGCTACCCGTCAATAAGAGGATCACTTTCCGACTTCTAACCCACGCACACAAAGCACTCTACGAAATCGGACCAGAATGCCTCAACTCACGACTGTCCTTCTACACCCCCTCCCGCCAACTACGATCCTCCAGCCAAGCCCTCGCCACTGTACCTCGTATCAACAAGACCACCATGGGAGGTAGATCCTTCTCATACCTGGCAGCTAAAACATGGAACTCACTTCCCACTTACCTTCGCCTTACCCAAAACCACCTAGCATTCAGAAAGCAACTTAAAACGTGGATATTTGACAAGTAATCCTCCTCCCCTCCCTAAGCGCCTTGAGACCCTCTGGGTATGTAGTGCGCTATATAAATTTTATGACTTGACTTGACTTGACAGAAGAAACTGACGTCCACGCACCGGAGGGGACTTATGTGGCTCCACTGACGTCACAACCAGAGTTGGCATCATCACGGAGTCGTACTGCGCCATCCCCTGGCGTGCAGAGATACTGCTGAAAGGTTAATGGATCTAGTCTGACGCCTGGGAAGAATTAAAAAGTTAAGGAATCTGCCGCTAGACTGTGTCTCTCCCAGATAATATGTTACCAAATGTAAATATCTTGATCTTTAGAGCCTTTGTATGGAGGACGAAATTTGAATTGTGCAAGGATTAAAAACCATTGGTAGATTTGTTCTCCACAAGAAGGTGCTAGTAGATCACTCCATGTATCTCCAAGTGGCTGCATTGTCTTTAATAATTTATGTTTTCTATCATGTACATGCCAGGTACAAAGAATATCAATGCAGATTGTTTATCAAGGTTACCATTGACCTGTGATTCTAGTGTCCAGGAGGATAAATGGATTGCAGCAGAAATTGAAGAGGTGCTTATTGGTGCCTTTAGTGAGGAAGAATGGCGGAGGGCAATGTTGGAAGATGTGGAGGTGGCAATGTTGATCAAGTCATTATCATGCTAAAATGGTTAGAATGCGTAAAGAGGAATTAAATGCGTTCAAGAATTTATGGTACAAATTGTCGATTGTGAATGGAATAGTGAGAAGGAGTGATAGGTTAGTTGTGCCAAGCAATTTACATAAGACACTAATGGTTTTGCTACATGATGGTCATGGTGGCATGTCCGCTATGAAGAGGAAAGCCCGTCGATGCAGCAAGCACAAGGTAAGTGGTTTTATTTATTTATTTAACTTTCCCTATCCCGTCGTCTGTCCACTACCCCCCGTCCACCCGCCCCGCCACCAGTGTTACCTGTGCCGGCCATGCCGGATACCATTACCACGCATTTACATTGGATCACATTAAAAGTTAATCTACCACACAAACAACTAGCACACAGACATTCACTACGCTTACCATTTCATCATATTTTTTAAATATTGGTTTTATTTGCAATTTACACTTGCAGTCTTGTTTTAACCACCAATGTTTGATAACACAGTAAATAAAACTGTAAATTATAAATTAAACGTTGTATTTCACACAGTTTAAAAAAATACCACCACCAAGATGGCGGATCTCGATAATTGAAAGGGTCACATTAGTAATGTTGTAAATAAAAATGTCAATCTAGATTAGTTGTTCAGTCATACTTTAAAGGAGAAAAAAAAAAAATAATAATTTCTAGAACATATTTTTTTTTGTCAAAGGTATGTTTATTGAAATTTTTTAAACACAGAGAAAAAATAAAGCGACAATCCCGCACATCTCCCACGCAGGGGTAGCATTGGAATCAGCCCACACTTATCTCGTAAAGTCCGACAAAGCTCCCTATCACCAGACCCTTAGCCAAGAATCAGGCCTCCCGCAGGTGCAATTCAAAATGGAGACGGGGAGAATCCAACTGCTCGTGGGGCAAGTGGGACGCAATGATAGGCAGGGCAAAAGTCCCCACAACTGCGTAGCCGAAACCTGCTGGCCCCAGGTAGTTACTAATAGCCGCCCCCTTACTCTGGATCAAGTGGCGAGATGCCTCGCGCAGAGTGCCTGGTGGGCAAGCCATAGAAGAAGCGGTACGTCGGATGCACAGTAACAACAACATCCCCAAAGAGCCCCCTCTCCCGCCCACCTCCCCCCTCCCCAGTGGTGGTAGCATCAGTAGAGGACAGAAATCAAAGCATGGATGTTGGGAGTTTACAGTTGGAACAGGTGGAGAGATCTCACGCTAGCAGGACACACTGCCGAAGGCAAACCCTTGGAAAGAAAAGTGACCAATGGGCCCCAGCGGAATTCGAAGTTCTTAAAAATCATCCAGGAAAATATCAGCCATCCTCTCCAGACCCAGTAACTTCCAGAGGCGCGAATGCCAAAGAGAAATGGCAGAGGCCTCCCTCTGTTTTCATGCTGCCGCGAGGGTGAGTTTGGCCGCACCTATATTGAGCCACATAATCTTCTTGTCCGCCTTAGTCTGATGTTCAAGACTAGGATCACGAAGACCCAGTAAGGTAGTAGCCATCGCAGTAGGAATGGGGTAACCCAGCATCTCTTTAATTTGGGCTAGAATTTCCTCCCCGAACGGCCGGATAATAGGGCAGTCCCACCAAATATGCTGGAAGTCTCCTAGTAACCCACACCCCCTCCAACATCTATCAGAGGTGTTCGGGAAAATCTGCCGCAGCTTGGCCGGATGCAGGCACCAATCCATCATGGTTTTCATGTGTGCCTCCCTAAGTTCCACGGAGTGGTTAAACTTAGCTATGTCAGACCATAAGTGTATCGGTACAAAAGGGGGTGGTGATGGACGGAGCATCTGAATTAATCAAACACCCACACCCAGTCAAAAGATCTGGGTTTAATCCATCACCGTTCTTTAGCCCACTCTGCCACCCCAGTTCAGACATGGCTATATGCAAATCAGTCTGACCCTGTTCCTCATGGGAACAGTCCAGCCCGAACTGCCAAGCCATGTCTTCCCTGGACCGGAAACAAGCTTCCGAGGACCGGTTTCTGGCATTCCAGCCGTCTTCAGCCCGGCTTGCTTGAATCCAGTGGCAAAGTGAGCAAGGGACTCACATCTGAGCATACCCTGCCACACTTATGGCGGCCAAAAGCGGTACAAAAGGGGGTGGTGATGGACGGAGCATCTGAATTAATCAAACACTCACACCCAGTCAAAGGATCTGGGTTTAATCCATCACCGTTCTTTAGCCCACTCTGCCACCCCAGTTCAGACATGGCTATATGCAAATCAGTCTGACCCTGTGCCTCATGGGAACAGTCCAGCCCGAACTGCCAAGCCATGTCTTCCCTGGACCGGAAACAAGCTTCCGAGGACCGGTTTCTGGCATTCCAGCCGTCTTCAGCCCGGCTTGCTTGAATCCAGTGCCAAAGTGAGCAAGGGACTCACGTCTGAGCATACCCTGCCACACTTATGGCGGCCAAAAGCGGTACAAAAGGGGGTGGTGATGGACGGAGCATCTGAATAAATCAAACACTCACACCCAGTCAAAAGATCTGGGTTTAATCCATCACCGTTCTTTAGCCCACTCTGCCACCCCAGTTCAGACATGGCTATATGCAAATCAGTCTGACCCTGTGCCTCATGGGAACAGTCCAGCCCGAACTGCCAAGCCATGTCTTCCCTGGACCGGAAACAAGCTTCCGAGGACCGGTTTCTGGCATTCCAGGCCGTCTTCAGCCCGGCTTGCTTGAATCCAGTGGCAAAGTGAGCAAGGGACTCACGTCTGAGCATACCCTGCCACACTTATGGCAGCCAAAAGCGGTACAAAAGGGGGTGGTGATGGACGGAGCATCTGAATTAATCAAACACTCACACCCAGTCAAAAGATCTGGGTTTAATCCATCACCGTTCTTTAGCCCACTCTGCCACCCCAGTTCAGACATGGCTATATGCAAATCAGTCTGACCCTGTGCCTCATGGGAACAGTCCAGCCCGAACTGCCAAGCCATGTCTTCCCTGGACCGGAAACAAGCTACCATAAGTGTATCCACTCCGAGTCTGAAATGTCCCGTTGAAGGACCTCCTCCCACATGGACATGTATCGAGGTCTGGGTGAAAGTGCTGGGAAAGGAGGAAGCCATATATAAAGGTGATGGCAACTTTCATGGAGGAGGTTTTGGTAAGAAAGGCTTCAAATTCAGTGAGGGGACGTGTAGCTGCCTCTCTCACCTGGGGAGACAGTGCCCAGTGGAGTAGTTGCATGTGGTGGTAGCGTTCCTCCTCTTGCACCCCGTAGTCCCTCCTACAATTATCGAAGGTTAGTGGGTCGAAGTTATGAAATAGGTGCGTTAGCGCCAGACAGCCCCCGTCCCTTCAAGCATCAAAGGGGCCCTCCATCTGGCTGGAAAGCGGGATTAAAATGTAGGGACGTAAAAGGGGAAGGAAATGTGGTCCACCTATCATCTTTGGCGACGGAGTCCCAGACTTTCAGGGAGGTGCATGTGGGGGTACTGATGTAAGCATTTTTGGGCCTATCCCCCTTGGGCTTCCACACCAGGTCCCAGTTCGTCCTCCCCACTACACTCATCCATGTGCAACCAGTGTTTTTCCGACTCCTGTTGTGACCATTCTACTAGTATGCGAAGTTGTGCCGCTTTATAGTACAGATGAATGTCAGGTAGCCCACGCCCCCATCCTTCTTTGGTCTGCGCAGGACGCCGAAGGAGAAGCGTGCTTGATCCCCCTGCCAAATAAAGCGCAACATCATAGACTTAGCTCTCCTAAAAAAGTCCCCATCGAGGTCAATGGGCAGGGCCTGGAACAAGTACAGAAGCTTGGGAAGAAGGGTCATTTTAACCGCATCAATCCTCCCCAGCCATGATATGAACTTTGGCTTCCAGCGGTTCAAGTTAGCCTGAATCCTGGATAGGAGCGGGGGGAAGTTAGCCGAGTACAGTTTCCCCAGCGTGGGAGTCAAGTGGACTCCCAGATATAAAATGGAGGCACTGGTCCATGGAAGGGGTGTTAGTGTCTGGAAGCGAAGGACTTCAGGTTGGGGGAGGGTGAGGTTCAGGAAGTAGGATTTATCGTAGTTGACCTTAAACCCTGCAACCACTTCAAAGCGCTCTAGTTCCGCCTGCACATGGAGGAGAGAATGGGCCAGGTCAGAGAGGGAAAGAAGGACATCGTCCGCAAAGAGGGTGATCTTATGCGACTCCCCAGTGAAGGGTAGGCCGTGGATGTCGGGGTTGGCTCTCACCGCCAATGCCAAGGGTTCTATGCTGAGGGCAAAGAGCAAGGGTGAAAGGGGACATCCCTGCCTAGTGCCCCGTGAGTGTTAAAAAAAGGAGGACGAATGACCATTGACCACCACTCTGGATCTGAGGGCGAGGTAATTCGCCCGAATCATTGTCAAAAATTTAGAAGAGAAGCCGAAGGCAGCCAAAGTCCGGAACGAAAACCCCCAGTCCACCCTGTCAAACGCCTTCTCGGCATCAAGCCCCACTAGAACTGCCGGGATTTTGAACCTATTGGCCTTTTCAATCAGATGAATCACCCGCCTCGTGTTGTCGTGGGTCTGACGTCCCTTGATGAACCCTGATTGGTCCGGATGTATTAGTACCGGAATTAGGTCATTGAGCCGTCGGGCAATGATGGAAGAATAGAAATTCAAGAGAGCGATCGGCCTATACGAGGCGCACTTACTGGGATCTTTCCCGGGTTTGGGTATTATAGATATCAAGGCTTCAGCCATCATACCCGAGGTCTCACCTTCGTCCGCCATGCTGTTGAACAGTCGGACCAGATGAGGGCTGAGCTCAGAGGCGAAGGTCTTGTAGAAAGCGGCTGTGTACCCATCCGCCCCCGGGGCCTTATGGGGCTTCAAGGCCTTAATGGCCGCCAATACGTCTTCTCTGGTGAAGGGGCAGAGAGCGTCTTGTTACATGCCGCCGATACCTGTGGTAATGGTAAAGTTAGCAGATACGCGTTTTGCGCGGCAGCGTCGAGAGCCTCCCCGGAATAAAGACTCTTATAGAAGGAACCGAAGAGTTCGGCTTTAGACTCATCGTGTTGTGTCAGTACCCCCTGAGTGTCCTTAATCCCCCCAATGTATTCCCGTTCTCTCTTGGCCCGGAGCTGTCTGGCTAGATGCTTACCCACTTTATTGCCTTGTGAGTAGGAAAGACGTCGTAGTTTTAGTAAGGTATACTCCGTCCTGTTGTTGTAGTGTGCCCGGAGCTTACCTCTAACTGCCGTGAGCTGCCGCAGTGCACGCCTGGAAGGGTTTGCCTTGTGTGCTTTCTCTAAGGCAGAGAGTTCTTCCTCCAATTGCTCCCGCTCCCGACCTCGCAGTCTATTAAGGGCAGAGTTCAGAGCCAGGCACTGCCCGCGAATACAAGCTTTAAAGGCGTCCCAGGTGGTAAAAACGGAAGTGTCCCCGGTGTCATTCAGTACAAAGAACTCATTTATAGCTCCCCGCAGAGCGTTACAGGAAGTCTTGTCCCGGACCAAGGATGCCGGGAAGTGCCATTTAGGGACCGACTTGTTCTTCACGCCCCAATGAAGGCACATTGCGTGCAAACTATGATCGGACACAGACAGTGGGAAAATCTTAGCCTCTCGGAGGTCGCCCCGGAGAGATTAACTCAGGAAGAAGTGATCGAGACGGGAGTAAGAGCAATGCACGTGTGAGAAAAAGGTGTAGTCCCTAGATTGGGGGGACAGGGACTGCCACGCATCGAAAAGTCCCATATCCAAAATCTTCTGCTGCGACTCAGGGGAAAACGAGCCCATATCAGATCTTTGTGTATGAGTACTACCTATGTCTTTTTGACAAACCAGCAGTGGTCCTTCCGCAAAATCTACAACCTTTCCCAAGAGAGTTTGGAGGAAACCATTCTGGCCGGTGTTGGGTGCATATAATACGACAAATGTGCAAAGTCTACCTCGCAGAAGGCCCTTCACCATGACCCAGCGTCCCTCCCTATAACTGAGTACCTCCAAAGGCTGAAAATGCAAGGCTGATCGAAACATAAGAGCCACTCCTCTCTGATTCGTGGGGGCGGAAGACCTATAGATAAGTAGAAATTGTTTGTGTTTAAGGTCCATGATATATTTCCAGATCTTCTGGCGTTTCTGGGGTGAGTTCAGCCCCTTAACATTCTACGTCCCCAAGGTTAGTGGCATCGTCTAGTGTACCTACGAGGCTGCTCTGCAGGGGCCGTCCACCCCAACCATCTACACTGAGCCAAGGAATGGGTGACCCCCCCCTTTGTGTGTCCCCCAAGTCACCAGTGGTGGCCTGAGGCCGCCCAGCCCAGCTAGGGTCCCCCCCCCTACGCTTGCTCCACCCGCCCCCCGCTCCATCCTCCAGCTGCTCCCCATGTGTGTGAGGACCCCCCAACGCGCTCCCTGCTGTACGTCAGTAATCCCCTGCTACCACCACTTCACCCCCTGCCCCCACCCACCCTTCCCCCCCCCAGAACCCCAAGACCCCCAAGAAGAAAACATGATACAATGGACATTGTGAAACAGAGTCCATAGAGGATGGGACGTGGCACCTTTCAGAGTGCTCCAGAACGTGACGTAGGCGTTCGTCAGAAACAGGAACTAAGTCCAAAGACAACCATCCCTCTCCGCACCACCCTGCAACTCAAACCGGGCAACCTCATCCACGTCACTGGGGTGGTTCGCTTTCGGTCACCAACGCCACCTTTGAGACGGCTGCTTCTCTTTCCAAGAGGCTTGTAGAAGGGTCAGGCTTCCCCCTTGGTAGCGGTCTACCCACTGTCTGCCAGCCGCTAGAGCGCCTGCGTTGTCGGCGCGGGGAGCCCTCCGCCGGTGGATCAGGGTCCGGATGTTCCAGCCCCAATGCTTCAAATGCTGCATCCAAGGAGCGTACCTGGAGGAGCTTCCCCTTGAACTTGAAAACGATGCGAAATGGGTGGCCCCAGGAGAAGGGGATGCCCTGCTCTTTGAGATACGAGGTAATTGGTCTGAAACTGCGGCGCTTGATGAGTGTGGAGGCCGCAAGGTCCTGGAAGAGGGCAGGCTGGTGACCACGGAACTGGATGACGGCAAGGTCCCGTGCTTTACGCAGGATTTACTCCTTAATCTGAAAGTCATGGAGGCAGACCAAGATATCCGGCGGCGGGGCCTGGGCACCCCTCGGCAGACCAACTCTGTGCACCCTATCCAGTTGGAGATCGACGTCGTCCCCCTCGCCCAGCAGCTGACGGAACAACGCTGTGACATATTCTCGGGGGCTCTCGCCCTCACCCCTCCAAGGCACCGCCCGAATTCTGATGTTATTCCTCCTCGAGCGGTTCTCCAGGTCCTCTGTGTGCACTTGCAGGTCCAGGTTTTGTTCTGTTAGTCGAATGACGTCTTGCTGGAGTTGGTGCAGATCATCCGCAGTGCCTACGTCATGCTTCTCTAGAGTGGCCACCCGTTCACCAATGGAGTGAACGTCGCGGTGCATTTCGGGCATGTCTGAAGAGAGCTGGGAGCGAACCTCCAAGATGTCCGCTTTGATAGCGGCAAAGAGCTCCATCATTAAGACCTTAGTAGCTGGTGCCTCCTTATCGGCTGGCTGCGCGCCTGTGTAGTCGTCTGCCGAGGGCTCCCTCCCCCCGGCTTTGGCAGCGTGTCCTTAACAGTCTTGCCCTTCTTGCCCCGATTCCCTATTGGCTGCCCTGATGGAGATACTCCGGCCCTCCGGGCTGTCTCAAGCTGTCAGAGAGGAGTCCCACAGGAGTCAGGAGGCCTTTGGGGCTGTATACGGTCTGCGTGGACTGGCCGCTCCCGCCTGGCGACGCAGCCACCCCTATGCCGGGCCCTCAGCACAGAGCCCGTCCCGGGCGGCCTGGGGAGCAATGGCAATGAACAGTGTCACCTGTTGTTGGGGCGCTCAGTCGTCAGACACACTGCTGGTTGCGAGCCATATCACCTCGCCGGGGTCGCAGCTCCCCAGCCGGCCAACGCTGGGACACCATGGGCCGGCAGTTCAAAGAGATTCCCCCCATGCTCCTTCTCCCTCACCGACTCCGCCGGTCGACCCCCGTTTGGAGCCCAAGAACGCCAGTAGCACTGCAGGCTGGAGGTCACTGGGGAGGGGGGCCCGTGTCTCTGCTGCCGCTTGTGGCCTGCTCCTCCGCACCGCACGCCAGGCCCACCACCACCGCCGAGGCGCAGGACGACACCTCAGGCCCCCAGCGGCACGGCCGCTGGGTCCTGTATCTTCACCTCCCGGGCAGCCACACAGTTCAGTCCCGGGGGAATGGCCTGCTCCGGGGTACGCTGAGGCTCCCCCTTGTTCGCCACTAGGCTGCTGCACAGCACACCGGGAAACGCTGGGCCGTCCCTCCAGTCCTCACCTTCCTTGACGATCGCTGCCGAGGCCACCACCCGCCTCTCCACTCCTCCGTCGGATCTGTAGGCCTCACCGCAGTCGCTTGGGCCCACCTCCTCGCAGTCCCCTGAATCGCTGCCGCCCCGCCTTCTACACAGCCGGGAACCTCAGGCCGCTCTGCTGTTACCGGGCGCACCCCTTCACCACGCCGTGCCGCTCGATCCCGGCCCACGTTCTCCAGGCCCGGGAGAGCCGCTCCAGTCACCCGGCGGGTGGGGGGGGCGCCACTCTCCGCACTCCTCACAGGCCTGGGCTCCGCTGTCCGCCGATGCGTGGACCGATCGCCGCCTATTGCCCAGCCCCGCCGTCAGACTGCTGCTCCCCGGCCGGCAGGCCCCATGAGCCGCGCACACCCCTCCGGGCTTGCCCCGCTCAGCGCTGGGCACCACAGTGTCCACGCCCCGCAAGCGTCTCTCGGGCAGGGGGCACGCAGCTCAGCAGCAATCGCCGGTTGCCTCCACCGCTCAGCTCCGCTCCGCTCCACTCCCAGCGACCGCCGTCCGGTCACAGTAGGACTCCACGCGGCGGCGGCCCAACCAGAGGGCACCCAGGCCGCGGCCGTGTCTGAGGCGGATCCCCGGTGACGGGACCCGAGAGAAGGGTACCCCCAGTACCAGCTCCGTGTGGCAATCGGCAGCAGCCCCCTTTTGTGTGTGGATGGGCACCAGGGAATGCAAAAATCAAAGCTTTAAGCCAGGCGGCGTGGGAGGGACAAAAGGACACGTCCTACACCACCGCCATCTTGGCCACGCCCCCCTAGAACATATTTTATATTTAATAGAGGTTATACTCCTATTACACCGCCCCGCCCCACCGGTGTTACCTATGCCAGCCACGCCTGATACCATTACCACGCATTTACATTTGATACAAGATTCAGTGATTGACAACTCTCCCCTGAGGCGGAAAGCCGGGGGACTAGGCAGCCAAATTTTTAAACCATTTGTTACTTTGTTTTGGGCTATGTAAAAACTTGCTTTGACTTTAAAATTGCCACTCACCCTTTTACCTCGCCGCATCTAGAACCCTACTCCACTCGCAGACGAATAGGAGCTGACGCGATTGGAGACAGGGCTTGCCGCCATCTTGGGGGTGAAAGTAGGTTAGCGCACCAGGTCTGGGATGCCTCCCGCCCTCCCTGGTATTTAACTCGCGTTGTACTACGCGCGCCTAGATTCAGTGATTGACAACTCTCCCCTGAGGCGGAAAGCCGGGGGACTAGGCAGACACATTTTTAAACCATTTGTTACTTTATTTTGGGCTATGTAAAAACTTGCTTTGACTTTTAAATCACCACTCACCCTTTTCCCTCGCCGCATCTAGAACCCTGCTCCACGCGCAGACGAATAGGAGCTGACACGATTGGAGACAGGGCTTGCCACCATCTTGGGGGGTGAAAGTAGGTTAGCGCACCAGGTCTGGGATGCCTCCCACCCTCCTCCACCAACATATAAGGAACACCAGTTCCCGTCCGCGCAGCGGGCGGGCGCAGCGGGCGCGCCGGCGGCACACCGAAGGCGCGCCAAAGGCAAGCCCGTCTGCGCCCGTCCGCGCTAAGTCCGCGACAGGCGCAGGAAATGCCGGACAATTACATCCAATCCAAACGTACCCGGGAAGAGAGCTTCTAAGTCTCAATGCTGCAAATAACTGCTTTTGTGGTTTCTTAATGGAGAAGATAGAGGGACCGTTCTCATGCAGGTTATGCAGCTGGTCTTCACCTTGGTCCCCAGTCGAACCCAAGGCTTACTCAGATAATACTTCTGCTGGTAATTGGAATTTTAAGGGAGGGCTAATCAATGCGCTTTCTATGTGTTGCCATAGCCAAGATATTAAAGATCTTATTCTTGACTTAGACTTAGATTGTCTTTTTATAACTGAAACTTGGCTAAATGATAGCTGTAACCCAGACCTAGAAACAGCCCTTCCTCCTGGCTTTACCATCTTCAGGCAGGATAGACCGAAAGGGAGAGGAGGAGGAGTGGCCGTGGTGTTGAGAAATTCCATGAAATGCCATACCTTCAATTTAGGCTCTCTTAAAGGAGCTGAAGGAATTGGCTTCTCCATCAACTTAAACGCGATCTCCTCATTCTAAGGAAGCCTCATATATCGTCCCCCAGGCAACGCAACTACGTTCTTAGACTCCCTGAGTGACTTACTAGGACAGCTCCTGCTACGTTACACGCATTTCACACTGTTGCGTGACTTTAACCTCCAGTTAGAATCTAAAACCGATGTGCACGCACTGAATTTTCATCAGACTCTCGAGATTCTTTTTTTTTTTTTAAAACCTTTATTATCAGAAAAGTCATACAAATACAGACCTACAACCCCCAGGGCCGGTCAGTAATAAACCGCAACACAGTCGAAAACAGTACAAGGCCCATCAACCCCTGGAATCAATCGCAATGTTTACACATCAATAAACAGGGTTGGCGGCTGTAAGGGGATAATCAAAAGGTTTCACATTTTATATTTTAACAAAACAACACAGAAACAAAGTCCGAGGTAAGAATGTTGTCGAAGTGACCATCTCCACCAGCAGAGGGGGAAAGCCAGCCAATAAGGCTGGTATAAAGAAGGATAAGTCTTAAGGGGGTGGAAAGAAGGGCCAAGAGTGGACAAGCAGACAGTGTGGCATAGGAGAAGGATGCACGGAAAGCGAGATCACGGAGACAGAGGGGTAGCAACGGGATCTACGGAGGGGGGGGTACAAATCTCTCCCCGATACGCATTCCACTGACCCCACACCTTACCCCATTTCCTAGGCCTACCACGGGCAGTATACACCGTTTTCTCCCTAAACATACACCAATCCATGCATTCCATCCATGCCGATGCCGAGGGTGCCCTCTGGGATCCCCACAATTGGGCTATGTCCCTTTTGGCGATCATGTTGCCTAGGGTGGCCCACAGAGTCTGCGCAACGCTATAATCATTGGGCTCCCAGACGTTCAGAAGGCACCTCCTAGCCTCTGGCAATAAAGACACACCCGTCACCTCCTCCATAATGTCATGTACACTTCTCCAATAGGACACCACATCCGGACACTCCCATATGATATGGAAAAAAGTAGCAAGCATACCACAGCCACGCCTGCACAACCCATCTAACGAATAACCCATCCTCATCAGGCGTGGACCCGTGACATAGACGCGGTGTAAAATCTTCAATTGCACTAGCCGTAGACGCGCCGGAATCGCCACTTCCTTCGGAGACGACACCGCGGCCTGCCAGTCTTCGTCATCCAACTCAAGCCCATCCGCGGTCCAGGCATTACGGAGCTGTAAAAGGAGGTCAGATCGGGCGTTAATAAGCTTCTTATATATAAGAGAGATGGTACTACCAGGGACATGTCCATCGAGCACCCTATCTTCCAGAGGGGAGGATTCCGGGACAACGGCACCAGCCGGAAACACCGAAGCAAATGCGTGGCGAATTTGAAGATAGCGGTAGTATTCCCTGTCACTCAGGCTGTATTCCCGCTGGAGTTCGGCAAAAGTCTTGATCCTGTCCTTGATCAGGAGGTCCCCTACTCAACTGATACCTATAAGATCCCACTTGTCGAACCCCTTCGTCGCCCAGAGATTCCCCAGCCGTTCAGCCGCATAAAGCGGAGTTGCTCTAGTCAGCTTGTCTGTCCATCCCGTGGCAGCCGTCGCACTAGTCCAAACTCGCACCGCGACCGCAGTGGGACCAGTAAGTGACTTCCTAGCAGCTTTAGAATAAAGCGCTCTATTGTAGTCGCCACCCGGTAGCTGCCATTTGTCCATCTCGAACGCAGGGTTAGGGGTAGGACCATACATGGCATGGTTGATAGCACTCAACTGAGACGCCCAGTAATAGCGCCTGATGTCGGGCAGCGCTATACCGCCATCATACCAAGGTAGAGTAAGTTTCGAGAACGCAATGCGAGGCCGCCCGCCCCATACCAGTTGCCGTTGGAGGCCCTCAACCTCACGGAAATAACTAGCTGGGACCAGATCGAGCGTATTCTGAAGGGCATAAAGGAACCGGGGGAGAGACATCATCTTAAACAGGGCGGCTCTCCCCAACGGGGACAGCGGCAAGCCACACCAACCCGCGACATCCGACCGCAGCCGACGAAGTGGCGGCAGTAAATTCCTCTCATACCGCACCGCAGAGTCCAAGGAGATATAAATCCCCAAATACTTAAAGCCGTCACGTACTACAGGAATTGGGCAGACACGGGGCAGCAAGGGCATTTCTCCAGTGAGCGGATAAATACAAGACTTGGTCCAATTGATGGACTAGCCAGAGTTTCTCCCGAAGGAGCGCAACACGTCAAACAACACTCCCAAGGATTTACGAGGGGAAGTCAAGTACAGAAAGGTATCATCCGCATACAACGAAACACGATCTTCATATCCCGGGGACCAACTAATGCCCTTAAGCGACGGCTCCCATCGGAGCCACGCGGCAAGGGGTTCAAGAGCAAGTGCGAAGAGCAACGGTGACAACGGGCAGCCCTGCCGCGTGCCTCTGCCAAGAACGAAGGACTCCGAGGCCCTGCCGTTCACCACCACCTGAGCCAATGGCTGTTCGTAGAGGAGCTGAACCCACCCAATAAAACGCGGGCCGAAACCGAACTTCGAGAGAGCCGCCCATAAATACGACCACTCTATTGTGTCAAAGGCCATCGAGGCGTCTAAAGAAACCAAGATGGCCGGTTCACGAAGAGACCCCTCCCGCGCCAGAACGCCATTAAGACGGTGAAGGTTGAGCGCAGTATTACCGTGGGGGATAAATCCAGACTGATCCGGATGCACTAATTCACCAATCACCGTAACTAGACGGTTCGCCAATACTTTCGCCAGAACCTTAGGTTCAACGTTCAGAAGCGAAATCGGTCTATACGATGAACACTGCTCACGGGGTTTCCCATCTTTATGAATTACCACAATGGACGCCAACCTCTGATCCCGGGGAAGGATTCGAGATCTTGCGATTCCAAGAACATGTGACGGAGATGCGGCGCCATCTTATCCGGGCACAACTTATACAGCTCCACCGGAATACCATTCGGGCCAGTGGCCTTGCCTGAACGAAGGGAACGGATAGCAAGCGCTATTTCGTCAGCGGAAAAATCCGCTTCCATAAGCTCACGGTCAGACTCTGAGAGGCTAGGCAGCGCGATATCTCTCAGTAGCAAATGTGAGTCCTCCTCCGGCCTGTCCGAGACCGGCGCGTAAACCTTCTGGAAGTGCTGAGCAAAAGCCGCGACTATCTCAACAGGGTCCACAACCCGCGAGCCATCCACCCCTTCCACAGCAGGCACAACCCTATTCAAACACTCTCTCCTGTCCAACCAAGCAATCAACTTCCCGGCCTTATCACCAACATCATACATTCTCCCTTGTTGCACACGATACATCATCCTGGCTGCATCCGTCACCAAAGCCCTGTATTCAGCCTGTTTAAGGGCCAAAACATGCAACTTCTCGGGTGTAGCCCCAGATCCCAAGTCTTCCTCCAAAGCTGTGATATCATTCTCAAGGCAAACCACTTCCTCATGCTTACTTTTCTTCGCGCTAGCAATCAAGGACAGGACCTGACCCCGAATCACGGTCTTATAGGCCTCCCAGAGGGAAACGGAAGAGGACACCGATCCCACGTTCTCATTAAAGTAGTGTTCCATGCATTGAACCACTGCAGCCCTAGTTTTGGGGCTGCGTAGGTGCCAGGGGTTGATCGGGGCAACACGGCCCTCCGCTCCCAAGGACAAATCAATCCCAAGCCAAAGTGGAGAGTGATGCGAGATCCCCCTAGCCAAGTGACGCACTTCCGTTACGGAGACCATCTGCACCGCTGGCACTAGAATATAGTCAAGCCTCGAAAGACTACCATGCGCTCCCGAGTGAAAGGTGTACTGTAACTGTCCAGGGTGCAGGTGCCTCCAGCTATCCACTAAGCCCATCGCATCCAGAAAATCACCCAACCATGACTGCGATCTCAAAAGAGTTCTTGGGGGGTTACGATCATCTTCACCACTGACCACTGAATTGAAGTCGCCACCCATTATCAACATGCCCTCGGGGAGGCTCAAGACCACCCCACCTAAATCAGAGAACGTAGTGGACTGCAGACCTGGTGGGACATAGACAGAGAGTATGGAAATCGTCCTCCCCTCCCATCGCCCCGTAATGGCCGCATATCGGCCACGGTCGTCAAGCACGACATCATCGATCTCCAAGGGGAGGGAGTTACGAACCAAAACGCCCGCCCCCCTCGAACCTGTGGTGAAACCTGAGTGCGCCACCAGACGATACCCCCTCCTATTCAGCGCATGGCAAGTGTTACCTATCAAATGAGTTTCTTGAAGCAACACAACATCAGGTGAAAGACGTTTCAAATACTGCAAAACTATCCCCCGCTTGATCCTATCACCCAGCCCGTTTACATTCCAACTCAACACCCTCAGCCCCCTCCCCCCATTGCAGAAATGTACCCAGCGTCCCCCCCGCATAAGGACAGTCACATCCAGCGAATCGTATATTGAAATGAAACCTCGGAGTAAACAAAGAAACAGAAGACCCCCCCGCCCCCGAAAGAATACCCAATACACCCCCGCCCCACCCTGCACCCCTGCGTCGATCCAAAGAACCACCCCAACTTGCAGTGTGCCTGTCGCCCCATTAAACTAATCTACGAAAAGAGAAAAGAACCCCTTAGAGGAGGAAGAAACCCGAAACCACCCACCCCCGGGTAGACAATATACATGCGCTCAATAACAGTCAAACCGCCGCTGCAAGTCCATATAGCCGGCCCTTTGGCGGGAACTCACTCCACCCGCTCCTCCAGGCCACCTTCAGCACCGCCGGAGTGTTCAGATCGATCGCGTCGTGTAGGCAGAGTATCAAGCCAGTCACTAACAACCTCCGGGCGATCAAAAAAGAAAGTGCGCTCCTCATATTCGACCCTCAAGCGGGCCGGGAACAGCATAGCGTACTTTAGGCTCATATCTCGGAGGCGTCGTTTCACACCCGTGAAGTTCATGCGCTGTTTTTGGACTGACTGCGTGAAGTCCGGGTAAAAACTGATAGATGCATTGTCAAATTTCGTGGGCCCACCAGTGCGCGATGCCTGAAGAATAGCGTCTCTGTCCCGAAAGTTGAAGATCCTGGCTATAATGGGCTGTGGCGCCGCTCCCGATTTAGGCTTACCACCTGGGACTCTGTGGGCCCGCTCCACAGTGAAGAAGTTACTGAGGCCCTTAGGTGCCAAGTGGTTCAGCACGAGATCTTCAACCAAAAGATCCGTGGACACTGCTTCGGAACTTTCCGGAACACCAATGATGCGGACGTTGTTTCGCCTGGCCCGGCTCTCGTAATCATCCAGCCGACGAGCAAACAAGTCATTAAATTTCCGGAGATTGTGGACCTCAGTCTGAAGGTCCGAAACATCAGTAGTGAGACTTCCTGTTTTAATGTCCAGCGATTTTACCCGCTCATTAGTCTTTGCAAGATCCGTTCTGATGAGGTTAACCTCGATAGCCACAGTGTCTATCTTCGAGGCCAGTGTCTCGTACTGCTGGCCCATGGAGGTCTTTACACTGGCAATGGCGCCCATGACGTCTCGCAGCGTCAGGTCGTCTGTCGCAGGAAGGTCCTCTCCAGATTCACCCGGGGCTCTACCCAGCCCCCCAGGGGTGCTTTTCGGGCGGGCAAAGCGATCAATGGTATTAGACTGAGTAGAACCCCCTCGGTTCGTGACCCTGGTGGCCCGCTTCTCGCTCTCAGGTTTACCCGACATGGTGGCCAAGGAGACCTGGCAGACCTCCGGAAGGGTACGGTGAAGGCAGCTCTCTAGAGATCCGACGTGTACAGTCAAGAAATACGAGAGACAGGAGAGGCGCTGGGGGCGGGCTGCAAGGTATGGGCCAGCAGTACTGGCAGGCAGGAAGCCACGGAGGACAGCGACCAAAAACGAAACCGAAAGTACCACGAGGGTTGCGATCAAGCCCCAGTGACCGTTGTTATTCAATTACCACTCGGGTAGTTCGGCAACTCGAGACCGTGGGCATCCGCTGGTGTAGGCCAGAAAGTTCGAGATGCAGCAAGTACGGTGTCCGGCGGCCAAATCGAATTACGAAAGACAATTTCGTATCAGCAGGGCTTCCTTCAGTCGAACCCGTCGTCTGAATCAGGATATTGTACAGGATAGCCGCAGGAGGTGGAAGGGGTCTCGGGAGCCCTGTGCTCACGTGTCCATCTTGGATCTGCGCGAAGCTCCTCCTCCGACTCTTGAGATTTTTAATCTACATCAAAAGGTAACTCAGTCCACACATCATGCAGGACACACTCTGGATGGGGCATGTTCTAATTTTCCTTTCCTAACGACCCAGTCACCTATCCCACAAATGTGGACAGATCATAGTTTAATTCCCCTTAACATTTGCGTCCCTTGTTCCTGGAAACCAGTAAAGGCAAGTCAACACCCTACAACCAATGTAAATTGGAGAGCAGTGGAGGACAGTATTAAGCTTAAACCAACCCACCAATCCCAGACCCCACCATGTCTGGAGAAGTGGTGCAGGATTCTAAACTTTTTCACACTTGGTCGAAACAAGTGATTACAGAACGGGTTCCACCTAAACGCTCTTCTGGAAAGGAGAAAAGAGGAAAGATAAGTGCCCCATGGTTTTCTTTGGAGTTAGCTGAAAAACACCTATTATGTAAGAAAAAGTGAACGCAAGTGGCGTAAAACGTACGATCATACCGCTAGAACTCTCTATATACAGCAAAGGAAACTATATCTTTCCTGTATTAAAACCGCTAAGAAGGAATACTACATAAAAGCCATTAAAGAAGCCAAGCAGAAACAGAAAATGGTATTTGCTATTGTCAAGGCATTTACACACCCCAAGGCCTTGCAGCCAGAAATTCCACCATCCATAGATTTCTGCAATCAAATTTCGGACCATTTCGAGGAGAAAATCGAATTGTTACAAAGGGACTTTCCGGCCCCTCTGGTGTCCCCAGCTTCAGATCCCTTAGACAAAGCAGAGACCAGGGTTCACACTATTAGTGTCTTCAAACCGGTCTCCTTACCTCAAACTCGTGAAGCGATTTTGACATGTAAATCTGGAGCTCCCTCCGATTCATGTCCTCCATTTATACTTCACCAGATAATTGACGTGGTCAATCCCATTATCAATGGGATTGTAAATGCTTCTCTCGGCACAGGCCTGGTTCCCTCCGATTGGAAAAAGGCAATTGTTAAACCACTCATGAAAAAAACCAATAAATCTACCACGGACCTTACAAATCTGCGTCCAATTTCACTCCTTCCAGTGTTAGGCAAGATAACTGAACAGATAGTCCATCAAGAGCTAAAAAACTTTGTCGAAACTCATAATATTCTCCACCCCCAACAATCGGGATTCCGCCCAAAGCATTCAACTGAAACGGCCCTTATTGAGCTCACTGATTCTATAACATTTCTACAGGACGAAGGGAAAAACGCCGTTTTGATTTTATTAGACCTTACAGCAGCCTTCGACACCATCTCCCACTCAATACTGATCAACAGGCCAAGAGACTTAGGCATCACAGATACAGCTCTTGCATGGATAACTTCGTTTCTCTCAGACAGATCTCAAAACACCGCATTGGGCCCCTTTCTCTCTAAGGAAAAAAAGGTATCGTCAGGAGTTCCACAGGGCTTGATTCTCAGTCCATTGTTATATAATATCTACATGATCCCCCTTATCTCCCAAATTGAGTCATACGGCATACTTGTCACATCTTATGCCGATGACACTCAATTAATTGTACCTCTTGACAGAAATTCCATCGTTGCCGAACAGAAGCTAAAGAATTGTCTGATGGAAGTTTTCCTTTGGATGGAAAATAACCATTTAAAATGTAATACCAGAAAGACAGAGGTCCTACCTATGGGGAAGAATGCCCTATTTCATCCAAGCAAATGGTGGCCTGAGGACTCTCCTGTACCGCCTCATGCTGTCAAATCAGCCAGAAATTTGGGGGTCCTATTTGATTCTGAGCTGTCCTTTGACCAGCACGTGAGGAATGTGGCAGGAAGCTGCTTCAGTATTATCAGATCTTTAAAGAAATTCTTCGACTTCCTCCCCACAGACTCTACAAAGGCAGTGGCAGTGGCACTAATACTCTCCTGCCTCGATTACTGTAATGGCCTAATGGCCGGGGTTAAAAAGGCCACGCAAAAAAAACTCCAGAGTGTGCAACATGCTGCGGCCAGATTGGTATTAAAATTACCGAGGAAATCCTCAGCATCGCCGGCTCTCAAGACTTTACATTGGTTACCACTGCACAAGAGGATCCTGTTTAAAATTCTTGTGATTGCCTTTTGTGCGTTTATCCACACAGGCCCAAGGTATCTTATTAGGCGATACTCTCGCTACAATCCCTCTAGGTTGTTGAGATCATCAGGTGGTAACCTGATTAATCTTTCCAGATTTCACTACAAAACTAATGGGAGATCTTTTTCGTTTGCTACTGAAGCCGGCTGATAATTGTGTGAATAGCTGAACCTTCGCCGAGACGCCTGAACTTGCAAGGCTCCTGAGAATCCTGAAGTGCTCTCTTGCTAGCGCTTGTGCTTAAGGGATATTTGCAGCGCTATTTGGCAGCGCTTGTCATTCACTGCTCGCGTTTCCCGCTTCGCGGGAAACACTCGCTGTTTGTGGGCTTGTTGGCCGTCAAGGAGGCCAGGGAACATCAGCGCCCACAAGCCAACTGGGCGTAGAGAACCTCCCCGCCACGCCCCCCTCAGCTGGAACAAATTGCGCTGAGGCAGCGCTGAAGTGCGGAGATCTTTTTCGTTTGCTACTGAAGCCGGCTGATAATTGTGTGAATAGCTGAACCTTCGCCGAGACGCCTGAACTTGCAAGGCTCCTGAGAATCCTGAAGTGCTCTCTTGCTAGCGCTTGTGCTTAAGGGATATTTGCAGCGCTATTTGGCAGCGCTTGTCATTCACTGCTCGCGTTTCCCGCTTCGCGGGAAACACTCGCTGTTTGTGGGCTTGTTGGCCGTCAAGGAGGCCAGGGACCATCAGCGCCCACAAGCCAACTGGGCGTAGAGAACCTCCCCGCCACGCCCCCCTCAGCTGGAACAAATTGCGCTGAGGCAGCGCTGAAGTGCGGAGATCTTTTTCGTTTGCTACTGAAGCCGGCTGATAATTGTGTGAATAGCTGAACCTTCGCCGAGACGCCTGAACTTGCAAGGCTCCTGAGAATCCTGAAGTGCTCTATTGCTAGCGCTTGTGCTTAAGGGATATTTGCAGCGCTATTTGGCAGCGCTTGTCATTCACTGCTCGCGTTTCCCGCTTCGCGGGAAACACTCGCTGTTTGTGGGCTTGTTGGCCGTCAAGGAGGCCAGGGAACATCAGCGCCCACAAGCCAACTGGGCGTAGAGAACCTCCCCGCCACGCCCCCCTCAGCTGGAACAAATTGCGCTGAGGCAGCGCTGAAGTGCGGAGATCTTTTTCGTTTGCTACTGAAGCCGGCTGATAATTGTGTGAATAGCTGAACCTTCGCCGAGACGCCTGAACTTGCAAGGCTCCTGAGAATCCTGAAGTGCTCTCTTGCTAGCGCTTGTGCTTAAGGGATATTTGCAGCGCTATTTGGCAGCGCTTGTCATTCATTGCTCGCGTTTCCCGCTTCGCACTCGCTGTTTGTGGGCTTGTTGGCCGTCAAGGAGGCCAGGGAACATCAGCGCCCACAAGCCAACTGGGCGTAGAGAACCTCCCCGCCACGCCCCCCTCAGCTGGAACAAATTGCGCTGAGGCAGCGCTGAAGTGCGGAGATCTTTTTCGTTTGCTACTGAAGCCGGCTGATAATTGTGTGAATAGCTGAACCTTTGCCGAGACGCCTGAACTTGCAAGGCTCCTGAGAATCCTGAAGTGCTCTCTTGCTAGCGCTTGTGCTTAAGGGATATTTGCAGCGCTATTTGGCAGCGCTTGTCATTCACTGCTCGCGTTTCCCGCTTCGCGGGAAACACTCGCTGTTTGTGGGCTTGTTGGCCGTCAAGGAGGCCAGGGAACATCAGCGCCCACAAGCCAACTGGGCGTAGAGAACCTCCCCGCCACGCCCCCCTCAGCTGGAACAAATTGCGCTGAGGCAGCGCTGAAGTGCGGAGATCTTTTTCGTTTGCTACTGAAGCCGGCTGATAATTGTGTGAATAGCTGAACCTTCGCCGAGACGCCTGAACTTGCAAGGCTCCTGAGAATCCTGAAGTGCTCTCTTGCTAGCGCTTGTGCTTAAGGGATATTTGCAGCGCTATTTGGCAGCGCTTGTCATTCATTGCTCGCGTTTCCCGCTTCGCGGGAAACACTCGCTGTTTGTGGGCTTGTTGGCCGTCAAGGAGGCCAGGGAACATCAGCGCCCACAAGCCAACTGGGCGTAGAGAACCTCCCCGCCACGCCCCCCTCAGCTGGAACAAATTGCGCTGAGGCAGCGCTGAAGTGCGGAGATCTTTTTCGTTTGCTACTGAAGCCGGCTGATAATTGTGTGAATAGCTGAACCTTCGCCGAGACGCCTGAACTTGCAAGGCTCCTGAGAATCCTGAAGTGCTCTCTTGCTAGCGCTTGTGCTTAAGGGATATTTGCAGCGCTATTTGGCAGCGCTTGTCATTCACTGCTCGCGTTTCCCGCTTCGCGGGAAACACTCGCTGTTTGTGGGCTTGTTGGCCGTCAAGGAGGCCAGGGAACATCAGCGCCCACAAGCCAACTGGGCGTAGAGAACCTCCCCGCCACGCCCCCCTCAGCTGGAACAAATTGCGCTGAGGCAGCGCTGAAGTGCGGAGATCTTTTTCGTTTGCTACTGAAGCCGGCTGATAATTGTGTGAATAGCTGAACCTTCGCCGAGACGCCTGAACTTGCAAGGCTCCTGAGAATCCTGAAGTGCTCTCTTGCTAGCGCTTGTGCTTAAGGGATATTTGCAGCGCTATTTGGCAGCGCTTGTCATTCACTGCTCGCGTTTCCCGCTTCGCGGGAAACACTCGCTGTTTGTGGGCTTGTTGGCCGTCAAGGAGGCCAGGGAACATCAGCGCCCACAAGCCAACTGGGCGTAGAGAACCTCCCCGCCACGCCCCCCTCAGCTGGAACAAATTGCACTGAGGCAGCGCTGAAGTGCGGAGATCTTTTTCGTTTGCTACTGAAGCCGGCTGATAATTGTGTGAATAGCTGAACCTTCGCCGAGACGCCTGAACTTGCAAGGCTCCTGAGAATCCTGAAGTGCTCTCTTGCTAGCGCTTGTGCTTAAGGGATATTTGCAGCGCTATTTGGCAGCGCTTGTCATTCATTGCTCGCGTTTCCCGCTTCGCGGGAAACACTCGCTGTTTGTGGGCTTGTTGGCCGTCAAGGAGGCCAGGGAACATCAGCGCCCACAAGCCAACTGGGCGTAGAGAACCTCCCCGCCACGCCCCCCTCAGCTGGAACAAATTGCGCTGAGGCAGCGCTGAAGTGCGGAGATCTTTTTCGTTTGCTACTGAAGCCGGCTGATAATTGTGTGAATAGCTGAACCTTCGCCGAGACGCCTGAACTTGCAAGGTTCCTGAGAATCCTGAAGTGCTCTCTTGCTAGCGCTTGTGCTTAAGGGATATTTGCAGCGCTATTTGGCAGCGCTTGTCATTCACTGCTCGCGTTTCCCGCTTCGCGGGAAACACTCGCTGTTTGTGGGCTTGTTGGCCGTCAAGGAGGCCAGGGAACATCAGCGCCCACAAGCCAACTGGGCGTAGAGAACCTCCCCGCCACGCCCCCCTCAGCTGGAACAAATTGCGCTGAGGCAGCGCTGAAGTGCGGAGATCTTTTTCGTTTGCTACTGAAGCCGGCTGATAATTGTGTGAATAGCTGAACCTTCGCCGAGACGCCTGAACTTGCAAGGCTCCTGAGAATCCTGAAGTGCTCTCTTGCTAGCGCTTGTGCTTAAGGGATATTTGCAGCGCTATTTGGCAGCGCTTGTCATTCATTGCTCGCGTTTCCCGCTTCGCGGGAAACACTCGCTGTTTGTGGGCTTGTTGGCCGTCAAGGAGGCCAGGGAACATCAGCGCCCACAAGCCAACTGGGCGTAGAGAACCTCCCCGCCACGCCCCCCTCAGCTGGAACACATTGAGCTGAAGCACCGCGCATCGCGGGACGCGCGCGGGCGACGCCGGGCTAAGCCCGGGCAAAGGGCGGGCCCTCTGTGGCCCTCAGTGGCCGAGGTAGGCCGGGCTGGGCCCAGGTATTTTTATTTTTATTTCATACTTTTGTTGTCTGCACATCTTCGCTGCTCCTAATTGCAGCAAATATTCGAACAAAAAAAACACTGATGATCTGCAGACTGTAACTCTGTCATCTGCTACTGTGAACTTATCGGCTTCCTCCAGTATTCCAGTATTTATATTTTTATAAACTGTGTGTGTTGATATCTGCGATTGCCTATCAGGCGTAAGGGCTGGTTTCTCTAGAAGTATTATGTCTACAAAGAAATTACGTTCTGGGAAAGTTTTAAGGGACAAAGTAGAGGTGATACCTGAACCCGCACGCCTGAGGAAAAAGTCTGAAAATAGTGCGTTAGTGAAAGGTCAGATGCAGCTGGAACATATTTGGGAAAAATCAGGAAATAAACTCGCAAAAGACCCAATAATCTTAAAGTCTGCTTTTTCACCTCACTCGCAACCACAAACCAATGTGGAAATGGATTTAAACACTGACGTACTGGTTGAAATAAATAAATCTTTTTGTCCTCAAATGAATGATTTAAATTCCTTAGCTCATGATCATAATACTCTCATCGAAAGAGAAAAGGAGGAGGAAGACTTTGCTGCTACATCTATCTCCACTAGTATTGATCTCGAACTTTGTGGTCGATACATGGATAAGAAACCTTTTGTCCAGGTTGGGGATAGTAAAACTCCAAGTAGAGCAACTCCATCTGGAATGCTTTTATATAGCAGCACCCCATCAATCAAATCTCAAGATGATTTATTAATGCATAGTGATTTGAAGTCTCCTCAATTTAATTTATCAGGGATTTGTTCTTTTGTTCAATCTAGCTACCCAAAAAATGAGAAACCAATTTCTGAATCTCTGATAGCGCTTGAACAAATATTGTCTTCTATATTGTTACTCCTTGGTAAATTTGCTGTGAGTTCTGATTGTATTTTGTCATCTGTGTCTGAGATATTGAAGGAAATGTTGTCAAAAAAGGGTGCTAATGTTTCATTACCCCCCTCCGAACCTGTAGTTGAAAATGTTACATTACCCCCCACTGAACCTGCAGTTCGAACTGCGTCAAATTGTATCAATCTCTTGCAGGGTAATATCCCTATGAAATTGTCTGTAAAGGCAGACATCCATACACCTCTCAAGAGCCCTACCTTATCTGTCACTGGGCAGAGCAAACTCTTAAAGCCCATTGTCAAGGATGATAGCTTGGTAGAGATGGTACAAACGATCGAAAATGATCTTTTTCCCATCTTTAATCAGGAAAAAAAGGGCCCGGATGGATTGCCGGCTCAGACTAAAATCAGAAAAGAAAAATCAAAAGGGAAAAATAGGAAGTTATTACGTAAATATAAGAAAAAAAGGCCAAGGCAAATCATTTTTCAAAAAAACATAAGCCCTGAAGCGCGAGAGGAGGTAGGAAATGGGGAAAACCCACTACTGAATATCACCAACAATAAGGTAGCGGACGATGCATTTAATAAAGTATTGGAGGATAATATGGCGGGGGGCTGTACAAATGAGGTAATTCCATCTCATGTGTTACAAGCGCCACAACCCTTATCCGTGCTGGTTGACGCTACGGGAATTCCGCCGCAAGTGGTAAAAATATTAAATCCAATTGCATCTATTTTCCGGCCCCAACCTGATACTGCTAGTGGCTTAAATATTGAACCAGTAAAATGCGCAACGATATGTGTGGATACATTAACACTGGATTTTCTTCCGGTGTTTGATCAGGATGTAAAAATGAATAGGTCTTGGCTGCTTAACTGTTTTAAAGAGATGGATAGTCTAAAATTGATTTTGTCAAATGATATTGATTTAGTTCTTCCAATAAAATCAATTACTGGACAACGAACAAGAGTAACTTTCTACTCAAAAATAATTACTAATCTTGTTCTACAACAGGCGGAATTTTTCCAATGTAGAGGAATTGACGTATTACCTCATTGTAAGAAGGCCTTATCTATTGCCTCTAGAGATAGTATTGTTAATCCAGTATTTACACAGGATGATTATTACTTTGGTAATAAAGATCTAAAAATCTGGGTCTCAAAGGGCAAAAGAATGGTATCTCAGGCTCTGCCATTGCCTGATAATACAGATGTCCCTCTAATAGAAGACAATCAGATGTGGAACTGGTTGCCCGGGGTTTTATCTACTAATTCCGCGAGTAACCCACGACTCTTCCAACATCTTTAACAATAACTTAAAAATTGTCTCTTGGAACGCTGCTGGCATGTTTAATTCCCCTGAGAAATTTGACTTTTTATCTTCTTTAAACGTTGATGTAATATGTCTCCAGGAGACGTGGTGTAAAAATCTCCCCTATGTAGGGAAAGAGTTTTTTGTCCTGGAGGCTTCAGCAAAACCTTCAAAAAAAGGCCATGCGAAAGGTGGAATTGCTTGTCTTTTATCCACCTCTCTTCAATGGCAATATACACACTACTCAGACTCTAGTAATCTCTTTCAATCTATAACTATCAGTAACTTAGGCAATGTAGGCACGCGGTCTTCGTTTGTTATTTTAAATGTATACATCCCTCCCGAGGAATGTTTTAATTCAGTTATGAAGCGAATGTTTTCTTATGTAACAAAGCTATTGGAGGCTGAATATCCCCCCTATATACTGATGGTTGGAGACTTAAATAGTAAAATATCCAACTCTACTTTAGTTAAGTTCAGAAATAAACTTAAGGAAGAAGTATATAATATACCCCAAATGGCTTGGCCTACTAAAATAAAATCTAATAAAAGAGGTAAGATTCTCTTGGAGGAACTTAGCCTCTTAGAAGGGCTTATTATTAATGGTAGAATGCCCTCTGATAGTCCTGCCCATTATACACATGGCTCATACAGGGGTGAGTCTATTTTGGACTATGCCATTACGGACTATGAGTCGTTCCATTTGATTAGGGATATGGTGATCACTCATTCTATACTGAGTGATCATAAAATAATTAATTTAACTCTTTCACTAACCCTTCCTGAAACTAACTCTTGGTCCTTAAAGCATAGAGATCTTTCCATTGATTGAAGGTCGGGTAGATGTTTTTGGGGTCCCACTACCATGAAGGATGTACAAAGCCTCCTGGCTCAAACTTTACTAGAACTCGATCAGTGGGAGGGTACAGAATTCCTACAACTCGAAAACCTTATTAAAAAAGTTATTGGATTTGCCAAGAAAAAGGGAAACCCTAAAAGACCACATTTTTCTCCTAGTCCTCTACTTTTCCTGAATAGGGAGATAAATGCACTAATCAGGAAACAATATCTTAATAGATCTGAGGAAAATGAGTCTCTACTAGCCTTATTAAAACGTAGAAGAGTTAGATTGAGACTAAAATTGAAAAGAGAAAAAGAAGATTCTCTTTGGATTAGTTTGAGGGAGGCTATAACCTTTAATCGATCTAGAGAATTTTGGTCCATAATAAGGAAAGGCTGTGGTACCATAGTAACTGCCCGTCCTATAGCCATCTGCGAAGAAGTCTGGACAGTATTTGTAACTGCATTATATGCTCCAAATGAAGTACTGGAGGATATAGGTATGTTGGATTTAAATGGTATGCAAAAAATCATTCTCCCTACTGAAAAAACAATAGTTGCTGCGATAACGAGTATGCGCTCTACCGGAGCCATGGGTCCAGACGAACTGCCCATGTCAATCATTAAGCAGGATATCGCTACCTGGAGTAGGATTCTCCTCCCTATATTTCAGGCTTGCTTTTTAACAAGAACTGTCCCTGACTCCTGGAGGGGTAGTATATTAATTCCTATATTTAAAAAGGGGGATCGGGAGCTGCCATCTAATTATAGTCTAATAGCTTTATTAGATGCCATAGGAAAAATTTTCGCCAAATGTTTATTAATGTTAATTATGGAATGGGCAGAAATTAATAAGATTTTACCAATGGAACAAACTGGTTTCCGTGAAGAGCACGGAACGCTAGATAACCTGACATTATTGCAGGTGATCAGTGACAAGTATGTATGCATCCGTGATGGTGGCTTATATGCCGCATTCATTGACTTCTCCACGGCGTTTGACAAAGTGGACCGCCCATCGCTGTGGAGAAAATTGGCGGCATTGGGTATGCCAGGATACTTACTTGCATTGGTTCGTTCTCTGCATATGAACACATGGTGTAAGGTGCTACAAGGCGGCGAAGAGGGTCTTACATCATCCATCCCCTCCCAGAATGGCCTTAAACAAGGGTGTATACTGGCACCTATATTGTTTTCTTTATATATGGCCGACCTCCCAATTTTTATTTCATCTTGTGAGGGAGTGGCACCGAAAATTGGAGGGTCTGCTATATCTATCCTAATGTATGCAGACGATATTCTTGTCTTGGATTTGACCCCGAAGGGTTTATCTAATCGTCTGCTTGCATTGAATGAATTTGCTGTAGCACACCATATGAAAATTAATACATCAAAAAGTAAAATCATGTGTATCTTTGGTAAGAGAAAATGCAGATCTAGCAATTATAAGTGGTTTATTGGGGGGCAAAAACTCGACGTGGTTAAATCTTATCCTTTTTTAGGCAAAATAATATCAGCGAATCTTAGTGAGATTCCCCATATCGAACATAACTCTCGCAAAGCATTGACCCATGGTATGGGGTTATGTTCGTTATATAATGCCACTGGGAAGAGACACTTCTCACTCTTTCTGGAAGTTTTTAAAGCAAAAGTGCCAGCTACTCTTTTATATGGAATTGAATTAGTGGAGCTGAAATATTGGGGTTTCCTTCAAAAAATGGAAGGACGGGTACTTCGGAAAATTACATCGCTTAGTAATGCATGTTCTACTTCTTCATGCAGATTAGAATTCGGACTCCGAAGTTGCTGGACACAGGGACTGGTGGCCCTGGTAAGATGGGTAGCATGCTTGGCTAGAGGAAAACCTGGTACCCTAAGAGAACTTATTAAAAAGGAGTTACTGGGTAATCTTAATGATTTTTCCTCTCTACTAAAAAAATTTAGGAAAGCTGTGGCCCTGTTAGAGTTGGATGAGAGTACCCTATTCTTACTTACTCCCTCTGAACTTAAAGCTTCATTAAAAAGAGCTTCGTGGGAACTATGTTATAAGATGGATACCCTTGCCCAACCCAGATTATATGACAGGGAATCTCTGCTAGAAACATACACCCCCAAGCTGGCCCAACAATATTTGACCTGGAATATTCCTCATGGAGTCCGTAGGATATGGTACCTCCTACGACATGATTTGCTCCCTCTTAATTCACTCTTAGCAAAATGGTACGGGGGCTCCCCTATATGTAACTTCTGTAATGTCGCTGTACAAGATCGTAACCACGTCTTGTTTATCTGTCCTGCTTTACGCTCCTTACGATCTAAGTGGATTAAACCTATTTGTTTACAATTGGGAATTTCAAATGCTAAATTGTTTTTACATGCTCTTTACTGCCCTCCTAATGAACTGTTTTGTTGTAGAATTTTTAAATTTTTTAAAGGGTTCTTAAATATTTATTGAGGTTGCTGGGATGTTGCCGTGGTTCACTTTAAGAGCCGATTACTGTAGTATTTTGCTCTTTTGTCATTAATTATGTATGTTTATATATCTCTTTTTCTTTTATCTGTTACTATTGTATTATGGTGTATTTAATTTTTATGTGGCCCTCAGCGAGAGCCAAAACATAATAAATTTTTGACTTTGACTACAAAACTAAGGGGGGGAAGACCCTATCCTTTCTGTCCTCTAAAGTTTGGAATGTAATGCCCAAGGACTTGAGATGCCTGGATCAGGAAAACCTGTTCAAGAAACAATTAAAGACCTGGATTTTCAACCTTTCCGATGAGTTTGTAATGGCTTCCATCTAGCTCCTGTAATTGTATCACTCACTGTCTTCTAGCGCCAGGATGCTCCTTTTGGAGCGATAGCCGCGCTCTATAAATACACAATACAAAATACAAATACAAAATACATTTGGTCACATTAAAAGTTCATCTACCACGCAAATAACTAGCACACAGACGTTCACTACGCATACCATTTCATCATACATTTTTCATTATTGGTTTTATTCGCAATTTACACTTGCAGTCTTGTTTTAACCACCAATGTTGGAGAACACTGTAAATAAAAGTGTACATTATGAACTAAATGTTATATTTCACCCAGTTTAAAAAAATACCACCAAGATGGCGGATCTCGATAATTGAAAGGGTCACATTAGTAATGTTGTAAAAAAAATGTCAATTTAGATTAGTGGTTCAGTCATACTTTAAATGAGCAAAAGAAAAATCAAAAATCATTTCCAGAACATATTTTATATTTAATAGTGGTTATACTCCTATAACACCGATCATAAAGTCGCCCAGCCTCCATTTTGTGTGCTTTGTGCTTCAACACAGCCGGAGTTTCATTCACAGAGTTTACAGTGCCACCTACTGATGAAAGTAAGTGACATAATCAAATTGATTGCAATTAACTATAATCCCTAATACACTGAAAAAGAAAATTCATATATATATATATATATACTTCCCAGAATGCACTGTCTCATTTGAGCCTCCCATCGGTGGGTGTGTTGCATATAAAATGGAGAAGTGGGTCGGTGGTTGCGCACACCGCTTCCGTTAAAGCCCCTGAAGAGAAGCATATGGAGCTTCGAAACGCGTCGGGCGGATCCCGTACGGAGCGGCATCTACGAGTGGATCCCCGTCCTCACCTATACATAAACCAAGCTGCTGTTCGCGTGCTACTCAAAGGTGGACACCTTCGAGCTTTGATTTATACGCGGCCTTCCAGCCGCGGAGTATGCACCACCCCGGTACCCTGGGGGTCACGAAAGTGAAGCAGCAGTCGTACTTGGAATCGAGGACGGGCCCACTTGTGGAGTCCATACAGGACTTGATTGTGTGCTTCCCGGACCACACTTCCCAGAATGCACAGTCTCATTTGAGCCTCCCATCGGTGGGTGTGTTGCATATAAAATGGAGAAGTGGGTCGGTGGTTGCGCACACCGCTTCCGTTAAAGCCCCTGAAGAGAAGCATATGGAGCTTCGAAACGCGTCGGGCGGATCCCGTACGGAGCGGCATCTACGAGTGGATCCCCGTCCTCACCTATACATAAACCAAGCTGCTGTTCGCGTGCTACTCAAAGGTGGACACCTTCGAGCTTTGATTTATACGCGGCCGTCCAGCCGCGGAGTATGCACCACCCCGGTACCCTGGGGGTCACGAAAGTGAAGCAGCAGTCGTACTTGGAATCGAGGACGGGCCCACTTGTGGAGTCCATACAGGACTTGATTGTGTGCTTCCCGGACCACACTTCCCAGAATGCACAGTCTCATTTGAGCCTCCCATCGGTGGGTGTGTTGCATATAAAATGGAGAAGTGGGTCGGTGGTTGCGCACACCGCTTCCGTTAAAGCCCCTGAAGAGAAGCATATGGAGCTTCGAAACGCGTCGGGCGGATCCCGTACGGAGCGGCATCTACGAGTGGATCCCCGTCCTCACCTATACATAAACCAAGCTGCTGTTCGCGTGCTACTCAAAGGTGGACACCTTTGAGCTTTGATTTATACGCGGCCGTCCAGACGCGGAGTATGCACCACCCCGGTACCCTGGGGGTCACGAAAGTGAAGCAGCAGTCATACTTGGAATCGAGGACGGGCCCACTTGTGGAGTCCATACAGGACTTGATTGTGTGCTTCCCGGACCACACTTCCCAGAATGCACAGTCTCATTTGAGCCTCCCATCGGTGGGTGTGTTGCATATAAAATGGAGAAGTGGGTCGGTGGTTGCGCACACCGCTTCCGTTAAAGCCCCTGAAGAGAAGCATATGGAGCTTCGAAACGCGTCGGGCGGATCCCGTACGGAGCGGCATCTACGAGTGGATCCCCGTCCTCACCTATACATAAACCAAGCTGCTGTTCGCGTGCTACTCAAAGGTGGACACCTTCGAGCTTTGATATATATATATATATATATATTATTTTTTTTTATTTGTAATTTTTAGGTTTAATTATACTTAACCCCCCAGTGCCTCTAAACCCCCTGTATTCTGTTCTGAGAGTATATAATCATTAATACAACATATATATTACTATTCAATTAATTAATATGTTAATAATACATCATTTTAAATACACTTTTTCATCCATTATTATTGTTTACCCATTTAAAATAATAAGGTGAAAGGGTTCTCAAAGAGTAACACTGCCACCTACTGATACATTCTGTGGTAAAGTCTTGTGATGTAAAGACTAGTGTGCCAACAGTCATTTTGTTGTAAAACAAAATTCATTGTAATTGCAGTACGATGTTAAAGGCTGTTCCCCCTCCATCCTCCTCCAGCATTGTTGCTGGTCCTGTTTACCTCTCGCCTGTTGTTGCTTCAACCGTCCAGCCCCTCTCACATGCTCCCCCAATGTTGTTCACGCCCTCCCACCCGAAAAAAATCACCCAAAAGTAATACCAACGGGTTTCAAGATTATACAACAATGCAAATGACACTGCACTCCCTGCTCTGCATGGCGTTTTTGACGTTGTCTTCATGTGGGGCCAACCCAGCAAACGTTAGCTCAAACATAAAAATACTGATACTTTTTTTGTGAAAGCAGAGAAAAATCCTTTATTAACGAAACTGATCACTTCCGTTCGTGGTCACTGCTGGCGGTTTCATAGCACTTTTTTCTAACTTTCAGCCATTCTGCTGTACACCATGGCTAAAATAAACTGACATATAGCTCTCTCATTGGCAACACCTATTGGCTTTCCCAATGTTTTTTACTGTTATAAACTATACACATTTCATGAACTAGGACAGGGTGTTGATGTTTCCTAAAATTAAAAAATATCCTTATTGTGCATTTTTGAGTGTCTCTATTCATGGTGAAAAATTATTTGAAACCTACTAACAACAAATAATCCTTTGAAGTCTTACAGGACAACCTCAACATCATCTCCTACGCCGACGACACCCAGCTGATCCTCTCCCTCACCAACGACCCCGCCACCGCCACAGGCAACCTTCACGAAGGGATGAAAGAGGTAGCCGAATGGATGAAGAACAGCCGCCTGAAACTGAACTCGGACAAGACGGAAGTCCTCATCCTGGGATCTTCACCCTCCGCCTGGGACGACTCCTGGTGGCCCTCCGCCCTAGGCAACGCACCCAAACCAACAGACCACGCACGCAACCTGGGCTTCATCCTGGACTCCTCCCTCTCCATGACCGGACAAGTCAACGCCGTCTCCTCGTCGTGCTTCAACATCCTGCGCATGCTACGTAAGATCTTCCGGTGGATCCCCACCGAGACAAGGAAGACAGTCACCCAGGCCCTCGTCACCAGCCGCCTGGACTACGGCAACGCCCTCTACGCCGGAACCACCGCCAAACTCCAGAAGAGACCCCAGCGGATCCAGAACGCCTCAGCACGACTCATCCTGGACATCCCCCGTCGCAACCACATCTCCAGACACCTGAAAGACCTGCACTGGCTCCCGGTCTACAAGAGAATCACCTTCCGCCTCCTCACCCACGCACACAAAGCCCTACACAACGAAGGCCCAGGATACCTCAACAACCGCCTCAACTTCTACGCTCCCAAACGCCAGCTTCGATCGACCGGCCTCGCCCTCGCCACCGTCCCCCGCATCCGAAGAGCCACCACAGGGGGAAGGTCCTTCTCCTACCTCGCCGCCAAGACCTGGAACTCCCTCCCGACCCACCTCCGCCTAACCCAGGACCACCTCGCCTTCAGGAAGCAGCTCAAGACCTGGCTGTTTGAGCAGTAGCGGACACCCTCCCCTAGCGCCTTGAGACCCCCCGGGTGAGTAGTGCGCTATATAAATGCTTTGATTGATTGATTGATTGATTGTTACCCAGAACAGATCATCCTCATGGAATGCATAGGTAGATTATGGCTACAGTCCTCTGGGATGCCCGTCTCTAGCTAATAAGTTTGCATTGTCTCTGTACTCGCAGAGAATTTAGAAAACTAAATTGCAGGCTGTATTTTGTATGGGGTTACAAAAACATATCACGGCCTGCAGGGCAATCTTGCCTCAATGCTGTATAATCTGCATTCAATGCAAAGCAACAAGTAACCATTGAAGTTTCTGAAGAATATAGATCGCATCCGAATGTGTTCCAACTGATCTCCTTGCTGCGTGATTTTTTTCTCCAAGTCAACAATAATGAGTCACAGCAGTATTAAGTGGGAGCCAGGAATGGCCCTCACAATGGTGGCTTAATGCTTCTTCTCTAAAAAAGGATACAGTTGTTTGAGGAGGAAGCACCAATAGAAACGGCTGTCCTTCAAAAAGTAGTTGGTTTGTCCCTCCAAATAGCGTTTTTGGGTCAATAGGACTCCCTAGATTTTTGTCCTTCAGTGAGATGTTAATACAAATTTCCCCCAATAAAATATAACTGTATAGATTTTAATTTTTTTATACAGACAGCCTAAGGTTGAACAGACCTATTGTTTGCAATATAATTAGTGTTCTTTAGATCAGACCTTTGTTCATGATTGGAGGACTTTGCTGTCTACCTCACTTCCTTGCTCCTGATTAGATTGCTTTCCTCTCTATTCTTATGTTTATCATGCCCAGAAGTAATTCAATTTCACATTTTACTTACTGCTTGACTGGTATCGTTGCACTGCTGACGATGCTTGCATTAGGGAACTACTTTTTTCTTTTTTTTAGCACTTCATGGGAGGGCATGTGTTTTCTTGCTCTCCCTCACATTGCCACTCAGCTTTATTGGTGGCCTTTTTCAAAAATACTATCATGTTCAGTGCTATAACAGAGAGGGATATGATGATTTGAGTGTCATCTGCTTATAAATGCTACTAATAAAATATTGTGTAGGAGTTGGGGAACACCGAGGAACCCCATACTGCATCTCTGTAGGGTGGCAAGCAAGACTTTCCCAACACATAACCTGAGCTACCCTATTGTCTAGGGGAAAAAGCTAACTAGCGTGGGCATGCTCATCAATTCTTAATACCACAATCAACCTTTCCAATAGAAGGTCTTGTATGTGGTATTGGAAGCAAAGGAAAGGTGCAGCAGCATAAGACGGTCTGCTTTTCCCTTATTCACTACCTCTAGTAGCTGCTCACTGACATCAAGCATAACCTAAACCCCATTTGCCTGAAGAATTCAATTTGATGGGAAATGTTAGATGCCACCGTTTAAAAAAACATTTTGCTTAAAATGTAGCTCCAGCCTCATAAAAGGTGTGTATGGCTAGCTTGATGGGCTGGGCATCCTGGGTTCCCTTTGCATGAGTGGCGCATTTCTTAGTAATAGGAGCCTTGATTGAGAAAAGAACCAACTGCCAGTGTAAGATACACTCGGATGTGGAAGGTGCAGGCTTCTTGAAGAAATAGTATTTTCTTTAAGTCCGGGTTAAAATGTTGCCTAATTGGAATCCATACACCATCAGATAGTTTTTTGTGTGGGTACTTATGGTGCCAGATGAGCACTTAGCAGTTGTCATTTATGTGTAAATAAAAGTGCTCAGCGATCGATCCCTGCTTTCAGGCAGGCAATGTTGTAACTTCAATGAAGATACTTTTGAGGCTGAACAGACAGTCCACAAAAAGGTATCTCATCGCCACTACTTCCGCCATGCCCATCACTCTACACATCACTTTTTAACATACCTGAAATGCCTATCAGAGTGGCTATGTCTGACGATGACTAGTACACAGATGTGTAGGGGAAGGAAGTGCCTAGCTCAAATAAATCAAGAGCGGATTAGCGGGATGGGTGCATCATTTGGTGACAGGTGCACCAACAGCAGCTCCGATTGACTCCCCAACTGATGACATCTACAAATTTCATATCTTGGTGGAAAGAGCTGAAAAAAGATGTGACCTTCCTGCTGCAGTCAGGCAGAATTACTTTTTTATATGACTTAAAAGTCGGCATGGAGACAAGTAAGTGCTATTCCTCTGGTGTATCACATTTGGCAGGGGACCATTAAGTTGATTCAGACCCCAGCCACAGTTACCACAATAGTTCCTAGTCTGGACCCAAAAAAATGTAAAGTTCCAGACAGTTCACCACGTTGTCTCTTATGTCACCCAAAGCCAGACTCTGTTGTAATGCTGGCTGCTCAATGTCAATCATGAAATCCTATGATTCCATGCTCTGTTCCATCAGATAGGGCAGTTCATAGATAGGGAAGGTCGTAAAATTGGATATGTCTCAACAGTAGCGGCAATGCCCATCTGAGTTGCAAATGACTGTCAGATGTGGTCATATAAAGCCCCATATCCTGATATGTTACTAGAACATAGAAGCAAGAGATCAAGGCTATTTTTCAAGAAGGTGAACAGGCTTCCACAGTACTCACTGGGTCGACTATGGATGTAGAAAATATTGGCTTTCATTAGCTAGCTGGAATGGTGGTCCTCAGAAGGCAGGTGTAGTTAAAAGCCACTTCATTTAGGCCAGAAGTTTAAAAAAATCGTGGACATGCGGTTTTATTGGGGGCTGCTATTCAGGTAGCATGTTGACGTTGCACTCCAAAACATTAAAGCTGATACTAAAGCCACCTGATCATTAAAGACATTGCAGAAACCACAGGCACAATCTTTTTGAGGTACAGGAAAACAATACTGATACCGTGGGTCACACCAGCCTTACTGATTGCCATCATACCAATCTCAACAGTATCAGCAATAGCATATCCCTCATCAGCAATATTAGATTTGGGGGTCTCTAGTTGGCACAGGTAGGTACTTGTGACAAATAGGGACCCCCGCCTCTAGTCAGGGTATGGGGATACTGTTGGGTTCCATTCCATGTGTTCTGTAAAGAACTTTCCGATATGAAGTTCTAGAAGGGGGAGAATGGCAGTTGGTAAGGACACAGGAGGCAGTACAGTTGGATGCTCCATGTCCTGCTGGGAAATAAAGAATAATACTTAGGACTTACCTGCTGTCAAGGTCCTTCTTTTCATTGGCAACGGGGTTCCCAGCAAGACGTCCACGCGTGCAGGTTCCTGAAGGTTTTACCGCATATCAAATTCTGGAATCATCTGCAGAACGACCATGGAACAACGAGGATCCACAAGAAGAGTATTGTGCTGATTGTATTGTAAGAATCTGCTGGTTTTGTTGTGCTCAATCATCGGAAAAAGGTACGTTTCATTTTTAAGAAATAGCGCTCGTGTTGAGTCTCACGCTTCTGACTGTGCGCATTCAACTGAGCGTGCTACATATGTCAGCTAACGTGCATTCCAGCTTCCTGAGATTTGCGTTCCACATATGTCACTGTGCGTCTCAACCAAGACGTAATTGGCGCCTAGGTGCTGCCATTTTTATTCACAACACATACTCTGTTACTTGGCAACCGCATCAATCTTCTTGGAGTTTATTTTGCTGCCTTTAACCAGTGTATCTTACAGTGACAGCGATTCGCACGCTAATAATTGGACTATTGATGAAGCAAGGTGAAGAACAAGATTTTGTTCAAACTTGTGAAGTTAATCTCCCATAACAGTAATTAAATTAATAAGCTTGTGGTGAAATTACTAATCAACTTAGTTTAAGAATACATTCATCAATACACGTGGGATAAACTAATGTGCTTTATGTTGCAAACGCAAAAAAAAATAAACTAACCTTGTCTATTGTCTTTGTCAGTATTAAATGCGGCTGTTTAACTAATGGCATGTGCTTATTTTGTGTGCTTATGTTATGTCTTTTCTGTGACGAAAGCTCATGGAGTTCGTGCAGTTCCTAAAGGAAAAGTAATTATAATGCTGCCTGATTGTGCTTTTTGCTAGATAACATAATTAACAGGATTAATTAGTAAAGGGTGGGTAACCGAATGGGTCTCAATTCTTTAATTAATTGATGTCTTGTGTTTGTTTAATAATAGTTTCCAAAGTAAGGCCTAAAGGTGGTTCAGAAAACATGGCTGACAGAGCTGCAGACGCAAAAGCTTGTCCAGAGTGGAGTCTTTGCACATGCGTAGCTGTGAAGATTTTTACTGCACTGTCATCGTTAATTGAAAGAACAATTCTTTGGTTGAGTTGAACGTGCTCATGGAGAAAAGGCTCAAGGACAGGAACTTAAAGTGTCTGCCAAGGCTAGGAAGTAAATGTTCGAAACTCGAGGAAAAGTTACTTTCTTGAGGAAGCTGAAAGATGTGGAAGTGAAAGACAATAGGGCTTATGTGAAGCCTGGACTTGGTCAAGAATCGGAGATAACCTAATGTATTTTATCATGGACTGACACAGGACAGCCAATGAAAAGCTTGGATTTGCTTAAAAGAATGTAAAATGTAGAAAGTTTAGCTAGAAAGAAAGGTATAAAATCTGGCACTATGAGCAGGGAAAAAACTCTTACTTTTCCGATTCCTGAATGACGTGACATGCTGTTGGACTTTTTGCGCACGTAAGGACAGCAGACTTTAAATGATATTTCCTTTCTAGGTGAAGTGAGAAATAGACAGGGAAATAGATTTAGGGAATGGAAACTGTTATTCTGCTAATATTTCAAGTTTCTGAGCTTGCTTTGAAAATGTCAGTTTATTAATTCATTTCCTTATTAAAATGCTGCTTTCTTAATTGCATATAAAATAAAGATTCTAAAACGTAAATGCTATGCTATATCAGCGCCAGGATACCCGCTGGGTGACAGCTGCGCTTAATAAGCATTAAAATACATACAAATACATACATACATTTTCTTTATGAAAAATAAGTTAATAAAATTAGATTTGAAAAGACAAGCTGGTCTTGTTTATTCATGGACTAGTTTCCATCAGATGATCCAATCGCCTTAGTGGTCTGATTAATAGATAATAAATGTTTAAAGCCATGGTGAAAATAGATAAACTGCAGCTGTAAATAATAATGTAAATAAAATGTGAGTAGTATTGATTAATCATACCACCTGATTCAGTTGCTCAAAAATTGTCTCATTGGTATTATGGGCCTTTATATGTGTTTCATGATTAATGGTGAGTGTCGAGACAGTTTTTCAACCAGAGCGCTGGATCAATTTCTTGGTAGCAGAGTTAGGGTTTCTATGGTAACTAGCATTTTACATGGTAATACATAGGATTGATGTCTAAAACATGTTAAGTTTGTTCAGTTGTTATATGTAGTCGAAAGGTTTTTTCCAGCAGTGTGAAAATTCCTGGTTTGTGCCGGCATGAGAAGTGTGACAGGTGAAGTTACACAGTGCATTTGTTCTGTTTCAAAATAGTGGTATCGCCGTATATCACAAGTGTTGTGGTCGTACAACACAAGTTTAGGGATTTTAGGTGTGTAAGGTAAAATGCATAGTGAGGATTGTCTATGAAATTGTAGCTTTCGAGTATAGGGACTTCTGTCCTGTTTTAAAACTCATTGTGAAAAGAGTAGTAGAATTTATCTAAACTTGAGTGAAGGGTAAGGAAGCGTCGTCTATCTTACTGGCGAGTGAGGATTTCTATTAGTGGGTTAAAGTCCTACTAAAGATTTATGTATGCATGGTTAGGGATTTTTCTGTATGAATGTGCGTAAATGAATTTGTAATGTACGATCGAGTGAAACTCTGAATTGTCTCTAAGGAGGTGTAAAATACCTCTGTATGTGCATTTAGAGAGAAACGAGTTCGTTATTACCTGCTAGAAGGATAAAGAGCCTTACTTTATTGACGAATTTAAATATTCTGTGAAAATAGTGTTGTCTATTTCACGTGAAAAGAATACTTGAATGTTTGGGAAAGCTATCACTTTATTTTAGTGAAACAGACAAATGGTTTGTTTTTGTGGAGTTATTAACTGAATTCAATTGAAAGATTTGTAAAAATAGCGCTGTGAGAATTTTTTGTAAAGGAGATGTCAGTTTAAGGAGTGGAGTGAGGGATAGAGCAGCTGCAGCGGTAGCATACGTCACAAATGTCGCGCTGTGATTGGCTAACATACGTCACAGTATTCGCACATAGATTGGTTAATGTGACTAAGGCAAGCTAACAGCTGATTGGCTCATCCTGAAAAACAGTAATTCTATTGGTTGTGCAAAATAGTGACGAAGCTTAACTTGATTGGTTTGTTGGAACGTTTCGCGCACGGATTGGTTGGTGTTGTGGAATAACAAGGAAGTTGTTACGATTTTTTCCGAAGTAAGGAAAATTGTTTAAAAAAATGGATTATTATTACATAAAGGAGAAAAAGAAGCTTTCATGGTTTCAGAAATTGAAAAACAAAATTAAACCTGACAAGAAAATTTCAACGCGAGGTGGAAGATTACTTCATAAGTACAAAACAACAAAACACCTGCAGCCTATATGTTGGGTGAATATGGATATCATACTTGTCTTTGGATTGAGAATTGGATGAAGTATACTGAAAATGATGGTGTATTAGCATGGCCGGTAGATGGATCATTTAACATAGCAGTTTAAAAAAATTTAAGAGAAAAAAATGATGAAACTCGTACCAAAGCCTAGACCTACTCAAATTGAAGCTTTAGTTGAATGGGAGGATGAAATGTTTGAATTAGGACGAGAGAGTGGAGGAATATTAAGGGGAACAGGATTAGGTCTTGATAGAGAAACACATGAGGATAGAATGCGTCGATGGAGAAGTGCAGACATGTGTAAAGGCTTGTACCCGGTGAGACTAATTGATGAGGTAACTGGACAAAAGAAAAAGAAAAATAGTGAAGAAAGTGATTCAGAGGATGCGGTATTAGAAGAAATTTATACTAGAAAACCGTCACCTTATCATCCAGTTTGTTCATGGACTTCTCCAAGTGCCCCTCCAAGAGAAATTATTGATGAGACATCTCCTAAAACAAATCCGAAAAATAGAAATACACCTGAAAGAGTAGAAACAAGACGTAATTCAAATATATCAGGAGAAAATAGAAATTATACTGAAACCCCGGTTCAAAGAAATGAAACTCCAAGAATTGAAAAAAGAACAGAAAGGTATGAGGAATTACCAAATACCTCAGAATATATTCGTTCTATGAATGAATTAATACAGCAGTTAACTAAAAGCATGGAAGCAGTAACAGTACCTGTAACGATTGGACCGGTTCTTCCAGTATTTGATCAAAAGGAAATTAGACATTCAGCTTTAACTGTTCCATTAAATTCAGAAATACAGAAAGTGACTGAAAAATGTTATTCAGACTTGTCTGAAATACATTGAGAGAAAATAATGATGCCTGATTTAACTTTTAATCAAAGTTTGTCATGTAAAACTCCATCTGGAGCAGAATCTGACTCTGGAACTCCGGAAAAGAGTCTGAGTAAAATAGATTTAACACAAATCCCGGAATGTAAATTACTTGATGTTCCAAAATTGAAAGCAGATTTAGAGGAATTAATAATTGGAACGATTGGAATTGAAAGATTGAAAGCGTATCAGGATGATGAATTATTATTTATTTGCAAAAGCATAACATGGAAAAAAAAACAAATATGATCAATTAGAGGATATAGCTTTTGAATTAGAAGTAGATTTAAGTAAGCAGAAGAATTTGCAGGAAACATATAGGGTGGATTTCTCTGAATAAGATATTGAAAATATGAATACCACAGGAAGAATAACTCATATAAAAGACTTAATTGTGATTTTGAGAAAATGGGGTGAATTAAGTAAATGGAGAACGAAATGGGCAAAGAAAAGAGATGAAGACAGAACAAGTTTAGCTTTTCCTATCAGAGAAAAGGAAAAAGTAGTAAATGAGTTTCCAATGAGAGAAATACCGGGAGGAGGGTATGTGCATGTCCCATGGACAAGACCTGACATTTTACTGTTTACAAATGATTTTCCTCGATTAAGAGAAAAACCTGTAGAATGGTATCGACAGGTAGACAGATTTGTGAAAGTTTCAAAAGTTTTGTGGATTGATCCTGATGGATTCTTTGACATAGTTGTCCCATCAGATCTTTGGACAGAATGTAAAACTACTATAAATTGGCCTAGAGAAGAATACCCTCGAGATAAAGTAACAGGTGCTCCTTCACCAGAGGTAATGAGAAAGTACGAACAGGTAATTGTGTTTTTGAAAAACAAGATTCCCCCAAAAGAGATAGATTGGGTTAAAATAGATAGAACAAACCAAGAGCCAAAGGAATCAGTACATTCATTTTATGAAAGATTACTGCTGGTATTTAAACAATATAGTGGTTATGAACATTTAAGTGAAAAAGACATGAGCCATTTTATATACAGATTTGTATATGGCTTGAGACCTGAAATTAGTGAAATGGTAAGAACTGGAATAGTTGGTTGCAATCACACACAGTAGATGACATCTTGAGAAAGCAAAATACTGTAGTGAGGAAATAGATGCTAAACAAAAGAAGTTAAAAGAAAAGGCTATGTGGGCACAGGTAAAAGTGGCAGAACAACAAATAGCAACTTTAGAAAATAAAAATGTTGATCAGAATCAAGGGAAATTTAAAAGTAATTATAATAAACCAAAATTGATGGGAAATATAGAAAAGTTAAAACAGAAACTCCCATGTTTTAAATGTGGCGAATTTGGACACTGGAAGCGTGAATGCAAGAATCCGCCCAGAAATTATTTAGAAACTGCATAATTAAATCCACAGATGCAGAATGAGATAAATCAGCAGCAACAGCTACAGCGACAGGTAGTGATTCAGCAAAGTCAGTTACCACAACCGCCACTTCCAAACTGTGTAAATGTGCAGAGATACAGTGCAGAAACAGGATTCAGCGGAGGTGAACAGGTAAACAGATCGCCAAGAGTGAATGTGTCTCAACAATATTGGTTGAAAGAAGATGGAGGGAGTGAATCTGAAGAATACTTCTGATGGTGCCTGAGAGAGGAGGAAGAGTGTGTGCTTGGAGCCACTCTTGAGGTAGATCAATCTGGTCCATTTGTAAATGGTAAAGTGAATGATGTAGAAATTACTTTCCTAGTGGATACAGGTGCTACCCGTTCTACTGTTAGATCAGTGGAAATAGAAAACCTTCCTCTCTCTGGAGATAAAATCCAAGTAGTAGGTGTAGCTAATCAGCAAATAAAAACAGATTTAACTGAATCAGTTGAAGTTGAAATAGGTAAATTTAAAGACATGCATAGATTTGTAGTTTGTGATAGCAGTCCTGTAAATCTATTAGGTAGGGATATCTTGTGTAAAATGAATTGTGCAATATATTGCTCATCGGATGGTATAGAGATTCAAACTCCAGAAGAAGATGGGCTTTACAAATTAACAATGTCAATGGTTGAGGCAGAAGAAAGTAAATTATTTCCTGTGTTTGATAAGAATAATCTACCTGAAGAATTAAAAGACACAGTGAATGTAAAAATTTGGGATTTCACTGGAGATGAAATGGGTTTGAAGAAAAATGTAGATCCAGTAAAAATATCAGTAAAACAAGGAGCAGATTATCCAAACATTCCTCAGTATAAAATGAAAGCAGAAGTGATCGAAGGTGTTACTCCTGTAATAGACAAATTCATAAAACAAGGTGTTCTAAAAGAAATTGAGAGTAGTCCATGTAATTCACCTATTATGGGAATTAAAAAGCCAAACGGAACTTTCACGATTGTTCAAGACCTGAGAAAGGTTAATAAAATTGTTGTTCCATGTTGCCCAGTTGTACCAAATCCAGCGGTAATTTTATATCAGATTCTGCACGATGCAGAACGGTATACGGTTATTGATTTGTGTAATGCATTCTTTACTGTTCGATTGCATCCAGAAAGCCAACAAATTTTTGCGTTCCGGTTCAAAGAGCGTATTCTAGCATGGTGTAGAATCCCTCAAGGGTACACTGAAAGTCCATCTAATTTTAATCAATTGTTAAAGAAATCATTGGAAAATCTAGATTTACCTGGAAAATCTACGTTAGTGCAGTATATTGATGACCTCCTTGTGGCTGCAAAAACGAGATAATTGTGTAACAGATACCATTACTCTTTTAAATCATCTGGCAGATGAGGGACATAAAGTATCTCCTGCAAAATTACAGTTTTGCAAACAAGAAGTAAAATATCTTGGTCACAGAATTGCAAAGGGAATCAGACAAGTGACAACAGAAAGAATAAAAATGATTCAAGCAATGCAACCTCCAAAAACACAGAGACAGGTTAGAATGTTTCTAGGAATGGTAGGTTATTGTCGCCAATGGATTAGTGGGTTTTCAGTAATCGCAAAGCCACTGCAGAGACTGACAAAAGCAGACATAAAAGACCCAATTAGCCTAACAAAAACTGAATTAGAAGCTTTTGAACAGTTAAAGAAAAGTTTGTGTGAAGCTCCAGCATTAGAAATGCCTGATTATGAAAAAGAATTTGAGCTGTATTGCAGAGAAAGAGAAGGATGTGCATTAACAGTTCTGATTCAAAGACATGGAAGACTGAGAAAGCCAATAGCATATTTCTCAGCTGTTCTTGACCCTGTTGCAAAAGCATTACCAGGTTGCTTAAAAGCAGTAGCTGCAACAAGTGTAAGTTTGGAACAAAGTGAAGGAATAATAATGGGATTTCCTGTAAAAGTATATGTACCACACTCAGTTGAAATTCTCCTCACTAGAAGCAGAACACAACATTTGACAAATAATAGGCTAACAAAATATGAAAAGGTTATCCTTGGCTCGGACAATGTTTCAATTGCGAGATGTGTGAATTTAAATCCTTCCACATTATTACCTGACACTACTGAAACAGAAATCAGGGATGAGGTTGATCATGAATGCCTGGATGTATTAGAATATTGCACTAAACCAAGACAAGACATAAAAGATGTCCCATTAGCTGAATCAGATTATGTTTTATTTGTTGATGGTTCATGTTTAAGAACAGATGAAGGTGTTCTGAGTGCAGCATATTCAGTATGTACAGTTGCAGATGTAATTGAAGCTTCCTGTCTCAAAGGAATTCGTTCAGCTCAAGTAGCAGAATTAATTGCTTTGATTCGTGCATGTGAATTGGGAAAAGAGTTAAAAATTACCAAAGTGACTGATAGTCAATATGGTTATGGTGTAGTCCATGACTATGGCCAGCTCTGGTCTTAACCGCTTCCGTGCGGCGCGAATTCCCCGCCCATGCTGACTCCGCCTTGCGCGGGCGGAGTCATGACGGAACGGTTCCGTAATGAGCACAGCTCAACCGACGCTCATGACGGAACCGTTCCGTCATGAGCATGGAAGGGGTTGAAGAGGTTATTTAACTTCTGCGGGATCACCAATAAGAAATGCTCAGTTGATTAAAAGATTGATTGATGGAATTCAGCTATCAGAAAAAATTGCAGTAGTAAAGTGCACAGCACATAAAAAAGGTGAGGATTACATAACAAAAGGAAACTCATATGCTGACTCAATAGCAACATTCTGTGCAAAACAAAATGTGTCTATTAATCAGGAAAAAGAAAATGAACATGTTTTGAACTCACTTATGCTGACATCTGTAGTTGAGACTTGGCAGGGAGTAAAACAGTTGCAAGATGAGGCAAATGATGAGGAGAAAAACACATGGTTAAAAGCAGGATGCAGACAGAGAGAAGAAGATGAGGTTTGGGTTCACAAAGATGACAGACCAGTAATGCCAGATAGTATGATTTCTGACATGGCACGCATGTACCATGGTCCAGGACATATTGGTAGAGATTCAATGATTAGATTATTCAGACAAATATGGTACAATCCAAAATTCAGAATAATTGCAGAGTCCTTTTGTCAGAGGTGTCTTATCTGCCAACAGATCAATCCAAACAGAAAAACTGTTGTGAGCATGGGAACCATAGGACGGGAGGGTGGTCCATTTACCAGAATACAGCTTGACTTCATTGACATGCCACCTCACACCACACTCAGATATGTCTTGGTGATAATCTGTTTGTTTTCGAGATGGGTAGAAGCATTCCCAACAAGTCACAATGATTCAATTACTGTGGCAAAATTGCTTTTGAGAGAAATCATACCAAGGTATGGATTTCCAGTGACGGTCGAGACAGATCGTGGCACACATTTTGAAAACAGATTGCTAAAATTGATTTGTGAAGCACTGGATATAAAGCAAAAATTACATTGTGCTTACAGACCAGAAGCATCAGGTGTTGTTGAGCAAGTGAATGGTACAATAAAAACAGAATTGCAAAGATGTGCTTAGCAACAGGAATGAAGTGGACAGATGCGCTTCCACTTGTTTTGATGTCTTTGAGAAGCATTCCAGATAGAAAAACAGGTTTGAGTCCACATGAGATACTAATGGGCAGGGTTATGAGGCAAGCATTTGTTCCAGTTGATAAACTGTTGAGCATTAATGATAGCGTCATTATGGATTACTGCAAAAATCTATCTGATGTGGTGACTTCTGTGTTCCATCAGGTGGGAACTGAAGTAATTACAAAAGAGAAAGAACAAGCTCATGATCTGTTACCAGGAGACTGGGTAAGGACAAAAGTACATCGAAGAAGAAATTGCCTAGTACCAAGGTGGCAGAAGGCAAGACAGGTGATATTAGTCACAACAAATGCAGTAAAGTAAAGTGTAGGGGATTGAAGAGATGGATTCATGCTAGCCACACCATACGTGTACCAGCACCTAAGAATCCTGACGAAGGTGAAACAACAGCTGATTCAGATTCAGAAGAAGAACCTGAAAGAAATCCAGATCCTGAAGATCGACAAGAAAGTCGACATCTGGGAAATTCAAATGTGAATGAAGCATTGAATGAAGAAAATGAAGAAATTGTGATACAAGATTCTGAAGAAAATGAAAATGATGAAGATCTGCTAGATCAAAAAGCAGAAAAGGAAACTGAACAAGAAGTGATTCAAGATCAGGAGAGTATTGAAAAGCAGATTGGAAGCTCTGGAAGAAGGCACGAAAATTCTGAAACTGGAGAATTGGAAGTAATTGAGGAAGAAGGAGAAGAAGAAATTCCAAGTACCAGCTATAAGGATGTTGTTCCTAACAGAGTGAAACTGCCGAGTAAAGAAGTACTTGAATCTAAAGAAGAATCTGATACAATAAAACTGATTATTAATGAATCGGCTGATAATACAGAAAGTGAAGCAGATGATAGTGGAGATGAATCAAAAGTGAAAAGATCAAGGAAAAGAGCTTGGAGAGTGGAGTATAATTTAGCAGAACCGAAAAGGAAATTAACAAGAAAAGGAGATAATTGGCCAAATGAAAACGAAGGATTAAAATTTAAATTAGTGAATAAAGCAAAAGAGCAGGTGAATGAGATCACAAGTCAAAAGGAAGAAGACTCAAATAAGAAAAAACAAGCAGGAAAGAAAATAGAAGTGATAAAAAGCAGAGCAAAAAGAGTAATAAAGCAAAATCAGAAGTACAAATCACCTGAGTGGACCTATATTATAATTCCACCAGTAGTAGAAGTAAATAGTAGTCAAGGAAATTTAGATGATGCAAGTGATAATGATTGATTTTGTTCATTAGGTGACACAAGGTTGAAGAAATTGTGCTAGGTGACACAAGGTCGAAGAAATTGTGTTAGCTGGAAAACACATTGATGTATGACATAAGGTCGAAGAAAAGCTGTTAGAAAAAAAAAGGGGAGTATATTTAGTAATTTTTCATTTTTCATTTTTTTTAAGGCTCTTGTTTGAAAGTAAAGATGCCTTCTATTAATAATAATTCGAGATGCTCAATTTTCAAAAGATGTTGCAAATTGTCTTCAATATGTGTAATCTTGATAATTTTAGTTTGGTTAATTTTAGCTGTCATTTTTCCTTTTGGAATAGATAAAGAGATGTATAAAACTAACATGACTAGTAAAGTTGTGGTTAATCATGATAAAGTTGATAAGACTGATAAAATTATTGTACATAAACCACAGATTCATCAAGATAGATCTGTGGGAGATTTTTCTAGTAATACCTTTTCAAGACTTTTATCTGAATATGTTAAGGTGATGGACGCAAAAGATTGCTACATTTGTGTGAAGTTACCTACTTCTGTGTCTGAAGGTGTTACGTATAATATGCTTCCTCTTATTTATGGCATAACATGTAGTGTGATAGCTAGTTTGTTTTTATCAAACTGGACGTTTGGAACATTATTATTATTCAGATTTTGATGAGATTTTTGCAAACTTAAAAGTTGAAGATAGCTTGAATAAAGTGAAATATGCTAAACAGATGAGGGAATTTTTCCTAGTGACTAGTGAACTCACTTATGAGTACGCTTTTAGAAATAAATTTAACATGTAAATTGAGAACAGAAGAGAAGACGTTCTTAAATATGGTGGAAGAGAGAAGGGCAATTTACAAGCGAAAGCAGATGATGAAACATATTAAGTCTATAATTTCGGCAGATGGAAGATGAAAAGCTTAATGTAAAGAAATGAAAATGTTGCAATTCACATAGATAAACCTGTTAGTGGAAAATTTTGTATAAGAAGAGATAATACTTTGTTTGATAATTATTTTGTAGGTGCAAGTCAATGTGAAGACACTTATCGTATTACAGGGGGTTGGGGATTTAAAGGAGGCAAAGATCCAATTTTTCCTGGAATTTATTTTGTTTGTGGGAATAAGGCTTATTACAATCTCCCAGACCATTGGTATGGGACATGTTATGTAGGTTTAGTTTTTCCAAAAATGTTTCATGTAGATAGAAATGCAAAAGGTTCATTTGAAATTGGCAATCACCTGAATAGATTTAGAAGGGAAAGCTTTTCAGAAATAATGGGAAACATATTTGGTGCATTAATACCTATGGTAGGAATAACCCTGAATGCAAACAAAATCAGAAAAATGTCTACAATTGTTGATAGATTGTCAACAGACACTGCAAGTGGATTTCAATTAGTGAATACAGAGCTTGTTGCTATGAGAACTATGGTGATGCAAAATCGTCTTGCTCTTGACATTTTGCTGGCAAAAGAGGGTGAAGTCTGTGGAATTTTGCATGTTCAAAATTGTTGTACTTACATACCTGACAAAAGTCAGAATATAGAAATGTATATAAAAAATATTACTGAATTACATAATGAAGTTGAACCTTTAGAAGACGAAAGTTTTTCAGAACGTTTAAGTAAAAGATTTGCAGCAATTAAACACTGGTTTCAAGAGATTGGTAATTCAATTATTGGTAAAATAGTTTTTCCTTTAATAGTCATAGCTATAGTGATACTTTTGTTAAAAATTAGTTGCATGATACACAAGAGAAGAAAACATGTAATAGAAAAGAAAATTATTTGTAAATTAAGAAAAGAAAAAGAAATAGAATTAGAAGAGTTTCGGAGAACTCAATATGAAAAATGCAGAAAAACAGATGAATCTAAAGTTTAGAAATACTAATATTAAGAAAGTCCAAAACATGTTCAAGGGTTGAAAATTTATAAATTTTGGGTATTATTTGGTGATTTAGAAATCACCAGATGAGGGAGTTGATGAAGCAAGGTGAAGAACAAGATTTTGTTCAAACTTGTGATGTTAATCTCCCATAACAGTAATTAAATTAATAAGCTTGTGGTGAAATTACTAATCAACTTAGTTTAAGAATACATTCATCAATACACGTGGGCTAAACTAATGTGCTTTATGTTGCAAACGCAAAGAAAAAATAATAAACTAACCTTGTCTATTGTCTTTGTCAGTATTAAATGCGGCTGTTTAATTAATGGCATGTGCTTATTTTGTGTGCTTATGTTATCTTTTCGGTGACGAAAGCTCATGGAGTTCGTGCAGTTCCTAAAGGAAAAGTAATTATAATGCTGCCTGATTGTGCTTTTTGCTAGGTAACATAATTAACAGGATAAATTAGCAAAGGGTGGGTAACAGAATGGGTCTCAATGCTTTAATTAATTGATGTCTTGTGTTTGTTTAATAATAGTTTCCAAAGTAAGGCCTAAAGGTGGTTCAGAAAACATGGCTGACAGAGCTGCAGACGCAAAAGCTTGTCCAGAGTGGAGTCTTTGCACATGCGTAGCTGTGAAGATTTTTACTGCACTGTCATCGTTAATTGAAAGAACAATTCTTTGGGTGAGTTGAACGTGCTCATGGAGAAAAGGCTCAAGGACAGGAACTTAAAGTGTCTGCCAAGGCTAGGAAGTAAATGTTCGAAACTCGAGGAAAAGTTACTTTCTTGAGGAAGCTGAAAGATGTGGAAGTGAAAGACAATAGGGCTTATGTGAAGCCTGGACTTGGTCAAGAATCGGAGATAACCTAATGTATTTTATCATGGACTGGCTCAGGACAGCCAATGAAAAGCTTGGATTTGCTTAAAAGAATGTAAAATGTAGAAAGTTTAGCTAGAAAGAAAGGTATAAAATCTGGCACTATGAGCAGGGAAAAAACTCTTACTTTTCCGATTCCTGAATGACGTGACATGCTGTTGGACTTTTTGCGCACGTAAGGACAGCAGACTTTAAATTATATTTCCTTTCTAGGTGAAGTGAGAAATAGACAGGGAAATAGATTTAGGGAATGGAAACTGTTATTCTGCTAATATTTCAAGTTTCTGAGCTTGCTTTGAAAATGTCAGTTTATTAATTCATTTCCTTATTAAAATGCTGCTTTCTTAATTGCATATAAAATAAAGATTCTAAAACGTAAATGCTATTTTCTTTATGAAAAGTAAGTTAATAAAATTAGATTTGAAAAGACAAGCTGGTCTTGTTTATTCATGGACTAGTTTCCATCAGATGATCCAATCGCCTTAGTGGTCTGATTATTAGATAATAAATGTTTAAAGCCATGGTGAAAATAGATAAACTGCAGTTGTAAATAATAATGTAAATAAAATGTGAGTAGTTTTGATTAATCATACCACTTAATTCAGTTGCTCAAAAATTGTCTCATTGGTATTATGGGCCTTTATATGTGTTTCATGAGTAATGGTGCTTATCGAGGTGATAGGTAGCGTTAGTGAGACAGTTTTTCAACCAGAGCGCTGGATCACTATCATACATATAACGCGCATCTTGCAGCGACACCGATGCGCTCGCTAACAATTTAAATAACATACATATTAAGCGCATTTTACAGCATTAGCGATGCACACGCTTATAATTTGAACTCACAAGAGAATTCATCTTTTCACAGCAATGTGCTCGTCGATTAGCTTCACAGCGACGCGCTCGCTGAATTTCTACATTTAAATGCTTACATATTTATTACATGTTTCCTATTCATGTTAGTATTATTTTATCGTACATTATTATTATATCATTTCTTCACTACATTCCATTGTTCAAAGAGTTGTTACAATAGTGTGTTGTTTAACAGTAGTGTGCAGATTTGCCAACTAATACAATTTTATGCCATTTTCACAAGCAATTTTTAACTGTGTTGCATTTGCATTGCTGTTTATAATTATTATTATAATCTGTTGTATTATACATTAATTATATTCAATATGCAAGTCTTTAACAGCTCCTCCAGCTTTTTCACCAAATCCAGCTTCTCCTGAATTAGATTGGGAGAAGTGGAAAGAAAGTTTTGAAGCATATTTAGATGCTCTGGATGGTGATTCGTTCACACATAAAAACGCCGCCCGACTGAGCAAGGAGGATGCAGAGCGAAGACGCCGAGGCTGCTGCTGCTCTCTTCTCCCGGCTCTTGGCCCCTGGCAACTGTTACAGGCCCACGGCTTCCCTGCCCCTTCTTTCCCTTGGCCTCGGAGGGGCACGGAGTGGCCGAGGGAGCCCGTGGGGTCAGCGGCCGCAGTGAGCAGAGGAGAGCAGAGAGGAGCCGGGAAACAGCAGCACGACCAGGAGAGATCTGGGGCCTCAGTGTTAACCTCAGACCGGCCACGGCAGCATGAGTGCATAGAGTGCACATAGAGTGTGCGGTGAGTCATGTGCACAAAGGAGTGTGCACCAAGGAGCGAGCGCGGCCGCAATTAACTGTTGCCGCAGAGTGCGAGCCCGATGAACTCATGGAGGCGTGCAGCCCGCACTCACCAGTGTGCACTGCTCGCCCCCCACCCTCCGCTTGCCCTGCTTACTCTGACTGAAAGTGGCACTGCTCCAGCTCTGGATACTACTCTTGACTAGCCGGTCCAGTCTGTGCTTTGCGCTCACCCCAACCGCTAGTTGTGAGTAGTGAGCAGGGCACAGGAGGCGGGGAACACAGGATTCCTGTCCAGCACAGCCTAGAAAAAAAAAACATTCAGCCAACAAACTGACCCATCTATCCCAAATGACATCAAACAAAACTCCGGACAATTGGAAAAGTAGAAAAGGAGGAGTGATCAAGCAAAGTGCTACCACTCACAAGATGTGCAAAACCTTGATATTTAAAGAACATAGATACGGGGTATATAGCTGAAAATCGACATACAAATTACCATACAAACTTGGTGACAGGATTGCACGAGAAAACCAAAGACAAGCTCACGCACAACAGGGGAGGGAAATGACGAAGAGCAGACCAGGCATCAAAATACGTAAAACCAGGGTCGGTTCTGGCACCAGCATCAAGAAAAAGTCGGATAAGGTGGCCCAAGCGCAATTAGAGTCTACCCCTATCGTGCATTTCACATTATATTCAAATCCCAACTTAAAAAGCAAGGGAATCTGCCAATACTTTATGCCAAAACTGACTGGACAAAGAACCTTGGGGAATGGAGAGCCCGACGCCAATACACCAAAACAGGAGAAACAACAAGCTAAAGACACAATGCGACAGGAATCAAAAATACAGAGCATTGACATACTGGACGATGGGAACTATTCTTCCTCCCGGAATAATGGAGCAGACCCCTGTACATCCCCGGAAAGGAGACAAGACGTATTAGGGCAAGATAACCCGGAAATCCTGGAAATATCTTCAGTATCTGAGCCATTTGATAGGAGGCAAGATGTACCGGGCCAGGAAACCCAGAAGTCCTGGAAATATCATCAGCTTTTGGGTCCCCAAATAAGGTTAAACTGCAGATGTATGGGGAGAGCCCGGTGACCCCACAGGTAGCTGGCAGAGGATCTCATTACAAACTGTCCCAGTCACCGTATCTATCAGCAATCAAACTCCTCACCTTCAACCAAAGCTTAATTTTGCAGGGAGCGGAGCTTAAAGAGAATAGCTATCTGGTGGTACAAAATCCCCATCAATTAACTGTAGAAACAAAGAGCACAACCCAAAGTGGCTCTTACCAACAAAACAATTTGTTATTGTTAATAAACTCCACATTGTCGACGGCCATCAAGGCTCTTACTTGGCAAACACAAAAACTTGAAATTCAAATGGACACAATGCAGGCAATTACAACAGCTATGATCAACATAGAAGGGAAAATCGATATATTGGCAGGACATTTGGAGTTGTTACAGCTGTAGACAACTGCTGGGTGTTCTTGTTTGCCAATAGTCGAGAAGTTTAGCTCTCTTCCAGAAGTTTTAACATCAATAATATCAGAGCTAAAGGAAAGACAATTGAAGTTTACAGATCAACCAAAACAAAACATAGCTGAAAGAGCACTAAATCACGCAAAACATAATGGTATCAACGCCACAACAGGGGCTGATAGCCCCCTCATTTTGTTACATCAAACAACGAAGAGCGTGAACCACATCCCAAGACTAGAAGTCAAGTCTTTCATGGACAATAATATTCAAGGTAGCAAACTCAATTTAGGGCCGGACACACCTCCGACATCGACGCAGTTGGCGTTAGTAATGCGCCAAAATACACCCAACCACTAGGAACCGGTGACGGGCAAGACTGTCCATAGCAACTTTAACCATTCAGTTAACTCGCAAGAAGCCACAGAACCTGCCAAAGTATTATCAAGGAGAGAAAAAAAACGCTTGAAGAAGCAAGCAAAAAATAATATACAACGGCTGGGCCTGGCTACATCACACGGCAGCCAGAGTCAAAAAACTAACCCAAAGAAGGCCCGTGCACAAAGCCTTCCGGAGTCTCAGAAATATTATCATATATTTCAAAAGTTTAGACCAGGAAAAGATCAGCCAAACAAAATACCGCCATTGAAACTAATTACAAATACAAATTGTGACAATAATCAGCTAAATCAATCATTGGCTATCAAATTAACCACAAGCACAAATCTCGATGCTGGTCATATTTTCAAGCACAAAGAGCAGCCTATTGGAATCCTAAATGAGCCCAAACCTTCACTAAACATAGATAGCGGGGAGCGCCACCTTTTTGAACAGCACTTAGAAAATCAAGAACTGGTTGCATCACCACAGGCTAGGGGCAGAGAAAGGATATCCTTCCCTTTAGCTGAAAACCTCGGGACATGGGGGAATAAGGCCAGACTAGACGACAACAGAGTAACCACAACAACGGTTCAAAGTTTGGAAACACAACCTCCTGCTGGCGGCCAAAGGGTTCAAGTGCAAATGGAGACGGAGAACAACATCATAATTTTCTCACCTGAATATATATCTTGTGGAAGCTCCGACACATTAATCAGATCTAATATTTTACAAATCTTCCGATACATCCCAGAGCTCTCTTTTATTGTGACTGAAGACCTTATTCAAGTCCAATTCAAGGTTCTAGGGAGTAACACAACAAGAGAGTCAACAATATCAAAACGGAAAAATAATTCAATAGTCTACAAAATCATGCCAGAAAGAGATCAATTTGCGAAATGGGGGATCAGTATATACATACCAAAAGAGGAAAAGTACCCGCATATGTTAGGAGGCGGTTCAAACGACAAAAAGACAACAACCCCAAGAAAGACCATCTTAAGAGGGACAAAACCAATTCCCCACACGTCATCGTTTCTTAACTTAAGAATACATCTTTCACCAAACCTCAACCAAACAGAAAGAGGACAAATTGACCAATCTAGAAAGTCCCAAAATGGAACCATAATGACCCGTACATGCATAAAACCAAATTGCTCCTAGCACAATAAGGAACGATCGTTTGGGGAGTCAAATGATCACTACTATAAAAGTCATCTCATGGAACAGGTACAGATTAAAAACTACGTTGCAAAATAGAGCTGCATTTGAATTCTTACAGTCTGGGGATCTGTTGTGTCTCCAAGAAACCTGGTTACTTGCTCCAGTGGTCATTCCAGGCTTTGTAGAATTCCAACAACCCGCAAAAAAGTACAATATATTTGGCAGGCCATCTGGGGGCTTATCCATATACATACGAATTGGCTGTAACATAAAAGCTAAAACCGTGTTAAACACGGATTACGTTCAAGCTATCTACTTGCAGGGATTTCAATTGGAAGGCCATCTATTTACAATTCTCCTATTGAATATTTACTTTAATTGTAAAGATAAACCAAGATACTCCTAGATGAGGGCCATGGTAGACAGACTTGAAGACTTGCTTAGTAACCACTCAAACAGCGGGATCATATTGGCTGGGGACTTCAACACCCAGAATCTGGGGAAAGTAAAAGATGCATCACTGCACATGGCTCTCGCTGGGACTTTATTAAACATCTTTTTAAACACTTACAGATTAAGGTCAACGCACAACCCACAACTTACCAACTATGCCACGAATAACGCTTCACAGGGGAAGACCAAACCCTCAATTGATTATATCTTTATGTGCAATTGCCTGTATGAACAAGCTGGAGAACTCCGCAATCCAGTGCTTCAGACCAGTGATCATTTTCCATTAGCCATAGCCATCTCGCTGCAAACAGCCAGTCTTTTGAATATTCCCCTCTTAGGCCACTCTAAAGGAGAGGAAATACATGTACTCCCGAGAAGGCTAAAATGGAATAAAATAGATACAACTGGCTTGTCAAAGTGGAAAAGCAATTGGCCCGCACTCGCTAAAGACTTTACAGCTGGCAATATATGTGAGAATTGGACCAACTTGGCGCCAGAACTGTATCGCCTTTTGTCAGGCAAAAGACCACACCAGCAGCAAGACTCTGTAGAAAAGGTGTGCTGCAAAACTCAACCAAGATGTGAAAAAATCGCACAAAGCAAGCGGGACTTAAGACAAGCCAACCGTGAACATACGAGAGAGGGTAACGATAAAACACTTCAAAACCGGTTGTTAGCAAGAAAAGCTCACAGGAAAAACCTATGGGCTCACAAAAGTCAATTGCAAGACTCACAATGGCTGCATATCTTTAGCCTGTTGATGCCAAACAGACAGGCTGAATTCTGGTCATATATCAATAGGCTGTCCAGCCACGGGCAAGACTGGCGCAATGGGGTTGCCAGCCACACATGGGTTTCCTATGTGACTACACTGTACTGTAATGTTCCGGACCACAGATCAGTAAACCATCAAAGAGATTCTACCAACACCAGTTCAATTAACCCCCGTATAATGACCACGGAGGAAGCTCCTGAAACTCTAGACCCAGGCCCTCGGGTGACACTAATATTAAAAAATATTAGAAAGGATGGGGCCCCGGGACCCAATGGTCTGCCTGGATGCCTCTTTAAAGAAGACAGTGATTTCTGGGGAACTTTACTTACTCCACTTTATCAGTTCTCCCTGAATAACTCAATGGTGTCTGAAGCCTGGAAAGGCTCCCTGCTTCAACCGATACACCAAAGGGGGGACACTGGGGATCCAACTAATTATAAGTTGATAGCCCTCTTTGATATTGAGGCAAAAGGATATGCAAGCCTCTTCCTGCAAGACCTGCAAAATTGGGGTAACGAGAATGAAATTCTTCCAGTATATCAGTCCGGTTTCAGGTCAGGAGTTTCAACACTAGACAACATCATAGCCCTCGCCTATCTGGTAGAACAGCCCACCCAGGAAAACCAGCTTCCACTCTTTGCATGCTTCGTGGATTATTTCACAGCATTCTATGGAGTCAACAGGAATTTGCTGTGGAGAAAAAAATTAAAAGATTGGGGGATTCCGACTACCCTGCTGAAAGCAATTATTGCTCTCTATACCGGAACTTGGGTACGCGTGAAGGTATCGACGAACGCAGTAGCCAAAAAAATCGACACATACAGAGGTTTAAAACAAGGGTGTGTACTGGCACCCTTGCTTTTTAATCTCTACACTGCCGACCTTGGCAAAACAATATCTAAAGCCAATCTGGTACCCCCGAAAACTGGATCTACTAGACTGTTTCTACTGCAGTATGCAGACGACATGGTGCTCATGGACCATACCAAAACGGGCATGCACCAAACACTGAATGCATTAAGCATCTATAACGACGAACACGATTTAAGAGCAAACGCAGGGAAAACAAAGGTAGTAATTTGCGGGAAGTATGCAAATAAACTAAAAATAAAATGGAGAATAGGTAACCTGAAAATAGCAACAACAACCAAATACAATTACCTAGGGGTTTGGATTATGAGCAGTGGGAAATCAGCAGCATACACTGCATCCATGGAATAAAAAGCTAAGGCAGTGACATACGCCCTTTGCAAATTAAACTCCAAACTAAGTAGCCCGACAACTGGACCCATTAGAAAGGTTATAAAAGCTAAGCTACTCCCTTCAATTACATATGGCCAACTAGCATTCCCTGCGGCATCAATCAACATCATGGAGCGTGCCAATTGCCGGGCATTTAAGCAGATCTTCCATATACCTGCTCATGCTCGAAACATCTTGGTACGGCTTGAATTTGGGCTAAACAAACAGTGCTATGAACACTGGGCGTTGATTGTTCGGTACTATCGAGGGGTCTGTGCTGCCCCCTCAAACACAATGAAGGCAATCTTGAAGGAAATTTTTATGAAAAGTAACAACTCGTGGGCCAACGGCCTTCTAACTGCTTGCACTGAATTGCCCCTTGACATGTCCAATTGGCAGGATTTTATTTATCAACCTGGAATTTTAAAAACCATTTTAAAGAAACAAGTTAGACTACTATCGAAGGAAGTGGACATGAAGGAACTAGAGTCCTCTAGTAGCAACATCAGTCTACTAGCCAGTTCCTTTCACGATAAACTGAGTCAGCCATACCTTGACTCCACCTTGAACAAGTCTATTTTAAAGCAAATTCTGTCTGTGAGATTGATGGTATTACCGATAAAAGACATCAACGGGCGTTGGAAAACACTAGAGTTGGTTACTACTTGTAGATTGTGCCATCAGTACGAGGAATCCATGACCCATATGATCTGCTTATGCCATCGCTTGTATTATGCATGTCGCACTTTACTGAAACCCCTCTTTTTAAAATATGGGATACGCACCTGCACAGACGCTATGAAACTCCTCTTCAAGATGGAGATGCCAATGGAATTAGCAAGATTAGCGAAATTTGCACATACTACACAATGACTCAGTCAAAGACTAGAAACAGTAGTTTTAACCCACGTTTCATTGCTGTAATTATGAGAATGGCTCAGAAATGATTATGTTTTAGATATGTTTAACAGTCTTGTTAAATGAAATGACCATGCTTATTTATGATCGAACCCAACCAGTTTCCTTTTGTAACAATTTTAATTAATTGAAGCAATAAACAAAATACAAATACGCACATAAAAAGAAGTTAGCAATTTTAAGACATTGTCTTGGATCTGAAGGTCGCACCATCCTTAAACATACCACGAAAATTGTAGTTTTATTAAGTGGTGGCAAAGGTAGTGGTGAAGGTGAAGATGAATATGCCACGGCAATTAAATCTCTGGATAATAGATTTAAGGCCTGTAAGAATATAACATTAGAAAGACACAAATTTAGGAAAAGAGCACAGCACACGGGTGAATCTGCTACTACCTATGTTGGAGCATTACGCATTCTAGCTGAATCTTGAGACTACAAAACTTTTGAAGAAGAAATGATAAGAGATCAGTTAGTAGAGAAACCTAACAGTAAAAAAGTACAAAAGGCTCTGCTTAACAAACCAAACTTATCTCTACAAAAAGCATTAGAGATTGCGGTGAGAATTGAGAGCACGTCTTCTCATTTAGAACAGATATCTATTTCAAGTTCGGATAATCAGGCTCAGCCTCAAGCTGTTTCTGCCATTAAAAGCAAATCAAATTCTTCTTCAAAAGATAAACAAAAAGTAAAAAGAGATGGACGTGTTAATCCTGAACTTAACTCAAGATTTTCCAAACCTTGGGAATGTTATCGTTGTGGGAGTGGTTCTCATCTTGGAAATGCAAGATTTTGTCCTGCACTCAACAAAACTTGTACTAAATGTCAAAAGAAAGGCCATTTCGCAAGTGTCTGCAGGTCTAAATTTAAACCATCATTTGGAAAACCAAGTACATCAAGTGAAGAGGATCAAATCTGCATATTATCTACTCCTCAGGAAAATGGTGTTGTAGCTGCTGTAGAAACTGAATCCAGACGTCCCATAGGCACTTTAAGTGTCAATGGTATTGAAATCAAAGTTTTAGCGGAGTCAGGATCGCCTTTCACTCTTATATCAGAAAAAGTGTGGGAGGATTTGTTCAAAAGTCATGGTCATACATTAAGACGCTCTATTGTTAAGCCTGTTGCATATGGAGGGAAAAACATAGATGTTATAGGCAAATTTGATGCTAATTTAGGATTCAAAGGGAATTGTTTATGTAGCCAAGGATGACACATGTTTATTGAGTTGGAAAGATCAAGGTAATTTAGGAATAATTTTAGATCTCAACAATCCTGAACAAGTTATACTCAAGAAAGACTTAATTTCAATATATGCTCTTGGAAATGCGCCTTGGCTGGCTAGTCACCCTGAAGTTTTTAATGATAAGCTTTGTTCAATTAAAGGCTTCATGCATAAATTTAAATTGAAGGATGGGAGTAAACCTGTTATCCATAAAGTTGGGAGAGTACCATTAGCACTACGTGAAGAACTTATAAAAAAATTAGAAAAACTCTGTGCCAATGATATAATAGAACCCATAGAATCTTCTGATTGGGTTTCGCCAATTGTTTTGGCACGCAAAGCTAATGGTTCCCTTCGGATGTGTGTGGATCTTCGCGAACTAAATCGCAACATCTGGATAGATCAGTACCCATTGCCCAACATAATTGAAATGACTAGCACTCTTAAAAACAGCAAAACATTTAGTTTGCTTGATATGACATCAGCCTTTCATCAGGTTGATTTACGTCCAGATTCACGTCATTAAACTGCCTTCATCACTCCTGAAGGATAATTCCAATTTAAACGCATGCCATTTGGACTTGCGTCTGCTTCGGCAGTTTTTCAGATAATTGTTGAGAGCATGTTTATGAATATTCCTGGAGTGATGGCGTTTCAAGATGACGTGCTGGTGTATGCTTCTGATCAGGGTCAACATGACGTGACTTTAGAAAAAGTTTTTGGAATTTTGAAAGAAAAAGGTATCACTCTAAGTGTAGAAAAATGTAAGATGAATGTAGCCTCTGTAGATTATTTAGGGTATAACATTTCGGAATTTGGAGTTGAACCTAAAGCTAGTTTTATCAAGGCCATAGAAGATTTTAGTACTCCTATTGACAAAGACCAATTAAGATCCTTCATGGGGTTAATCGCATTTTATGCCAGATTTGTCCCTAATTGTTCTTCAAAAATATTCCACATGAGGAATACTCTTAAGAATGTTTTTATTTTTAAATGGTGCAATGAGTGTAATAAGGAATTCCAAAAAATCAAATATGAAATTGCACATGCAATTCCTCTTAAACCCTTCAACATCAATGATGAGACCATACTTATGACAGATGCCAGTCTTAAAGGTCTGGTTGCGGTGCTTATGCAACGAAGAGAAGGAAGAGAAGAAGTAGTGGCATTTGCATTTAGAAGCCTTAAAGGTGCAGAAGCCACTAACTCTGTAATCGAACGTGAGTCTCTAGCATGTTGGTGGGGCATTGTTCACTTCAAACATTATCTATGGGGTTCCAAATTTACTGTTAGAGTTGACCACAAACCCTTGGTACAACTTTTTATAACTAAGGGTGCAGAAAAAGCAACACCTCCTATTGCCAAATGGCAATATAGATTGTTGGAACACAATTTTGTTGTTGAGTATGTTCCAGGGAAGAAAAACATTATAGCAGATTGTTTATCTAGATTACCAAGTGAGAATAATGATTTTAGAAATGTTGATGATAGTGAGTTATTTTGTTTTGCCATTTCTGAATCTTTTGGGGCGATTTCAGAAAATGAATGGAGGTATTCTTACTCTCGTGATGAGAACATAAAAAAAGTGATGGAAATGATTCGCACTGGATGGTGGAATCAGTCTTCCTTGGATGATTCTCTTAACAGGTTTAAACACGTTTTTGAAGAATTATCAGTAATTAATGATTTTTTATTTCGCTCCAATTCTCTTGTAGTTCCGATAGACATGAGAAACAAAATACTCAATTTAACCCATAAAGGACACATAGGTATACGAGCCATGAAGACAAGAATTAGAGAACAATTTTGGTGGCCTGGCTTCGATAAGCAGGTGGAACACATTGTGAGAGATTGTTTGCACTGTGCAATTAATGTTAAGAGTCAAGTCACCATTCCAAGTCCCATTCAAGCTGTAGAAGTGCCTTCGAAACCTTGGTCTAAGATAGCTATTGATATCATAGGTCCTTTAAAACTTTCTGATCATGGTATCACAGAATATGGAACAGTTGTAATTGATTATTATAGTTGTTGGCCTGAATTAAAGTTCGTAAAAGATCCTACTACGTCTAGCATTATAGAATTTTTAGAATTTCTTTTTGCTAGAGATGGTATGCCAGATGAAATTGTATCTGACAACGGTAGTCAATTCACATCCGCGGAGTTTGAGGAGGTTTTGAAATTTTTAGACATTAAACATACTAAGTCATCTTTGTATCATCCTAGAAGTAATGGCCTTGTGGAAAGGTTTAATAGGGCGATTAAAGAGAATATTCAACTTTCCAAAGCCAGTAAACTTAAGTGCAAAAAATAACTTAAAAATTTGTTATGGGCTGTTCGTACCACACCTAACTCTGACACTGATGTTTCTCCCTTTATTTTGCTAAGAGGAAGAGTTCCATCTACCAAATTGTTAAGAGGATGGATCGGTGCATTTAGTGTACCTATAACTAAATTGGAAGAAGTTGATAAAAAGAGAAGGGAAGCTCAAAATAAATACATACAGTCTAGCACAAGACATCTCATGGTAAAAGTAGGAGATTTAGTGTGAGTTAAGTGTTCAAGAATTTTACCTAAAGGTTTATCAAAGTTTTCTCATCCTCAACTTGTGGTAAGAGTTATTAAAAATGCTGTGCAATTGGGAGATGGTAAGTGGTGGAATAAAAACAAGTTATCTATTTTTAATTCCCCGAAATCATCTTGTATGAATCAATCCAAATGTGAAAATCAATCTACTACCAGTATTAATCAAAATGTTTTTAATCAAAATGTCACTGGTCAGTACATACACAGGTGTGAGCCCTCTGTTAGGTCTACTAGATTACCAAATAAGTTTCGTGATTATTTGATGTATCAGTAACTGTTATATATCAATCAGATTATTTAATGTGGTTGTTGAAATATTTCATTTTCTGTTTGTATTGTGAAAAATGTTCTTATTGATTTTTGTTTTTGTTTTAAATTTTTGTTTACTTTTCTATTGTAAAAGGGGAAGATGTGTTGGGTTCCATTTTATGTGTTCTGTAAAGAACTTTCCAATATGAAGTTCTAGAAGGGGGAGAATGGCAGTTGGTAAGGACACAGGAGGCAGTACAGTTGAATGCTCCATGTCCTGCTAGGAAATAAAGAATAATTCTGTCAAGGGCAAGTACCTGGAATTCCAGATTTCCGTAGGAACGCCTGGCTGAAGACGAGATGCTAATTTCCCAACTCCCTTTCACCACTGAACCAGATTTCTCTGAACCCAGAGGCGAGAGGGAAAGGGGAAGTGGATGACAAACAGAGAGACAGACACACTGGTGACTTCCTTCTTCTTCAGAATATGGTTGTTCACCTGTAAGAGTTAACAAACCATTATTACATTCTCACAACATTGGAATTAACTAAAATTTACTTTACGCTAACCCCTAGTGTTACCTGACTGAGTGTGTGCATAAGCCTCTCTCTGAAAAGACTCAGAAGCTGGATTAGCTACAGCTGGATTTCTTGAGAAATGTCAATGAATCTTTAAATCTGAATAAGGCTGAGTTATGGTCTGAGGAGCTGGAACTGCTAGTTCTAGAAATTGTTTTCCAGAGGGTTGAAGTTCTCCGAGGAAAAGAACTCTGTAGCTGAAGTGTAGAGTTGGTAAGCAAAAATATATATATATATATATTTCTATCTACATACAGGAACCTGCTTGAAGAATATTCCAACTGCTGCCAATATCACAGAGCCTTATGAAGAGTGAAATAACTGAAGCCTTACTCAGAAGATTGCGAAAGACGCAATATCAGGGATTACTGGCGCTGTACATAAGTCTATTTGTACACAGGAACTCATGAAATATTACACTGTTTTTAGTCTTAGTTCCACTGGAAATAAACTCCTCACAAGTGAATAATATATTGTTTACTGGAACAGCAAGAATAATCCAGTGATGACTCAAGCCGGTACAACAAGGAAAATTCTTACCGGCAACACTGCTGAAGTTCAGAGCGGCTTGACAGGAAATAGCACAGTCGTGACAGGAATGTGCTCAAAGGGTAAATACTGCAGAAGCTCTGACTCGACGTGAAATAGAATAGCGCTGTCTATTCAGGAATGCGCTCAAAAGAAAATGACTCCGTGACCGCTTCTCAGCTGACAGTTCTCTCAGTCACTACGGAAGGAAGCGCTGTCAATTCAGGAATGCGCTTGAGAGAAAATAACTCCGTGACCGCTTCTCAGCTGACAGTTCACTCGGTCACTACGAAAGGAAGCGCTGTCACAAGGTGAAGACGGGGAAGGGAGACAGGAACTCGAAAGACGTCTACAATGACGGACTTGAAGTTACCACAAGAGTCAGTTCAATAGCGGGAAGAGAGCACGGAAAGGCATCCGTCTCTCCAGGAATTTCAGTTGAAGTGCGCAGCGGCTATATCGCTCGCGCATCAGATTTCCTGCATCAGCGCGTCAGAGCGCAAGACTAGAACGCTGCCCAACAGCACAATCAGTGGCATTGGAAATGGGACTCTCCATCTTGTGTCTGAATCTTGCCACTAGTTGTGACCATTTGGCAGAGTGACAAAGCATCTTCGTGTTGGTATGAACCAGTTGATGAGGGGTTGTAAGCGGAATTAAAGTATCACCTAGACCATTCCTGACAAATACTTAAGACTTACCTGCTGTCAAGGTAATTCTTTTCAGGTACACTCCTAAAATAACCCCTGCCACCCCCTTGGTAGCTTGGCACGAGCAGACAGGCTTATCTCAGAGGCGGTGTGTAAAGCATTTGTGACCACATACAGTAACCCAGTGACAACACTACAGATGGACACAACACAGTTGTATATTAAAAATAAGTATTCTTTATATAGTTTTAACACAAGACCATAGGAATCCTACAAGTAACTGTGTAAAAAATCCTATGCACAGGCTGTTAGTATTCTATGAGAGTTCATCATGTAATTGGAGCACAGACGTTAGTAAAGTCTCATAAAGTAAAAAAAAAAGTATTCTTTATATAGTTTTAACACAAGACCATAAACGACACAAATCCACAATACTGTACTTAAGATGGTAGTTTTAGCTTAGTTCTGTTCAGTTCTTAAGACGCGACACTTTAAGTCAATGTACCTTGTGATGCGTTGTGCTTCCACAACAAAAGTGTTGCAGCGATGGAAATGCGGCAAAGTTTCGGTGCAAAGAAATAAAGACGTGAAGATCTTCCAAAAGCGGCATGCTTCTCCGATGATGCGAGAAGTCTCGATTCGATGCGGCAGCGGCTACACCCTTGTTCAGCGATGCCACGGCAACAGCCTCGGTTGCGGCACTCTTCTCCGACGTTGTGAGACGCTTCCGCACAATGCGACAACTACAGCGGCGACATCCAAGATGCGACGGCAGCAGCTCCGACGGTGGCACGCTTCTCCGTGGATGCGAGGCGCTTTACTTGATGCGGTGCAATACGACTGCTACAGCGGTGACATCCATGATGCGACGGCAGCAGCAGCGACGGCGACACTCTTCCTCTTCGTTGCGAGACGCTTCTCTCAATGCGGTGCAATACGACAGCTATAGTGGCGACATCCAAGATGCGACAGCAGCAGCAGCAACAACGACACGCTTCTTCCTCTTGAGTCGCACTTCCAGCTCCTTGCGACATGTAGTACCTCAGGAGGCCCAAAACAGCAGCAGGCACTTCCCAAGGAACGCTGGGGAGCTGGGGGTTGAAGTCTGTTGTCCCTGAGACTTCAGCAGGAGGCAAGCTCTGTTCCAAGCCCTTGGAGATCCTTACAAGTTGAAAATAAAGTACACAAAGTTCCTTTCTCCTTCCTTTGACATTCAGGCAAACACTGCAGGCCAATCCTCCAAGCAGCACTTTAGCTCAGGGATGGTCTCGCCTCAGTTTCTTCAGGTTCCTCTCCTCAGTAAAGGTTTCTTCTTGTTTGTCCAAAAGTGATCTAATTTCTTGGGATCAGGGTCTCAATACTTATAACCCAAAATCCTTTGTCCTCTGAAGACAGAGGGGCCTTTGCCCAGTCCAAACCAGTTCTGGAGCACTCTGTTGACATGAGTCCTTCTTTCCTTTCACAGTGCAGGGCAGAAACATCAGACGCCCCACAGGAGGTGGAGCCAGCATTGTGGAGGGAAAGCACAGCCCTGGAGCACTTTGTTGACATGATTCCTTCTCTTCTTTCGCAGGGCAGAGACATCAGGTGCACCACAGGGGGTGGAGCCAGCACTGTGGGGGGCAGGCACAGTCCTATTCAGGTCCCTGGTGCAACTCCTCCCTCCCATCTAGATGCAGATCTCTCTATTCACCACTGGGCTGACTCATTCTGTCTCCTGGAATCCCCCAGCCCTGTCACTCAAAAGCACCAGACAAGGAATACACAACCTAGCAGAGGCAGGTTTGGATAATTAGACAAGAAAATACCTACTTTCTAAAAGTGGTATTTTCAAACACAGAATGTTAAAATCAACTTCACTAAAGGATGCATTTTATCATTCTGAGTCCAGGCATACTAAACTCGAATTTCTACCATGTTCCCTGAGTCAGTTAGGATTATAAAATGTAATAATCTAACTGCCCATTCTGGCCAACGGAGAACAGGTAGCCTTGCAATAGTGAAAAACGAAAATGGCTGTAATTTACTTTTAGGACATGCCACACACACCAGGGCATGTCCTACCTCAAACCTACAATGCACCCTGCCCTTGGGCCTACCATAGGGGTGTCTGATATGAAAAAAGGGAAGGTTTAGGGACTGGCAACTGGGTGCATGTGCCCAGTCAACATGGCAGTACCAGACTGCACACAGGCTCTGCAATGGCAGACCTTAGACACACTTTTACAGGATGCTTCTGTGGGTGGCACAACCAGTGCTGCAAGCCCACCAGCAGCATTTGGTTTACAAGCCCCGGGCACACGCAGTGCACTGTACAAGGGTCTGACAGTAAATCAAATAGGCCAATCATGGAGTCACTAATCCATACATCAGTTTACAATAGGGAGAGCATATACACTTTAGCACTGATCAGCAGTGGTAAAGTGCTCAGAGTCATAAAACAGCCAACAACAGGTCAGAAAAAATAGAGGAGGAAGGCAAAAAGTTCAGGGATGACCCTGCAAAGGGCCAAGTCCAACACAACCCCCTTCCAGCCAAAACGCAGAGTTGACCAATCACTACCTTGATGGGCTTCTCTGCTTTGGGCAATAGAACATGGACCTGGCCCACAACAGCAGGGGCATATTCCAGTTCTACGCCAATCTGAACCCATTTCAATTCCTCTGTCCATACTCTCAGGGCCTACCATGCTTATCCATGGAGAACCCTTCTCCTTAACTGTGGACACCTCCTGTGCAGTATCTAACCTTACCTTGCTCACAGGTGTGTACCAACACACAGACAGCAAGCCACAGTGGCCACTGACAGTAGTCAGTGATGAGACCCAGGCCTTATGCCTCTCCGGGCTCTCAAACCTCTGTGGCATCCGAGAGCAGGGGGCATTAGCCTCAGGTGCTTGGCACCCTTTGTCCACTCTCCCTGGAGCAGCACTACCAGGCACTAGAACTGATGGGGGCCTGCTTACAGACACTCCCAGTTCACCAAACACCAGGGGATCCCCCTCAACCGGCAGCCCATCAGGACAGCCTAGGCTCCCCACCTGGTGTTCCCCTAAAGAACCACCCAGGCCCTGAGACTGGGTTTCGGGCACCTTGGGACACGCAGCCCCACACTCACTCCTTCTCCACTGAGACAGGACGTGAGTCCCTACACCCTTCCCACTACACTGGGACCTAGCTGGACTACACTGAACCACTTCCACCACTCGGGTTGAAAGATACCTGAGCCACTCCCCACAGAGTCATTCCCCAATGCCTCTCCAGACCCTCTGGAATCCACCAAAAGGTCTTCCTCCAATGTGGGCTCCCTGGGGTCAGAGAACTAACTCTCCAACAGGTGTTGGCATAGCACTGGAAAACAGTGACTTACAATATGCTCTCCCACAATTGGATGACACAGCCCCCTACAAGGGTTAACCAAACTATCTTTCACCTCTCCATCTAGTGCCTCGCACACATACTCCACACCACTCTCTTGAGATTGGGAAGACAGTATCTGACTGCCTCTGTCACTCAACACACACTTCTCTGGGCGGTCTTCACACTCACATACCAGGACTTCAACTTTGGGGGAACCCCTCTCCCTGCACCTCTCATCTAGAGTCAGTAGAGTGTCCCTCCCACCACTAGGACCATGAACCCCTGCGCCAGTTTCCCCATTCTCCTCAGGGACGCTGTGCACTACTGGAGCTACCTCATGTCCTTGAACCTCCTGGTGTATGTTAACCCCCTCTAAGTCAGGCGCCACATCTCTGGGTATGTGTACTACTCCCTCAGCACTAGAAAATTCCATTTTGCTACCACCATCTGAGCTGGACCCACCTCCAACTCAGCAAAGCTCAATGTCTGAGCTACACACATTTCTTGTTGCTGGGATGAGACACTCATGGCCTCAAGCCTCTCAAGCTCTAAATCAAGCTCCCTCATTCTCAACTCATGCTCCATTTCCATTCTCTTTTCCTCTAGGGCCAATTTCCTATTCTCTAACTCCAGTTGTACACTCAACTTGAGCTTGGCCAGCTACAGTTCATGCATCCTACATCTCTCTCTGTCCTCCCAATCAAAATCAACAGATGCTATGGATACTGCTTTACTCATGGTGGTTAAACTTGGCAGTTCTTGGCAAAAATAGAAAATCCCAAAAAGAAATCTACCAAAAGTATGTGGTTGCGTTTTGGTCTGCACTCACTAGTAGTGTTCACCAATCACTGTACATGAGGCACAAATGCAAGTCCAGAATCCTCACCGCTGACGACCAATGTTAGATTTGGGGGTCACTAGTTGGCACAAGTAGGTACTTGTGACAAATAGGAACCCTTGCCTCTAGTCAGGGTAAGGGGGTACACTCCTAAAATAACCCCTGCTCACCCCCTTCGTAGCTTGGCACGAGCAGACAGGCTTATCTCAGAGGCAGTGTGTAAAGCATTTGTGACCACAAACAGTAACCCAGTGACAACACTACAGATGGACACCACACAGTTGTATATTAAAAATAAGTATTCTTTATATAGTTTTAACACAAGACCATAGATGACATAAATCCACAATACTGTACTTAAGATGGTAGTTTTAGCTTAGTTCTGTTCAGTTCTTAAGATGCAACACTTTAAGTCAATGTACCTTGTGATGCGTTGCGCTTCCACAACAAAAGTGTTGCAGTGATGGAACTGCGGCAAAGTTCCGGTGCAAAGAAATAAAGACATGAAGATCTTCCAGATGCGGCACGCTTCTCCGATGATGTGATAAGTCTTGATTTGATGCGTCAGCTGCAGCGGCGACACACTTGTTCAGCGATGCGACGGCAACAGCCTCGGCTGCGGCACTCTTCTCCGATGTTGCGAGCTACTTCCGCACAAAGCGACAACTACAGCAGCGACATCCAAGATGCGACTGCAGCAGCGCCGACAGCGGCACGCTTCTCCGTGGATGCGAGGTGCTTTTCTTGATGCGGTGCAATACGACAGCTACAGAGGCGACATCCACGATTCGACGGCAGCAGCGACGGCGACACGCTTCTTTCTCGTTGCGAGACGCTTCTCTTGATGCGGTGCAATACGACAGCTACAGCGGCGACATCCAAGATGCAGCGACGGCGACACGCTTCCTCTGCATTGCGAGATGCTTCTCTCGATGCAGTGCAATATGACAGTTACAGTGGCGACATCCATGATGCGACGGCAGCAGCAGCGACACGCTTCTTCCGCTTGAGTCCCGCTTCCAGCTCCTTGCGACACGCAGTCCCTCAGAAGGCCCAAAACAGAAGCAGGCACTTCCCAAGGAACTCTGAGGAGCTGGGGGTTGAAGTCTGTTGTCCCTGAGACTTCAACAAGAGGCAAGCTCTGTTCCAAGCCCTTGGAGATCCTTACAAGTTGAAAATAAAGTACACAAAGTTCCTTTCTCCTTCCTTTGGCAGTCAGGCAACCACTGCAGGCCAATCCCCCAAGCAGCACTTCAGCTCAGGGATAGTCTCTCCTCAGTTTCCCCAGGGTCCTCTCCTCAGTAAAGGTTTCTTCTTGTTTTTCCAAAAGTGATCTAGTTTCTTGGGATCAGGGTCCCAAAACTTATACCCCCAAATCCTTTGTCCTCTGAAGGCAGAGTGGCCTTTGCCCAGACCAAACCAGTTCAGGAGCACTCTGTTGACATGATTCCTTCTTTCCTTTCACAGTGCAGGGCAGAAACATCAGACGCCCCACAGGAGGTGGAGCCAGCATTGTAGAGGGAAAGCACAGCCCTGGAGCACTTTGTTGCCATGACTCCTTCTCTCCTTTCACAGTGCAGAGACATCAGATTCACCACAGGGGGTGGAGCCAGCACTGTGGGGGGCAGGCACAGTCCTATTCAGGTCCCAGGTGCAACTCCTCCCTCCCATCTAGATGCAGATCTCTCTATTCACCACTGGGCTGACTCATTCTGTCTCCTGGAATCCCCCAGCCCTGTCACTCAAAAACACCAGACAAGGAATACACAACCTAGCAGAGGCAGGTTTAGATAAATAGACAAGAACATACCTACTTTCTAAAAGTGGTATTTTCAAACACAGAATGTTAAAATCAACTTCACTAAAAGATGCATTTTATCATTCTGAGTCCAGGCATACTAAACTCGAATTTCTACCATGTTCCCTAAGTCAGTTAGGATTATAAAATGTAATAATCTAACTGCCCAGTAATAAACAAATGCACACAGGGTATGGGGCAAAAGCGACTGCACCTATCCCCTGAATTGGGTATAGTGATTGGTTTGGGTACCCAGGACCTGAGACGCAATACCCTTCCGTCTCCTATGGAACACTCCACAGAACAATAGTTTAGCAAACAGTGATCCGGCACTCCATTTAGTAATAAGATTAATATAAAAAGAAACAAATTCTCAAAAACAAACAGAGCAGGTCGTGGTATGACTTCTTTATTCAAGATTCTTCCTTTTTATAAAAACACGAAGTAGCCACTTCGTTTGTTAAACTAATAATCTAACTGCCCATTCTGGCCTATGGAGAACAGGTAGCCTTGCAATAGTGAAAAACTAAAATGGCTGTAATTCACTATTAGGACATGCCACACACACCAGGGTATGTCCTACCTTATACTTACAATGCACCCTGCCTTTGGGCCTACCATAGGGGTGTCTGATATGAAGAAAAGGGAAGGTTTAGGGACAGGCAAGTGGGTGCACATGCCCAGTCAACATGGCAGTACCAGACTGCACACAGGCTCTGCAATGGCAGACCTTAGACACACTTTTACAGGCTGCTTCTGTGCGTGGCACAACCAGTGCTGCAAACCCACCAGCAGCATTTGGTTTACAAGCCCGGGGCACACGCAGTGCACTGTACCAGGGTCTGACAGTAAATCAAATAGGCCAATCATGGAGTCACTAATCCATACATCAATTTACAATAGGGAGAGTATATGCACTTTAGCACTGATGAACAGTGGTAAAGTGCCCAGAGTCATAAAACAGCCAACAACATGTCGGAGAAAATAGAGGAGGAAGGCAAAAAGTTCAGGGACGACCCTACAAAAAGGGCAAAGTCCAACAAGCAACAACCACCAACATATAGATAATCCTACAGCAGGACTGGTCTTTTATTTCACAGGGCATTTCCCTGGTTGGCTGGATCCCTGAAAGGCCGGTTTTGAGACCCCAGGACCACTCCTAGCACCTCTGTCACTGCTCCCAAAGACACTGAGGTTTACTGCAGAATGCGCTGAGAGGCTTCAAAAGTGAGATTAAGAGAGGGAGTGTGGTAAAGAAAAAACGATCAGAGAGGGCGAAGAGAGACAGAGCACAAAATGAGAGCAAGAGAATGGATGGATGGAAAGAGACAGCTTACACAAGGAAATGAAGCGAGCAGGGCTGATTTGATCTTTTTGCCAGGGCTGCAATTAAGTTCCCCAGTCCAGCATTGCACCCAGCCAGACAGTAGAGCCTCTTTCAATTACAGACGAGGTCAACAAAAGGATCAGGGCACTAGACTTCATTGATAGCGCCATCTTTCAGCCCCTCATGATTTTGTACCCTCATGCAGGCAGAATCGCAACATTTTGCAAAAAGTATGCAAAAATCACCAATGAAAAGTGGGTGTTGGATATCATCCAAAACAGCCAGGCACAAGAATTCACTTACTGTCCACTCGCGCCTCTGCTAAGGGTCAAACATTGGGGGCATATTATCAAGGACGGTGTTAAAATGATCGCCGGTTTAGCGGCAGAAAACTGCTGCTAAAGCGGCGATAATGGGCTTTATAATATGCCCTGGAGAATTCCAATAGAAGCCCATGTTCACACCAGAACATGGACTTCTATTGGAATTCTCAAGGGCATATTATCAAGCCCATTATCGCCGCTTTAGCAGCAGTTTTCTGCTGCTAAACCGGCGATAATTTTTAACGCCGTCTTTGATAATATGCCCCTAAATGCTTAAGTAGGTTGAAGGCAGAGTTTCACAGCATGCTACAGAAGCGAATCATAAAACCAGTCCTGAAACATCCTCAAAATGCCAGGTTTGATTCTAGGGACTTTCTCATAAGGAGAAGGACTTCAAAAGAATGGTGGCCCATCAAGATCTAGGACAACTCATCCCATTTCTAAGGAACCCATTGTTCAGAATGTTAAAACTTCAAGAGGTGCTACTGTTACTCATAAAGAAGGACTAAATGGCATTGCTAGATCTCACTGATGCATATTTCCACATACCCATCACAGAAAACCCTGCAAATTCCTATGATTCGAGATAGCTGGCCACCATTATGCATTTTGGCTTTTGCTCTGCTCCCAGAATATTTACCAAGTGGATGACATAGTGGCAGCCCATATCCAATGTCTAGGACATCAGTTGTGTCCATCTCTAGATAAAGAGATGGTCATCTATACCATGTACAAGACACTCAATTACAGCCTGCATCAAGCTATACAAAACTTTAGGGCTGGTCGATGCATGGCGATGACTTAACCCCAATACCACAGAATTCACCTTTCACTCCAGGGCCCATAACAGTCAGTCACTAATTGATTATATGTTCACACACGCACAGGACATTCATGAATTCTCTGAGTCCTGCTGCCTCACTCGGGAATCTTGGACCACTCCCCCATTCTCACAAAGATGTCAGTTGGCTCCCCACCTCGAAGCACTACCCTGACCATAAATCTCTGGGTGCTCAAAATACCACACATTAAAACAACGTTAACTAAAGACACCGAGCTATACTTTAAAGAAAATGTCAGTTCGGTCACCTCAGCCCAAATCCTGTGGGGCGCGTTTGGTGCTCTTGCTCTGATGGTGGGCCATAAGAGAGAACTAACCAAACATATAGAGGAACGTGAGGCAGATATCCTACAGAGGGAATTAACACTAGCATAAACCCCTGATCAAGTCAAGTCAAGGAAAGCTTTATTCGATTGTTATTGTACCATTCATAAAAGCAAAAAATACATTAAAAAAATTCATATAAAATTTAATTAGAAATTACACAAGATAAAATCTAAAAATATACAATAAAATGTTTAAGATGCCATAAAACCATACAAATACAAATGTTTCATTTTAAAAACCTGCTATTTACTGCAAGGGAGGTATCCAGAGTTTACAGAGCATCAAATATCATGTGTTTTCACTGCAGGATAGCCTTCTTTTGATATTGTATTACTCTCCACGCAATGTGTTGATCTTTCAAGAACTGAACCCAAATAAAAGCTGGACGGCATTGCCTTACACCTTGACATTTTAAAAGTGGAAGTATCCACACTTTCCTCAACTCTTCATAAAATTTATAAAAGAACATTAAGTGAATCGTGGACTGCTCTGAGTGTCTGTCACAGGGGCAGAGTGAAAGGTTACGTGACCAGTCGTTCATAGATGGTATTGTCGTTATTCTGTGGACATTACCCAATCTCAATCTTATCAGAAGCATCCTATAATACGCTCCTGGTACGAATATTAGGTAGGGCTCCATTTATGCACAAGAGAGCGTTAACTGATGCTGCATAATGCTAGGTTTCACCATTTCCCCTGCCATTCTCCAGGAGCCCAATAATTGTAAACCCTCAATTCTCTGAGCTTTTCTCGACATGGCTAGCATAGTGGTAGGATTTGTAAAATATTCCGGGTGACCTAGATCCTTCAGGAAATTACATATAAAGTTGATCCACGGGATCTTTAGTATTAAATTTGTTTTATTGGCAAAATACTGGGCATGAAAAAAAAATAAAAAAATAAAAGTCGCCTACAACCCAGCGGGCCGGTGTGGAAGGATCAGTAGCACAGCAAAGAAAAAATCATAAGGGGGTGTCAGAACTTAAACACAGCAAGCCGCCTACAACCCTTACCGGGCCGGCCGCGTCTTAAGCAAGTAGAAAGGCGGTAGGAGGGCTGCACTCTAGCATTCTCATCAAGGAGGCAGTCATAGGCCGCCAATCCAAGCCAACCCCAAGAGGCAACCCCTCAAACCCTCATTGAATCCCTTCCACCGGCCTTGGGCAGGCACGCTAACTTGTCGATTATTACAAACAAGGAAAGGAACCCCAAAAGGAAGAACTCACCCCCCAAACAAACCCAGCCCATTACCCCCACCCTCCCCCAACTCACCCCTTCCCCCACCCCTTCCCCCCGCTCCCCATGGTCCATGTCCACCGTACACTGTCAGCCATACCTACTCCGCCCCAACCTACCCTATCCATGACCCCCTACCCTGTGTCCGCAAGGCGCACCAGTCTGAGATATCTGGGGCAGGTAACCTCCTGAAACTCGGAAGCCAACAGAGACAGGAACGGTTGCCACAACTCAGCGTATTAAGCGCCCTCCCCTGCTCTTGATAACGAGAGTTTTTCCATGCCAAGCACCATCCAGAGGCGATGAAGCCACCATTGGTATGTGGGAACTTGCGTCGAGCGCCAGAGTGCCAATATATTCTGCATCGCTGAACCCAGGGCTATAGCTATCAGTCGGCATCTACGGGAACGCAGCGGCTAAGTCAAAGGATTGGGGAGTCCTAGAAGGACGTACGAAGGGATACGGGGGATCTCTGTGTCAAAGTGGGCATCTACGTCGTCCAGAATCTGTTTCCAGTACCCCGTGAGCAGCGCGCAGTCCCAGAGCAAATGGATCAACGTGCCCAACTGACCGCAGTCGTGCCAACACAGGGCGTCCTTGGCAGGATCCATCTCGTGGAGGCGCTCAGGGGTGTAGTACCAGTAGGTCGCTACCTTGGTGAGGGAGTGATACGCTGAATGCCGCGCTCTATAATATATCCCCTCCCATTCTTTGTGAGAAAGCATCCTCCCCAAGTCCCGCTCCCATCGCACCCTGCCAGCACTGTAGATGTGAGTGTATTTGCCCTGGAGCATCTTGTAGAGGTCCGAAATCAGTTGCTTGTCTGTTTGGCGCGTAATCAACCAACGTTTGTAGGGCGTTAGGTGTCTGTTCGGCCAGGGGCGCACATGGTCGCTGAGAGCCCAGTGCCGCACCTGCAAGTAACGGAGCCTCTCCGATTCCGGCAACCCGAACTCTTGGCGGAACTGCACAAATGGAATAACACCCGCTGGGGTGTACATGTGATAAAGGAACCGGCAGCCAGAGGGCTTCCACCTACCAAAGGCCACCTCGTCCAACCCCGGCTGGAAGTCCGGGTTCCCCACAATGGGGGTGAGGGGGGACGGGAGAGTCGTGAGTTCATGGCTCACGTTCGTACGATCCCAGATCTCCAGCTGGACTCTCGTGACATAGGGGCGTACAAGTTAGGAGGTCTGTGTCGTCTATGCAGGAAGGGGATCTCCTGTAGGGTTCTACCAGCGATAGCTTGATCTTGGAATAACCAATGCTTCCCAGACTCCCACCTGCTCCACTCCACCAAAAAGCGTAGTTCCACAGCTTGAAAGTACGCTGCCAAATCCGTAACCCCGATCCCGCCCTGTTCAGGGGCCAGCATTGCCAGACGTAGCTTCAGGCGTGGTTTCCTCCGCCGCCGAAATGGCAATAAACTCCCCCCTAAGCACCGCCTTAAGCGCAGCCCACTGCGTGGCAAGCGTGGTATCAGCATTGTTGTTATGTAAAAGGTAGTCCGCAATCGCACGCTGAATCTTAGAGACCACCTCCTCCCTGTGTAGCAATGTTTCCGCAGTCGCCAAACCCTGCGTGATTGCTGTGCGGCCGGCATGAAGAGGACCACTGTCACTGGGGCGTGATCAGAAAGTGAGGCTGTTCCTATGTCCACCTTGGTAACAGGTGCCTGAGTAGGCGTGGATGCAAGCAGGTAATCTAAACGCGCATATGACTTGTGTGCATTGGAGTAGTACGTATAATCTCTCTCACCTGGGTGGAATCTGCGCCAAAGGTCTTGGAGGCCAAGTTCAGCCAAACGTTCCAAGCCCTCCGACGAAAGAGCCCCTGCCTGGGAAGTGCGCTGACACAACCTGTCTAGGACATTATCGAAAACAATGTTCAAGTCGCCCCCTAGCACTATGTAGCGGTCAGCTGCGGTCGTGATCTCTGTGAGCGCCCTATGGAAGAAATTTTCCTGGCCCTCATTGGGGCCATATACAGTGCCTATCGTGAGTGTGGAGTCTCCTATTGAGAATCTGTAAGCTAACAGTCTCCCCATAATCTCCGCAGATTTGTGTAACACCTTACCCCTAAACTTCTGGGTCACCAAGATCGCAACACCGGCCGTCTTAGTGGGGCTCGAGGAAAAGAATTGAGAGGGGAACTTGCGGGAACGAAGGTGATGACAATCTTTGGGGAGGAGATGTGTCTCCTGGAGGAGGCAAATGTCGGCCTGGGATTGCTCCAAACATAACAGGACAGCCCTATGCTTGACTGGATTGTTCAGCCCTCAAACATTAAGTGTTAGTATTGTAAGTTCCGTAACCGGCATTTAACCAGTGGAACACCAAACCAGCCATAGCAAAGCTCTAGAAGCACACGGTATCGCAGCGTATAAACACATCTCCACCAAGGGCCCCTGGAGTAGAGAATAAACACAGACCCAAACCCTCGGTGGACCATGAACCATTCCCAACCCCCAGAACCCCCCACACAACCAACATACAATGAGTCCATCATCTACAGATGATAGGAAAAATGTAGAACGGGGTAGTCCACCAAACCCTCCAGTGGTCTCTCTCCTGCCAACGGCCAGGCAGTCAAAACAGGAGCTCATGGCTTGACAGTGAACTTGAAATGTCAACCATTGAGGGCCAAGCTGCCATCTGAAGCCACCGCCTCCACCGCAGACCTCCGGCCTTCTGCTATTTCCGTCACTGGAGGTTTCTTCACTCTCCGTCGTCTCCTCTGTTGTCGCCATCTTGGCTTGGAGTCGTCCATCTCCGGCACTGGCCCCTGTCCTTCATCCTCCTCGGAGGGTGGTTCTATGCCCAGCAAACGGCAGGCCTCCGAGACCGAGCGAAGCTGGTATTGTTTGTTATCCAGTCTGAAGACCAGGCGAAATGGGTGTCCCCAACTGTAGAGTATATTCTGCTGTTGCAAATGGGCCGTGACCGGTTTGAAGAGACGACGCTTGTGCAACGTGAGAGCCGCCAAGTCCTGAAACAGCAACGGAGAGTGACCCTGGAATGAAAGTGGATGCATCTGTCGCTCCTTCTGCAGTATCTCCTCCTTCGTTCGATAATCTTGGACGCAAACCAGAATGTCCGGCGGCGGAGCCGGCAATGCCCTCAGGGGACCCGCACGATGCGCCCTGTCAAGGCGGAGTTCAGAATCCAGTGGATTACTGTCCTCCAAAATGCCACCCTGTCTTTCAATAAGGCCGCTGTGTGAAGAGTTTCCCAAGCTTCCTGCCTCACGATACATTTTCTATCCATGATGGCCCGCTTGTACTCTAATCTAGCCTGTCTTACCCGATCAGGGGATCTAGGTTGCCTATGCATCTCCTGTTTCAGGTTAGTGTGTGCTTGTGTGCAATGTTTATCAAATCCCCCTTGTTTTTAATGGTTATTACGATGTTTCGCAGTTAATAGACTCCTGATCTCATTACATATAGTTAAAAAAGACTGTACAATGCTGTCATAGGGAGATGTCTCATTCAAACAGATTTCAAAGGATAATTTGCTATTCCTAAGTAGTTTAGTAATAACCACCACTAGGTCCACTTTGGGCCAGCGTACTGAACATCCATTAGTTCTGCTCAGTTGAAGGTTGCCTGTTAATGGAAGGACCTTCTTAGCTTTACGAGGAGGGATTTTAACCTCCAAACAAAGCGGAAAGTGGTCTCTCATTGGGTTATCACTGACCTAAAAAGAGGAGACCCTGGATGCTGATGAGCATGAAACTAACATAAAATCGTTTGTGGACGCTAATCCTCTTCCGTTAAAAGTACATGGCATGGGTACAGGGGGGGTTAATAGATCATTCACAAAGCCCAAATCATTCATGTACACAATCTCATTAAACAGATCTCCCAGTGGCGTGTGACAGTAGTGAGTGTTGCGACCCCCACCATCATTCTCAAGTCCACATGTTCTGGTGTCTACAGGGTTACATATTGCACAGTTAAAGTCCCCCATCAAAATAATCATACAATCAGAGGTGTCCTCATTGCAGATATCTAACAAAGTCTCCGATAGCTTCCCAAACACAGTGCTTATTTCCCCAGGCAGTGCATTGTTATACAAGTTGGCCAAAACTATACGTTGATTAATGCCCAAGGAAAACTCTAAGGTATGATAATAGGGGTCCCCCGCACCGAAGGCTACATCTTCAGTTACCAAACTATTCAAAATATAGGTACAGAGTCCGCCCTTAGGTCTGCCCCCTAAACCCTTTATTGCTGGAGTATTAAACGTCTTAAACCTGTTGATATGGATTGGGTCCAATGACCATGTTTCCTGCAGACCCATTACATCAACTTTAGCTATGACCTCACACCAGGCAGGATCTTGGGTATTTGAGCGCAGCCCCGCAATGTTCCATGCAGTAATCCTCCAAGTGGGGTCCACGGAATTGGGCAAAAAAATTGTTGGAAGCACGCCTGAGGGGAGGATCTGATCCAACCCTCCTATCTCCAGTGGGCTAGTGCAATTTACACATGGGTCTGTTTGCTGATCCCGAAATACTGGGTCGCCATCCCTTAATGTTGGGTCAGGTTTCAGCGGTATATGTGGTACTCTTTTCACTTCTTTACAACAATCTAAACTGACCACTTGTTCTGAGAGATCCTCTCCTTGATCCAAAACTACCTCACCACCCGGTTCTGACTGCTGATTATTATGAGTTAGTCAGTCAATCTCCTCCAGGTTATTGAGGGGCTCAAAATAATTATTATTCGAGACAGCATAGCCAAACCGCGATGGCCCTGCTGAAAAACCCTGCTCTTGGGGAAATCGCAGAGATCTAGGGGGTTAGTAGAAGTAACCTAATGGAACAACACTTATCCTATTACTCCTAACCGACCAATTGCCAGCCCTACCTAGAATTGTTCGAATTAAGGCTGGAGACCTAAAAGATAGCACAACACAATCGCCAGGTAGGGTTTTATTAGATAATCCGACCCACCCAATTTGTTGTGCCATCATAAATTCCTCAGAAAGTTTTGAATTCAGCCCTACTTTTCCGCTCAAGAAATGCAAGGCTTTATTTCGCAGGGTGGACCAATGTTCGGTCTCTCCTTCTGGTAATGGGGGAACATTTACCAATATCACTGAATACGATGTGACTTCTGGCGGAAGGTGCAAATTTCCTACGCCCTTCGAACTACCTTGGGCGGGCAGCTGAATACCCATCCTAGCTTGATTGTGAGCCCTTTCTCCTAGCAATGAGCCTTCCCTACCTATTGTCACCCATTCAGAGTCAGATATACTATTAGCATGCCCTTGGGGTCTGCGCTGTGCGGTGTAAGACCATTGTCTGAATACATTTGAAATTAGCATTCCTTGAGGCTTTCCGAGGGTGCTCAAGTATTATTGACCATTCTTTATCTGTTAGGACTCTGCCTATGTCTACTTCCCAAATTGCCTTCAGCGCATGTAAGGGTGCTCTTGTATGGGAGCTAATACCAGCATATAGCCATCTGATCAGATGTCTTCCTCTCCCCATGTAATATGCCATTTTGACAAGTTTGTTGTCAGGTGGTGCTCTCCTTTGCGGGGCCCAGTGTGTCCTTATATATCGGCACAATGCTGCATGTGTTAGATATAATTGTGCCGGGGCGCCGGTTTCGTTTATAAAAGTATCGTGGTCCATCAGCGTCTCTTCCCCAAACAAGTCCACCACTGTACTAATACTCACCTCCAGCCAAGGTGTCAGATTGCGGTTTATAAGCCTACCGCTAGTCAATGGGATGCCTAACAACGGTATGTTCCCTGCATTTGCATTAGGTGTGTTTGTGTATTGTAGCATCGCTTTCCAGCATCTCAGTGCAGTCCGCAATAAAGGGGGGAGGTCATCTGGGGTCCTGTTGCCCGGCATGAGCAAGGCGTGTAATGCTCCGCTGTCAACATCCGCACTCGTGTAGTCTATTTCCTGCAAATTGCGTCCAGCCGTCCAGTACGACAACCATTGTAATTGACATGCGTAATAGTATGCTCGAAAGTCCGGTACCCCCAGGCCTCCCATCCGGGTTCCCACTTGTAGCTTTTTGAAGCTAATGCGTCTCCTGCCCTTTCCCAATATTAGTTCTGTGATCCGAGTGTTCAGTAATTTAAAGGTAGTCTGCGGTACTATTAACGGAAAATTCGTAAAATAATATAGTAATCTTGGTAAGACAGCCATTTTTGCGATGCTGCTTTCCCTGCGATAGACAGCGGCAGTGTTGTCCAGAAAGAGACACTAGACCTCAAAGCTCTAATTGCTTTGTTTAAGTTACCTTCTAGCATATCGCCCTGTGCCCTGTATATTTGGATGCCCAAATACCTAAATGTGGACTGTGTTACTTCTATTCCAGCACCCCCAACTTCCATGTCGGTAATGCCCTCCTGGACCTTGAAGAAGAAAGCATGTGTTTTAGTAGTATTTAAGGTCAGGCCCGACAGGAGAGAAAAGTGGCGATACGTCTCAAATAATGGGGACAGCGGTCGACGGAGATCATGTATGTACATAAGAATGTCGTCAGCATACGCCGAAAATAAATGGGTCATATTCCCTATCTTTATCCCCCAGTCCAGAAAGTCCTGTCTTAACTTTATGGCTAGTGGCTCTAACGCCAGAATAAAAATGAGGGGCGATAAGGGGCATCCCTGTCTGGTCCCTTTGTGTATAGTGGATTCCTCCGAAATGTATCCCCCCGTTCTTGTGCGCGCTGTTGGGGCGTTATACAGTAATCGGAGCCATGTTATGTATTCGCCCGGTATCCTGAATTTCAGTAGTGCCTGAAACATGTATTCCCATGTAATGGAGTCGAATGCCTGCTGGAGGTCCAACGAGACGCAGCCTGCGGGTAGCGTCTCGGCGCCTCTGTCATCAAATAGTGTAGTTTCCTGATGTTGAGTGAAGTCCTGCGCGCCGGTAGAAATCCGGTTTGATCTATATAAATCAGGTTCGATAAGTGTGGGAGCAGTCTGTTTGCTAACACCTTACTCAATATTTTATATTCAGTGGGTAACAGCGACAGTGGCCGGTAGTTCGCCATGTCGGTATGATCCCTGTTTGGTTTCGGCAGCGATATGACCAGGGCCTGTGCCGTTGTGACGGGCAGAGATCCCGCCTCCCACATTGCTTTATATAGCTCCACCAGTTGGGGCACTAGGGCCTCAGCATACGTGTCATAAGATTCAATGGGGAGTCCATCCATGCCAGGCGTTTTGTTGCGCGGTAACCCTTTCATAGCAACCTTAATCTTGTGTGGTGTGATGTGTCCTATAAGGCCTTTCCGCACCGACTCCTGTATTTCTGGGACTGTTAAGGTGGACAGGAAAGCTTCTGTTTGTTCCCTCCTGTCAGAATCAGACGCCCCGTATAATGTGGCATAATAGTCCCTGAATGCAGCATTGATCTCTCCTTGGCTAGTCACTATATCCCCATTACCTTTAACAATCTGGGGGTAACCACTGTTGGGGGGGTATCGCGTATTATACGAGCGAGCAGTGCTCCTGCTTTGTCGGCCTCACTATGCGCATGTTGTGTGTATGCCGTGTGGTCTAAAACCCTAATTGATTCTAATAATTCAGCGTGCCGAATTCTTACCTCTTGTAGAAGGCCCTTTTGCTGTGCATTATGTACTACTTCTTGCTCAAGTCTACCCATCTTTTCTTCAACGTTCAAAAGGGACTTATGTAGCTCCTGTCGTGCCCCCATTGTCAGGCTAATTGCTTTCCCCCTGAGCACTGCCTTAAAGGCGTCCCATTCCACCAGTCTGCTTGTGGCAGTGTTGCTGTTTTCTGTGAAATAGTGTACTATAGTGTCAGAGAGGGCCCCACGTAATACCTGATCCTCAAGAAGCTGCGGCCAAAGACACCATGTCGGGACCGGCGTAGGCACCCTGCCCCATGCAATGGTTATCTCTAAAGGGTTGTGATCCGAGAAGGTCTTGGACAGATAAGTGGTCTGGAGCACCTGCATGGCTATTCTGTCAGAGCTTGAACATTGACAATTCTGGTGTGTAGATCGTGCACCGCTGAGTAGCAAGAGTATTCCCTATGCGTTGGGTGTCTTAGACGCCACACGTCACGCAGCCTCCATCCTTCAACCCATCTTCGCAGTGCTTCAGCCTGTTTGTGAACACTGGCGCTGTGTAAGGGTGGGTGTGATCTGTCCAAATGCACATCCAAAACTGCGTTGCAGTCTCCCCCCACTATCCATGGGTGTGCCTCCCAGCCTACCAATGCCCCACTCACTACATTCCAGTATTTAACCTGATCATAATTTGGGGCATATATATTGCCCAGCACCACCAACTGACCATCCAATGTTCCCTTTACAAAAACATATCTGCCCAGTTTATCTATTCTCTGTTCCTGTGCCACGAAAGGTACTCCATACCGTATTCATATTGTGGCTCCTCTCGCATAATTAGAGTATAGGGTGGAGAAGACCTGACCCCTCCATTTCTTTCGGAGTTTTACCACTTCACTTTCCACCATGTGCGATTCCTGTAGATACACTATTTGTGCTTTGCGGCGCAGTAGGTGTGCGTATATCCTGTGGCGTTTTTGTATTGTGGCCATACCTCGTATGTTCCAGGTTATGATTGTGTATTTCCCAAATGTATGCATCGCGATATTAGTCGTGTTAGGACATGAAGTATTGTGTCACCTGACCAGGCCTTCTGACTAGACATAGCCGACAATTTGAGACTGACCCCCCTCCCAACCTTCCCAATACTCGGTCCGGTCGTTGAACTATACCGGTCCACAAAAACACGAACATAACCATTACAAACATAGTTGTCTGGAATAGAGCCTTCGCCTTGTGGGGGGTGCGCTAGCTCTTTACATGTAGGCGATACGAGTTACCTCCGTAACATGAAGCTACAACGGCAGCCTGGGCCATAATACCATAATGCCTACCACTGTGCGGATATTGATGTCTACTATATATCAAACATTAGGCACATATTACAGTTACAATTGCAAGGAGGATGAAAGAGATTTGCGCGAGTCCATCTAGCCAAATAAGTCTGTAATCAGTTGCGGGGTGGCCGAAGGGAACAGAGCCACACTGCTTCCAGAGTCCGATTCACGTGGTGTGTCCTCTTCCGATGGTGATTTAACGTCCAACCTGGGAGTGTTCGTGAAGGTGGCCGTGGCAATGATCGCTTGGGATTTGGTCTGTTGTATCTGTTGCGGCGTGATGGGTTTCCGCGCCGGTGTACGACGCGGTCTTCCACCCCTCCGACCCGCTGTTGCTCCGGTAGTAGATTGAAGTCTGGCCGCAGCTTGCGTTGGGGTCGCTGCAGCATTGGTCAGTTTCATCATCTGTAGCCATTCCTCGATGTCACCTGGGCTTTCGAAGAAGTACGTTTTCTGCTCGTACAGTATTTTTAGTCGTGCAGAAAAAGCAAAGCATATTTCAGTTCCAAATCCCGCAGTCGTCGTTTCACAGCCAAGAAGGAGAATCGCCGGCGCTGTACCAGCATTGTGTAATCCGGGTATAGCGAGATTTGTGCATTCTCAAAGTTAATTGGGGTCAATTCCCTGGCCTTCTGCAGGAGAGTGTCTCTATCTCGATAGTTCAACAGTTTAAGGATAAGTGGTCTCGGCGGGCCCCCGGCTTCGGGCGTCCCGTTGGTATTCTGTGCGCACGCTCTATAAAGTATTGCTCGGAGAGGCCTTCCGCCATGATGTGGTCGCGAAGCCATTGCTCCATATATCGTGGTGCATCAGTCCCCTCGCTTTTCTCCGGCATACCGATTAGGCGTATGTTGTTCCTTCGCACCCGGCCCTCCGTGTCCTCCACACGGTCGAGCTGAGTGGTCACTTGTAGTTGTAATTGTTTCACGTCACTCAAATTTGTTTCTGCTTCGGCACCACCTCCGCCAGCGTCGTCTCATGGTCCTTCACCCTGTGCGAGGTATTTGCATGGTCAGCCCGGAGCAGGTCCAGGCCAGTTGTAAGGGTTCCAATCTGGAGCTCTATTGCCTTCCTGGAATCCCACAGCTCCTGCAGGATAAGGTCAAGTTTGTCCATTGTCGCCAAGATAGCCGTAGGCGGGATGCAGCCAGGCCCCGGTGTGCTGTCTGCCTGGGCCACTTTTTTGGGCGTGGAATTTGTGTCATTTTGGCTTTGCTGTTTCGCCCTGTTGCGCCCCATTCTCCGTGGCCTTGGAAATGTCAAGGAAGGAGGCGCGGATAGCCCCCGTGCCCCAGGAGCCCAGCCCTATGCACGGTGCGTCTAGCAGGCACCCCCGTTGTTCGTCTTACTGCAGTCGCCGGGACGTGGTCTCAGGCACAACCCATCATCTAGCACCGTGCCGCTTCACTGCACCAAAATGGCGCTGCCCGTCCTCGTGAGTATCTCGCAATGGCTTCTTGGGTGCAGAACTTCTCACCTCATAGGACCTGTATTAGGTGGACTCCATGAATCCTGTTGGGGCAACAAGGGACCACGAGTCCTGGTTTAGTGTGCGCACTGTACAGGGTACCGCCCCCGGCGTGCCCGGACTGTCCAATATTCACCTCCTTAGCTTTAGTCCCATAGAGTCCCAGTGCGTGTTGCTCAGTATATCATGTGGGTATTCCTCACCTCTTGTGTGAAAATCAGAGGTGGCTCCACATATAAAATCTGCTCCACAGAGGTTCCAAGTCACAGGCTCCGCCCAGGTCACCGTCGCTCATATCCACTCCCCCCCCCCAGGGCAATCAGGAGCATCTGGCGGTATCTCGTCGCCCCAGCCACGGCGGGGGGGAGGGGGGAAAAGGGGCCAGCACACACACGATCCGCGGAGCGCAGGCACCCTGCCGCACAGGGCCCCACCGCCTCACCGGGCCCCACACTGAACCCCGAGGCGAGTAGCAGTATTATAGACCGAGGGCGGCACTGGGTCTCGATGCCTCAGGCGTCTCTCCGCCGCCTCACCGCTCGGCCCGACACGTCCTCCAGGGGCAGATCGCCACAGCGTAGAAGTCTCCGCGTCTCAGGGGTTTGGTCCACCACCAAATAGGGGAAGAGAGGGAGGGGGCAGGGGAGCGGGACACGGAGGCCTCACCGCCGCCCCAGGCTCACCTCCCTCGTCAGACTTCGTATGGCTCCCTCCTCTGTATCGGTATCAGCCGTGACCCAGCGCCTCCTCCCTCGTCGCAGCATGGCACCCGGGCTCCTGTCCGCACCCGGTCCGCAGCTTCACCACCTCCGCTCAGCTCTATATTGGGTATCGGCCCGCCGTCACACACCGCTACTTAGCAGGAAAATGGCGCCTCTCCAAGGCGACGGCTCCGGGCTCCCACACTCCGGGTCGCGACCTTCGGCGGTGTACTCTGTCACTGGCGGTATCTCCGGGTCCCCGCTGCCTACCTGGTAGTTGGGGAGTCAAGTATGCTCACGTTTGTGCTGTTTCTACAGGATTAATGAAGGATGTTGGCGGACCAGGTCCGGAGCTCTCCTATCTAGCGACCGCCTTGTTCAGCGCTTAGCCACGCCCCCTCGATGCCTGGTATCCTTGATTCTTAAATTCATTCAGCATTGTTCTGAATTCACGGCGTCGTCTTGTGGCTGCTACTGAAATGTCAGAATAGATGTTAAACCGAAATGTATTCTCTGTTTGAAATCCCTTCATTTTATAGTGCAGCAGCTAGAATGGACTCCTTAATACGATAGTCTCCAAAATTAAAAAGGAACGTGCGTGGATATTTGGCATTAGGCTGCTGATGGAATGGGACACGATGAGCTCTCATGATCGTATGATAGTAACTACTAGACTGTTCAACTGGGATCGCATACTTTTGGATGAGATCTGAAATAAATGTAATGGGATTTTGCCCAGCTTCTTGCTCTTCTGGGATACCCACAAAACGCAAATTTGACCTCCTTAACCTGTTCTCAAATTTTTCAAGCTTGATTTGGATATCCTCAAGCTCTCTACTACGTTTAGACCGACAATGTTTACGTTTTTTCTGGATGTCCTCACGGTCGAGCAGAGTGGTCACTTGTAGTTGTAATTGTTTCACATCACTCACGATTTGTTTCTGCTTCGGCACCACCTCCGCCAGCGTCGTCTCGTGGTCCTTCACCCTGTCCGAGGTCTTTGCATTGTCAGCCCGGAGCAGGTCCAGGCCAGTTGTAAGGGTTCCAATCTGGAGCTCTATTGCCTTCCTGGAATCCCGCACCTCCTGCAGGATAAGGTGAAGTTTGTCCATTGTCGCCAAGATAGCCGTAGGTGGGATGCAGCTAGGCCCCGGTGTGCTGTCTGCCTGGGCCACTTTTTCGGGCGTGGGATTTGTGTCATTTTGGCTTTGCTGTTTCGCCCTCGATGCCTGGGATCCTTGATTCTTAAATTCATTCAGCATTGTTCTGAATTCACGGCGTCGTCTTGTGGCTGCTGCTGAAATGTCAGAATAGATGTTAAACCGAAATGTATTCTCTGTTTGAAATCCCTTCATTTTAATTGCAGCAGCTAGAATTGACTCCTTTATACGATAGTCTCCAAAATTAAAAAGGAACGTGCGTGGATATTTGGCATTAGGCTGCTGATGGAATGGGACACGATGAGCTCTCATGATCGTATGATAGTCACTATTAGACTGTTCAACTGGGATCGCATACTTTTGGATGAGATCTGAAATAAATGTAATGGGATCTTGCCCAGCTTCTTGCTCTTCTGGGATACCCACAAAACGCAAATTTGACCTCCTTGACCTGTTCTCAAATTCTTCGAGCTTGATTTGCATATCCTCAAGCTCTCTACTATGTTTAGACCGACAATGTTTATGTTTTTTCTGGATGTCCTCGAGATCAGAGATTCGCTGCTCTGCAAGGGCTAGTTTCTGATTTAACTGCGATACATTTTCATTGATCTTCTCTAGCGGGCCCTTGACTTCATTGTGGGCTTTTTCCTGTGCATTCCTTAATTGCCTTATTTCCTGCAAGATTTCACTCAGGGTCACTTGTCTTTGGAGGTTATCTACGACTACTTCTGTCAGGCATTCCTTATTTCCCCCAGACTCTGTTTGTAAATTTTCTTTGCCTGGTGCTACTGAATTAGAAATATCCTTTTGATACTCTGGCTGCCCCTTAGAAATGTCCTGTACATTGATTGCAATCATCGAGAGGTTACTTCCCTCGGGCAATGGACTTAATGATGGAAAAGATTCAACTTGCAATTGTCCATCTTGAACTGCCACTGGAGATTCACCCACTGCCTGAGCTGTTGTCTTTACTGCTTTCTGCCCAAAGCCCAAAAAGCGGATACGAGGGTTTGGAACCAAGGTCATTGGTTTGTGATATCACTGATGCCTCTGGAAGGGAACTATTTATTTATTTATTTGATTTATATAGCGCATTATAACCCAGGGGTCTCTAAGCGCTTTGTCAGGATCCACTTAGGCAATTAAAAAAGGATACAGCTGGTCAAAAATTAGAGGCAACCCCACGCTTGCTGAAAGAGCACTGTTTTTAATCTCTTTCGGAAGGACAGCAACTTGGTTTCTTTCCGCAGTTCCATTGGTAGTTTGTTCCAGAGAGCTGGGAGAGTATGGGAAAAGGCACGACCTCCCACGGTAGCCAGTCTGCAACGTGGTTGGGTAAGGAGGGTAGCTTCTGCAGATCTTAGCGCCCTACCCTGTAGAGGGTCAGGCGTGATTTCATATAGCTTGGTGCCCTACCATATAGGGCTTTGTGGACAATGCACAACCCTTTGAACATTATCCTCTGCTTGACTGGCAGCCAATGCAATTCACGCAGGAGGGGGGATGCATGAGTGTTCCTCGGCTTATTAAAAATAAGTCTAGCAGCGTCATTCATGACAACCTGCATCTTGTTCAGAAGTTTTTGCGGCAGCCCTATGTACAGCGAATTGCCGTAGTCCAGCCTGGCTAGGATCATAGCAGAGACCGCACTCCTCAAGGTGGAAAAAGACAGCAACGAGGAAACTTTCCTAAGTTGTCGAAGGAGACCGACACAAGTGCCCACCACAGCCATAACTTGTTTTTTCATGGCCAGCTTACCATCCACATGGATGCCCATGCTTTTTACAACAACCGCCGATTCCAGAGGTGTACCTAGCTCCCTTGGCCAGAATTGATCCTTCCATGGGTTGCCAGGGATGGTGATTGGCAACACCTCGGTCTTATCCGGATTGATCTTTAAAGAGTTCCTGGACATCCAGTTGGCTGTGCATCTCAAGATATTTTGCAATCTTGCGAAGGCATCCTGGCCATCATCCAATTGGATGATAATCTGGGTGTCGTCCGCGTAGTTGTACACCTGGCATTCCATTTGATTGAGCATCAGAATCAAAGGCTGTAAATAGATGTTGAACAAAAGGGGTGACAGTGCAGACCCTTGCGGTACTCCGCAGGTGATCGATGTTGTGGTGGAAAACAGGTCACCAAGTTGCACTCTCTGCATCCTCCCTAGGAGGAAAGAGGTGAACCATGTAAGTGCTGTGCCCTGAATGCCGAACTCCCTCATCCGCGACAACAGTTGTTTATGACAAACGGTATCAAATGCCGCGGAGAGGTCCAACAGCACCAGGGCACCCAGAGTTTTCTTATCTGCTCTGTTCCTCAGTTCATCCACGATCGACAGCATGACAAGCTCCGTGCTATGATTCGCACGGAAACCCGCCTGATTCGGCTCTAGCAGGGCGTTACTTTCCAGGTGTTCCGACAGAGTGGTGAGTATGTGTTGCTCCACCACCTTCGCCAGGAACGGTAACTGGGAAATTGTCCTGAAATTTTTCAGACATTTCACGTCCGCCCCCGTTTTTTTCAGCAGGGGAATCAGCCGGGCCTCCTTGAAAGAGGACGGAACTCGTCCTATCTGTAGAGATGAATTCAGGAGGCTCAGCACGTCTTCCTGTATACCAGGGAGTGCTAGTTTGAACACTTCAGGTGGGCACGGATCAGCCCGGGAGCCCGACTTGACACGCCCCATAAGAAAAGACAACCTCTCCTTTGTAATCAAGGGTAAGGCAATTAATGGGGTTGACACTGGCATTCTAGCTGGCATGACCTGCGACGGGCAGTCAATCTTGGGGGTCGCCATAATTTCAGAAACGAGATCAGTAATCTTGTTAGTAAAAAAGTCTTGAAATTTTTGGCAGTCCTCCTGCATGAACTCCGTAGTCTGCTCCTTATTTTTCCTAAGCTCCGTGATGACTCGGAAGATTTCTTTCTGGGGGTTCGTGGCAGTTACAATCCTCTCCTCAAAGAACTCGGATTTCCTAGCTATGATCGCCTGCTTATAACTAGCGAGTGCCTGTGTATATCGACTCCGGGAGTAGGAGTTGTAATCCTTCCGCCAGGCTCTTTCCAGTTTCCGTAGCCCCCGTTTCTTCTCCCTAAGTGGTTCATGTCCTCTGTCCACTAAGTTCATCCTGCGGATTGGTGCCACCCAATCCGTGGCCTTCCTGAGTTTATCCATAAGTTCCTTACAAAGGACATCTGGATTGTCTGTCCGAATATTAGGTAGTGGATAGGTTCGGAGAAAGTCTACCATTTTATCTCCATCGATGTTTTTCCACTTTCTGACAGCCTTCCGCCCTCCCCTGGACGTCATTTTTTGTTCGTCCACTAGGATCTCACCCCTCACCAAATGGTGATCGGACCATACGCACGGTTGGACAATTACCGAGCCTTGCGCTGGGACTGTCATCCAAACCAGGTCAAGGGTGTGGCCCTTGACATGTGTCGGGCCCTTCACTTGTTGGACAAAATCCAGTGATGTTAATGCCTCCTCAATCTGGAAAGCTTGTCCTTCTTTCGGGACTTTTTCCCAATGGTAGTTAAAATCACCCATGATGACTACTTTATCATACCTAGAGCGTATATCCTGGGCCAGTCTCAGGAACAAATCTGGGAAGTCCGGCGATGCCCACGGAGGGCGATATACTAGGAGAATGATCATGCAGTCTGTCCCCAGCTTCAGCTTAACACCCAGCACCTCCGCACCACCCAAACTTTCGACCAGAATCCTTTCGCCCCGTAGGCGAGAGCTATACAGAAGGGCCACACCACCCCCTCTCCTAGCTTCCGTTCTATTGTAGCATAGCGCCGAAAAGTCAGCTGGCATAGAAGCTACGAGATCAGGCATTGAGGAGTCTTCTAGCCCCGTTTCCGTTACTCCTAATAAATCCCATTCTCCTTCTTACAGGAGAGTAAAAACCTCTAAATGATGACGCTGAAGGGAGCGAGTATTGAGGAGACCATAGCGCAGGCCCCGAACCTTATGTACGTCCTTTCGACCTGGATAAGACCTAGGAGCTTTCAACAGCCCTTCCTGGCTGAGTATGGCAGCACATCCCTGACTGATAGATATATTTCCAGAATTAACTGCCCATAACTCACCTCTAGTATAGATGATACGCAGAACAGGGGTCATGGCCCCGGGTCCCGTTTGGGCACGGATGGGCACAGATGGGCTCGCCTCTGGCGTGCCCATGGCGCGCCTGCTGCGCGCGTACGCTGCGCGCTTGCATAGGACAGGTTTAAGTAGCCCCGAGTGTGCGAGGTCGTCAGGCAGCAACTAGCCTGCATCCAAAGATGGCGTCCCGACCCGGCACTTCCTCCCCCAAGATGGCTCCCACCCCAAGGTACCAGCTAACGACCCGCTAAACAGCGGTGCAGTTGTATTTTTATGTGCGAGTATGTCCTAGCACAAACCCACTGATCACAAATCACACGAAACAATATTAGAAGCCCAGAAACTAAATTAAAATTGTCGCGTTAAAAGCGCTGTACTCGCGCTAGTTCAGCAGCGTTTTAAAATTATCAAGCAGCCTTCAATGATCGCGGCGCTTACCTAACAGGGAGAGACCCTAATGAGATCGTCTTAAGTAGCCCCGAGCGTGCGAGGTCGTCAGGCAGCAACTAGCCTGCATCCAAAGATGGCGTCCCGACCCGGCACTTCCTCCCCCAAGATGGCTCCCACCCCAAGGTACCAGCTAACGACCCGCTAAACAGCGGTGCAGTTGTATTTTTATGTGCGAGTATGTCCTAGCACAAACCCACTGATCACAAATCACACGAAACAATATTAGAAGCCCAGAAACTAAATTAAAATTATCGCGTTAAAAGCGCTTTACTCGCGCTAGTTCACCAGCGTTTTAAAATGATCAAGCAGCCTTCAATGATCGCGGCGCTTACCTAACAGGGAGAGACCCTAATGAGATCGTCTTAAGTAGCCCCGAGCGTGCGAGGTCGTCAGGCAGCAACTAGCCTGCATCCAAAGATGGCGTCCCGACCCGGCACTTCCTCCCCCAAGATGGCTCCCACCCCAAACTATTAAGTCGAGCTACATCCTCCTGTAAAGATCTTTTCTGGAAATTTGAGAGCTCCTTGTCTTGTCCCGTTGAGCAGCCTGGCTCTCTCGACTCAGGTGAAGCCAGTAGTCTGTAGAGTGAACGTCTGAGATAAAAGCGGTCATTACTCTCCTCTGTCAGAACAAAAGAAATGGCGGATTTGCATAAGACAATCAGCACATCGTAAAGTATCCCCTTGTTTTTATCAATCTCGTCCGTATTAATTGAATTACTCTCTTGGAGTGCAGAACTGATATTGTGCTCATCCACCTATAGCACTAATCTATGATCATCCACCCACACCAGGTATGGCAGAAAATCAAATACATTTAGCAAAAAATACCAGTGCACATCCTCTTCTTAATAACTGTTATCCAATGGGCATCTAGCCACAAACATCTAATATATCCAATTTACGTCAGTCCGTAATTAAGGCACTCAAATTTCATCAATATTCTTTTATTTTCTTATCACAGCCAGCCGACGCGCGTTTCGCCCTTCCCTTGAGTAATTTTGTTATCGATCCCCAGTTTCGGGAATGGTGCCTTCTTTCCGCGTGACGCGAAAAGAAGGCACCATTCCCGAAACTTTACACGCGTAATGGCTCCAAGACTAAACCTTTGAACTTACAATAGCCATATGGGGATCGATAACAAAATTACTCACAGCAACCTCACGTTTTGAAAATAAGAAGCCGGGAGGAACAATATTGCCAAGCATATAGTGACAAACCAATGCAGAAAATACAGAGGGTCCAACTGAACGATCATTTGCCTTGAAAAAGCCCGGGAAGGGCGAAACGCGCGTCGGCTGTGATAAGAAAATAAAAGAATATTGAATATTGATGAAATTTGAGTGCCTTAATTACGGACTGACGTAAATTGATTACTCTCCTCTGTATTGGCTTCCAGATTCTCTGGCTTAAAGGGCTTAGTGTTTCCATCTGTTTTTTGCCACCCTGCGTCTTTGATGTTTTATTAGTCCTTTAATTCTTGGCTGGGGTAAGAACTTTGACTGACCCATTGCGTGCCGTCAGCCGCTTCATAATACCTACTTATGGCAAGGTTATATGAGACTACTGCACTAAAACACTGGAGGATATTGGAGGGTGGGGTTATGTAGGCCAAATGGTACCAAGCCGCACCCAACACCTAGGAAGGGCTGCCTCCGCTACCTATCTGGCTCACTACCGATACTAAGACTGGGGATATACAGCACTTTTGAGCCAGCTTTCAAGCCAGCTTCCAGCAAATCTCCCTCATGGAAAAAAAGCAACAAAAAAGCAACAACAAAATAAGACCCCCCTCCTACCTCACAAACAGAGCAGCCAAATCCAGGTTGTATATTGAAGCAGTGTCCGAGGTCACAGTAACAGGCGCTCCACTGCCTAGGATGGAAAAGATACATGGGGCAGCCTGCACTCTTGTGGCTTAATGGCCAAGCAGTTAAGCTGTGGTGTGGAATAGTGAGGGAACGAGCCGTCATGGCCCGACTCAAATTTTGTCCATCCTCTGGGCAATCACAGCAAAAATGAGTTTGCTTTCAATGATTACTGCCACACTTGCACCCACTTCATTAACGCAGCACCTCTGCTTCAAACGCGGTCAATGCCGGCGGTCAGCAACGGATGTGTCGTGAACTCTAGCTGAAGAGCATGGCGGGTCGCTCTTTCCAGCTCCGAATCTGCAACTTGTTTATATGTAACTCTAATCACTAGTATCTGTAGTAGACTTTTGTACTTACTACCATTCTTATGTGAATTTAGAGTTTTTCTGTTTTTATCTTTTATGTAACTCATGTACTCTGAAGTCCTTATGTAATGTAACTGGTCCGATTGTAAAGCACTCCAACACGTTCAGGTAAAGTTTGCGCTATATAAAAACGCATTAAGTTTATCTGTTTGTATCTTTTTCTTGAGTAAATCTGCAACTTGTATATATGTAACTCTAACCACTAGTATCTGTAGTAGACTTTTGTACTTACTACTATTCTTATGTGAATTTAGAGTCTTTCTGTTTGTACCTTTTCCTTGAGTGAATCTGCAACTTGCATATATGTAACTCTAACCACTAGTATCTGTAGTAGAGTTTTGTACTTACTACCATTCTTATGTGAATTTCTTACTGTTTGTATCTTTTCCTTGAGTAAATCTTCAACTTGTATATATGTAACTCTAACCGCTTGTCAATAGCGGATCCTGATTTCCCGGCGACTGCTCACCCATAAGTCCTAACCAGTCAGGCAGTCTCTCCTGCACGAGAGCTACCACGTCCTGCTTCATCCCTTTGTCTGGCTCGGTCAACTAAACCAAAGCCACTAACGGCCTCTATCTCGTACGGCGTCTCTTGATACGGCCATAAAACTCCCTTAGCCAAGAGCTGGCAGGCCAACATATACTCTTTACGAGCGAGTATCATTGGCCACTCATGAAGATCCTCCACATAAAGATTATTGCTATAAGCTGAATATATATTAGAAGCCCACAAATATTCAAACACAGGTCCAGGCCTCACAGCTGTTGCAGTAAACGTACAACACATCTCTAGTTGCCGGACCCTAATTGTCGAAACCCACAGCAAGCTTCCGCAAGTGTAACTACGGATAACCAAAAAGTACCCATCACAAGATAAGGGATTCGCTTGCTAAGGTCACATCTCCACAAATACCAACGTCTCCTTTTATTTATTTATTTTTCCGAAACTCCCTCTTCCCTTGTGGTACTCCTGATGAAGGCACTGCTGTGCCGAAACCCGCGTTGAGAGAACTTGCAGCTTCCAGTCACACTACATTAGTTGTTTGTCTAAATGGTGTATCGTATAAGTGTCAAAAGTATGTTAGTAATGTATTGTTTTGTTTTGTGAAGTAGCACTCACCCATCGTGACTCAGGGTGAATACATTGTATCAAATGTATTATGCATACTTTTTTACACTCAGATATATGTATTATGTATGTACTGTGTTCAATCCTTTTTTTAAAACAAACAGAATAAAAGAAATATCTATGTTTTAACATTTTGTCGTGGTTTGCACCGAGCCAGGGTTATCCCCCATCATTTGATGTTTGATCAGTCAGCATGTTAATTGAATCCTAAATACTGCCTAGGAAATTTCTCTGCATTGTATTATTACCCTGTCCTAGGAGCTATACAAACCTTACAGGGGGTCCCTATGTTTTGCCCTACTCTAACCACTAGTATCTGTAGTATACTTTTGTACTTACTACTATTCTTATGTGAATTTAGAGTTTTTCTGTTTTTATCTTTTATGTAACACATGTACTCTGTTTTTAAAAAAAATATATATTATTACGTTTTCGCTCCTTTTTGTTTGTTTTTTAGATGGCACAAACCGAAGAAACACGGTTATGGTACATTCAAGACAATAAAAAACAGAAGTAGTAAAGAGAAGAGAAAAGAATAAAGAAAAAACTGCCCTATTTGGGCTGGTTATCCGCCACAGAATACTGAATATTACAATAGTTCCTTACATTGTTTCTCAAACACAGCCAATTGATAATTAGCGCAGACATAAAATCCATCAAGAAAATGAACATCAGCAACAATATGCAAATACTGGCAGCCGAGCTTCCTTAACAACTTATCATACAGCCTACCCTAAATTTACTGTATTCAGTCCGTGACAGGAGCCCAAATTTTACAGCCCAGGGTTCTTTTTCTTCTCCCTTTGGTCTTATATATTGAAAATTCTAAATTATATATAGCTAGTAATCTTGACCGCCAATTAATAAAGGTAAGTGGATCGGGACTGATCCATTCGTTGGTGATGAGCGAACCATCGCCATAGCAATACACAATATAGCAGTCATAGATCTTGACTTTGAATTACCCTCCCTATCAAATCCCACACCCAAAATTACTGATATCCCGGTGATTTTTATCGGTGTCCCAAGTATCGTACCCCAAAAAATCTCAATCTCTTGCAAAAAAGACCCTAGTCTAGGACAGAAGAACATATGGACCGAATCTGCAGCTTGTAGTATGCACCTATTACATTTATCCCCCTTTGATGCCCCCCATTTAGCGATTTTCCCTGGGGTATAGTATAGATCATAAAGAGACATAAAATGCTGGCTCCTTAGTCTACCAGTCATTAAAATCTGGTTTGCCAGACCCAAAGATTCTTCTATATTTATACCGACGATCCCCAACTTATTCCCCCATTTTACATTCCATACATCAATATCATCCGGGAATGTTTCCAATATCTGTAGGTATACCAGCCCAATTGAAGATTTTTTCCTCACTTTTTCAATCAGGGGAATTTTAGCCAGCTGTAGCTCTGTTCCTGACCCAAGCCGACCTAAAAAGCTACGAACTTGAAGATATTTAAAAAAGTCATGCATTGCTAGGCCGAACCTCTCCTGCAAATTTGAGAAGGACATAAATTGACCCCCATCAAACAAATCTCCCTAACAGCTAAGTTCTTTCAAGCCCCATCTAAATGTGACTTGATCCCAAAAAATTGTAGCAAGCAAGCCTGAAGCGGTAAAAGGGGTATAGACATTAAGGTTTGGAATATTCAGCTTTCGCCTAATCTGTTTCCAGACTTGATATGCAGCCTTAAGTATCTTAAACTTAGTCTTTTTGTAATAAATGGGCTCCAGTATCCTAACCAAACAGCTATTAGCATCGTCCCCCAACCCCAAAACATAAATAGATGGTCTGTTAAAAACAGGGATCTCCGCCTTAACCCCAACTAAGAGGGGGCCCATATGCTGTAGCATAGATGCCCAATAATACACAAAAAATGTGGGATGCCCCATCCTCCCCGGTCTCTCGGTAAGAACATTATTTTAAATGCCCTTCTCGGTCTCCGATAGCCTCAAAGAAATCTGGAGCAAATACGCTCTAACTTAGTATAACAAGAAACAGAAAACTCAAGGGGGATTGTTCTAAACATATAAAGAAATTTAGGAAGAACCAGCATTTTTAAAACATTACAGCGCCCATGAAGAGAGAGATGTAAGTGATCTAATCTTTCCAAGGTTTTGTTAACTTTATCCATCACCGGTGCGATATTCAGATCCGGGATCTGATCCACTTCCGGTGTAATTTTAATTCCCAAATATGTTGCTGAAGCAACAATTGGTAGATTTGCCGGAAACTTGGTACGCGAATGAAGCAACTGAGTTTTATCTATATTTAATTTAGAACCAGAAAATCTACCAATCTGTACAGCCAAAATCCTTATTACAGGAAGTGCCGCGGTAATGTCAATGGTAACGACCACAATGTCATTGGCATACGCTAATGCTCTATATTCAGTATTATGAGCTCTAACCGGTTTGATATTAGCACTTAGGTTGAGTTTATTAAGGAATAAATCAATATAAAGTGCAAAAAGCAGGGGAGAACATGGGCACCCCTGCCTGGTACCTCTACTAATACTGAACGGTCTTGACTCCTGTCCAGATATATGTATGACTGCCACTGGGCTAATGTATAAAGCCTTCACTGCTTGGATGAATTCCGAGCAGAAACCCTTCCAGTGCATAACATCCCACAGGAACCGCCAGGAGACCCTGTCGAACGCATTCTCGGCGTCCAACAGGATCCCCTCCAGTGGAAACTACGTTGCCTGAGCCCAGTCTAAAAGCGCTATTAAGTGTCTCACATGATCTGCTGTGTCCCTTCCGGAAATAAACCCATGCTGATAATCTGAAAGTAAAGAAGTAATAACCTTCCCTAAGCGACAGGCCATGATTTTTGAAAAGATCTTACTATCAGAGTTGATCAAAGAAATAGGTCGGTATGAAGAAGGGTACAGCTCAGGTTTGTCTTTTTTCTAAATACAATTATAGTGATTTTTCGCCAGGAATCTGGTACTGAGCCCCTTTGAGCAGATTGGAATAATAACATAAGTTCTGGTGGAAGCACCTGCCGAAACGTCTTGAAAAATTCAAGAGGGATACCATCCAGACATACCGCTTTTCCTGTGGCTAAAGACATTATGGCTCCCGCCACTTCTTCCCAGGTAATATGTGTAGCCAATTTCTCATTCTGATCGAATGTGACTTTGTTTGTCTCTACTTCTAAGCTAAATTGCTGCATCATATAATTTCCAGCAATAATCTCTCCCTCTGTATATAAATGATGATAATACCTGCTAAACACGCTTATAACTTCGGGGAATCCTGAATCTGGTCGAGATGATCCTTGATTCTGTAGATTCGGTTAGCCACTTCCCTTTGCTGCAATCTCTTTGCTAATATTCTACCTGATTCTCCCCGATTTCATATACTAGAGCCCTGGACAGACCCTCCAGGATTTTGCGATTTCGCAGTTTGCTGCGAAATCGGTACTTTTGTTAAAATGCCGCGATTTTGACAAAAGTCCCGCGAAATCGGGACCCGTGTAGCAATAAATCATAATCTCTGAAGCATGGGGAAGGGAATTGTTGGACCATTCAAGGTGAATATGGCTGCTTTCATACCGGACTGATGTTTGGGATAAGTTCTCAGTAGGGCGTTCTAAATAAATCGATGGGCAACAATCACATTATGTATCAAATGTAAATCCATAAAGTAAAATCAAAAGGTTTCTCAAACAGAGTAGCTGTGAGTGTTTTAATAGTTTCAATGAGTCTAGTTGTCAGAGGCATTCGGTTTGGACGAAAACAAGTCATATCATTTCCTGTCTGTGCCTTAGTGTGTGTCCCCTATTTTGGTAATTACAGAGCTGTAGCAGTTTAATTTCCAAACTGCTCCCAAATTGTAAATGTAAATGTCGGAATTTGTAAAGCGCACAGCTACCTCCACTGGAGGTGTCCCGGCGCTGTCCATATACCGCTTAGGAACCCTTCCTGGCTTTCCTGGGAAATGTCCACTCCTGGGCACCCCCCAGGTGCAGCCAGGCATCCCAGCGCTTTTGGGGCCGTTGTGGAGACTAAGCAAGCTATTGCCCAGAGTTGCAGCGTGGGACCCATGATCAGAACAGGCACTGAGGCGAGAATATCCAGTCAGGGGAATTAATGAGCCAGAGACCCGCCGAGCCGGGAATCGAACCCTGGTCCCTGGCCAGAGCTCTCCATCAAGGTCTGCCTGCTCTAAACATTGAGCCACACTTCTCAGTTGTCACTTCGCAGTATTGCCATCTCTGCATGGCACTGATTTTAAATTCAACAGCAGCTCACATCATCATCACATCTACCATTTGCGGCTATATTTAGTGTGACTTCGGTCCGATGTTACGGTGCAATGCCAGGCGGTGGTGGGGGGGGGTCTAACATTAAAATTCTCTCAGATACGGGCTCGGCTGGTCAGCGCATTACTGTTCTTTAACTGCATTTAGGAGGTGATAACTGTAAAAGTGTAGGATAGTATATATTAGCTTTATTGTTTAAATGGGGAACGAGTATTCAAAGTGAATCGAATGTTAAATCATCTGAGCTTTCGTTTTACACTTGCCACTGAACTTTGCTTGCAGTGTATTTCAAGTATAATGATTTTTGGTCCTGTGATTATGCACAGTTGATCTACTGTGGTTTGCATCGTATTTCTGTGACTAACTAGATACGTTTAATGTGTGGCGGACAGTGAAATGTCCTTCTAGATTTCACAGTTACACGAAAGCAGAGCGGGATATATGCCTTGTTTCAGTATACAATCTGGTACAAAAAAGGGATATCATGTCCCCATCTTGGGGTAGTTGAGGGCAGGCCTCAAGAAATACACAAATTATCTACAAATAATTTTATTCAATTCAGTCCAACGATTATCTAGCCTACTTCGTACATTCTTAAGGTAAAACATCCCTTAGACTGGTGTCCTTTGTTGTCAATAAAAAATATCCTCCTCTCTGAGGCCCTCATTACCAGTGGTTTAGAATAAAACTGTTAGAAAATGGGTTGGTGGTTGACTTGGAAGGGAGCCCGGGCAAGCAGCAACCAGTGGTCTAAGTGCCTTAAAAAAAGTATGGGAACTGTGATGCTGCGCACAATGGGGGCAAGTATGAGCGTGGGTGGGGGATGGTCAAAGGTGTGGCAAAAAAAATGTATCTGTAAATTTTTTCGCTCTTTCACCTCCAGGTAACTACACATAAAAACGCACACGAAAGCGGTGTCCAGCCGCCCTCAGACTCTCAGGAGAGAAAAGGGTTAAGGATGTGCCAAACACCGGTCCCGCAATGTGTCAAAAAGTGTGATAACTGCTACCAACCTATACTAAAGCAAATGCAGAATTGCATTTCCAAGGGATAACAACAGCCTTCACCTGTGGGCTGCTTCCTCTATTCCATATTCCAGGTTGTCTATTCAAAGGGGAATATTCTGCTAAAACATTTTCCATTGATTTAAGGCTGAAAATTAATGGTTATGAGTAAAATAAAGTGCCGCAAAAATGCAGCTAAATTTCCATATTTGTACCGCTAAATTTCCATATTTGTGCCGCTAAATTTGCGAATCCATGCCACTATATCCTGGGGGGTCTGGCTGGAGAGGGTTTATTTGGCAGCTACCTTCTCGGCGAAGTGCTGATTAATTTTATTTTTAAAACAGCAATAGCCTTATGAGTTTCCTCATCATTTAGATGCCTTGATATTTTCCCCATGAGTTCTATTTCTAATAATCTTAGCTGTTCAATCCAACCCTTGATTTCCCCAAGGATTTTCTGCGGATTAGATAAAAAGTAGCTAAGTGTCTTCCCCCGTACCCCGGCCTTAAAGGCGTCCCATACAATGGGATCGGGAGCTGTGTCCCTATTAATTAAAAAAACCTCTTGAATCCAGTTTCCCATGTGAGCACAGTATGCCGAATCCAGCAATAATTTTCTTTCAAAAGTCTAGGGCTTCTGTTGAATTTTAGAGCTGACTGATAATTCTAAAATTAACGGGTTATGATCTGAAATAACCCTGGGTGTTATCTCTAGCTTAGCATTGTAAGAAAGTGGCTCTGTATATACTGGACCAAAGTAAGGTGCAGTGTGCACAGAGTCCACAGTCCCCAGAGGTTTGACAGAGGCTAAAGTTAGATATGACCTTACTCTCTAAAGTGGTAGCTTGGTCGAGCAGTAAGGCAGTATCATAGTACAGTGTAAAGCATTTGTTGTACACACTCAGTCAGCAAATGGTCTCACACACTCAAGTACTGAACTCTAGGCCAATGGTTTGTAAAAGAAATATATAGTTGTTTTATTTTAGAATCAACAATAGGTATCAAAATATACTTTCTCAGAATGAGTTACTTTAGTTAAATTAATTACTTTATGGATTACTTTTCTAACCACAGGACTGGATCCTAGATTCAGTCCTGGGACATCTCCTGTAAACAGTTGAGTAAAAGCGTTTTGGTTACAGTAGTGATTTTTAAGGAATATTATTGTATTTTAAAAGTTGACCCTTAGAAACTTTTTCACATAGAATCACCAATGTTATCCTACGGAACGAAATTCAAGTTACTGGTAAGTACGGTTAGAATTACTTTTCAGGGTCAGAGCTGGGCACCAAGATCCAGCACTGGGATCTCTCCTGATAACAGGTGAGTATTTTCGTTTTCATGATTTGGCTGATTTTAGATGAATATTTTAAAGTTTCAAAACTCCACACTTGAAAGAATTGCCAAGTGAAACCAGTCAATGTTACCCTATGGAAGAAAAGTGAGTTATCGGCTTTTGGGTAAGCACTCGACTGGTAGAGTTAAGGTTCTGGGCATAGACTCAGGGGTCTCCCAGGGTCAGGTAGGTACAGTTGTTACACCCTCAGCGGCACCGGGGCAGCCGGGTGCAGAGAGAGTAGGCCCAATGTTATCCTACGGGCGGCAGGAGGCCTTTGATTGGTGGCTGCTGCCAAGCAGGCCACAAGGCTGTGGGAGCTGGACTCCTGGTCACTTGCTCAAGGCAAATGGGGAAGTAGATTAGGACAGAGGTTGCACTCCCAGGGGCACTCGGGCGGCCGGGTGCAGGGTGCTTTTGAGCCGTCGGGCGCTCAATGTTATTCAATGGAAACGCTGGAAGGTGAACAAAGGCTGCAGGCTCGGGGATGGAGATTCTTCAGGTGCGACCAACACTTTGAGAGGTAAGTTGGGATCTTGGAGGCTAGGTAGGCACCCAGGAGTTGGGCATAGGGGGCTGTGGGGCGCTGGGGTGTCTTTTGATGTCGGTAAATCTTACCCTCAGCTGGTCGCAGTTGGAGGGATCCCTCGTTGTGAAGCTGCAGGTGTTGTCTGGGTCGTCGAGGAGGTTCTTTGGGCACTGGATTTCAGGTCACAATCGCCGGGGGGCCGTCCTCAGGGTCTTTGTCCACTCAGGCACAGGCCGGGCTCGGCGGGTGCAGAGTGTGCTGGATTCGCGGTTCCTGGCTGGCACCAGGGGTGTTGCTTTTTGAGCAGAACCACTGCTCGTGGGAGTCCCAGTCTTTTAGATGAGCAGGGCAGGCAGGCCCTCCGGGGTTTTCGAGGTTGCTGTCCGCAGGAGACGCCGGGGTTTAGCAGGAGCAGGTTCAAGGATCGACAGGCCTGTAGGGCTAGGGCCAAGTCAGTTGGTGTCGTCCTCTTGTTAGCAGCTGCACGGCAGGTCTTCCTTCTTCTTTTTCTTCTTTCTTGATTTCAAATCGGGATCTAAGGAAGGAAGGTTCAGGGTGCCCCTAATTAATACATTTAGGGGTGTTACAGGTAGGGTAAGGGCTGGGACCTTACATACAGCTATGGCATGGAACTCCTTGCCCCAGGAATTACGGAACACTCAGGACCTCAGACTTTTTAAAAAGCAACTGAAAATCTTCCTTTTCAAGCAGACGTGCTAAAGTTTATGCTCCAACGGGTCACTGTTATTTTGCGCGCCAGGACACTCTTGAGTATTTGTGTGCGATATAAATCCATTATAACATAACATCCTGCTCCTCTCCTGTGGGAGGGGGGCAGGAGCCTATCTCTGATTGGGTAGGGCTCCCCATTCTCAAAATGGCCAGAGCCCGGAGTTGTGCTTTACCTCGCCTCCCCCACCTGAGGGGTGGGGTTGGCAGAGGCTGGCACACCCCCTTCCCTTCCTTTGTTTTTACCGCCTGTCTTCCCGCCAGAGTGGGGGTCAGAACCGGTGGGGGCCAGTTGCTGAGTACAGCAAGTGGTCTAGAGAAGCTCACCCTAGCACCTCGTCCCAGGATGTGCGTTATTGCAGGCCCAGGAGGGCGGATGGCTCTCTACCAAGGGGTCCAGCAACATGTCTGCTGTGTGGCAGCCTCTCAGTCAGGACACTGGTAGATGGTTAGGTTTCAGCTGGCATCTCTAAGATGCCCTCTGTGGTGTATTTTACATTAAATCCCACACTGGCATCAGTGTGGGTTTAATGTGCTGAAAATTCTGATACCAGACTTCTCAGTGTACAGTGTAGCCAATATGGTGCTGTGGAATTCGTAATGACAACCTCCCAGCACTATATACTCTTAATGGCATCACCGCAATTACAGTGCCCTGGAATGGCCCTGGGACTGTAGGGGCACAGGGCTCATGCACCTGTGCCCACACCTCTGGCATAGGGCACCCAGCTAGAGGGGTGACTGAGGTATGCCAGGGCAGTGTGCTTGTGGGCGTGACACACAGGGATGTGTGCCATGTCGACTCTCTGTTTAGTTCTGCACCAAGATACTCAGCCTACCAAGGCAGTGTGTGTGTGTCAGGGTACAGGGCCCCTAAGGATGGCACAATAAGTGCTACAGCCATCAGGGATCTTCTCTGGTCACAATCCCCTGGGTACCTAGGGTGCCATTTACCAGGGGCTGACATGTGGCCAGAGATGCCAATTGGGTTTAGGCTTTAGTACAGTTTTTAGGGAAGGAAAACAGGCCCTGGGTACCTGATTGGCAGGGACCCAGGGCACACCAAGGAAAAGTGCATCAGTTATTAGGAAAAAAGTGGGGGGGGGGGGGTTACTGCAACATAAACCCACTTCCCTACAAGCATTCTCAGCTTTTTCCACAGAAACAAAAGAAAATCCAGACGCACACATTTTTTATGGGGAGCTGAATAGAGAGTAGCTCCAGGATCAACTCTTTTGTGCCTGTGCCACACATCCAGCAGCCCAAGCTCCTTAACTAACCCTTGAGTAGCTTTAAAAACTTTTACTTGTTTCCCCCTATATGGGAGATTACTAGTTATGTCAAAACAAGTATCTAAGTGTAAGTTAAAATCTCCACAAAGAATTAAGGAATGAGGCCAAAATGCTAGTTCAACACTCAAGTAATGCATCACTTCCGGGTCATCTAGGTTAAATCCATAAATAGAGCAGATTGACAATAAAGAACCATTAACCAGGATTTCAACAATTCCGGCGGTGTGCACAGCTGCCGACTTGCACCGTTGGCATGAAGCTGGGATACGGACCTTAGGTGATCTCTATCACGAGGGCTCACTGATTCCTTATGCGACACTAGCAGCAAACGAGGAACTTCCCGCAGGACAATTCCTCCTACATTGCTCACTGGTGGACACCCTTACAGAGAAATGGGGAGATCTAGGCACTGAACCACAGATGCACCTCACTATCCAATATCTCCATGTCATGGGATGGGGCAGACACCTGATACGTTGGTTCGCCGCTTCACTGCGTCATCACGCGGCTATCAACCTTGATCCCCTCAGACGAAAGTGGGAGCATGACTTGGGACGCCAATTCTCAGATAAAACCTGGACACAGATATTGGCCAGCCCGACCCGTATCCCACGAAACATGCGACTCAGGCAAATACAATACTTCATTACGCAGCGTGCATACTTAACGCCAGCTAACATTAACAGATACTTCCATTGAGCCGACTCTGCCTGCCCCCGCTGTGCGACTCTTGATGCAGACCTAGTGCACATGCTCTGGGGCTGTCCCAACCTCAGCGCCTACTGGAGAGAAGTGGCAGATGCACTCCATACCTGTACGGAAAGAGAACTACCCTTTGAGTGGCAAACATATCTGCTACATGTCTTCCGTAGGACACGCAATCTAAGGTCACCTCCCGGTTCCTGGACCTGGGCATAGCCACTGCCAAATGGCTAATTACAAAGCGATGGAAAGCGTCAGACCCCCAACAAATACAGGACTGGAAATGTTCCACCATTGCGTGGGCCAGAGCAGAAGGCATAGCGATCAAGCGGGAAGAACTAGTGGGTCTCAGGAAAGTATCTATAGCTGAAAGCTGGGACGATATCCTGGCAACACTGCAGCAATCCACAGACCTGCCAACCCAGTCTCTTTAGGCACCTGACTTAAACAGCCAACACCGCACACGTGACCCTCACTCATAGAGCACATTTCCGCAACCGATCATGCGCCGCAAGCTAAACGATGCTACTTTGATGCACTAGAGCATCATAACTTTATGGCAATGGCGTTGCTAAGGGGCACCCTCGTAGGCATAAATACAGCATTCTACATATTCCAACCTGCTTGAATATTCCAACCCTACTCCGAGTTTAACACCCCATGTACACAGTTATTGCCACATGAACAGCTCAACCAGTCTATCTGCACCGAATTGACTATTAAACATAACCTGCTTCGCAACATGTACAAATACACCAGATGTATGGATTGTGGAAAATACTATACTATAAGCAATAATAGGTTAAAATACTGTGTTGAAAACAGCTATTGAAGTCAACTACTGTATTAATGTATATTGATGTCCAGTGACGCACACCATCTAATGTTGTTACAAACTGCAGAAAAAATGAAATAACTGCTCATGTATTTGTTTATTAAATTGCTAATAAAAACAGATTTAAAAAAAAAAGGATTTCAACAATGGCCCACCGCCCCAAAATATCCTCTTTTACACGTTTACAGACTCCTAGACCACGCTTAGCCAATATAGCTACCCCTTTCGCCGTTGTACTTTGTCTAGTACAGGCAAGTACATCCATACCCAGATCCCTCAACCACCCCTGATTCTTCCAGGAATATGGATTTCTTGTAAACAAAGCAAGTCAATATGCATAACCTGCAGGATCTGAGCGGTCACCTTTCTTTACCTCCTATCATTTAAACCACATATATTCCATGAACAGATACGTAATCTACCCGTCATCGCCATTATATCTAAAAAATATCAACTCAAGTCGGACCAGCCCATACCCGGAGCTAAGTACCTTGAACATGAAAAAGATTATCTTCTCTCACAAAAAACATGTACCATAACAAGCAAACCACATCCTACACCGCCAGTGCCTCCCCCTCCCCCACCCCCACACCAACCCATGCCCACCCCAACCTCCCCCTCCCCCCGCATGAGGCATAAGGACCATAGTTCTCTGTGATGGGAAGCGGATAGTAGACCACCCCCCCGATCCCCCCCTGGTATGAACAGGGAAATAGCACAGTCAGAAAAAACTAAATTTTAAGTTAGGAAGCCGGGAAGGGCAGCGCAGACGTCAAACAAACATAAGAGGCTAAACACCTTATCCAGCTCAAACTGCACTCAAAAAATCCTTAGCTAGAATTTCAGACACAAACAATTGTGTCTGACCCCTGTGTATAATTTTCAATTCGACTGGATTGAGTAAGAAAGCCTGAGCCTCCTTCGCCTGAAATACAGGGATCATTTGCCAAAGGTGCCACCTCTATTGGACTGTAACCTGACAAAATTCAGGGCGGACAAAAAATTCACATCCCTTGCCCGCTCTCTTCCTGTCTGGTCTTGCGAGATCGTATATTGCTTCCCGTAGCAAAAAATTGTTAAGACAGATAAAGATTGCCCTTGGCCTTTCAATTGATCCCCCCACTTTTTTCGGTTGATTGAATGGAAACCGATGAGCTCTCTGTAGCTCAACTTTCCAGTCCCATTGCTGCAGCTCTGGGAGGGCTTCTGAAAATAGTTCAGCTACAAACTGCCGGACATCTTTGCCCTCCGATCCTTCGGGTACTCCCAGAATCCGTAAATTGTTCCTTCTAGAGCGATTTTCCAAATTGGTAAGCTTCCAGACTGTATCATCTTTCTGAGCCTTTAAAGATTCAGTAATGACCTCCTGCTGTGCCAGTTCATCTTCCAGTAATGAAATTCTGGATTCAGCTTCCCCGATTCTAGTTGCAAAGTCCGAGCAAGTCTTAGCTACTCTGCGCACAGCATTCTGCAGTTTGCACACCGCCCCCTGGGTCCGGAGCCCTTCCACCCTGGTTTCCTCTCGGTGGGCCATTAGGCTTTGATAAATGGTAGCAAGGGTGATTTCCGGTGGCATGACTAACCCAGCAGCATCTTTAAGAGTTTCTCCTTGCCCCACTTCGTCAGCAATTTGTGGAGAGAACGAATAGTCCCAAACTAAAGAGCCTACTAGCCCAAGAGCTCCATTTAACAATGAATCACGCCCCCCCTTTTGTTTACGGACAGTCCTGTAGTTTACAGATCCCTCCTCACTCATCTCCTTCATCCAGCTGTACGCTGCTTGTATCACTTCTATATTCTGCCCACTCTTTCCCATGGCTCTCATCCCCGGAAGAGTTAGAGGGATCTGACATAGAATAGAATTCGTCACCCGAATCTACTTCTTTGGAGCCGACTGTGGTCAATTGGTCTGGATTCTGCAAGCCCTGAATTCCTTCTTCCCCACTTTCCAGACGGCTACTGTCGAAATTATGGCTACTGACCTCCAGCACCTGACCGGTCACCAAGGAGTTAACAATAGGGGTTGTTGCAGAAACCACGATCTTAGGATCACTTTCCGATGCTGCATAACTAACAGTCTCATTTCCTGCCAAACCCAGCTCATCCTCCGGTAGAGAAATAACCACTTGGTTGTTTCCTTCAATCGTGATCCCAGTGCACTGCATAGCACTTCTTAAGCCCTCCGAACATCCCTGGAATGCCCCCTGCCACCATTTGCCTCATCCAAAATCATCCGTGAAATGGAATCAATACCTTGCACTGTCAAAAGTGTTGGTCCCGCGACAACATTGTTTCCAGAGAATTCCGCGAAATTGTTGCCAACATCCACCGGAGCGTCGACAGCAACAGCTGCTTCCACCGGATTCTTGCCTTTACCAATTTGTTTTTTAAACAGACTTGGAACCGTGTGGCGGCCCCGAATAGACATGCCATCTTTTACTGCAGAAACTGATGAGGAGCCGTTTACGTGTCGGCGTGCACCTCTGTCTCCTCCTTTCCAGAGACTGACCTTCATCGGGCTCCCTGCAGCTGGGGCTGTGCCTGCTGGAGGCGCCCAGGTCCTAGCGCCCTTGGCCATGCTTTTCGGAGGCATCCTAGCAGGTATGACAGATAGGGCAGTGCGCCGCCAACACAGAAAGCCGGTAAAAACGTGCTTGGAACATTGCAAAAGAGTCAAACACCAAGACCAATACTGCCACAGCATATCAAATTGTTCACATTCTCCAATGTATCCTTCTGATAGAGCATGCAGGGACCTACTAGCTCAGTTTTACCATACTCACCTGGGCCCATAAAACATTCACACTTTGAACTAGTAGTCCTGCCTAACTAATTACTCGGTTTAATCACCCTATCAGTACTTTGAGTCCTTTTAGGACTAATACCTGTAAACCATGACTCACAAATCCTTGTCACCTTAGCTATAAGTCCTAGGGATCGAAAGGGAGTTGAATTTAAATAGGCAGTATTTAAAACGCATTTACTCTTCCTGTATTAAACCACAGACTCTGGGAAAGTTTTTAAAACCTTTATCTATGAGAGATTTTCTGAGTCAAAATGAGAAAAGCCACAATCTCGTGACTAAGAATTTTACAATCAAGAATATAACCAGTAGGACATAGAGTTTGTAAGAAATCACAGTAACACCTTTAGACATTGGTACCTGGGAAGGGTGAGAAAAGGAAATAGCACAAGGACATACCACATAGATTATATTTACCTAGAATGGTGCAATGACCAATCCTGGTCACGGGCTGGGGCAAAAGGACCAGGCTAGGCTCCCGACTACTCAGGTGCCCACGGGACAAGACAGGTGCAGATCAGGACAGGTGACCTCCTCTAAGTGCAACGCCAGCGTCACACCCCTCTCTCTAGGATAAGCCAATTAGTACCTGGATTGGGCAATGGATTCTTCTGACAGAGTGCTCCGCCAGCACCTCTGCTCTCAATCGCCCATTGAGTGCGTTGGGTCAGTGACAGGTCAGCTATTCGGACAAGTCAGACAAATTCTCTATCTAAACCTACCTTAATTATACCATTTCGAGGGCAATTTACCACCCCTAAATGTTGCAAATCTATGTGTTCCCCTTCAGTGATTGCTCAGAAAGATGAGGAGAGGTCATCACACCATATTAAGATGAGATCATCTAAATTGACCTGAATTGATCAAGTTCCCACCCACAATTTACTTTCTCACGTTTTTATTCCGCCCACCAATATTGGCATACAAATATATACATTGTATTTGTTTGAGTCTTCTTGCTTCCTCTTTATAGGTCAGTAGAGCAGGTTCCCAGGAATATCGTGGGTAAGAAGGGTGTTGGCAGCTATTCAATGCCAATGCTTCAGCAATTTCAGAGTCTGAGTGCGCTTACGCTGCATCGTCAAAGATGGAGGATGTGACAGTATTCAGGCCCAAAGTACGAGCTATCAGCAAAGTCAAGGAGAAACATATTAGAATAAAAAAATTAATGAATGCACTGTATACCACTTATCTCTACTCTAACCCATTACTTTATTTTAACTTTTGCATTAATGGTTAAGCAAGATGAACAAGCTTAGGACAAGCTGCAGCATAAACGTGAGCATGTGAGGTTTGAAGCGGCCATTTCTGGCACTAATGCGCAGAAGTAAAGATTTCCCACCAAAGCAGAAAAGACGTCACACCACGTGAGTGTGGCAGACACATGCGCAGTGAAATTCCTGCGTTGCAGCTGCCATTTTAATGCATTTGAGTTGCTGTCAGTAAAAGCACATACACAAGCTTCCCCAGCTTACTAAATATGTTGTGTAATGCAAATATTAATGGACAAAACATGTTGATTAATATATTATATGTTATTTTGAGAGGGTTGAATACAAGCAAGTTTCTGTATGTATGAAACCTTGCTCCATCACTTTGTTGCTGGAGTTGAAGAAAGCAGGTACGTATGAAGTGGTCAGAGTCTAATTGTTTTCAAAGCATCAAATGTCACATATAAACATTACATATCTCAAATTATAAACAGTCCATTCATATAGTGCCTATTTTATTTTAGCACAAAGTTAAACGGATACTTAGTATCAATCAATAAGTTCCGGAAATTGTTAAATCAAACAAACGTATGAAAAAACATATCAATTAATTCATTGAATCAAATAAACTTGTAGACAAAAATATGAATCAATTCATTGGAAACTCATCATATGTATAACTTGTAGTTGTCAAGAAATATAACATTATTTACATGATAGTATATCAACGCGCTCTTGGTGATGAAGAAAAAGAGGTAGTTAGGTGGGATAGGTGTGATGGGATAATAGTGGGGACTGGGTAAAGGTGTTGTGACCATAAAACAATCACAGTTGAATTCAGTACAGCCTTTACAGTCTAGTTTAGATCAGTAGTTCCATATTGCTCTTTAACATAGGATTTGTATTATTCCATTAATTTCTCCTATGTTTAGAGAAAAGGTGTGGTCTGGTCTACGTTTCGACCCCTGGTGTAAGGGTTAGTAGAAACCTCATGCTGGGGTCTTCTTCAGGACACGAAAAGGACAGGAGCGCCTACAAATGATACAATTAAAATGAATGTATCGATCCACTGACAAGGGTCTTAAGTACATATGGACTGGGCTAGAGATTAAGTACATACTTTACGTATGGCCATCCATTGGCCATTAGGGTGGGACCATCATGGGTTCCTATGGTGAAGGATATCACCTACAATAAATTAGAAGGATTGGTGTTACAAAGGGGTACCTAGGGAGGGATCCCCTGTCTACATTTCGAATGATGAAATTAACAAGGGGGGGCACTTACTGGGACGTGGTGACCATCCAGTCGCGGTTTCTAGTATTGTTTTAAAAACTTGTCATATGTACAACGATTGCCGTGGGGGTGCGCAGGAAGTCACACTTCCCCGGTGGTTCTAAGAAAAGAGGATAAATAAGTCCATTAAGGGTCTGCTGAAATGGGGAAACCTTATCTAGCGCCGCGTTTAGCCATCAAGGAAAGGGTCATGCCAGAATCTCAATTATTGCAAGACACACAACCCATGCTAGTATATATGCCATATTGGTGAGAGGGGCTCTGTTAGGGTGTTTTACATGTTAATCCTCGAGGGCGCCAAGCGGGTCACCTCCGGTAGTAACGACAATCTTGAAGAAAGCGGCGGGGGGTGGGGGGAGGGTTAATCCGGGAAAGTGTCAATATCCAGCTTACTCGGCCGAGCAAGCGGCCGCCATCTTGCCTCAGGGACCCTTGCTTCTCTCAGCCATTTTTTAATTTTTTATTTAATGCGATTTTATATAGCGCGAACATTACCCGAAGGTGTCAGAGCGCTTTACATAAGAACCAGTTGCGTTACATAAGGACTCAGGATTACGTGCGTTGCATAAAAGGCCTTATATAGCAACTCAGTCCCCTTAGAAGGATCTTCTTCTGTAACATCGATCAAGGAGGACTCATGCACCTCCTTCCCACTGGATATACAGTTTCAGTTGGAGGAAGTGTATAAGGCTCTAGCAGAAAGTCCAGCGGCCAAGGCCCCGGGTCCTGACTGTGTTCCCATTGATGTTTTTAAAAGCCTACCTGACCTATGGGCGCCAATCCTTACTGGAGTCTTGAACTCCTCAAATAAAATTGGCTTCATTTCCACTTGGTCGGAGGCAGTAGTGGTCCCGATTTACAAAAAGGGGGACAGGAATGATCCTGTTTGCTATCGCCCAATATCCCTCCTTGATGGCCTCATGAAGATAGCAGGCAGGATGATTCTTGCTCGAATCCAGGACTGGTTGGATGAACAACAGATATTATCTAATTTACAATATGAGTTTAGGAGAGGAAGAGGGACAGTTGAGCAGGGCCTAAACCTATCCCTAATAATATCTAAATATATCCATTAAAAAAAAACAATTTGTACATAACATTTGTAGACCTCAGTTCTGCATTCGATTGTGTAGATCGTGACATACTGTGGCAAACCTTAAGGGACATTGGCCTGGATCATCGCATACTCACCTTTATTAGAGAACTGTACAAAGGAGCAGGTGCTCGGATAAGACACGGTAGAATGGGGGAATGTTCAGACTTCTTCCGCATTCATAGAGGAGTAAGACAGGGGTGCATACTTGCACCCCTGCTTTTCAACTTATATATAAACAATGTGGGATCTTCCCTCTCTAATCAATACCACGACTACCCCACAGTAAAAGGGAAACCTATCCCCATACTCCTCCATGCTGACGATGCGGCTATTCTCTCGCAGACAAGGGTGGGCCTCCAAAAAGCAGTGCAAACATTTTCACACTTCATGAAATCAAGGGGTCTATGTCGTAAACGTTTCTAAGACGTTTACCATGTCATGTGGGCCAAACAAACGCAGAGCACCATGTTCGATTACATTGGACGACAGGCGGGTGGAGCTCGCGGACATCTTTTGCTACTTGGGGGTTCATTTTGAAAGAAAGGGCTCATGGAAGCCTGAAGTAAACGTTAGGGCTTTAGCACTTACCAGAGCAATAGGCGCACTACTAAATTTTGCCAAAAAGCTAAAGAGCAGGCCAGTCAGGGAGTTGCTACAAATTTTCAAGGCTAAATGTGTCTCCACCGCAACCTATGGGGCGGGCATCTGGGGTTTTGAGTCAGCAGACTCTATCCAACGCATTGAGAATCGGTTTCTGCGATACCTACTGGCCGTCCCAAAGAGCACATCAACCTATGTGTTGCACGCTGAAGTGGCCCTACAACACGCTACGGATATTATAAAATCTGCCCCGGTTTTACTCTGGCACAATGTCTGGACTAATCCAGCCACGACTCTTAATAGAGATATAATAGAGGACTGCCAGGCATCAGATGGAGCCAAAAACATTAATTGGCTTACCTATATTAAAAACTTCCTCTGTGAAATTGGGCACCCTGAATATTTTACCAACCCAGACACCATTGAGTCAGTGTCAAGATCTGCTCTAAAAAACTCCGTTCGAGAATATCTCGAATCTAAAAGATGGAAGGATCAAAGGGCAAAGAAAACTGTCATGATTCATGACGAGGTAACATTACATCAGGGCATCCAGCGGTATCTTTTGCTAGACCAACCTTTTTATCACCGTATGCTTCTCACTCTGTTCCGGCTGGAAACCTTCTATAGGCTTGTAACTTTACCCCAGTGCAATGACTGGTCGAGGGTAAAAATAATTTGTCCTTGCAATGATGTGTCTACTCAATCGAACATTCATTGTATCCTCTTTTGCTCCTTTTATACTTATCCAAGGAGGAAATTGTTGAAACCCCTTCTTGTTTTATGGGGCCTAAGATCATCTAGAGAGGCTTATAATAAGTTAAGAACTTTAGTCGATGAGTACACCATCAGTACGGTAACTTCCCTCCTGAGAGCAATTCTGAGGTTCAGAAAGACTATTTAATTTGAATATCCTCGGAATGTGTAAATGCTTGTCTATAAAGATCCAAAAACCTTTAAAAAAAAAAAAAAGAACTCTTATCAAATTTTACTTTTTAATATTTTACTTGTATAGAACAAATAGTGACCATGTTATGAATATATTCGCTGTTTGTTTTTTAATGTGATTTTATCTTGTATGCTTTTATGAATTTGTTTATTCAATTCGAATAAAGCTTGTTGAAACAAGCATAAAAGATACAAAGAGAAAAAAATTGCAAATGTACGAGTTATAGTCACACAAGGAGGAGCATTCAAGGAAGGGATACGAATGGATATACTCTAAGAGTCACATAGGAATGGTAGATAGTTCAACGGTCTATTGCATATACTATTGATTAGAGTTATCTCTATATACATAGGGAAGGGATACGAATGGATATACGCTAAGAGTCACATAGGAATGGTAGAGAGTACAAAGGTCTTCTGCATATGTGGAGAAGTGTGGCTCAATGGTTAGAGCGGCAGACCCTGATGCAGAGGTCTGGCCCGGGACCAGGGTTCAATTCCCGCCTCGGCTGGTCTCGGCAGATCTTGGGCTCATAATTCCTCGGACCTGATTTCTCGCCTCAGTGCCTACTCTAAGCATGGGTCCCACGCTGCAACTCTGGGCAATAGCTTGCTTAGTCTCCGCAACGGCCCCCTACAGCGCTAGGGATGCCTGGTTGCACCCTGGGGATGCCCAGGAGTGGACATTTCACGGGGAAAAACCAGGAAGGGTTCCCTAGCGGTATGAGTACAGCGCCAGGACACTCAGGAGTATCAGTGCGCTTTACAAGTACGTATACATTTACATCTACATTTTACATATACTAGTGATTAGAGTTATCTCTATATAAATAGGGAAGGGATACGAATGGATATACTCTAAGAGTCACATAGATGGTAGAGAGTACAAAGGTCTACTGTATATACTAGTGATTAGAGTTATCTCTATATACAAAGATATACAAATAGTAGATTTTCTCAGGTCAAGACCCAAAAAACCAGGAGAGCAGAGTTCCATTAAGTGGGGTCGGAGGGGGGACGCAGTCACAACACCAAGGGAGTGTGGGAGGGATACACGGGTATTGAGAAAAGGCAAATCAGAAAAAGGAAGAAACATTTGAGGATCGTCAAGGGGGAAAAGAGGGAAAAGGGGAAAGGACGAGGGAATGGACAGGATGGCGGGTCAGGGTCCAGAGAAAAGCGGCCGCGAACAGCAACAAAATGGCGGCCAGGACAAAAGAAAAAACTTAAAGAAGTCCATGAGGGTAACCCAGTGAGTATAACTCATGTACTCTGAAGTCCTTATGTGATGTAACTGGTCCAATTGTGAAGCGCTCCAAAACCTTCAGGTTAAGTTTGCGCTATATAAAAACGCATTACTTATAATAAAATAAATAAAATGGGGGCAGAATCTGAAATCAACAGCTTTCATCCATGCTGCTTTCACACCTCATCCATGGCCTAAAGTGTTGCGTAAGTAAGAGATACTAATGCATAAAAGCCACGATTTTGAACGTATTAAAAGAGAGATTTTAAGAAATCGGGGAAATTGTTTATCCCCTTTTGCGTTGTGTCTGTTCTAGCTGTGCTCTGCATAAACTAGATCTACTCACCCATCGAAGTGTCCGGAGTCACTTTCAACAACTTACACAGAAGAGAATGAGATTTTACGTGGGAGACACCCAACATAAAGCCATTTGGCGCTTTGAAAATCGAGAGTTTCCCGCCTGCATCGGGTATGTGATAATGTATGGTACTTCTTGTCTCCTTTAAAAGGGAGATACATAAGCGAGTGTGGAGAGTGGAAGGTGGAACTTGGTCGGAGAAAAAAAAAATGAAGGTACGTCTCGCTTTAAAAGTACTTTACAGTGAGGTGAGATCAATGTCTCATAGCACCTGAATTGCGGGCCAAGATGCCATTCAACAACCGCAGCCCATGGCAGGTGACGAGGGTGGGGTGTAAAGATCTGGCGGACGGTGTTCCACTAAACTTCAAAACACCCCGCATACGGCAGATACTATATACACAGAAATACATACATTCAGCAAACGTAGACTCAAAGCACGGCTCGCGTGCGGCTGGGCGATCACTTCTGGGGCGTCTCATAAAGTTTCCTTCCGGGGCGAGTGGGCCGTCTTTTCCTTGGCTGTCATTTTATTCTAGCCAATGGCGTGGTCCGGGAGCAGTGCTGGCGCTCACTCCTTCCTAGTTACCGTTGCACAGTGTCAATCGGAATACACTAGCTTTCCGATTGTCTCCTACTGTACTGAACTGTAGGATCTGAGACGAAGGCGGCAAAGCAGAGGAAATCAGATTGAGGTTTCTGTCTGGAACCGGGAGGTAAGGTTCGTGCTTGAGAACATCTCGCCTGATTCGGGAGTGAGCAGAAAAACAAGTGGCGGGCAATTTCAGTGTGCAGGGACATTTTAAGGATTTTGGGGGCTCTGGGCCAAACATATTTTGGGGGCCCCTCTTCAGGACAGCTTTGAATTTATGATCCAATTTCAGCTCGTTCATACCTAGCTGACCAGGTCATTGACAGTGCACAGGCACACTCAGCCAAATTCTAAATGTGTTTACATCTAATATTCAGAGACAGTGGAGTGTGTTTTCAATATTGTAACACAACAGCAGTTCACTAATATTAATGCAAATAATCTCTATAACCCCCCCTCCCATTTCTCATTTGTGAGAACCTGTTTTGATCTAAAGGAAACTTTTTCTAAGGACTTTACATGAAATACAAACACATTTCCTCAAAATGTCTGTAATAGTCCACACTCATATTAAAAATAAAGAAAAACGGTATTTAAAACTAACTGTTTGAGAAATATTTACGTAATCGGAGCAAGACTCTGCAGAAAAGAGCTGGCTCTATCAGGGACCCCTGAAACGTTGGGGCCCTGGGCCAGATTACCTTAAAACATCTCTGTCTGTGTGATAGGAGGGTATGGTACGCCTGAGGAGTAGGATGACAAGGGCTTCTTAGGGTCAGCGATCGAAAGGTACTATTGGTATTGGCAGGGGAGTTATCAGATGAGTTTATTTAATCAAATTGTGTTCGTACCCCTGCGGAGGCTGGCTTGTTTGCGGTTGGATCAAGTCATTTACTTCTGGCCATTCTTCAAGTGACTCGAATTTAAAATGGGAGAAGATTTTACATGGACACCCTATTAATGTTGTTAATCGAAGGGAACTAGGGCCGCTGTGACTTCCTTCTTAAAGGTTTAGTAATGCCATCTCTCTGAGATGAACCTTCTTTTTTTTTTTTTTATAATTCTTTTTATTGAAATAAAACATCAGCAAAGAGACACATTACCCCCTCATGGGTCCTCCCTGTCCCAGTCCTTACTACGTGAGGCAGTCCTGCCTCCACCCAGCCAATCACAACGCCAGTATGCTTAAACTACATAAGCTCCGCCCACCTACCGCCATGCCTGTTTTTTTTCTGCTCCGACGGTGGTCAGAACGCTGGTGCTCCCGGTTCCTGTTGCCTGGCCTAGTTTTTCTTCAGGAGGGTGCCGTGAGTGTTTGTATTTGCAGTTTTGTGTTTCTGCTTTGTTTTTATTGTTATTTTATCGGCGTGGCCGCTCCGGTATTCTGGTCAACTGTGCTTCTGTTCTGGGGTCAGGGACGCTCCCTGTTCATGTGCTGGGCTGGGGCAGAGAATCGGTCAGTACTGCAGATTTGACTTCGGGGGGTCACCAGATAATCAATACATGCAATTGAATAGGAACATCACGTGGAGGGGGGGTCATCTAGAGCAGCATTTCTGGGTGTTGTACAGATCTCTCCTCTATGACAGTTCCAGGGGCCCCAGACCAGTGACCACTTCCTAGGGCATCCCCTCGCCAGATACACAGTTTTTTCCCTAAACATGTGTTGGACCCGGCCTCATGGCGTGGTCCTACCCCTCCCGCATGGCGGGCCCCGGACGACACCAGCCCTCCTCCGAACCTCGGGCGGCCCCTTCGGCCCGACCCCGCACTCCCCAACACCACCGATCCGGCTGCCATCCCGGATCCCCCTCACCAGCCTGGCTCCGGCGTAGGCCCATCACGACCTAAGCACGAGGCCGTGCCCGACTCCATCTTGGGTCCCCCACGTCACGACCACGTGGCCTCGGCCCAGGCCCAGGCCCCAGCGAAGCCCCGACATCGAGGCACCAAGATCCTCCCAGGTGGTCGAGTGGCCACTCGACAGATCCCGGAGGGAGAGGAGTTTCGATGGCCCTCCAGCCGTCCCCGGACACCTGGTATCGATCGCCCTCCGGCCTCCCTGGGCGCTGGCTCCACCCCCCTGCTGGGTGTCTGGACACCATCATCCCGGCCCCTCTAAACCCCCAGGCGAGAGGGTCCGGACATCAAAGGACCTCCGTCCTATATCTGGGCCAGCCCCGGAGTAGGACGTCAGTTGTATCCTGGACTGGAAGCCCTTCTGACGCTGTCACGGCCGACACCAGACGAACTCATCCTTCCTGTAACCCGTCGCCCATCTGAGAGCCTGCTGGCGCTGCCGCGGCCTACCTTGCTGAACCATCCGAGAGCCTGCTGGCGCTGCCGCGGCCTACCTTGCTGAACCATCCGAGAGCCTGCTGGCGCTGCCGCGGCCTACCTTGCTGAACCATCTGAGAGCCTGCTGGCGCTGCCGCGGCCTACCTTGCTGAACCATCCGAGAGCCTGCTGGCGCTGCCGCGGCCTACCTTGCTGAACCATCCGAGAGCCTGCTGGCGCTGCCGCGGCCTACCTTGCTGAACCATCCGGTAAGCCTGCTGGCACGGCCGCGGCTCGAACCTCTCTGAGCCCCCCAGCTCGAGGATTGAGAGCTGTGCGCAGGGCATCCCTTCCTCCCCCCAGAAGCGAGACTGTCCCGCTACCTCGCCCCCCTTTCGAGACTTTACGGATCCCTCGATCCGCCTGTATATACTGCCAAGAATCCGCAACCCGTATTCCTTATAAAAGCTTAAGAACTTGACACCCGGTTCAAGGCCCCCTCAGCCTAGTCAAGGAAGGCTGGGAGACAGCCGTTCGAGATGCCCCGCCGGATGTCTACCGATACCTCCTGACCCTCCGCAATCAGACTCGGAAGTTCCGGGAACTTGCCGAGGCCAACCTCGAGGCCAGTCAGGAGGAGATGAAACGCTGGTATGACCAGAACGCCTCCTCCATCGAGTTCGAGCCGGGCCAGCAAGTCTGGGTCATGTCCCCGGTTGAACCGTGTGCCCTCCAGGACAAATGGACCGGGCCCTTCAAAGTGGTGGAGCGCAAGAGCCCCGTCACCTACCTGGTAGACATGGAGTCCCCCAGGAACCCCCTCCGGGTCCTACACGCTAACCGGCTCAAGCCGCACTTTGCCCGCACCGAACTGAGTCTGCTGCTGGCGACCGATGACGGAGCCGAAGACGGCTCCGAGCCACTACCGGATCTCCTCAGCACCACCGAGAAAGACGGCTCCTTCGAAGGGGTCCGGCTCTCCTCTACCCTGACCCCAGAGCAGCAACAAGACTGCCGGAAGATGCTGGGGGCAGTTTGCGGATCTGTTTTCCCTCACGCGGGGGTCACCCGGTGGTGTGTCCACGATGTGGACACCGGGGACAGCCCACCTGTAAAACACCGAGCTTTTCGAGTGCCCGACCGCCTGCATCCAATCAGAAGTGGCCAAGATGTTGGCCCTGGGGGTAGTCGAACCCTCCAACAGTCCCTGGGCCAGTCCCGTTGTCCTGGTCCCTAAGGCCGCCTCCCCCGGAACAGCTCCAGAGCTCCGGTTCTGTGTTGACTACCGGGGACTGAATGCAGTCACCAGGACCGACGCCCATCCCATCCCCAGGGCGGATGAACTGATCGATCGCCTAGGGGCCGCCAAATACCTCAGCACCTTCGATCTCACGGCGGGGTATTGGCAGATCGGCCTTACTCCTGGTGCACAAGAGCGATCGGCCTTCTCGACCCCTGATGGCCACTATCACTTCAAAGTGATGCCCTTCGGCATGAAAAATGCGCCGGCCACCTTCCAGAGACTAGTGAACCAGGTGCTGGCCGGACTAGAGGAATACAGCGCCGCTTATCTAGATGACATTGCGGTATGCAGCCTTCAGTGGGATGAGCATCTGACCCACCTCGGGGAGGTCCTGACGGCCCGCCCGGCGGGCCGGACTAACCATCAAAGCCAGCAAATGCCAGATAGGCCAAGGGTCCGTCACCTATCTGGGACACCAAGTGGGGAGCGGCCAAGTAGCTCCCCTCCAACCAAAGATAGACGCCATCCGGGCCTGGGAGCCCCCGGTCACCCAAACCGCCGTCCGAGCCTTCCTGGGGCTCACCGGATACTATCGGCGATTTATAAAAGACTACGGGAGCATTGTGGGGCCCCTTACAGAACTGACCTCCAATAAATTACCCCCGAAGGTGCATTGGACCCCTGCGTGCCAAACGGCCTTTGAGACTTTAAAGACTGTCATGTGCACCGCCCCTGTGCTCCAGGCCCCCGACTACAGTATAGAGTTTGTAGTCCAAACCGACGCCTCGGAGCACGGCATCGGGGCAGTCCTGTCCCAAGTTAACCCCGAAGGAATCGACCGGCCTGTGGCCTTCATCAGCCGACGCCTATTGGCAAGAGAACAGCGATGGAGCACCATCGAGAGGGAAGCCTTTGCCGTGGTGTGGGCACTCAAGAAGCTCCGGCCCTACCTCTTCGGCACCCACTTCCGAGTCCAGACCGACCACCAGCCCCTGCGGTGGTTAATGCAGATGCGGGGAGAGAACCCGAAACTGCTGCGCTGGTCCATTTCTCTGCAGGGGATGGACTTCACTGTGGAGCATCGCCCCGGCAACGACCACGCCAATGCTGACGGCCTGTCCAGATTCTTCCGCCTCGGCGAGGAGAATCCCCAAGAAGATGGGTGACTCTCCCCTGCCTTCAGCTGGGGGGGACGCGTGTTGGACCCGGCCTCATGGCGTGGTCCTACCCCTCCCGCATGGCGGGCCCCGGACGACACCAGCCCTCCTCCGAACCTCGGGCGTCCCCTTCGGCCCGACCCCGCACTCCCCAACACCACCGATCCGGCTGCCATCCCGGATCCCCCTCACCAGCCTGGCTCCGGCATAGGCCCATCACGACCTAAGCACGAGGCCGTGCCCGACTCCATCTTGGGTTCCCCACGTCACGACCACGTGGCCTCAGCCCAGGCCCAGGCCCCAGCGAAGCCCCGACATCGAGGCACCAAGATCCTCCCAGGTGGTCGAGTGGCCACTCGACAGATCCCGGAGGGAGAGGAGTTTCGATGGCCCTCCAGCCGTCCCCGGACGCCTGGTATCGATCGCCCTCCGGCCTCCCTGGGCGCTGGCTCCACCCCCCTGCTGGGTGTCTGGACACCATCATCCCGGCCCCTCTAAACCCCCAGGCGAGAGGGTCCGGACATCAAAGGACCTCCGTCCTATATCTGGGCCAGCCCCGGAGTAGGACGTCAGTTGTATCCTGGACTGGAAGCCCTTCTGACGCTGTCACGGCCGACACCAGACGAACTCATCCTTCCTGTAACCCGTCGCCCATCTGAGAGCCTGCTGGCGCTGCCGCGGCCTACCTTGCTGAACCATCCGAGAGCCTGCTGGCGCTGCCGCGGCCTACCTTGCTGAACCATCCGAGAGCCTGCTGGCGCTGCCGCGGCCTACCTTGCTGAACCATCTGAGAGCCTGCTGGCGCTGCCGCGGCCTACCTTGCTGAACCATCTGAGAGCCTGCTGGCGCTGCCGCGGCCTACCTTGCTGAACCATCCGAGAGCCTGCTGGCGCTGCCGTGGCCTACCTTGCTGAACCATCCGAGAGCCTGCTGGCGCTGCCGCGGCCTACCTTGCTGAACCATCTGAGAGCCTGCTGGCGCTGCCGCGGCCTACCTTGCTGAACCATCCGGTAAGCCTGCTGGCACGGCCGCGGCTCGAACCTCTCGGAACCCCCCAGCTCGAGGATTGAGAGCTGTGCGCAGGGCATCCCTCCTCCCCCCAGAAGCGAGACTGTCCCGCTACCTCGCCCCCCTTTCGAGACTTTACGGATCCCTCGATCCGCCTGTATATACTGCCAAGAATCCGCAACCCGTATTTCTTATAAAAGCTTAAGAACTTGACCTCCTGTGTGGTGTCCGTTTGTAGTGTTGTGATTACTCTGCTGTACGATCCTAGGAGAGGGCCCTCCCCCGGGAGGCCTCTCGGTAACGCTCGGCTACGTCTCGACGGAGAGGTGGACCTAGGGGTGGTCAGTCAGACATCTTCTGCCTCCCCCGGGGTCGCCTTTCTAACAACATGCACCAATCTAAATCACCTTCCCATGCTTCCAGGGTGGGAGGTTGCGGCGCCCCCCACAATTGGGCGATGTTTCTTTTGGCCAGCATAAAACACAAAGTGGCCCATTGTGTCTGGGAGATTTTAAGATCAGAGATATTCAAGAGGCATCTCCTAGCTTCCGGGAATAGGGAGACCCCCAACACCCCAGCCAATGTATCATGCACTTTACGCCAATAAGTGGCGACGTGTGTACACTCCCAGATGATATCCATAAATGTACCAGTGGGACTACATTGTCGTTTGCATAGCCCAGAATCTAACAAACCCATGTGTACCATTCTGGGTCCCGTGATGTAGATCCTATGTAGAATTTTAAGCTGGACTAATCTCATGCGGGCTGGGATGGTGACCTCCCTCGGGGATGACACCGCTGTCTGCCAATCTTCGTCGTCCAACTCTATCCCATCTATCCCACAACTTCTGAAGGGGATCAGCCATGTGGTTGATTAGCTTTTTTATAAATTAATGAAATTGTTTTGTCGGGGAGGTGACCATCCAGTATTCTATCCTCTAATGGAGAGACCTCTGAGGGCTCGGCACCTTTGGGCAATGTGGAGAGAAGCGAGTGCCGGACTTGCACATAGAGATGAAACTTCTTAAAAGTTTAGTAATGCCATCTCTCTGAGAATGGAGAGCACCAGGTGTCACAACAAAGTCGAATACTGGACCAAATCTAGGGGCCAGATTTACGACCAGTTTTTGCGTGTGCAAACAGGTTAGCGACCCAGTTGCCTACGCAAAAACTCTACATGGCCATGTACAAACACTATTTTGCGACTCGCAAAATATTGTGACTCGACTCGCTATTAGGAAGGGGCGTTCCCTTCCAAACAGCGACTTTCTAGCCATGTATGAATGTTTTGCAACCTCAATTGTGGTTGCAAAACACTCGCAATTTACTGCCCTCATCAAGAGTGTGGCAATGGAGTTGCAAATGGGAAGGGGTCATCTTCCTCTTTGTGACTGTCTCTAAAAATATTTTTTAAGGGCAGGCAGTGGTCCCAGAGACCACCACCTGCCCTTAAAATATGAAACGAAAACGTTTCATTTAAAAAAAAAAAAAAAAAAAAAAAAAATGCATTCAGTTTTCCTTTAAGAAAAACGGGCTGCATTAAAAAAAAAAAACACAACACCGTCCCTGGGAGGGTCAGCCATTCCCAATGGGGTTGCAAATTGCTAGTGGCTCATTAATATTCATGAGCTTCCCATTTTGCGACCCCAATGGAAATCGCGATCAGTGTCTCTGACACTGTTGTATATTCCAAATTATGACGTGCAACTGAGCGCAAATTGCGAGTCGTAATTTGGAATGGTCGTACCTCTGACCCTAGGCCCATGAGTTGGGTAATCTCATATTAACTATGCTTGGAATACTGTTGAGTCCGGGCGCCTGGGTCACTTTTGAAGTACTGATTATGAGGCATACCATCAAGGACCGGCGATAATTATCGCTAAGCGCACTTAGCGCTAGGATAATTATCGCCGGGTAACGTGGAATTTTATCGCTGGGATAGCGTGCTATTAGCAACGCTTATCTCAAAAGCGATAAAATTCCAAGCGCTAACTGCCAAATGTGAGATTATCGCTGGAAATCCAGCGATAATCTCACACAGTTTGGCGTTAGCTTGATGATAGGGCGAGGCATACTTAGTCATGATATCCACCTTACATAGGATATCATGGCTAAGTTAGTCTCGAAGCAGCATAAGGAAAGTAGCGATAACAGAGGTTATAGCTACTTTGCTTGTCGCTCTGCAGGTTAGCGTGCCCCTTGTTAATTGGACAAATGTCCCTTAGCGAAATTTCTCCAGTAATGTCAGGGTAGGAACGCCCACTTTGCATCTCATTAGAGATGCAAAGCTGGGCGTTCAGTAAACAGGCGCTGATGCAAGGTTTCACGCAATAGCGTGACCTTGCTGAGTAGGCAATATAATTATTGCCGCTTTTCGTCCGAAAACGGACGCAAAAGCGGCGATAATTTTACATCGCCCTGTTGATGACATGCCCCTATGTTAGTTAGTGGCATATTTTCTACGGAGCTAAGGTGCTAAACTGATTCGACGACCTCTTGATTCATGTTGTTTGCTTCTAGTTCTTTAATGGTCTAAAAGAAATGTGTGATTAAAAGATTCAATTCTCTGAAGTACTTTATGTGGACACGTTTTCTTCTTTCTGGTGCTTGTAGAAAATTGCTTGTATTCTTTCCTGTTTCTACTTGAAAGTGAACGTAAGTATTTGAGATTAATAGTAAAAAAAAAGGGGAAAGTGGTCACTAACAAACTTTGAGAGCACTCTAAAATCCAAGCATATTGCAAAATCTTTAATGCCAAGTCTATATGACATAAAGAGTCACTATACTAAAACTTATCAATTTGTTGGACAGTTATGGGCAAATCAATTAGTCAAAGTATAGAGTTTAAATTGCTTTAGAAGTTGCATCAATGCACGTTCTTTAGCATGTGATTCTTTATCTAAAGAAGCAAAAAACGTAACATAGTTCCTCCATAAACGCATAAGGGTTTGAACAAATGTGCTTTCCAATCTCTGCCCAACAAGAGTAAGGCAGATGGAAAAGATAACCTTATTTACTAGCAGATCCCTCTCAAATTTTGTATCTCTTCTTTGAGCAAAGACAGGTGAATTTAAAACTTAAATATAATTAATTCACCGCTTCCTTTCTGATTATAAAACATGCAAATTGCTAATGTATTTGGTCTTGTAATCTTTCCAACAGTCATAAGCATATTTACTTTCAGTAAAATAGTGACTCCTCCCGCGGGGTGCCCTCTGGAGCTGTTTCAAGTGTGAAAGGAGAAGGAATGTAAGTTATTTGCATGTTTGTGAATTCTAAGGGATTTATTCAGTTCTGTTTATTTAATTTTAGATATTTAATATACATCAAATCTAATTGACTAAATCTATTTAAAATAGCAATAAAAAAAGCACAGGCCCTGCGCTTCAAAGAACAAAAACAAACACATCTTAGGATCGGCCAGGGTCCATGGGGCGGTGCATTTGTGTAATAATTCACGCCAACTCGATGTAGGTTAAATAGTTTATTTCCAGAGACTACACAGCTGGCCGGTCAATAAATCACCAGGTCCAGCAGTAACTGACTACAAATCCAACTCTTGAACATCAACATTCTGAGAATGCACATTACTCCTATAACATCGTAGAATCTAAGTCAGCATATGCAGTAAATACAACATACCTTCCCTTCTTCTGCATGAAAAAAACAAGAATCAAATCAAATAAAGAAAACAAAAAGAGAAAATAAAAAAACGGAATACAGTAGAAACTACAATGAGAAAAACCCTAGGATCACTCACAGAATCTTTGTGACTATGACCCTGAAACTCCTTCTAAGTTCACCAAACCCGGGCAGATCAGTCACCTGACTACCTGCATAGTCATTAGACACACGCCCACATTTGTGACACTTTGGTCTTACCGTAACAACTTTGTAAAGATTCCACCAATGGCCACCTTCCACCTGAACATCATTGCTGCCAATCCTCACAACTTTGGTGGGTTCACCATATTTACCCTTCCCTTTTTTGACTTGAACAGGAGACTTGATCCAAACAACATCCCCCACACCCAGAGGAACTATTTGAACACCTTTTTCTTATCATACCAAGATTTTTGTTTACTTTGGGTCAATTCAGTATTCTCTTTAACTATGCCCATCCACCTGGGCCTGAAACAAGTACATGATCCACGTTGGGGCCATAGTAGTTCGCATTAGCAACATCATGTGAGTTCAACCTCCCCCAAAGAAGACAATACCTCCCTTCAGGATCCATTTCCATCCCACCCAGCACAAACCTGACACCTCCTTTAATAAGTATAGCCACTCCCCTGGAGTAGTTTGAATACGATGCGAAGCAACTATGCAAGGCACATCGTGTAGAAAATTGGGGTGTCCCTCCGTGCGGAAGGTGGGTCTCTTGTAACAGCGCCACATGGACATGGTGGCGATCTAAATACCCCAGCACCTGCCTCCGTTTCCTCGGATCATTCATTCCTCTCACATTCCAGGAAAGGATGTGGAGGTCAGTCCTATTACTTACGTCATCAGTCATAGCTGCTATCTATTTCAATCTGTTTTATGCAGTGGTCGCGGTCGTCTTGCTCAAACATACAGTGTAAACTAACCCCCCCAGCCCTCCCTCTCCCTCCCACTGTGGCTCCCCAAACACGCCGAGCAATAACTCCCTCCCATTCCCCAACTGCACAACCGAACCCTTCCCTGTACATCCCTTAGCAAAGCAATTAAGGGGTATGCCCTCCTACAGGGGTCACTAGGGGCTCACGCCTGCCCACTCAACCCCCCTATTACACCCGCCTGCCGCACCGTTCAATGAAGCGGGCAACATTAGCGGGACGGAGGTGAGCGCCCGGGCGGAGCACGGCATAACAGATATAAACAAAGTAAATACATCACCAAATCGGTATGGTTCCCAAACAGTCTAGTAGCCCAGCCGACTCTTACACAATATACCATATGATTATGTCCTCATCCTGGCTCCGACGCGGGGGACTGCGATCTGGATCTTCTGCGAGCAGTCATGGGCTGCCTCTTTGCGTGCATGTTTGAGGTAATCCTCCACTTGCCTGGGGTTATTAAAGAAATGTTGCTTTTCCTGATGGGTGATCTTCAGCTTTGCAGGGTACAACATGGCATACGTGATATCCTGCGCCTGGAGTTTTTTCTTGACGGCTGCGAATTTACGCCAGGCCTCCTGTACTGCTTGCGTAAAATCGGGATAGAAGGCGAGGGTGGCATTCTCATATCGCACTTGTCCCATCTCACGTGCTAAACGCAACACAGTGTCTCTGTCGCGGTAGTTCAGAAAGCGGACAATTACAGGACGCGGCGACGCCCCAGGGGTTGGGAGAGTAGCCAGAGAACGATGGGCCCGTTCGATCGTCATATGTACCGAGAAGGAGTCCTTTCCAAACAGGTTGAGGTAACGGGTTTTTAGGAACCCGTTTGGTGCCAGGGGATAACACCCGAAGACCTCTGAGTTCTCCCTGTTCCGGACCACAGAAACACGGAGTCTTCTAGTCGCAGTCAGAGATCAAGTTTTATTGGCAGCTACCAAGTAACAGGTGTCCTAGAAGCACGACAAACACGGGTCATGTGTTCTCAGGAGACTGTTCGTTTTTACAGAACCAGCCTTCTCCTTATATACAAAAATAATAGCTGCAAGCAAGAATTCTTGAGTTTATGATATGGCTATACACATATTTCTACAATAATACAAAAGAGCGAAGTCATGTAGGCAAGCCCGTATTTTAGATGTCCAATTCGTGATAGATTACCTAGCCAGGCCCGGAACTCCCATCAGATATCGGTGAAGCCCCAATAAAGGAAGGCACCTCCTAGTCATAAAACTGGCCATAAACAGGGAGCGTGGACAGGTGTGTATGTGTGTAGAAAACATGATCTGGATGTAGTGAATGGTTTGGGGCATGTTGTGCATTGATGCTATCGCATTAGGCCACTGGGCGAGGAGCTGCCTAAACAGGTTTGGCTGGAGGCAAGGGAGTCAGTTGGGACAGGTCAGGGGGGAGTCAGGGAAGGTGGACGTGTCCTTTTAGATCAAGCTCGACCTTTAATTGACTTATCATGAGGGCAAGACACAAGATGGATACCGTTTACAAAATGGAGTCTGAGGGGTCGGGACGGAAACTACAATTCAGGGGTGTTAGCATGTCTCGATCATGACGCAAATGCATAGGAATGATGTCCTAATCATTATCGGTTCGTCGACACCAAATTCGTCATGGTACGTTGATGTTTCGGGACACGGGTATCGGACCTCGATACTGGGACAACGGTAGGGTCCAGAATTTCAGAACCACAGACCCTCCTTTTGCCCTCATATAAGGCAATAATTCATGTTAATCCGAGTCTAAATCTGTATGAAGGAATTTGTGGAGATGCTGCTGTAGCATCATTCTGTTGCTCAGTTCGTCCCTTGACACAGGCTTCCGTACACATGAGGTAGCACAGAGGCCACATAGTGCAGGAGCGCACTGTACACACAGGCAGAACATAAACAGAAGTGCTAAGATCATCCCAATGAAGATCAGTGTTTTCCATCCCCAGGTAGCGATCAGTTCCCAGAACCACCCTAGTAAGGACCAGTCCCCTTTTTCTACGTGAAGGGAACCAGATATCTCGTGTAGCTTAGAGATGGCCTGGTACACTGTCGGTGCGTTATCAGGGATGAAAATGCAACAACTGGATTGGATCACTCTACACACACCACCACGATCGGCGAGTATGATATCTAGGGCAACTCGGTTCTGAAGGGTCATAAGTCGATCCGACTGAAGTTCGGTCGTCAAATTGCCAAGGGCTCCGGCCGTTGTAATCACGGCGGATGCAACTATCCTTGATAACTGGCGAATATTCCTGCTGTTCACCATAGGCCCCCAAAATGGCAGAAAACCCTTTGCGAAGTCAGCGAATTCCTGACCCGCGGTGTCGTCTTTACTCACGACACCTCTAGCTGTCCTTGTCCGATGGTAATCTGCTCTGGCCATGTAGGTGGGAGGCAGCAGAAATGAGATAAAGCATGTACCTGAGAAGTCAGGGGGCAACCAGGTGTAGGCTTGGTCATGGCAGACGAAATACGTGCCTTTGGCTGCTAATAGTATAGGGGAAGTTCGGGAAGCGAACACATAGGTTTCCGTGCATATACTCTTTCCTAATCGTGCTTTGGGATCCCTGCCGATACCTTGTAAACATAAGTGACCTCGGTTGGGTACTATCCAAACTGGGCGGGATTTCTTTGCTGTCTGGCTCTTACTCAGGTAAAACCCATATTTAGTTACGTTCCAACGAGTGTACGGAGTGAGTTCATCTTTGGGAATCGTTAGATATGTGTCGAACTCTCTACTCATATTTCTTATCCCTGCTACTAGTGCCTTGTTACTGGAATCACTCTCAGTAGAACGGGTCGGGTATGGTTCTAGGGCGAATAGGAACATGGTCTGGAAAGCCCACAGAGAACCATAATAACTGAAAGGCAGGATGAAGTATGCGATACCCTTATCAGTCGTGTGCGGCATGAGTCCGCATACCCAACAGTTCGATGTGTTCATTATGGACTGGTGTTGGTGTAGAAGTTGAATGAATGAGTTATTTACAAATTCGAGTCTTCTGGCAGACTCGTGTTCAGGTAGAGGGTGAAAGTAGTGTGGAGAGATAGTAGGAGGAGGCGGTGGCCGGGTGTCATTTGAAAAAGTAACTTGGAATACGAATAGAGTATAACCAGTCAAAAACATCGTTATGCTACACAACATTAAAATACATGTTATAAAAAACCTTCTTTTGGCCAGTACAGTGCATAATTGTCTTTCAAAGTTCGTGAATCTGGTAGGTCTCTTTACCCTAGGAAACTCCATCCTCTAGTTGCTGCCCGCGGTGGTAGGTTGGTTCTGCCAGGGAGTGCGCTCTGTTCAGTCCGGGGTAACTCCCTTGGACCAACCAGAACCGTTGACCTAGACGTCCCCAGTTGCACTCCCCAGACTTCAACCGCGACCCTAGCAGCAGAACCGGATGGCGGTTCGAAAATCAAAAATGAGCAAGTTTCCTGAGAGTGAGAGAGCTGAAAAATCAAAAATAGTTCTTGGGGGAAGGGAAATCACATTGGTTTGCTTTTTATTAGTCTCTTTGTCTTGACCTTAGATTATATTGTTGTTTCCCAGGTACGGTGTGGTCTTCAAACAATGTCTCAGGTTCGGTAGTGTCCAACTGCATAGACGGTGGCACAAGTCCTTGTAAAATATGATCACTCTCCTTTTCGGTACCAGTTTCTTTTAAACGTGCATCGCTGAAAGGGATGAAGCGAGGTATGGATTCTGTCTCGGAGTCGGCAATTCCTTCGTTGACCCACCGGTCGTATGGAAGGGGCAGAGGGACCCGTTTACAATGGGTCCCGTGCACCCAGTTCTTTTTACCTTCCACCCGAACAGCTGATCTCGTGGAAAGAAGTACCAGGTACGGTCCGGTCCACCTCGGCTGTCCGTTGTTTGTGTGCTGGAAATTCCGCACCAAGACCCACGTGCCGGGTTTGATGGAGTGACCTGGATCGTCAGAGGCTGGCGGAGAGGAACTGTGAACCTGTTGGTGTAAAACAGGCAATTTAGTTGTCAATTCGCACAAATAGTCAAGCAGTACGGGGTGCTCTATTTCGCTGAGTTTCTTTGGCCTTGGCACGCCCCAGACGTTGGCTGGGCGGCCAAACACTATCTCATGGGGGCTAAGTCCTAACCTGGAATGGACGGTCATTCTGGTTGACAAGAGTGCTAGGGGCAAGGCGTCAGGCCATTTAAGACCTGTACAGGCTTGGATCTTGGCTAATTTGAGCTTTAAAGTGCCATTGTAGCACTCTACTAATCCAGCTGATTGGGGGTGATTCGCAGAGTGAAACTTTTGTTGTATGCCTAAACACTCACACACTCTCTTCATCACGCGTCCTACGAATTCACTTCCATTATCACTCCAGACGATTCTAGGCATACCGAATCTCGGGAAGAACTCTTTGACAAGGGCTTTGGCAGTTGACAAGGCAGTATTGTCTTTAAGGGGGTACGCTTCCACCCACCTGGAGAAAGCGCAAACAACAACGAGCACATACTTCAGATTGTTGCATCTCTCCATGTGAATGAAATCGAGCTGCAAAACCTCTAACGGATACGTTGGAGGCGCAAAATGACCAGCTGGAGTTGGGGTTCCCCTACCGGGATTGTACTTCAAACACACCATACAGTTTCTGACCACATTCTCTGCATATTTCGGGATATTGCTATTTTGCCATACTGGGGCCAATACTTTACAGATTCCTTTCGAACTGATGTGCGCAAATCCATGAGCCATTGTTACTACTGCAAGTACACAGGCGTTAGGTAATAGCCATCGCTGGTGTTCTGACAATTCGACCCAACAACCATTCGCATCTAACCTACCCTTACTTTCTCTCCATTCATTCACCTCTTTCTCAGTTGCCTCGGCTTGTATAGATTTCACTCTTTCGATGGTGTCCTTACACATTCCCACATCAGTAATCCATCTAGCGGGACCTACAACATACATCCGACTCATTGTGTTCCTTGCAGTCTCTTTCGCAACCTCGTCTGCAAATGCATTCCCGCGGCCAACATCATCCTGAATCTTTTTGTGTGCACTGCATTTTACAATGGCAACTTGTAGTGGCAAGGTCAGTGACTGGAGGAGCTCATTAACTAGCTGACCATGTTGTATCTTTGCACCATGTGACGTAAGAAACCCACGTTCACGCCACAATCTCCCAAAACTGTGAGCCACACCAAAGGCGTATTGGCTGTCAGTGTACACATTCACTCGCTTTCCTTTCGCTAACACACATGCTCTGGTAAGCGCAATCAATTCTGTGGCTTGTGCAGAATTGTGGGAAATACGCGCGGTCTCTATAATGGTGTGTAATGTCGTTACGGCATATGCTGCAGTCGTATCACCATTCGGCAGCTTGAAACATGAACCATCAACCCATAAAGTATCGTTGCATTCAGGAAGGGGAGTGTCCTGTAAGTCTACTCTCCCTTTTGTCTCTTCTTCTGTCCTAAAACAGCAGTCATGGTTATCAATCTTGTCCGTTTCTGTCGGAATGGGTAATAACGTTGCGGGGTTCAGTGTATCACACCTCTTTATGTGGATGTGACTTGCTAGCAGTGTAAGTTCGTAACTGGATAGTCGAGCGCTAGTAAGGTGTTGTGTCTTCGTCCTGTTTAGTAAAATGTCTACTGCATGCGGAACCATAACGATCAGAGTATTATTCATGACTAATCCAGCGGATTGTCGGATGCAGACAGCTGCTGCGGCGGTAGCCCTCAGACAACTTGGTAGGGCTTTAGCCACAGGGTCTAGAGTTGCCGAAAAATACGCTCATGGGCGCTGTTTGTCCCCAAAATGTTGTGTTAAAACTGATAATGCACAACCTTCCTTCTCATGGACATATAATGTAAAAGGCTTACTGTAGTTGGGGTTTCCCAACACAGGAGCCGAACATAATGCATCACGCAACTCATGGAAACTCGTCTGACAATCTTCAGACCAGGGCATAGGATTTGGCGTGTCTTTACAGAGTAGTGCCAGCAAGGGTTTGGCTAGTAGTGAGAAATTCTGTATCCATTGTCTACAGTACGATGTAATGCCCAAGAAGGCTCGAACCTCTCTCTGTGTCCTTGGGGCACTCAGTTCTGCAATTGCCTGTATTCTTTCTGGTGTCAGTCTCCTTCCCTCCTTCGACAAGATGTGACCTAGGTAGGTTACTTCTTTTCGACAAAATTGTAGTTTGGAGAGAGAGACTTTGTGCTTCTTGTTACACAAGTGATGCAATAATGATAACGTAGCTTTCTTGCAAATCTCTTCAGTGTCTGCAGCGATCAGCAGATCGTCTACGTACTGAATCAGAGTTGAACCATTCGGTAGAATAATCGTGTCTAGTTGTGTTTTCAGGGCCTGACTGAATATTGATGGGCTTTCGCAGTAGCCTTGAGGAGCGCACTTGAAGCGGAAGCTTCGTCCTCCTAAATTGAATCCAAAAATATCTCTACTCTCCTCGGCAATCGGGATGCTGAAGAAAGCGTTCTTCAGGTCGATCACCGAGAACCAATTTGCTGAAGCTGGAACCATCGTCAATAAAGCAGTAATGTCGGGGACAACTGGAAACTGTGGGATAACTATCTTGTTCACTTCTCTGAGGTCGATCACGAACCTATACACAGGCGGTTGTAAAGGATCAGTACGCTTTAAGACGGGCAGAACTGGACTGTTACAAACATGTCCTGTTGTTTCTTCGATGACGTCTTTATCAATCAGGTCATAAACAATCGTCAATAACGCCTTTTCACATTCGTTAGATATTTTGTATTGGGGAATACGTGGCAACCTAACGTTGGCTTTCAATGTTATGACATACGGTGCTATCTCCAAACGACCTACATCATTGGAGCCATTAGCCCAAAGTATATCAGAAAGTGATGACAATTCAGTCGGAATATTGTCCTTTGACAAATACATTGGAGAAATGACTTTCTTACCTAAAGTAAGTTGTACTCCCAAGGGGGAACAGTACAAAGTCGCATATAACCTTTTTAGCAAATCCAAACCTAACAAATTTTCACCGCAACCTGTTGTAAGAATGAGGGGTGCTTCTAATTCGCATGGGCCAATAGAAAGAGATATAGGACTAGAGATCGGGTTTCTAACAGGGGCGCCAGAGAAACCTACTGAAACATTCATTTCGCCAGACAAAGGTGCGCCAGGAAGTTTCGAGTGCATGATAGAACTTTTTGTAGCACCAGTATCCAGCAGAAATGGCTCTGACACTCCTGAGGTAATTACCTCGACATAAGGTCCATTCTGATCTACTGGAACTGAAACAACTCCCTCTCTTTGTCCATGGCTGTCTTAGCAATCGTTACCCTCATTTTCGTGTTTGGTGTAATAGTCGTCAGCATAGTACTGAGCTGACCTGGACGACGCATTATTCTGTTGGTCAAAGCTGTTCATCGAATTCTGAGGCGGAAAAGAAGTTGTATTCTGGGTGAAATTTCCACGGCCCCTACCTCTAGGGGCATGTTGAACACCTCTTCCCCTTACACCTGAAGCACCGCTCAAACGTCGCGCAAGAGACGGACAATTACCTTTAAAGTGACCCTCTTCCTTGCAATACGCACATTGATTCGGGCCATAAGCAATACGCTGATGGGAAAACTCGTTTCCTTGCGCGTTTCTCGAATACTGCTGTTGTTGTTGATAATTGGGCTTGACTAGCCGTGCGAGGCGGATAGGCTTGCTGGAGAAGAACTTTAGTTTTTAAATCTTTTGTCTTTCTGTCGACTTTATCTAGCTCGTCTTTGCGCCTATTCTCATAGTACTGGGCTGTAGCTAAAATTTGCGCTGACGTAGAGACAGCCCAAGCACTCTCTGAATCTTTCAGTTTATTACACAGTTCAGGGATTAAATTATGTACGAATTTGTCTACAAACAATCTTTGACCACCCTCGGTAGCCATATCCTGACCACTATGATCGGTGAAAGTCTCCTCAAATCGTGTGAAAAAGTCAGACACATTCTCATCTTTCTTCTGCTTGCACGCAGATAGCTTGTCCCAGTTTACGCGTACTTCAGGCATTATTGTTTTCATGTACGCGATAATTCTACTGGGAAGTTCAGCTATTAACGGCTCAGGTTTAGAACCACCAATTTGTCTAGCATCTATAGCTGTAATGTTCGCCCATGAGTCACCTCGTTCTTGGTCATGGTTCGTATGACGTATTTTGCTCCATAAAGGATGTGGAACAACGTTCCCAAACAACATGTCTATATCCGCTAAATTCATTATACATGAGCTTGCAGTTTGTGATAACTCCTTATAATACCCAGTCTAGTTTTTACGAGGATCAGGAAGTGTCTGCTTGAGTGCTAAGACATCGGATCTTTTCCAGGGGACATGTACCCATACACGCTGGAAATGAGGCAGAATTGGTGGATTCGCATTTGCATCACCTTTCCTCCAAACCGGAGGAACCTCTCTCATGGGGTACTGTCTCGCTCTTTTCCCGCCTGGTGCATCGTCTTCGTGACATGATCTAGAGACGTTTCCCTTACTCCTATAAGAGAGCAATAACTCTATCGCTTTCTCAACATCTGCACCTATAATCATACCTTCATAGAACTTAAAGCGTGTACGCCATAGTTCGTTCATTGTGTATTTGGGATCATTTGTCTTCACATCTTCGCCCAGATATACACACATCTCTTCGAATACGTATCTCTGAGTGGGTGCATTCCATTGACGGAAAACTTCCATAACAGACTGAACATCATATCTAACAGTATCCGTAATCCATTGGCGTGCTAGTTCATTCAGCACTTTTCTTTCCTCGTAATCAGGCAGTTGACTACGGGACTGTCTATGTTCTATTTTAGGGGTCGTTTTAGGCGACCCGAAGAAAGGTGAAAGCAGACCAGTGACGGTACCTGTCACTCTTTGTCTAATAGAAGGAGAAGCTTGCGGAGGAGTAAGTGCCTCGGAAAAAACAGGCTGAGGCAAAGAAGAAGTAGAGGCAATAGCAGAGGAAGTTGAAGTAGTAGTAGACGTAGTATCATAGACAATAGCTGGAGCTGTAGGCAAAGTCGTAGAAGTAGATGGAGTAGGTAGCAAAGATGGCGGCCCTTGAGAAGGCTGCGCCGGAGAAGTAGAAACCAGCTGAAGAGGAGCTGGCGTTCGTGCAAGAGCTGGGTTACGTGCGCCGGGGCACGGTATAGTAAAATGCTTTGGCATTGTAGTAGCGTCTAACGCATACGGTGGAGGTGAGCTTAATAAGTGGGACATTAATGGATCTTTCTCGGATCTCTCCTCTTGACCTTGTCCCTTATTTGGTAACATCGGGTAGCATTTATCTACTGCTAGTTTCTTGCTCCTAAGTATTTGTTCGCTTTCTTGCTCTTCCACGTTATCCCTGTATGCAACGGCAGCTTGCACCATTGACATACCTCTTTTATTCCTTTTTGCTAATTTTATTTCTTTCTGTTTGGCTTCTTTGCGCCATAAGCGGAAAGAGTCAAACATCGCCGGCCGGGCTTTTCTCTTAAATAATTTGACCTCTAGGTTATCTAATATTTCTGAGTCGAAACTACCATATTGGGGCCATTTTAAAACACCATCCTTGCGGGTGTATTTTATCCACACTTCATTATATGTGATGGGACCTACGCCGTGCTTTACATAGAGCTCATATGTTGGAGTTTCAATCGGAGGAACCGGACAGGAATCCTCTAATCGGGAGTCCTTACTATAACAAAGACAAAACAAGTTTCCAAGTCTGCTAAAACCAGGCATCTTCGCTCACTAGTCTAGCTTCAAACTTCAAAGGATTATCTGTTACGATATTTCTCGTGAATACACAAGTCCTTCGGCTTTGGGGCTTGCAAGTACCAAATCAAAGCGTATCTCAAGGATACCAAAAACTAAGGACAAACTAAGGACTGGGAGACGCTCCACTTATACTTAACTGAAGTATTTGAAGATCGATGACGTCGCTAGAAGGCTCGTCTATCGTTTCGCTCTACCAAGGATCACTGGGTCCAAAACAAGGCGATAGTCAGGGCAGCAGTCCTTCGTAGCCGTCGGGACGCGGGGAACCTCGCAGCAAAGACCTTCGGAACCACGTCGACATACAGGGGTCGCTGAAGTGGCTGGCCGTCCTCTGGAATTTTCACACGAAGCTCCTCACGAACATCTGGCTTGGACCGTCGCCGCTTGATACCGCCCCGAGTTGGGCGCCAACTGAGGTAACGGGTTTTTAGGAACCCGTTTGGTGCCAGGGGATAACACCCGAAGACCTCTGAGTTCTCCCTGTTCCGGACCACAGAAACACGGAGTCTTCTAGTCGCAGTCAGAGATCAAGTTTTATTGGCAGCTACCAAGTAACAGGTGTCCTAGAAGCACGACAAACACGGGTCATGTGTTCTCAGGAGACTGTTCGTTTTTACAGAACCAGCCTTCTCCTTATATACAAAAATAATAGCTGCAAGCAAGAATTCTTGAGTTTATGATATGGCTATACACATATTTCTACAATAATACAAAAGAGCGAAGTCATGTAGGCAAGCCCGTATTTTAGATGTCCAATTCGTGATAGATTACCTAGCCAGGCCCGGAACTCCCATCAGATATCGGTGAAGCCCCAATAAAGGAAGGCACCTCCTAGTCATAAAACTGGCCATAAACAGGGAGCGTGGGCAGGCGTGTATGTGTGTAGGAAACATGATCTGGATGTAGTGAATGGTTTGGGGCATGTTGTGCATTGATGCTATCGCATTAGGCCACTGGGCGAGGAGCTGCCTAAACAGGTTTGGCTGGAGGCAAGGGAGTCAGTTGGGACAGGTCAGGGGGGAGTCAGGGAAGGTGGACGTGTCCTTTTAGATCAAGCTCGACCTTTAATTGACTTATCATGAGGGCAAGACACAAGATGGATACCGTTTACAAAATGGAGTCTGAGGGGTCGGGACGGAAACTACGATTCAGGGGTGTTAGCATGTCTCGATCATGACGCAAATGCATAGGAATGATGTTCTAATCATTATCGGTTCGTCGACACCAAATTCGTCATGGTACGTTGATGTTTCGGGACACGGGTATCGGACCTCGATACCGGGACAACGGTAGGGTCCAGAATTTCAGAACCACAAGGTCTGTGAGTTGTTTTTCCATGAAGTCCTCCATTCTTCCTATATTCGTGGATTCTGCCAGGCCCAATACACAAACGTTATTTCTACGTGAGCACGCCTCCAACTCCTCATTTTTGTCCGCAGTCACTTTTAGTAACTTGTCCATTTGCAGCGCATGTTTCTTTCTGGTCACCGCCCCATCCTCCAGTTCGGACACCCTATGTTCCGCCTCCTTGATCCTCTGATCGTGCTGGTCCAGCTTGGTGACCACCGCATCCAGTCTGGTAGTCATGACATCCATTTTGGCGTGATGGAGGAGAGACTCTGCCTCATTCCCAGTAATATCGCCTTCCAGTCCTCTTCCCGCGGCTCCCGGGCGCCCGATTTCCGCACGGTCCGAGGAGAATGACCGCGGCGCCCTACGCTGGTCAAAAGACAGCTTCGCCTGTTTGGCCTCTGACCTCCCCATAGCAAGTTCAGCGTATTTGCCGTGGGGCCTGCTTGTCAATGCGCAGTCACTATGTACCACGTGGGGGATCTGCAGCTCACTCACGCAGTTAGGGCCTCCCAATAGATTGCTTGTTGTCACCCTCCTTTTCACAGGATACCTCCAAAGGGGCACCGCTGGGCTGCTACTCCGGTCTCAAAATGGGCGTCAGTGGCAGCGCAGGGTAGGCGGCTCCGACAGCAAATGTTCCACCTGGGCCTATTCACTCCCCAGGGTTGTGCACCTCTCAGCCCTTCTCCAGCCGCTTTGGTGTGGGGGTGTATACCCTGCAGTCTCACAGCACCCCAGGCTCCTCCAGATTATGCTCTTGTGGGGGCTCATGCAGAGGGGCAGCTTCACGATAAAGTCCCCACACAGGCCCAGGGTGGTTTAAAATGGCCACACCTTCAGCACGCCACCTCACCTCGCGCCCCGCACTAGGTCCAATGCACAGCCAGTTCTTCCGCAGCAACCGCAGCCAAAGTGGTTAAGGGCAGCTCCGCCGCAATATCTCAATGCTTCCAGCGCCGCTTACAGTCACTCCTACAGACTTGCTTTTGCTTTCTTAAATCTTCTGTGAACCATGGTGCGGAAGGCACCTTCCTATTTCTAGATATGGTCTTGAGCGGCACCAGTGCGTCCATCGCACTGCCTAACCAGACAGAAAATTGTTTCGCAGCTATGTTAGAATCTGCGGAAATAGTAGGACGAGAACTGATCAGCAACGCTCTAAGAGCCGTGTTATCAATGTCCTGCCAAACTCTAAAAGACTCCTGGCTTAAGGGGACCTGTTTGGGTGTGGAAGCCTGACCGGTGAGAATGGTACAAAAAATGGCATGATGGTCGGACCAGGTGAGGATCTCATATATTGTTATCTCTTTTATATTAGAGAAGATACCATCTAACGTATGACCGGCCTCATGTGTGGGTGCTTTTACCAGCTGAGCCAGCCCCAAAGTTTCTAAGTTGGCCGTTAGGGTTTCAATGTCATCTGTTTTTTCTAGATGAAAATTTAAGTCTCTCAGGACCATAAAGGAATCTTCGATTGCCAGGGGTTCCATCAGTGACATAAAGTTGGACAGAAATTCGGATCGGGGACCAGGTGGTCTATATATAAGTACTCCTTTAAGATTATACGAGGGGGTAAGCTTAATGGCGAAGTGTAAAGCTTCGCATGTTGTTGAAGGTATGGGAGATATTCTGATCGGAAAGATGTTTCGGCTGATTATTGCCAAGCCCCCACCTTTTTTTCCCTGTCTATCCAGCCGATGTACATTATATCCCTGTGGCACTGCCACCACTAAATCTGGATCAGATGCTCCGCCCATCCATGTCTCTGTACTAAATAGTAAATCTATTTTCCGGTCTTGAATTAGATCAACTATCTCCTGTCTGTGTCGGCCCAACGATCGGGCGGTAATAAGTGATATTGGAATGTTCTTTGTTTTGTTGTTGGATCTTTTTAAAGAACTGGCTTTCTTGTTAATAAATGGTAGGAAAGAGTTACAACTAGGACAGCTAGTAGTTGTAGTACAGGGAATTATTTCAGGATCATACTGAGGGCATGTACCACCATGGAATGACCTCAGCTGTATAAGATCAGCAGATGAGTACATAGTCCGCTCCGTCGTGCCTGGACCAGGGGTCCTGGCGCTAAGCGCGGTCCAGGCGCGGACGGGCGCAGACGGGCTTGCCTTTGGCGCGCCCGCTGCGCCCGACCGCTGCGCGGATGAGACAACGTTCCCCTTTTATCCAATGTTGAGGAGGGTGGGAGGCGGCCAGCAACTGGAGCGCAACCCTTTCCTCCCCCCAATATGGCGGCTGCTCACCCTCTCTTTCACAGCATCAGCACTTAATCTGCTGCGCTGGGAACAGCGTGAGGATACGGCGATTTCCGAAAGTAAGGCTTTCAGTTTTTAAAAATTGCCAAAATATCAAATGAAATGTCACAAAATAAACATCAAATGCACACTTTTTAAAATTGCAAAACTGAGCCCCCGGCTTCCGCCTCAGGGGTGAGATCGTAATGTAAGTCAGCGCGCTTGCGCTTTGATGGTGGTTAAGTAGCCTAAGAGGGCGGGAGGGCGGGAGGCGGCCAGCAACTGGAGCGCAACCCTTTCCTCCCCCCAATATGGTGGCTGCTCACCCTCTCTTCCACAGCGTCAGCACTTAATCTGCTGCGCTGGGAACAGCGTGAGGATACGGCGATTTCCGAAAGTAAGGCTTTCAGTTTTTAAAAATTGCCAAAATATCAAATGAAATGTCACAAAATAAATATCAAATGCACACTTTTTAAAATTGCAAAGCTGAGCCCCCGGCTTCCGCCTCAGGGGTGAGACCGTAATGTAAGTCAGCGCGCTCGCGCTTTGATGGTGGTTAAGTAGCCTAAGAGGGCGGGAGGCGGCCAGCAACTGGAGCGCAACCCTTTCCTCCTCCCAATATGGCGGCTGCTCACCCTCTCTTCCACAGCGTCAGCACTTAATCTGCTGCGCTGGGAACAGCGTGAGGATACGGCGATTTCCGAAAGTAAGGCTTTCAGTTTTTAAAAATTGCCAAAATATCAAATGAAATGTCACAAAATAAACATCAAATGCACACTTTTTAAAATTGCAAAACTGAGCCCCCGGCTTCCGCCTCAGGGGTGAGACCGTAATGTAAGTCAGCGCGCTCGCGCTTTGATGGTGGTTAAGTAGCCTAAGAGGGCGGGAGGGTGGGAGGCTGCCAGCAACTGGAGTGCAACCCTTTCCTCCCCCCAATATGGCGGCTGCTCACCCTCTCTTCTACAGCGTCAGCACTTAATCTGCTGCTCTGGGAACAGCGTGAGGATACGGCGATTTCCGAAAGTAAGGCTTTCAGTTTTTAAAAATTGCCAAAATATCAAATGAAATGTCACAAAATAAACATCAAATGCACACTATTTAAAATTGCAAAACTGAGCCCCCGGCTTCCGCCTCAGGGGTGAGACCGTAATGTAAGTCAGCGCGCTCGCGCTTTGATGGTGGTTAAGTAGCCTAAGAGGGCGGGAGGCGGCCAGCAACTGGAGCGCAACCCTTTCCTCCCCCCAATACGGCGGCTGCTCACCCTCTCTTCCACAGCGTCAGCACTTAATCTGCTGCGCTGGGAACAGCGTGAGGATACGGCGATTTCCGAAAGTAAGGCTTTCAGTTTTTAAAAATTGCCAAAATATCAAATGAAATGCCACAAAATAAACATCAAATGCACACTTTTTAAAATTGCAAAACTGAGCCCCGGGCTTCCGCCTCAGGGGTGAGACCGTAATGTAAATATGGAAGGAAACCCCTTTGGGTGTAAAAAATCTCCCAGAGATGTTCAGTGCCCGGACGTCGGAGACTCGATGGCAAGACACCAAGCATAAAAGCATAGCCAGCTTGCCTGAAAGTTCTTTGCGGGATAGATATTTGTTTGGCTGCCAAGATTTGAACAAATGCAGTACCCTATTAACATCCCATAAGGAAGAATAGCTGGGCTCCGGAGGGAGCAAAAGGCGAATCCCACGCAACAGCTTGCACACCAATGAATGCTCTTCTACAGGCGCCCCCGCAATCGGGAGATGACCGGCCGAAATTGGCGACCTATAAGAGTTAATAGTTCGGTAAGCCAGGCCCTGAGCCAAGTAGGTCAAGAAATTCATAATGGCTAACACTTCGCACCCCATGGGATCGTGGTCGTTCCGAAGACCCCAACCGACCCATCTGGTCCATGCTGACTTGTAGCGCTTGTTAGTGCTGTAGACCCAAGCCGCTCACAATAGAGTTTGAGCTTCCGCCGATAGGCCTGCGACTCGCCAGCGATGCCCGAAATCCGCCAAGCTACTAAGGGCATTTGGCATTGCTGGAGGAGAGGGTGTGGACCTCCTTGAGGATCCCTCGGAAGGAAAGGATCTCGGGGTAGAAGGATTGGAGAATCCCAGGAAAAGTTCCAGAAGAACTGGAAACCATACTTGAAACCTCCAATACAGGGTAACTAGAACTACCCTCGTCCTTTGCCTGCGGACCTGAGTTGTTTGTCTCATGATCATAGCGAACGGGGTAAAGGTGTATCCCGCTTCCTTGGACCAATCCTGGAGGAAAGCATCCGTTGCCATTGCCAGAGGGTCCGGCTTCCAACGGTAGAACCGCGGTAGCTGATAGTCCAGCCGGGACGCAAAGAGGTCAACCGAGAACGGGCCCCACAACTCGTGGAGCCTCTGAAAAAGCAGCGGGTGGACTTCCAGAGGCTCATGTCCGCCCAACTCCTGGAGCACCAATCCGATATTACATTGGAAGCTCCCGGAAGATACACCGCCGTCATAGAGACATTGTGGGATAGGCAGAACGTCCAAAACTCCTTGGCCATGTCTGCCAAAGCCTTCGACTTTGTTCCTCCAAGGTGGTTGATATAACGGACCGCTGATACGTTGTTCATCTTCAAGAGCATGCTGCAGGACGCTTTCTCTTTCGTCCAACACCGGATCGCAAAGGACCCTGCCATTAATTCCAGGTAATTGATGTGGAGATGACTTTCCTCTGCAGACCACTTTCCTCCGGTAAAGGAGTCCCCGCAACGAGCCCCCCAGCCTGACATGCTGGCGTTGGACTCCATCACGAGTCTGGGTCGCAACCAAATTTGGCTCTGCCATTCCAGGCGTCCATATGGTCCAACCACCATTTCATTTCCATACGCACTTCCTCCGTCAAGGGAACCAGGTCAGAGTATTGTAGACCCTTGCGGAGATGCAACGCTTTCAGGTGCTGTAACGCTCAGTAATGGGGCGGGCCCGTAAAAATCACCTGAATCGAGGAGTTGAGGAGGCCCACCAAGCGGGCTATTCGACGCAGGGAGGTGGAGGAGCGAGCCAAGACTCGATGCAATTCTCTGCGGAGCTTGGTCATCTTTGCGGGAAGACTCAAAGAGTGAGAAACCAAGTCTATGACAAAACCAAGAAAGGTTATCTGCTTGGAAGGCAACAGAATCAACTTTTTGGCGTTGATGATGAATCCCAGGTTTTGGAGGAGGGTTACTGTCTCCTGCAGCTGCTGAGCAAGACTGTGAGGAGACTGCTCCAAGAGGAGGATGTCGTCCAGATAGATAATGAGGCAAAAGGCCTTTGCTCGCAACATTTCCACCAAAGGCTTGAGCACCGGGGTGAAACACCAAGGGGCCGAGGGAGCCCGAAAGGGAGTGAGGCTAACGTGAACACCCGGTCTTTCCACAGAAACTGTAAGAAATGACGTGCGGAGGAAAAATGGGGACCACCAAATACGCGTCCTTCAGATCCAATCTGGCCATCCAGTTGTCCGGCTGGAGGAGATCTCTGAGCAGATGTATGCCCTCAATTTTGAAATGGCGGTAGACCAGCCATTGATTGAACTCATTTAAGTTTATGACAGGACGCTGACCACCGTCCGGCTTGTCCACGAGAAAGACATTGCTGAGGAACCCTCTGGGATGAAGATGCGTGGGGACCACAGCTCCTTTTTGCAACAGATCCGCTACCTCCTGATTTATGAGGTCTGCCTGATCTTGAGCGAAAACCAGAGGTCTTGGACGGGAGTCCTGTAGAACTCTATATTAAACCCTTGCACTGTCTGCAACAACCAGGCGTCGGAGATAATAGCCTGCCAATTGCGCACGAAACCAACAGCCTGCCACCCACCGTAGTAAGTGGAAAGGGAGAAAGGCTCACCTGTGTTAGGCATAGACTGGCCTCTGGGTGCTCCTCTGCTCCCACGGCCTCTGATTCCCCGACGGGATCGTAAGAACTCTTGACAGCCCGGATCCTGGCCTTTCTTGCCGGTGCCTCACTGAGGGCCTTGGGTGTAGAAGCAGCCGGTCAAACGCCCTCTACCACGACTGGCCCCAACAAAAAATCTTGGATGGAAGACCCTTTTAATGGAGGTCCAATGAAGTGAACGTGTTGACGAACTTAGTGAGCTCTTTGATGAATGGGTCTCCAAAGAGACCTCCCTGCGCTACTGGACCTGCTTCAGAGGAGGAGAGGTCACCTAGCTTAGGGTTGACTTTCAGGAGAAAGAAGCGCCTCCTTTCCGCAGAAAGGGCACAATTTGTGTTGCCAAGAAAGACAATCGCGCGCTGGGCCCAACTGGACATCCTCTCTGGGGAAAGTGGGGTATCAGTCCGCTTGGCTTCCTCCGCTAATTCAAGGACTTTGGTAATAGGGTCGGCTATGTCAAGCAATTTATCCTGACACGCCTTCCAGGAACGATCAATTCCCTTTTTGGGGTTGCAGATATACTTCTGCAAAAAGGTTGCCACCCTAGGGTCAACCTCCGGAGTCAAAGCCTCTTTGCCCACTAGGGCAGGGCGTGGGCACTCTGCCCTGAGACAAGCTCTGACCTCCTTGTCAACGGACTTACGCAGGCGGCAGGCCACAAACAATGACACTTTGGCCGAAGGGGCCCATTTGGAGGAAGGGGGGTGGACCAGGTCCTCAGGGACCAACATGTCCGAGGGCTCCCCCTTGGCATCAGGGACTGGGGACTCTACAGGACGCCATGGTCTGGATCGGCCTGCCTCATCCGGGGATTTGTCTGCGGAGTCCTCCTCCTCTTCTTGGAAAGTAGAGGGCTCTGGGGTGTCTGGAAGAACAGGTTGGGAACCGCTGTCAGGTCTGGCCAAAAACTCTTTTTTGAGGCGATCAAAAGCGCCTAAATCCATGCCAGAGGAGCTCTTACGCTTCGGGGAGCGCTGTGTCTGGCAGGCGTGGACAAACTGCATGATACGCTGCTCAAAGGGGCCCATGGCCACCGAGACTGCCTGATGGATTGACGCATCTACTGCATCACAAAAGTCATCATTTAATGGAATTACTTCAAGGGATTCCTCTTCTTGGTAATCCTCTTCCATTGCAAGAAAATTAGGGTGTTGCAAAACAAGCAGCAAATATCCCGGGCGCTTAAAGCTCTTGCCAAGCTGACAGTAGAGTGCTGTGAGAAAAGGGCAAAGTGCTTTGTAGTGATAAGAATCACCAGGCTAGAAACCCCAAGAGTACTCTTATAATGGGGAAAGGTTTGGCGTGAGGAAGAATCACTAGAGTTGTGGGCACCCAGGAGTGCAATAAGCGGATTAACAGAGTCCTCAGGGGCGACTCACCATGAATCAATGGGTATCCAGCTCCAGGCCCAGCCCAGATCAGCGCTCCCCGCAGCAACAGCAGAAAATATGCAAATTCGCCTACCAGGGTTTAATTCGGACCCGCTTAATAACGGGTGTAATGAGAGACCAGCAATTCTATTACTGACCCACAAGTATGGGCGTAAGGGCTTCCGAGAGCACAGGCGGCTGTGGTAGTGAGGGCGTCCGTCTCAAACTCGTTGGTTTCGCCGCAACGCGCGCGACGAGAACCAACGAGGCAGATGCGCCCCCTACATCCGAGTGCGTCTACCGCATCCCTGCCGTGATCGGCCCGCGAGCGGAGCATTAGAGAGCTCCCGCAGCCCCAACGAAGAATAAGCGCTTTTAACAAAGCAATCCGCACACCACACAGCAAGCGTGATAAACAAAGCGCACCAAAGCGCCAAAGCCATACAATTAAAACACAATAACCATGAAATTTCCCTCACTCAGACGAGCGAGCAGAAAAACAAGACTTATCTGATTGCTGAGCAGGAAAGAAAGGAGGAACAGTGTTGCCAGATTTTTTCACAACTTTCAAGCCCAAAAGCAACGAAACGGTAGCCCAAAGTAGCAAAAAGTAGCCCAATTTTGCCACTCCATTAACTTACGTGTAGCCTGACTACAACATTCTCAAATATACTTCTATTTCAAGGATTATATGTTTACCTTCCACATTAATCAGATAACTTACATTTTGTACACTGAAATCAAAGTTGGTCTGTCAGGAAAACTGTCACTCACTTGATATCGCATGGTGTGGAGCAAGCCGGCCCAAAATATTCTGGGTTCAATTTGGGGGACTGCAAGTGCGGAAACGTTCTTCTTGGGAAAGGTGCTCTTCAGCTTGCATACTCACGTCAGGCCCCCCAGAATAACGGCAATATAGGCCAATGCTTCATGTTTTTTCACACTTCTTTGAATTCTCCCAAAGCAATGCTGAACATCTTTTTACATACGCAAATTATGTATGTTTCGTACTTTTTGGTACTCATCAGAAGAGAGCAGTTCGAGGCATGGGGTGCAGGGCTTGCTGCTTGATGTTCCCATGAGCTGATACCTGATCAAGTGCATTTTGCAGACTCACACAAGCGCCATCTCCTGTTTTTTGCCAGGCAACAGCATGGTAGATCCTTGTTCAGACAGTGGAAAGTTCAATTGTGCCAAAGAGTTCTTCTGCGCCAGGCACTGGCAAGATAAGCAGCATCCCATAGTCTGGCAGTGGCATGGTGAAGGCTAGCAGCATCTCAGTCTGTGGTTCTGCCAAGATTAACAGCATCCTTCAGGGTCTGGCAGTGGCAGGTTGAGGTGTGGAAAATGCTTCTGACAGTGCAGAATGTAGCAGCACCATTCAGGGTTTGGCAGTGGCAGGTTAAGGTGGGTAACATTGTTCTGACTGGTTAAGGTGCACAAACTTCTTCTTCTGGGCCAGGCACTGCCAAGATTAGCAGCAGCCCATAGTCTGGCAGTGGCATGGTGAAGGCTAGCAGCATCACAGAGTCTGGCAGTGCCAGGTTGAGGTGTGGAAAATGCTTCAGGCAGTGCAGAATGTAGCAGCATCCTTCAGGGTTTGGCAGTGGCAGGTTCACATTCGTGAACACAAAGCCGCCCTACACATTTTGTATTGCAATACCTCCAGGTTTGACGCACTTCGCCAGGGGGGGCGGGGGAACAGCGCTTCACTGGCAAACTCGGTAAAATGACGCTAATGTTTTTGTGGTTTGAATAAAACCAATCTGCCCACTTTAAGAACACTCAGTCTTCCTTTATTTCATTATTGATTTTTCATATTTTGAACCTTTTTTTATTTCCGAGGCTGCTGCAGGATCGGACATTTGAAACGCAAATGCACGTTTTTTCCCTTACCTTTCTGAAGCATGGAGCGCAATGGCAGGCAGAGAGAGGGTGATGCAAGTGTTGTGCACCCTGGCAGGTTGCTGGCAGTGCGTCCCCCCCCACCCTGTGGCAGCCCGGGCTGAAACTGCTTGTTAATGGGGCTTTGTTGGTTTTTCACCCCTCCTAGAGCCCCTGCATCGCCACTCTAACTATTGCTGGAAGAATTTACGTTACACAATACCAAGCCCGAGGCGGGAGACTAGCCTTGAAATCGGTAGTTTCCCGCCGGAATCGGGAGGGTTGACATGTATCTATACAAATAAAGTAGGGGCACTCTGTGCCCTGCCGATCCCGCCCACTTCGACCATACATTTAAAATTACACACCTGCCTCACCTTTAAACTTGCTGGGGACGGCCGCCGGTGCAATCTGCAGAGTTCACAGGAGAGGAGGGGCTGGGGCCGGGAGGAGCAGCTGACTGCAGGGAAGGCTGAGGCTGCTACAAGTCGAAGGCCAAAGACGAGGAGCCACGCAGAGGCCTCGTCGTCGTAATCAAGATGGTCGGTCAGTCAGTGGTACTGGTCACTCTCCCTCGCAGTCCGTAGTCGCAGCGCAGGCTTAGCTCGGAAGTTGAAAAGGAGGAAGTGGGGGGGGGATTCCAAAGATAAAGGGCAAAGGTATGGGGCGGGGCAGTACCCTACCTGACGCGCCCACCACAGCACCACTGAGTAAATAATCTGATCCACGATTGGGTCACAGGAACCCCAGGGCAGGTCAGCACACTTTTGGGGGCAGGTCGGGAAGTCGCTGCTGGTATAGCAGGACCCTCATTGGAAGCAGCTTCCCGCCTGCAAAGATATACAGCCCTGCAGGTGTTACTTGTGGGCAGGGGCCCCAGGGCACAGACACCTTAAAGTCAAAAAGGGGTGTGATGAGGAAGGCAACCATCGGCTGCAGCGTGGGCGGGGCGGCGCCGCACAAAGCTTTGAATCCGCCGCACACTCGGCGGATTCTAGCCCAAATTTCGGCAGCCCGCCCAACACGATTTTTTCTCGCGCAATCGGGCAAAATATCGCCCAGTTGTGCGAGAAATAGCCCAATCTGGCAACCCTGGGAGGAATGGTGTTGGCAGCAGCATGCCCTCGTCACACATAGTGCAGGCTGATTGGTGGACTGTGATTAACCCCTGAACTGCAGGGCTCATGGGACTTGAAGTTTTTTTAATGTTATGTTGAAGTTGCTGAAATGGAAAATAAAAGAAAGATGAGCATAATCCTCGCCTCCGGTCCTGACATAGAATTAAATGTTTACAGCTGCAATAATTAAAGGTTGTCAAATTGCTTGTCATATAAGTCGGTATGCTCTGCATAATCGTTAGGGTCTGTGCATGGTGCATAAATATCGTAGGCTTGTATAGTGGATCTCTGATGTCTGTACATTAAATGTGTATAACTAACTGTAGCATATATTTGTTAAGTGTGCTATAAGCAGCAATGCAAAGCCTCAGAGTGCTCTTTGACAATAGAGTAAGATCCTGCTGTCACAATGTAGAACCTGATAAAAGATTCATAAAAACAAATTTAAAAAAAGGTTTGAGGAAGATTAGGCTCAGCGAAGGATGGAAGCCTCGTTGGAGGTTGGAGTAAGGAGTACCTGGCTATCTTCAGCTCATAGAAATAAACTTTCGCAAAGGGATTTGAATTGAATTTCACAACCTCTGACCAAGCCCTGCATGTATTCTGGCTTGAACATTTATGTCCTTTGTTCAGGTTGTAATAAGAAAATGAATAGAGCTTGACTAGGGGGCTCTTTCTGTGAGGTAGGTCTAAAAGTAGGAACTGAGGTAGTTGAAATTGTTTATTAAAATGCGTTGTGCAGGAAAGATCCTAAAAGGAATGTGCATAATAAATAGTGAAACATTTTTGGTATTATCTGCGGACTACGACATGGTCCCTTCGAAATTCAACTTCACAAGTGACACTTCCCAAAAAGAACATTTTAAATCTTCATAATTTGGTAAAAATAAGATTTTGAGATGTAGAATAAAAATGAAAGGGAGAACGGGAAAACACGAGGGAAGAGGACAAAATAATGGCTGAAGACAAACCGGGGGAAAGAAAGGGAAAATTAGAAAATGGAAAAGGAGACAAGAGAAACTAAAAAAAGAGAAGGAAGCGAAGGGAAAAAAAATCATTGAACAGTGGCAAATCAAATAGGTCTGGCTGTAATGTGCTAACACAAAACAGACATAAACAAATTGTTTGCTTCCCCATTATGTGGTGCTTCATGGTATGAGCATTGGAAGCTTCAGGATTAAAAACAGCAGCACACTGAGCTTTGACATGTGTCTTTTGGTATTTGAAATGAGCCTTGCTGCTGAGTTAAGGGCTGCTTTCAGGAACAGAAAAGCTACATTTGAGGAGGAGGCCTACGCGTACTGCAATTCTATTGTCAAGTCTCCGTAAAACTACGAGCCTGGAACTGGACTGGAGACTGCTTTTGTGACAAGGTAACTGGCCTACCCTCACTGGCCCCCTTGTCCTGCTCCTTGCCGGAGTTAGTCCCCCAAAGCAGTCCGGAGTACCCAAATACAACTTTATAAAAGTTTATCCTAACCACAGTAGTTACCAATGCTTGTTTATATTTTGAGTAAAAAGCAGTGATTTTCGTTTCACTTAAAATTCTGTATCTCCGGATCCCTCTGTTCAATTTTATTCACTTTGGTGTCTGAAAATTCATAAAAAACTAGGATCTCCTTTTATAAATTGGTGTCAGGTGTTTTTCATATTGTGTGACTTTCTTATTCGGTTGTTTTGGTACTTCTAAATGCTTGCACTTGTTCCTTTGTTTAAGCCTGACTGCTCAAAGCCACCGCTACCCAGGGTTGAACTAAGGTTTAAAAAAATGAGCCTGACTGGACTCAAGATGGTATTGTGAGTGTATTACACGCGAGATCGCACAGCCACTCCATATAATACACCACTTTCCTCACAGGATGGATATTTAGCATGTGAGGGGAGATGTTTGCATCTTGGTTTTTACTGTTGAGAGTACTCCCATAGGTCAAACTCTTCACATTTGTTTAACATTTTTCCTTTTAATTCTATGTCCGGACCGGAGGCAAGGATTATGCTATTCTTTCCTCACTTTATTGAATAGCAGCCATTCAAAGAACACAGTAAAACTACTATTCCATTAAAACATAGGGAATAAACAAGTTTTAATAATAGAGAGTCCAAGTACAGAGTGTCCATGCAAGTCCACCAATCACAGGGCTCCAGGCATATCTTAGTCCTCTGTCAACCTCCAATCCCCCTCTTTCTTCGCAGCTTGCAGCCAGATAAGTGCTTTTTCTATATCTCTCAGTGTTTGCCTTATAGTGCTTACCATATTGAGTATTATTGAGTATTTTTAGCTGTGATGCTGTTATTTTATTCATATTGCTTGCTTAGTTTATGCGGTTACCTATTGTATCTGCCTTTCGGGTTTTTTTGCTAACTTTTCCCCTCAGGTAGTGTTATTGCGTATTTTCAACTGTGGTGCTGTTATTTATGCATATTGTGTGCTTGGCTCATGCGGTTCTGTTCTACCTACCTTCAGGGGGTTTTTGCTATTTTTTCCCCTCCGGCTCTTTAGCGCAGTCGCGCGCTCTATTCCTGCCGGCGGCGGCCATGTGCTCGCTGGCAGTTGTGCTGTTGATCACCGTTAGGTGTCGCCTCAGCGCGTTTTTCTTGTGGTGCTGGCAGTTTTAAGCGCCGCTCGCTCGAGGCTTCTGGACCGATGTCAAGCCGATTTTCGGCCATCGCTCCCACCTAGACTTTTCTACTGCCTCATACCTTGTTCAGTTTTGGGTTTCTGCGAGTCAGCCGCTACTTGGCTCACCCGCTTTCAGCCGTGGGAGTGTTTCTCCCTAGCGGCTTGCGGCGCTCTCCCCCCGCCGCTTCAGGGCCCGTCTCTGCGTCCTCCTCACGACGTGCAATCCCAAGATTCCACGCATTTCGATCTCGAGATTGCAGTGCCAGTGAGACGAGCCTTCGCCTGCCTTCTACACCGGATTACCGATCTGTCAGTTGCTATTAGGCAGTTTTACTGTTTACTGTTTATCGAACGTCCCCCAAACGCCTCTGCTAAGGTCTGTACCTGCGATCAGGCAGTTTGACAAGGATTATATCCCGCATAGGGGGGTCTGTATATTTAGGCCTTATTAACGCTCGACCAGTCGAGTCAGTATTGGCAGATTAGACCTGCGGGGCCCTTATTAGGCAGGCTGCCCTTATATAAAAATTTGGACCAGGGCTGTTGGGTCCCAGGGCTCCGCCCGATTGCGAATACTATTCGCCCAAAGTGTAGGCTGACACCCAGCCCCCCGTTATTAGAGGCTACCCCTCCCCTTTGCCTATCTCTTTAACTGAGTAGTGTCTTTTACTGGCCCTTCTGGAATCCTACCAGGAAGACACATACTAGGACGACCAATGGGAGGAGGACCCACTGACAGCCTTACAGTGGGATGAAGATTTTCACAATGCTGTGGACGACTCGATCCATAAAGTGGTGGAACAGGCTATGGGGCCTCTAGAGGACTGCCTATCCCGCAAGATCGAACAGGCCTGCAACAGATTAGCCAAAGTGGCCCAGGCCATCCCGGCCCCTCTCCCATCCAACGGAGTCCCTGATGACATGCAACCCCCTTCGACCAAGCACCCCAGGGACACAGGAGTTGACACAGACGCCTTTGAGCGCCTTAAGCAGGTTTTCCTGGCAAGCTCAGCCCCACCAGCGGCTCCAGCCGCTCCCGGGGATCCTGCTCAAGGGGACGATGACGATGCCGGCCCATCTCGCCCCTGGCGCCCAACGCCTATTTCAGATGCCCAGAACATTTGCGCAGATATATTCGATCCTGAGAACATTCTGCACCCCGATCTTCAGATTGGGCAAACTCCAAAAAGGATGCCCTGTATGTCGCCACCCACATCTGCCGGCCGTTATAGGCCACGGTACGTAACTGTCTCAGGGCGGAATGTCCTCGCCCCTCCTTAGAGGGAAAGGTGGCGGTCACCCCAGATATTGATCCGGGGATGGCGACGTTCCTTCAAAAATTTGTCAAGGACCCGAAAAAGGGCATTGACAGATCCTGGCGGGCTTGCCAGGACGAGCTCCTGGACGCCCTTGGCCCAATAACAAAAATACTGGACATGGCAGAAGAAGCCAAGTCATCCGGCTCTCTGATTTCCCCGGAGCACCTCTCTTCCTAGGCCCAACGCGTGGTGGTGTTTATAGGAAACACAAACTGCGCCATTTCAACAGAGCGCTGCAGATCACTACTCATCAAAATTGATCCCAAACTAGGGTACTTGCCCTACTCATAAGCAGGCCCAGTTGCTCAGGGCAGCCTCTTCGGAGAGCCCTTTATAAAGGAGCTTGGGCACTTCATTAACACCTTCACCTCATTAGACAGAGTGCAGTCTTCCATAAAGAAGGTGTTTCGCCCTCGGGTTTTCCGAGGGGCTGGACGAGGTAGGGACCGCTCGTCCTGCCGTTCAAATTCGCGCAGAGGGCAAGGCTCCAACCAGGGAAATTACCAAGACTCAGCCAGATTAGGCAACTTCTATCCTACAAGAGGACGACGCATCCAGCTCTTCCGATGAGTGTTCTCCCTTCTTCCCTTCTAAGAGTGAAGGGACGTCTGGTGCATTTTTTCCGGCCTTTGTCTACTGTCACGGGGGACGCCAGGGTTCTACAAACTGTCCGGGGTTCTATATAGAGTTTCAGGGAGAGCATTCACAACCGGTTCCGCCGCGCGCTCTCGTTTTCTCATCAACAGATTTTACTCTGGTCTACCAGGAGGTTCGTTCTCTTCTTCACAAAGGAGCGATCGCGGAGACTCTACTCCACCCTTGAGGATTCATCAGCAACCTCTTTGTGGTGGACAAGACCGACGGGGCCAGAGACCCGTCGTCAATCTCCGCGAGTTCAATGGGTGACTAGTTTACTGCCACTTCAAGATGGTAGGAATACATCTGCTCCTCGACCTCCTCCGACCAAACGACTGGATGGCTCGCCTCGACTTCAAGGACGCCTATCTGACTGTACCCATTTTCCCTCCTCACCGGAGGTTCCTGCTGTTCCTTTGGCGCAACAAGGTGTTCGAGTTCACCACTTTTCACTTCGGCCTCTCCTCTGCCCCTTGGTGCTTTACCAAGGTGCTCCGTCCAGTGATCAAACGTTTACAGGCGTCCGGCATGCGCCTCATAGTTTACCTGGATGACATTTTACTGATGGCCCAATGCCCCAACACCTTGACGCATCAGCACCAAACAGCGGTCAACATGCTTCACAGCCTGGGCTTCATGATCAACGAAGCGAAATCGACACAGGTCCCTCCTAGCAGGTCATTTTTCTCGGGTTTTCCATCGATTTCATGGCGGCGACCCTCCGTCTACTCTCCAGGAAAGTGACGAAAATCTGTCACGAGCGCAGGAGAGCTCTCACGCTTCAACAAATCTCCCTAAGGCAGCTAGCCTGGATCGTAGGCCTTCTCTCTGCCTCAAACCAGGCTATCTTCCCGCGACCACTTCACTACAGGGCCCTTCAGTGCCTCAAAGCCCAACACCTTCGCAGGGGTCTCTCCTACTCTCAGAAGGTGGCTCTCTCGGCAGATGCCTTAGAGGAGCTTCGATGGTGGCTCACTAATATGGAAGTGTGGAATGGATGCGCGATCTTCGGTTCCGCGCCAGACATCGTCATCGAGTCAGACGCCAGCAGGGCGCGCAGTGTGGCGACTTCACTACTGGTGGTGTGCGGTCTCCACATGAACAGCAGTTGCATATCAACTGTCTGGAACTTTTAGCAGGATCTTTTGCGATTCAATGCTGGACCAAGGACTCAGTCCGATCATGTGTGCTTCTCAAGATGGACAACGTATCGGCAGTTCAATACATCAATCACCTCCGGGGTACACGGTCGAGAGCACTCTCAGACCTGGCAGTGAACCTTTGGCAATATTGCCTGGATCATCATGTGTCGATCATGGCGGAATACCTGCCGGGTCAGGACAATCAGGTCGCGGATTTCCACTCTCGTCATTTTCACGATACGAGTCTGTGGAAATTGCATCCGGGGGTCTTCGCGGATCTACAGAGCGCCTGGGGTCCGTTTTCAGTCTACCTGTTTGCTTCCCGCTCGGATCATTAACTTCCCCCGTTTTTCAGTTAGAGGCCGGATTCCCTGGCGACCCAGACGGACGCGTTCCTCCAGAACTGGTGGGACAAGAAGGGTTATGCCTTTCCCCTATTCGCCATGCTCACCAGGGTCTCAGCCCAGGTTCGTCGCCAAGAGGCGGATGTAGTTCTCATATCCCCGATTTGGGGATCCCAAGCTTGGTTTCTGGTTCTTCTGGAACTTTCTTGGGATTTTCCAATCCCACTCCCCCGATTTCCAGCTCTCCTCAGTTCGAACAAAGTTCTGCATCCGCTGATCGAGCGAGGATCTCTCACCCTGATGGCGTGGTGGATTACAGGGGACGCAGGTTCATGTCCAAGGCCTGGGCGGATAGTACTGTCAAACGATACCGTTCTACCTGGAGAAGGTGGTATCATTGGTGTCTGCAACGGGGTCTCAATCCTGTGGCAGCAGATGTGACCCCTATCTTGAATTTTTTGGCCTCCCTAGCGGAGGAGGGTCTGGCGTATCGCACATTCAACACGTTCCACTCTGCCATCTCAGCAGGTCATGCGGTTGTGGATGGCTCTCCGGTGGGTGAGAATCCTTTGGTCTGCCGCCTCCTTCGGGGTATCCGCCTCTCTTTACCTCCGGAACCTTGATATTCTCAGCTCTGGGATGTCAATCAGGTTTTAAACCTGTTTTTGTCATGGCAGCCGAACAGATTCCTTTCGAGGAAGGAGCTGTCAGCCAAATTGGCGATGCTTCTGTACCCCACAGCCTCTCGGATGTGAGAGCCCTGGATGTTTCCAGCAGGATTTTCTCTCCCACAGGGGTCACCTTCACGATTCGGAGACGAACGAAGTGTGGCACAAAGGCCATTTCCTATCCTGTGTTCCCGGATACTCTGAAGTTGTGCGTGCTTTCTTGCCTCAAGGCTTACGAGAAGATGTCAGAAGAGTTCCGTCCTCCAGTAGAGCGACAAATGCTTATTCTGCTCAAAACACCTCATAATGCGGTCTCTTCCCCCACCATCGCCCGTTCGGTCAGGTGGGTAATGCAGGAAGCTGGAATTGATCTTCGGATCTTTGGTGCTTATTCGGCCAGAGGAGTGATGGCCTCGAAAGCGTTTACCCTGGGAGCTCGTCTTGAAGACATTCTGAATGCAGCAGACTGGTCTTCAGACTCTACCTTTAAACGGTTTTATTTTAAGCCAGTTATTGATATGGCTCACTTGGTGGTGAGCAAGCTTTAAACAAGCATAATCCTTGCCTCCGGTCCTGACACAGAATGAAACATTTCCTAGCTAGTGTAACGGAAAGTTTCAATTCTATTAAGGGCTCAGAGGCGAGAATTATCCCACCCAGGGTACATCTTTATGTATTTTCCCACCCTCGTATTGGTGTAAGTAAACTGTTTATCCTTCTCAGAATGCTTATTTGTATATTGTCATTTGCAGTGCCTGTGTTTGCCCTACAGGGGTAATCCTTAGCCAATGCAGTCGCCTAATTATATCCTTTGTTCCTGGCAGGAGATTCTAGCAAACAGGATTCTTGAGACATTCGGCATGGCTGACCACAAGCAACGAAAGAGGGTGATTCGAGGTTGACAGAGGACTAAGATATGCCTGGAGCCCTATGATTGGTGGACTTGCATGGACACTCTGTACCTGGACTCTCTACTGTTAAAACGTGTTTATTCCCTATGTTTCATGGGAATAGTAGTTTTACTGTGTTCTTTGAATGGCTTCTATTCAATAAAGTGAGGAAAGAATAGCGTAATTCTCGCCTCCGAGTCCTTAATAGAATTGAAACTTTCTGTTACACTAGCTAGGAATATTTTCATTCTCTCATAAGCCTGTTTCCTAGGATTGCCTGAATATAGTGTACCTGTAGTAGTTAGGGCTTTTTCCCCCTCACCTTTCCTCCCTTAATCCCTTCCCATCCCTCACTTCTGTTCTATACTCCTTTGGAACGTTCTAGGCTTTGACAGTTGGAATGTTAGAATATTGAGAGAGGTATTTGGGGGTTAGCTGAGAAGCCATTTGACGAGAGCTATGAAGGCAACCTTATGACGTAATCAGTACCCAAGAACTCGCATAGAACAAATGTTCCATACACATACAGAAAATGAATGGAGACATACAAATGCCCTTGATATCTTTAAACTATAAACACTCCTCTCAGCATGCAGATTCCAAATCAACCTGTCAAAGCCTCTTTAAAAACCTACTCAACTAAGTATCCAACATTAGCAACGCTTTTTTCATAGCAACTGCAGCAGCCTCAGTAGTGCCACAGTTGGTTGCCAGGAGTAAATCCATCAACCACTTCGTCACAGGCACAACTAGAAAAATGAGGTCCCATATAGTCAACTCGAAAGAGAAACTACAATCCTACATTGTTTTGCCCCCAAAGTGACAACCTTCAGCCCCCACTCACAAGCTGACACAACCAAAGTCCTTCTCGCACTCAAAGCCACCTCTTGTGAAGAGAACCTTCCTCTTTCATACATCGTGAAGTCTCTCCATGGAGAGTCCCTGAAACCCTGCTTCAGCATTGTCAATACCATCCACAACCAAAGAACTTTATTGAGTGAGCTCAAAACCGGAAAGATTGCAATTGGAGAATACCCTGGTGTCTTGGCACCCAGGTGGGGTGCGTGTGATTGTTGTAGCAACACATTCTGTGTATCACTGTTGTGAATCCACAGTGTGTGTGTGAGACCTTACCCTAGGTAGGCTATGCCCACAGTGTGTACATTGCTTTGCAAAACAAGTTTTGTACTTGAAAAAGAGCGCATTAAGATGAGATTCTTAAGGTTGAAAATTGTGCATCATGTTTTCTTATTTGTGCATTTCATTGTTGTGATATTTTAGCACTCACACACTTGTTAGCCTTCATGGTGTAGTATGAGTCTACCTTTCTTGGACAAAAATTATTTAAAGGCAAGCCTATATTGAAAGTATAAACATAGTGGCAATATGTGTATAGTTGAGTGAGTTAACCCTGGGCGCAAGATATATTGTTCTGCCGCATTTTGCAGAACAGAAGTAGGTTCAGAAGAAATGTGGCTATAGTTTTAAGGGAACAGGGATTTATGTATTTAACAGGGCATCCTGTCATGTTTTCCATTGTCTTGCTTATACTCTTACATCGGTTTAGCTTCAGCACCTTCAACAGATGGTAGTGCAAAAAGTGACATCTGGGTAGAAGTTACCTTCTGGAACAGACTCCTATCTCTTCCTTTTCTCTTGGGTTTGTCTTACATTTCTGGTTTTCAATTAGGATTGATTGGAAATCTAAGGGGCATTCGGACTTCTTGTCATTCTGCAGATGAGGACTTTACCTGTAACATATTATCAGCTCACCGCTAGCTATCCACCCTTCCAACACACAGAAATAACCACAGACCTATCTCTTCACCGAACGATCCTCTCTCATCCATGAAGTACCATTCTGTGTTCTGTGTTCCGGTGGGGGAGCTTTTCTGTTTCAGTTCCCGGTACACGCGTGGTCCTGGTACGGAGAAATGCGGCTACAGCCATCTGGGAACGCCGCTAAAAGATCCTACTGACGTCTGAAGATGTGAGGCACCTGCGGAGGTCGGTTTTGATTCCCGACCACCGTGAGCAGTATTGCATCTGACCTGGCTTCCTCGGAAGGTGGAAGCGCACCGCATTTAAGATGGCAGCGCGAGGCCCGCGGTGACGGCCCCCCTTCGCGGATTCCCGCTGCAGCGAGGATGCCGTTTCCCCCTAGTGTCACACCTGACCCGTTCTAAGGTACCGCTTGGCAAAGGGGTGCTATCGGCGGCAAAACTGGCTCTCGGGCTCGGCAGGACATTTCTCCCTTCGCCTCTGCCTGACTCTAATATGGCGGCCGCGTTTACTTAAATGGCGGTGATCGCCGATACTCCCGTTTTGTGCGCTAGGATTGACTGTTTCTTCCAGGTTGGGGGGCCCACCGCTTGAGGCAATTGCGTCCTGCTGTCTCCATTCTCTGGAGAACTGATGCATGCGGCCTGATTTCTTGAGACCCCCATTTCAGCTTTATGTGGCCCTGCGTGTACACCACCCCCGCTGCGAGATCCAATGCTACAAACTCATCTCGGCTGAAACATCCCACGCTGGCGACTTTACAGCCCCGGCGTTGGAGGAGAGGTGCGCGGGCTCCGGACGTCATTCGTGTCACCTCTCCCCTGCGAAGAAGTCCTGCGTGTCTTGCTGAGCCAGCACCCGTCCCACAAGCTGAGGAGCGGGAGCGGGTCCTTGGCAGGCCCCCAGAGGACTCTGAAGGAGCCGTAACATCGCCGGATGGGGTCTTAAAATACGTGGATGTGGTCTTAAAATACGTGACGTTTCCCCCGGTACCGGGGGGAGGGGGGACGGACGCGCTTCCACTGTACTGTGGCTGAAGTCTGGGCGACTTTCGACTGTTGCGCTGATGCTGCCAGTTGCCTGTGAGGAGCGCTTCTTTCTGAGGCCATTTTTCATCCGCTCTGACTGACTGTACCTGAACTTACAATGTCGCATACCCCCTGCCTGAGTTCTAGATGGCCGACTCAGTGAGACCCTCTGTGATGTTTTCGTTCCTCCCCTGGTCTTTAATCATTGATCTCCCCAGGACCTCAACCAGCCTTCGCCCGTCCCTGTCCCCGCCCAACTACCTGGTCCTTTTCCCTGCTTACTTCCCTAGACAGCTGAGACCTAGCTACTTTTGTATGATGCCCGGTGGAGATACCTCGCGAGCTATAGGGGAGATGGACTTTGGACTCCCTCCTTTGACTATCACCTACCCAGCGGGACTTAGGGCAAAGGCTCCTGTGTCTCTCCTGACCTTATCTTCCCCCTCTCCCTTCCCCCAACCCTCACCCCTCCCGCTCCTACTCTTTCCAGCTTCTGTCCACTGCCCTCACAGGCCCTTGCCCTTTGTCCCCACCCTGTTTTTCTGTGAACCTCTTGCCTCGCCACTTGAGACCGAACTATTTTGTCTGATGCCCGATGGAGCTACCTGGTTTAGCTATAGGGGAGATGAGCCGTGGATTCCCTCCTTGGTCGTCACCTACCCAGTCGGTCTTTAGACAGACTTCCTTTCGTCTCTACTGTTGTCTCTTCCCTTATCCTCACCTTCTCACCTCCCCTACCCCCCACTACTTTTCTCTCTCCTTTCTCTCCTCTCCTAATGTATTGCTGATTGTTCTATGTAATGTGTAATTGTTGATCTTTTTCTGTTATATTGTTGAACCACATTGTTGCACTTCCTCTCGTCTCTCCTGTCGTCTCCTCCCGCATCCTCCCTCTATTTATGTCTCTCCTTTTCTCCTCTCTCAATGTATTGAGACTGAACTATTTTGTCTGATGCCCGATGGAGCTACCTGGTTTAGCTATTGGGGAGATGGGTCATGGATTCCCTCCTTGGTCATCACCTACCCAGTCGGTCTTTAGACAGACTTCCTTTCGTCTCTCCTTGTTGTCTCTTCCCTTATCCTCCCTTTCTCACCTCCCCTGCCCCTCCACTATTTTCTCTCTCCTTTCTCTCCCCTCCTAATTGTATTGCCTATTTTTTTATGTATTGTGTAATTGTTGAACTTTTTCTGTTACATTGTTGATTCTCTTGTAAAGCGCTCCGATACCTTCGGGTCTAGCCAGCGCTATATAAAACTCTTTAAATAAAATTCTGTTTGGCCTTCCTGTCAGAATTATGACAGTTGTGACAGTTGTGACAAAACATGTTCCAAATGATGTACCTGGGCTTCTGCTCTCTGTTGCTTCCGGGCTAGGTTTGAACTATACAAGTACACCACACACATGTATATACATACAGGAGTTTCTTACTTTTTTGGTGATTGTTATGAAGAACTATGTACCCTGTTCGGATTACTTTTTAGAGTTGTCAGGAGGAATACGTTGGTGGGAGGTTTAGATACTTTTTTTGATGAAGCAGGAGAGGGTTTTTGGTCAATGATATGCTTTGCTCAGATTCTTACGAAAGTATGTGTTTTTTGCCTCAATGCTTTTGGTAAACATTTCTTGCTATATATACAGTGTGCTCAAATTAGGGATGTATTGCTTTTTCTTGTCATTTAGACAGCTTCTACTGATTTCTTTTCCCTTAAGGTATTTTCAGAATCATGGTGCTGATTTCTGTGCTTTCTCTTTTTTCAACATTATTAGGGCGATTGCTGCGGTACTGTAATTTAGTGTTAGTTGATTTAAGTCCCTTTTGATTTTATAGGTTGTTGGACCAGGCCCTTTTTGCTGGGTTATCCCCAGGCCTTCTGTCTTCCTCCTGTATTTTTATGACTTAGTTGTTGCTGGTTTTAGAACTCTGGTCACTTTACTACTGCTGACCAGTGCTAAAGTGCAAGTGCTCTCTGTTTAAATTATGATTGTGATTGGTTATCCATGATTGACATCTTTGATTTACTAGTAGGTCCCTGTTAAAGTTTGCTGAGTGTGCCTAATGCCTGTAAATCTAATGCTACTAGTGGGCCTGCAGCACTGATTGTGCCACCCACATGAGTAGCCATTTCAATGTATCTCAGACTGCCACTGCAGTGTCTGGGCGCGCAGTTTTAAACTGCCATGTCGACATGGCAAGTGTACCCACTTGCCAGGCCCAAAACTTCCCTTTTTGTACATGTAAGGGACCCCTAAGGTAGCCCCAGGGCAGGGTGCCGTGTATGTGACAGGTAGGACATGTGCTGGTATGTTTTACATGTCCTGATAGTAAAATACTGCCAATTTCGTTTTTCACTATTGCAAGGACTATCTCCCCCACAGTTTATCATTGGAGCTGCCTTGTAACATCTTACAAGTGTAACTTTCACTTGGGAAGAGATGGAGGTTTGGAGTTTGGTTTCCCTGAACTCAGAATCCAAAAATAAATCTTTTAGGGAAGTTGGATTTTAAATTGTGTGTTTGAAAATGCCACTTTCAGAAAGTGGGCATTTTCTTACTTTACCATTCTATGTCTCTACCATCCTGTGAAATCAACGTCTGGTTTAGACTGACAGTTGGGCTGTTTGTGCATTCACTCTAAACAGTCGCACAAAGGGTGATCAGGTGTGCTGAGGTCTGCATATCCTGATGGCCCAGCAACAGGCTGATGGCCCTCCCTGAGCTAGAGTGGTGGGAGGAGTTGTCACTGACACCTGACTAGAGCTCTGCTTGTCCTCTCACAATGCAGCTCCTCCCCCTTGTAGTGTGTTTGGAGCCAAATCAGGGCCAAGCAGGATCTTGTGGACAACATAGACTTACCTTTGAAGTATGCCTGCTTCAAAGGCCAAAAGGGATTTAAGTATTGGACCTCTGACACCCCATTTTTAGAGCACTTCTAGACTAAGAAGAGATTCTGCCAAGAAGAAGAGCTGGGGAAGCTGTAGGAGGGATCTGCCACTCTTCTTGTTGCTGTGTTGGGCTGGCCTGCTGCTTGCTGCTTCTGTTTTAGAGATTGAAAGGATTGGACTTTGCTTTCTGGTATCCAGCTTGCCAAGGTTTTCCAAGGGCTTGTGTGTGCTTGCCTCCTGTTAAAAAGTCTCAGACTTCACCTGCAGCCCCTGACCTGCCAAGTGGTCAAAGAATCGACGCAGCGCCTGCCGTGTGAGACGAAAATCGCTGCCTCCTGAGTACCGTGTCTCCAACGTCGGAGACACCTGCTCTGACTCCGACACAGGCCCTGCTGTGTGGCTGAAGCTTTGATGCGTCACCTGCATCACGGCTGGAAAGTGAAAGCAGCAGCTGCTTCGCCACTGCAGCATCGACCCAGTGCAACTGGATTTTCCACGTATCGCACTTGTGCGCCAACTCTCCATCGACGCTGGGCTTAAGTAAGGAACCAAGGCTGTGTGTCCACAGAAATGACGCATCATCTCCCCTCGCAGTAAGAAACTGATGCATCATCTCTCCTCGATGTAAGAAACCGACATATCATCTCCTCTCACAGTAAGGAACCGACAAATCACCTCCTCTGCCTAGCAGTAAGGAACAGACGCATCACCTCCACGGGGAGCAAGAAACCGACGCATTACCTTCTCTGCGAGTAAAGAACCGACTCCTCATCTTCCCTGAGAGTAAGGAACCGAAGCATTAATCTGCCTTTCTGGCGCCTCACCTCCTCTACGCTAGTATTCGTCTTTGATTTTGACGCATCACAGGTACTTTGCGCTGAAAAGTGACGCATCCCTCGTTTTATATGGACTCACCTGTTTAAACTTTTCTAAAGTGATATCTTGATTTCTGTATGCTGGATTTGTGTTGTTCTATTTTGGTTTTGATTAGATAAATATTGGGTATTTTTTTTAAATGGAGGAGAGTCCTTTTGTGCTGTTTTCACTATGTTACTGTATACGAACACAAATGCTTTACACATTGCCTCTGTAGTTTAATCCTGACTGCTCTGTGCCAAGCTATCAGAGGGTGAGCACAGGTAAACTTAGGTTGTGGGACATTTGGTTATTTTTTTTTATACTGTTTTGACATAGGGTATGTTGAATGGTATCTGTCAGTGGCCACACCAGTCAACATTTACATGGTTCCTAACAATACTTTTGCCAGCTATGGCTATTACTAGTTTTAAAGTTGCATTTCTGGCCTGAGTGGGAAAGTTGGAAATATTGTTTGAGGTTATCTTGCAGAAAAGAGCCAGTGTTTTTGCCACTTTTAGAGTTGTCTCCCCAGAAAATATTGAAATCTATCAGTATATGTTTAGAGATTATCAAGAGAGCATATTCTTTGTGTTGTTCTAAGAATGGTGTATACTGGCAGCACCTGGGTAAATAATATTGCAAATCAGAGGAGTCATGTTTGTTCTGATTTCTATTGCAGAGTTTTGGATGATTAAAATTGTGTTTATGTGAATGCTAATGAATAAGCGGCACTGTTGCTCTTGTCCTATTATCTCTTTCCCTGTCCATTAATTAATACCATTTCCAACTGGTAGCATGAGATCGATTAGAGGTTAAGAACGGCTGTTAAGCCTGGTGTTCAATTTACTGAGTATCAAGGTGTCTCTAATTTAAATTCTGTGTACGACAGCCAATCTGCAGTTGGGCAGTATGCATTTTAAAGTGCCATATTGTGATATCTTTGTGGATTGAGTGTTCATATGGAAGAGGTTAGTCAGATTCTTTGTTATGGGCTTGTTAACTTTCTTCTCATTTACAGTTGGACATGAATCTAGAGCTCTTTGTGTTTTGTTCTTATTTGCTTATGATTTTTTTAATTCATGTTCCTACTTTTGTATTTCTGCTTTTCAATTTGTCAATTATCACTAATTGCAATAAAAACCTAATTTTTTGTTTGAATCTGTTAGTTAGTTAGTTAGTTTATAACTTTATTCGAATGTTTAAAAAACATCATAAAAGTATACAGTTAAAAAACATTACATATACATGATTCATAAAAAAATATACAGGGATAACCTTGTCACAAGGTGTGCGGGTTGCTGCACATAAATTTACACGAAAACCATACTAAGTCTAGCTCTAATAGATTTCAAAATAAAAGTGGCAGTAAAAAAACATATATCAGGGCTTGAGAGTGAGAAGAGAAGCCTCATGGCGTTACCTGTAGTATACATGGAATATTTAAGAAACATAGGCTTGAGGTAGCAAATGCGCTGCGCTTTATACAAAGGACATTGTAGTAAAAAGTGCGATGTGCTTTGTTTGGTAAAACCGTCACATGGACAAGGAGTAACTGGATGAGATTTCATTGTTGGGAAGGCAACCAGATTATGAACTATACCTAGTCTCAATCTTGAGAGGACAAACTGGTGAGACTGTCTGTGAATAACATTGAGGTACATAGGAATACCACAACTATCATCTTTCAATGAGAAGTGAAAAATATGTGTGGAATATTCTCTGGTAGCATACCTTCGCACATCCGATTTCGCCCTAAGATAGACATTTTTTAGTTCCTGTTTACTAACTAAGTTCAGAGAGGTGGGGTCATTACATAAGTCCATGTCAAACAAGTCCTTGACAGTCGCAACTACATATTTTAACCATGGTATACTTAAAACTTTATCCAAGAGTAAGCAGTCCTTGATAATGTCTTTGGTAAAGACAGTTTCCGTCTTGGTAAAAATGGATTTCCATACCAGCAATGGCCTTAGTCCGGTAAGATCCGACAGGTAATCCAAATCTAGTTCCAAATGAGTTAAAACAGTAGATGCCGAGGAGGGAAGACAAAGCAACCGTTTGATGAACTTGTTTTCTTCGGTTTGCAGGGCCCTGGCATTGCAGTGTCCCCACACCCCCACATCTGTTAATTATTGAAGTTTAAACAGGGGCAAGGGGTTGACATGTCTGTACAAGTTACATTGCCAAGCATACATCAGTACATAATGTAAAACATTAGGGAGCAGTATTAAGCCACAAAGGGCCAGATGTATCAAAGAGTTTTACCCATTATGTGTCTATATGAAAATGAGTTCATACATATGTCCCTAAATGCGTAGTGCACAGTAGTGCTACATGTAACAATGCAACATGCATTTGGTTGTGCATAAAGGACAGAGGGTATCTGTGCCTCAGTGCAATGAACGCGCTACTGACCGTTCATGATATGCCTCCTGCAGGGTCCACGGCATGTGGTGTTGGCAGAGCATACATGCATATAGACTCTATTCAGGTGGGAGACTCCCAATTGTTAAAGCCAAAAATGGCTTTATTTCGGCTGACTCCCACCTGAAACTGGCTCTGCTTCAATAGATGCCAATGGGTAAAATACATTCTCCCAATTATTTTTCTAAAATCTTCCACCTTCCTCTTCAAAACTGTTGGCATGTATGGCAGAGGTAGAGATGCTTTACAACATCATCAACAAAGGGAGACATCAAAAGAAACAAATAGGCCCATAGGGCATGTAGGAAGCCCCTATAGGGTGCCAATGTGGAATCTGGGAGGCCATTGAATAGGACATTACCACCATCTAGATGCAGGAGCTCGAGGGCTTGAGCAGCAGTTCCAATGGTGCTTTCTTGAAGAAACTATTTTCCCTTTTCTTTTGTTGTTGTTTTTTTTTTTTCTGAAGAGCCAGCTGGTAACAGGCAGTATTTTTTTTTAGACAATGTGTTTCTTGATGATGAGGCTGGTGTCCAGGGCAGTATTGTGTATCACCAGCATATTGGTGAATCTTGATGTTGTTATCTGCACCAAACTGCTCCATGTAAAGGTTGATGATGGCAATATAGACCTGGGGGTCTCCACGGGTTATAAGGATCTTTGGTGAACTGCAAATGTCTATGTGAAAATAACCTAGTGTTGGCAGTAAAGGTAGGAGGAAACCAGTGAAGAATACTGCTTGTGAATCCCATTTGAGACTCCAGGGTGAATATGAGTGTTGGATGGTTTATTGTGTGGAAGGCAGCTGAGAGGTCCAGCAGTATCAGGAAGCAGGGTTAATCATCATTCCCTTTGTTTAAGAGGACATTCTATACAATATTTAAGGTTGTAGGCAACCAAAAGAACAGCAACAGGTTGCTGTTAGGTTTGTTCTGTAAGATGTTCTTTATTCCACTCAATACCTGAGTCTCTAGCCAACACGTGTTTTGGCAGACCCACTATGTGAAACTGCATTCAATAAATCGGCGACTCCCGTGAGGGTACTCGCTACTACAGTCAGTGCACTTCCGGCGCTATGTACCCCCTAAGATGGGGTAAGAGTAGGAATACTAGGTGGACCCCGACAGGACCATGTCATGGGGCTGGAAGAGAGACAAGTAAAAGAACTTAAGGAAGAAGCAACGCAAACTCAGTCTATAGTTCAGGGCCCACAAGAAGCTCATTTAATGCTGGGAAAAAACCACGACCAGCGATCAGAACCAAATGACACGAAGAGATCATTTTGGATCCTTTGAGCTCACCAGATGCCAAAATAATCCTGGCCAAGGCTACTATGGATCCCTGAGTCTAAGTCAAAAGGTCCGCAGGATGTCTTAAATAGTTCAAGTGTCTTAAAGCTGATAAAAGCCCTACCGGGTTTAGATCATGTTGGGTCAAAGGACATTCTTGCGATTAAGTTTTTTCCTGTGAAAGGGCGACAGCAAAAAGATCCCACCTTGGTTACCTTTTCTACGCCGGTCCGCCCGGCTCAGGTCCTTAAGAGAAAACATTTAAAAGACTGGGGCACTGAAGTAAAATCATATCAAGGGTATAGATACCCCCACTTACTAACAGCAAGGTCACTCTCAGAGGAGAAGATAGCGACCACCGTATTTGTACTAAGAGGAGCAAATGGAGGGGACTCATCTATGGGCTTTAACAAAGGTGCCCCTGAGTACACAAACGTTATAGTCAAGCTAACCAAACTAGATGAAACTGGTATGCAGAGAACTGTAACAAACGATGAGCATCAAAATAACTGGGTTGGTTACATACAGCCCACTCACGAGCTGGGAATAACAATGTCTGAATGGTAGGGCAGCCACCTACAAGCGAACAGGGTGGCCTAATAATCTGCTCCTGGAATGTCAGCGGCTTGCAGACAAAATCGCTGACCCAGTAGTGGTACAATACCTGGGACCATTTGACATACTAATGTTTCAGGAAACCTGGGTACAAGACAGCAATCCCATAATTGGCTATAAAGAATATACAAAATTGCCGAAAGAAGTAGCACATATGGATGGCAAAAGGTGGCCTGGCAATATAAATGAATACTAATCTATTGGTCAAGGCTGCAGAGCAGCATGTGGATGATTTGGGTATGTTGGTATTGAAAATGGATGGCCGGACTAATCATTTTAAAGATTCCATTATTCTTGTGAATCTGTACAATAATCGAAAGAAAAAAGAAGCAAAAGCAAGAAGAATGGCAGCACGCTTAATACAACTAAAATATACATTTTATAAGTCGCACTGGTTAGTTACAGGTGACTTTAATCTTAACCTGTTTTACCAACTGACTGAGGATCACACGGATGCTGTCGGAATCCTTCCTGTGCAAATAATGCCACCCAATAACCGGAAGGATAAAATAGAAGAAGAATTAATAAAGGCCTGTGAACTAACTGGCCTTCTGGTCCTGAACGTCCGGAAGCCAGGTGAGTACAAGCTTGTCACTAACCTCCTGCGAGCAACTAGATTAATAAACTCCGATACGTGGGTTAAGATAAAGAGTGGAGATGGTACCCATGTATCAGAGAAAGTTCAAACATCAATGGGCTTAAAGTAAGGCTGCCTGTTAGCACCCCTCTTGTTTAATTTATATACGGAGTTGGATGAGTTGACAGTGCATGCCCCGGGATGAGTGGACAACAACTGTCAAATATTCTGTACGCAAAAGACTTATTACTACTAAACAACACACAAATAGGCCTTCAAAGTCTTAATTGTCTTCGCTTTTACGAAGAGAAGAATGGCCTGGAAATGAATCACACAAAAAAAATGTGATTGCTTTTAATCGGTGCATTAAAAAGAAAAACTGCAGACGGTACCTTAGCGAAAATACTACAGATGAGGCATCTACTTACCTATATTTAGGGGTAAAAATAGATGCATGTGAAACATTTGTACCCCAAAGAAAGGCAATCAAGGGGAATGCCCATGCAATCAATTATTCCTTTTCAGCGTTGGTAAGATCCATTTGAGGCCACGACCTAAAACCGTTTGGTAGCAGTAATTGAGGCCAAACTTATACCTTCCCTTGCGTATGGATCAGAGATAATGCTAGGCACTAAGGCCAGCCTACTTGATACACTAGTGATAAGACTGAATAAACAAACCTTTTGGCTACCCAGATCTGCCTCGCCTGGCCAATGTCGGCTGGAGTTTTCAATCACAAAACAGTCCCTTGCCAGGCCTGCCGCATTCGTAAAGCTCTGCCATAAACTGAGTGCAGCTGCTGACAAGACTCTAGCTATACGAGCTTCGACTGAAATTAATCAACAACGGGGTAATGGAACCTATAAGAAATATTTGGAGAATAGCATTCTGATGATAATACCAGGAGATCTATGGAATGCTAAGATATCTGGGTAAGTCTATAAGAAAATTGTCCAAATGCCTTCACGGATGGATGGTATTGAAATCCTATTCAAGCCTAAGAGAATCTTTACTTTTGGAAGCACCTTACTATTGGAAGGTAAAACAGACATTCATGGCCCTAAGGCTTGGTGAAATGCCTACACTAGACTTGAAGGAAAGGCAGTGCAGGTGAAGACAAGTGTTGCCGCCTATGCCATCAGGCAGCATCCGCTGTTATATGTATTTGTCCTGTTCTAATAAATCAGCAAAAAAGCTTATTAAGAAGAGAGTTTAACTGCTTAGAAATGCAGTGCTGGAGTCATTTGCCCCAAGAAACACAAAGCTGAACATCACATTAGTGCAGTTACTGGCTATTTTCAAAACCATGACAGGAGCATATGTATGGTTATGGGACGAGCAGGGGGTATGGGGGGGGGGGGGCATTCGGGATTGCTGGCATTGCAAAGAGTCCAGGTAGCCGATATACTAGGGCCCCCCAATTCGCATACTGGTAATCGTATTGCATCATATCTTGCACATTGGCACTTTATATGTAAATCAACATCCTGCTGTATTAATTGTACGATTATTTAGCTATCCTATGCTTTCGATCTGAACTTTCACATTGGCACTTCAACCGTATTTTACTGTATTAATAGGTATTTGTATATACGTGCTACTAGTTGGTTAGTCTACGTTCTATAAATATTTTTAGATTGTAGATAGGTGCGGTGAATACTTAACTTCTCAGCCATCCCAAACTGTGCATATTGGTGCATGTTCTGATTTGTAATTAGGATTATAAGGGGGTGCAAATAATGAAATTGTTTGTCAATCAAGAAATGAACTGGTTTGCTGATGATGGTTGAGATGTTTTTTTTTAACCTTTTTAGGTAACTATTTTCACATTGTGCGGTTTTTTTGTTGTAATATTTATTGTTTGAATTGACTAATACACTACCTTATTCATTCAACACGTGTTTGTCAGACCTTGTTGCCTAAACTTCCTCAGGGTTGGAAAATGTACTCAAGAACATACCATTAGCCTAATCATATTCAATTCTATAGGAGTAAAGTTAGCACCACGTGCTTTTCATTCCAAGAGTTATGCATTACTTCACTCTTCCTGTGCACAGTAAGGGTATCAAACCAAAATACATAATCCATTCCCAACAGTGAAATTTGTAAACCGTATCCCTACCAGTTAGGGAATAAAATCACGTGCTTGTGGTAGTTCTAGTAATCATTTCTAATTATAGAAACCCAACGGAATAGGTCTATCATGCATGTTTACATAACAATCCATGAGGTTAAGTATTTGGACAGGGTCACACTTGTGGTGCTGTTAATCATAAAGAGTACCTCACACCCATCCATCAGTTAATGCACTGTAAATTAAGTCAACATACTTTAATAGGTTCTTGAAAGGAGAATCCTTGCAGATAATATGTACTTCTGTAAAAGTCAATACAATTTACAGTGATTCTGTTCCAGGAATATAAAATAAGTACTATAGTCCATGTCAGTGTATAAAAATCTTAGAAGCGTATGATCAAAGTATTGAAAAATTACTCCTTTTCCAAGTAACACTTCCTTATCAAAAGATCTCATCCAACCATATACCTACTGCAGAAGATCGACATCCTGTATCTTCACCTGTACATCATCTGAACTTTCCACTATTTGCAAATAGTTATGTGAAAGTCACCAGTTACTGCAAAAAATAGCACCTATATCTCAGCCATCCTCAGTCATCAAATAGGGAAAGCCCCAAAAAATAACCACTCAGAAGCTGGAAAGAGCAGAAAGAGCTGTGCGTTTCACAATTTGACACCACTATCATTATATATCGTCACCACGTAATAACTCCCTATCAGTTCACTATGCAAGAACCACATAGAGATAACTCATAGTACACTGTACACAAAGTATTACATGGAAAAGAAATCGCATGTTATGCCGAGTGACATGATAGTCGTAAGCAGTTTTGTAAATCTGTTGAAGTATGTGAAAGCACTCACTGACTAATTTCTGTTAAAAACCTATTATGTTGATGCAGCTCAAAACTCATTTGCCCGCTAAGATCAAGTGAGAAGTTAATTCCGCCCAAATTTAAAGTTGTGCACTTACATAACTATACGTAGTACCTGCGTCTCATGGTGCTTAGGAAATACACTTATTTGTCACAAATTGTACATAGGCTATATATAGGGTGAGCCAAAGTATTGATACAAAGGCAGTTTGGGTATGTGTGCACTACTCATTAAGCAACTTGCGTGAATCGTCAATACAAGAGTTCGTCTACGTACATATTCCTCAGCGTATCATGATTACAACAAAATGTGTCCACCGACTATCCATCTCCTTTTATTTATAATTTTTTTAATTGGTAGTAAAGCAAATTAGGATCATCGTACATCTATTGTATCAAAAACATCGGTAGCTGTGGTCTCACCGTACTAAGGGACCCTTGGTACAGGTCTTATAACACAAAGTGACAATTTGCAAGATTCTTGCATAAGCAGATCTTTTTGTACTCACCCAGTCCCCATCTTAGGTACATAATTTCCAATAAACCTAGCAAATGAGCTTCTCCTCACATTGCCCAACCTATAGCCACTTTTGTACGACTGCAGGAGTGATCCTTGTGTAGTTGCTACCCTCCCTTCATCTTACTCCTTTTTTTTATTTTACCAAACAAAAAATGTAATCTTATTGGTGCTATTGACAACTGCTGCCGGTTACGGCATCCTCCCTCTTGTTACACTTTTGTGTCTTTAAGTCAGTGTAGAGAGAGGTTTAGACGTGTTGGTGCGTCCCTCAACCCCTGTCCCCAGCAGAGGTGTGTCTGGGTGGGTGGAGAATGATGCAGTGGGGACATAAGTGAAAAGTAGATTGGTGAAAAAGGCAAGGTTAATCCATGAGATCGCTGAGGCAGCGGCATGGGAGCTAGCTAGCGGCCGGCACCCGAGTGCATGTTGTGGGCCAGGAGATGTTTCCTCAGTGTGGAAGGGGCCTGAAGTTATTGTCATTATGGAGCTATTGGGGGGGGGGGGCACCAGGGATTCCCTCCGTGTGGGCATCGGAGTCCCGTTGCGTGATCGTTCAGTATCGCTCCCTCCAGTGTGGACTGTCCCCTGTGTACTCTCCAGCATAATTCCCCAAGTCTCTAGGTTGCTGTCAGCGTTCTCGTCTGTACGTACCGAGCGTAGACGGTGTTCTTTTGCTACCCCCCCATTTGCAGAGGTGCGCCCTCCATTTCTCTGGGAGGCTGTGGCTAGCTTCCAGTGGATAGCTATGTAGCGTTTCACCAACACCAGCCCCAGCATGTTAAAATTAATCTGCATGCGGGTTGTGGCCTTGGGGATTGGTAACACACCCAGCTGGCAGTGTTTGACTGTTGGGTCAATTGGGAGCTTCGTTGCCGTCTGCAAAGTATCCAGTACTGTACTTCAGTAGGAACAGCTCATGGGACAATCCCAGGTCATATATACGAAGTGGGCCGGGGAGGCTTTGCATCTCAGGCATTTTGGCAAGTGCGAAGGGTTGAACTTGGATAAGCACGGAGGAGTCAGGTAGGTGCGGTGGAGATAGTTGAACTGTGTAAGCTTAAATTGGGCATTGCTTGAATTGTCCTGGACCTGTGCGAATCCGCGTTTCCATTCCCCCTCTGTTAATGGCACAGCTAGATCCTCCTACCACCTGTCCAGAGTCTCTGCTAAATCAAGTCTACGATCCTTAATCCTCGAAAGCAGCCTGGGTCTAGGATTGTGCACAGAGTACTCTATTCCTCTGGCTCGTTCGGGAACGTAGTAGGAGATTTCGCGGATTGTATGAGCTTACTTTGCATACTGGAGAAAGTGGCCTTCCGGGACCCTATAGTGTTCTTTTGCAGCCTGAAATAATGGAAAGGTGTAGTTGAGGTAAAGGTCCCCCGCCAAAGTGCAGTCGCCTTCATACTAACCGGCCACGTCCATTACCGATTATATATCACGGAAACCGGGAAGCCACTTCAGGGGGATAGCGCAGGCATAAGGGGCCCTCCACAGCACAAGGGTGACCGCTCGCTCCCAGGCCCAGGCAACCTCTTTAATAACAAATGGGCAGTCTTGGGGGGGGTCCTTGAACCCATCATTAGGTACCTAGGGAGGAAAGTTTCTGGCCACCAACCAGTCTTTTTTCCGTGCTCGGGCCGTCCGCGTACCACTGCACAGCATACTGGAGAAGACCCGCGATATAATAAACGCACAAATTCAGGAGCCACAGGCAACCGTGCTCCATAGCCAGCTTTAGGAGATCGAGTTTCACTCTGCTACATGGCTTCAGCGGGTTAGTGCTTGTATATCAATGCGTCATCCGCACAGAGGGACAAGACATGCGCCCCCCCCACTACTAGGCCCTAGCGCTCCATGTCTCTCCGCAGACGAATTGCAAGAGGGTCCATTGCGAGTGGAAATAGGAGCTGGAACAGGGGACAACCCTGTCTTGTGCCCCTTTCGATTAGGGTAGAAACCAGTCTGCTATTGCGTACTCTGGCTGTGTGACGCTGGTACATGAGGTGCACCCATGCCACAAAATCCGGGCTCAGTCCCATTCTAAGTAATACTTGCCATAAGTACTCCCAAAGCAAAGTGTCAAAGGCTTTTTCTATGTATAAGGAGATCACTGCGGCCGGTATCTCCAAGCCTGCAACCGAGTGTAGTACGTGCACAAGTCTACGTAAATTCATGTCTGTACCCCGACCTGGCATGAATCCGCATTGGTCATCATACACTAGTTGGGTTACTACTCTGTTCATTCAGCCCTGATGCCAGAAATTTGGCCAGGATTTTGGTGTCCACTCCTAGCATGGGAAGGGGGCGATAGGAGCTCGGCGAAGTAGGGTCCTTGCCCGGTTTGAGCAGCATTACTATTTGGACTTCTCTCATGGACTTCCGGAGTATCCCCGTCTGCATTGCCTTGGGCAGGGTCTCAACAGCCTTGGGAACAGCTGTTCTGCAAACGCCCAGTTGTATTCTAGTGGGAGGCCATCAGGCCCAGGGGCCTTACCGCCTGCCATGTCTCGCACTGTCTCTTAGAGGTCTTCTTAGCTGATCTCCGCCCCCAGCGTATTGCCCTGCTAGTCAGTGAGTCGCGCCAGGGGTATTCCGTCCAGGAACAGCACTATACCCACCCCTTTGGTCGCCCGGCCCCTGCTATACACGTCCGCAAGACGTGTGCGTAAGCGCAAATTTGTGGCAGACTGTGTGTAAGAGACCCATCCAACTGGCTAATCGATAGCATGGTAGGGGGTGGGCGCTCTCTCTTGAGAAACCACGCTAATAGCTTCCTGGTTTTATCACCTTCTCTAAGTAGGAGCTGCCTGTATTCTTGTTTTACCAGGCAGTCCAGCCTGTTCCATATTTCTCAAGCTCAACATTGAGCTCTCAGCCGTTCCTCATCTACAGTTCCTGAATCAGGGATCTTACTCTGTAGAGTGTTCAGATCATTCTCAGCAGCCACAAGCTCCCTTTACAGTTGTTATCTCATCCCGCCCACCTTAGACAAACGTTCTCCCCGCAGCACCACCTTCAATGCGTCCCACTCCGTACCCCTGGCGTCTGTAGACAGCCAGTTACTGTTGACGAAATTAGTGATTGAGATACCGAGCTCTGTTTGGAATATCTCGTCTTTCAGTAATCTGGTCTGGAGCTGCTAGAACGGGACCGCAGACCTACTGCACCTGGCGCCCTATTGGAGTATCACTGGTGCATGATCCAATAGAAATCTTCAGAGTATACGTATGCTTTGAGCATGTTCAGCTGCCTCCGTGGAAAGCAAAAAGTAATTGAGGCGGCTGTAGAACACATGGTTCGGAGCAAAGCATGTGTATTCATGTTTCGTCTGGTGTACCTTCCTCCACCAGTTCACGCATACCAGCGTCCACATCACTCCCCGGATGGCTTCTGCCATGTTGGGTTTAGTGTGTGGTTTTGGGGGGCGTCTAGCAATCGCACACAATTAAAAACGCCGGCCGACAAGAGAGATGTGCCTCCATAGGATACCAAGAATTCTTCTAGGCCTAGTTAAAAAGAGCCATTGTCCATGTTTGGAGCATAGGTATTCAGAAGGCAAACTTCTGTGCCATCTTTTACTCTGTGAACCAGTATGTACCTCCCCTCTATGTCTGTAGTATAACTCAGAACCCAAAATGGAGTTTGTGGAGCTATCCAGATTGCCACCCCCTGGCGTAGTTACAGAATGTTGCATATTACATCTGGCCCCTTCACTTCCTGTGTAGTTTTTGGGCCTCATTATCGTTAGATGTGTTTCCTGCATCATGGTTATGTGGGTCCGCTGCCTACGGAGATATATTTGTTTACTATATCTGTTGACTTTCGAACAAGCGGTAGTAAGTGACATTAAGAACTTATACCAACGAGAACAGCGATCATTTATGAACTTCCCAAAGAAAGAACGAGAAGCTCTAGGAAGCCTTGTCAATGATGAGTGTCTAACTATAAAACCTGCGGACAAAGGTGGGGCTATTGTCCTACTGGATAGTACCATCTACCATGAGGAATGTTTGAGACAGCTGCAGAATACCAGTGCGTATCGAGTCTTGACGGAAGATCCAACCGAGAGACTTGCTAACATCATTGGACACATTACCGAAGAAGCACTCTCGGAGGGATGGATCACACAGCAAGAAGCACTATATCTATGTACCAGGAATCCTACGATGCCATACTTTTACGTGCTCCCGAAGGTACACAAGAGCCAAAGACCACCCCCAGGTCGTCCCATCATTTCTGGGATTGGCTCATTACTGGAACCGTTGTCTACCTTTGTGGACATCTTTCTAAGACCTATGGTAAAAGAAATTCACACATACTTACAAGATACGAAAGATGTACTTTGTTTACTACCGGAAATAGAGTTCGACATGGCAAGTGATCTGCTAGTTTCCTTTGACGTCGAATCGCTTTACACGTCAATACCGCAAGACGACACTCTAGCGGTAATACAACATCTATTATCAAATAGAGATCTTGTCTCTATTACGCCTGTGCACCTTATCTTATTTATTTATTTTATTTTAAGGTTTTATAGAGCGCGAACATGACCCGTGAGGGTATCAGAGCGCTTTACAGATACAGTAGAGTAATACAGGGTCATAGCACACAAAAAAACAGGTAAAACGATAAAACTTGGTACATAGGAGAGCTTACAGAGCATCAGGGGGATGAAGGTGGGACAGGGTAACAGACGGGTACTGTACCTGGGGGATATGATAGGCTATACAGCAGGATGAATATAATACAATGAACAAGAAAGGTGATGTACAAGGACGCAGGATAGGGCAACAGTCTCTCAGGTGGCTGAGGGAACGAGATTAGCCAAGGAATTTAACCATGAGATAGGCCTTGGCCTCTTTTTTGAAGCAAGCAAAGGAAGGGATTTTTCTAATGTCGGGAGGGAGGGAGTTCCATATTCTTGGTGCAGCTCCAGTGAAAGCCCGATTGTAGGTTGTTATTTTCCTAAAGCGTGCAGGCCGGAGTAGGAGGGCCTTGGTCGATCTTGAGTGTCTGTTTCCTCCAGATAACACAAGCTTCTGAGCAAGATACGCAGGGGAGTTAGAGTGAAGGGCCTTGTGCGTGATGCATGCCAGCTTGAGGTGAATCCTCGCCTCGAAGGGGAGCCAGTTTAACGCTTTCAAGTGAGGAGTGATGTGATCGAATTTTTTTGAGCCTGTAAGTAATCTGGCGGCTGCGTTGAGGCAGGCTTTTAAGGTGGCCAGCGAGATCTTAGGTAAGCCAGAGAGGGTGGAGCAACCGTATTCCAGTCGAGAGATGACTAATGATTGGACAGCGAGTTTGAGGTCCGGAGCGTCTAGAAAGGGTTTCAATTTCCATAGGTTGCTCAGGTCGAATCTGGCTGATTTCGCCATTGTGTTGATGTGGTCTCACATATTTAGGTTATAATCCAAGGTGATTCCCAGAGATTTGGCAGAGTTCACAATGGTCAGGGAACAGTTTAAGGCTGTGATGGCTTTAATCCATGTCTGGATGTCGGGGTTGTTCTTGGGTGGGGAGATTAGAAGGAACTCAGTTTTCTTGGCATTAAGTTTTAGTTGATTGGAGGAGAGCCATCTGACGGTCAGCTTCAGGGCATCATTCAGGGTGAGGATCTCTCCCAGAGATTAGATTTTTATGTAGATCTGAGTGTCATCAGCGTACATTTGAAAGGAGATATTTGCATTGCGCAGGACTTCAGCAAGGGGTTCCAGATAGAGATTGAAGAGGGTAGGGGACAATGTTGATCCCTGAGGGACTCCCACCGTGACAGCGGAGGGAGCGGACAGTTCGCCATTGACTAGAAATCTCTGAGATCGGTTCTGGAGCTAGGATCTGAACCAGTCGGGGACTGTGCCTTCTATTCCCATCCTGAGTTTAAGGCGTTCCAGTAGCATCGCATGGTTGACCGTGTCAAAGGCCGATGATAGATCAAGGAGGATCAGGAGACGGGTTTTGTCTTGGTTAAGGGCTTGAAGAGCGTCCTCAACGATGTGGAGCATGGTGGTTTCGGTGCTGTGCCCGGGTCAGAAACCTGATTGACAGTCGTCGAGTAGATGGTAGTTGTTGATGTGGTGACTTAGCTGTAATTGTACACACTTTTCCAGCACTTTCGCCAGGAGCGGAATGTTGGAAATTGGTCTAAAGTTGTCTGGGGAGGCTGGGTCCAGCTACTTTTTTTTCAGAATGGGTAGAACTTGGCCTGTTTTCAGCGAGGTCGGTATTGATCCCTGTATTAGGGAGGCATTAATGATTGCAGTCCAGCTAGGAATGATGGATTTGGTAACGGTCGCGAGACAGTTTGAAGGGAGCGGGTCATTGAAGTGGTTGTTGGGGTTCAGGGAGGCCAGGATTTCCGCGACAGTGACTTCGTCATAGGATGCAAATTCGGACCAGTGAGCTAAATTCTTTGGTAAGTATCGTGGCGGCAAGGAAGGAGGAGGCAAAGGGTCAAAGTTCGGAGGGGGGAAGGAGGCGGCCTTGAGTTCAGTATCTAAGGTTTTGATTTTGTTTGTGAAAAATGAGGAGAAAGCCTCAGAGGAGATGAAAGACTTGGGGTTTTCTTTCACTGTTTTGGACAGTTTGTTCGATTGTAGTTTAACCATCTCAAAGAGTTTGCGAGGTCTGTTCTGGGCGTTTCCTAGTTCCGCTCTGAAGAATTCTTTTTTAGAATTGACGATGTTCTTGTTATAGATATTTCTGGCCTGGCGAAGGAGTTTTAGGTGGTCTGTTGAGGGGTGCTGTCTCCAGGTTCTATCATGATGTCGGAGGGATCTTCTCTCGTCGTTGAGGGAACCAGTGAACCATGGGCTTTTATCTCTGACTTGAGTTCTTTTTAGTTTAAGAGAGGCTAGATCATCCAAGATGATCGACATAGTAGCCGAGTAATGATCATTGAGGTCACTGACCGATGTGATGTGGGGGGGGGTGGTAGGTCTGTTTTGCAGCGGATCTCAAGCTTGTTGATGTCTAGGTTTTTGGTGTCTCTGACCAAGCGCTTTGGGAGTACCTGTTGTGGTGTCCTTGTCTTGCGTGTGCTTGGTAACAGAAAGATGATGGTATGGTGGTCAGACCAGTCGCAGGGCTCTATCGAGGTGAGCTTGACGGTGGTTTCCTTGGAGATGATCCAGTCAAGAGTGGCTCCTTTCAGGTGGGTTGGGAGAGGGCAAGCTTGGGTCAGGGCTAGATCGGCCAGGAGGTCTTTAATGCCGTTGACATGGGGATCCTTAAGATCATTCCAGTGCAGGTTGAAGTCGCCGAGGAAAATGTCCTTGGAGTTAGGGGAGATCTTAGCCGTAATAACTTCCATGAGGTAGTCAGTGAAAAGCTCGTTTGTGCCTGGGGGGTGATAAAAGATGTGTAGGTTACATATGTGGATGGTGCTACTGAAGACTGAGAGGGCTAGATATTCGCAGGAGTCCGTAGTATTCGTTGTAAGCTCAGTGACAAGGAGGTTAGCGCGATGGATGCAGGCAATTCCACCTCCTTTTTTGTTGTGTGGTCTGTCGAGCCTGACAATGTTAAAGTTAGGGGGGATTAAGAGGTCGAGGCATGGGGATGAGGATTCATTAAGCCATGATTCTGTAAGAATGGCTATGTCGGTGTTGTTGTTCAGAATGAGTGCGGCGACATCAGCCGCATGCTTCACTGCCGAGCAACAGTTGATTAAGAGACCCGTCAGGGCAGGGAGAGGAGTGGTGGCGAGGGTCGGGACGGACAAGTGCACTGGCGTGAGGTTGCTTCTGAGCATTCTTCTATTGCTGGGGGGCTGATCTGTGTGGGTCGATGGCTACCGTGTGGATGGGGTGTGTGGCACTCACGTCACTCACACAGGTAGACGGGGAGAAATAGGGACTGTGTTAAGGTTCAGAAGGAGGTCCTGGATTTCCTTTTCGGTGAGATCTAGTGGATTAGTTGTGGTGAGGTAGAGGTTGTAGGAGAGGGCAAGGTCAAGGGTTTTCTCCTCGGACAGGTAGCTAGTGTGCTTGTGAGGGCGCAGATGTCTTTAGGTTGTCGGTAGTGGTCGTTTTGGGGGCTCTGGAATAAGAAGGGAGGCAGTCTGGGGCAAGAGCTTTGCGAAGGAGAGTTCAGCGAGGTGGTGGAGTTTTGGAAGATCGAGGAAGGGAAACGGAGGTTCTGAATTATTATGGAAGCTCTGGAGTGTAAGGAAATGATGTCTGCGGAGTGGGGTGTAGGAGGGCCCGGTGGACTGAACTGGGAGTTGTAGGAGAGGTGGCTTGAGTGTTAGAAGTGTTGGCCTGAACTGGTACCGTAGGAGTCATTGAGGGGTGTGGGGCTTGGTGGCTAGGATGGATTGTGTGTGGGGTCATAGAGGGAGTGGCTTGAGTGTTAGCGGAGCGAGTTTGACCTGCTATAGCCCAGGTCACTGGTGACGTAGAGGTAGTGGTCCTGGAGGTCGAGGAGGGAGGACGGAGGGAGGGGGTCAAAGGTTCAGTGTTAGGTTCGCACGGGGCGGTTGAAGACGGACTGATGGGGTTAAGGTGCAGTGTGATGGGGGCTGTGGATTCCGAGTGGGAAGCGTGGGGGGGTGAACTCATGTGGAGGGGTGGACTCAGGTCCATGGTGTTAGGGAAGATTGTAGGCGTAATGATGGGTGTGCAGGTGTGCAGTTTGGCCGGGTGTTGGTCGGCGACCCTGTGTCTTGCACATAGTTTCGGAGAGTAATGAAAAGCTCTGAGAATTTGTCAAGGTTTTTAGGTGAGGCTTGGGCCAGTACAATGCCGCTTTTGTAGAGGGTGATAATGGAACTTGCTAACCTGGCCATGAAGGAAAATTTCTTTCGTTTTGAAGAAACCATCTTCCTCCAAACATCTGGGACGAGCATGGGAAGTGTCTTTGCTCCGAGCTTAGCGAATTTATTTGTCCATCAATTCGAGCACAACCATGTCCTGACACCTACGAATTCCTTTTTTGCCTCCTTACATACATGGAAAAGATACATAGATGATATCTTGGTGGTATGGAGAGGCACCACTGAAGAACTGCTCCAGTTCCATATGTGGCTGAACAGTAGGAACAACTGCCTATGATTTACGGTGGAATATCATCAGCATCAACTGTCCTTTCTTGACCTACTTATCACGGCAACCCCTACAGGCTTAAGGTCAGAACTCTACAAAAAGCCGATTGCACGCAACTCTCTTCTGAAATATGATAGCTGCCATCCCAAAGCCCTTAAAGATTATCTCCTGTATGGGCAGTTCTTGAGGATCCAACAAAACTGTTCCGCAAGAGAAGCTTTTCAAGAACACTCAGGGGCACTAGCGAAACAACTACGAGCAAGGTATTACCCTAAGCAACGGATTCGTCGTTCCCTGAAAAGGGCGGCTAACAATAATCGGGAAGCACTACTGGAACCATCAATGCCCAAAGAAAAGAATTAAAGGATTACGTGCGTAAACACTTTCAGCACAAAATCCAATGAGATACAAAAGATCATTAAAAAACACTGGTCGATTCTGAACACGGGCTCTGACCCTCTGTGGCCACCTCTCTTTGCCTTCAAAAGGGGACCGAATCTTAGAGACAAGCTCGTGCACACCAGACTAGGACCAAAATACCGAGAGCTGTAGGAACACTTTGGGGCATGCCGGCAGTAGAAGGACATCACCCCTGTGGTAACTGCACAGCGTGTCCACAAACATCTAAATCCACAAGTATAGACATCGGAGGCAATCGCCCATGGGAACAGAGACGCCTCACTAACTGTAACAGCCAGAATGTTATTTACTTGATCACGTGTCCGTGCAAGTTGAAGTACGTAGGGATGACTACCAGGACAGTCAAGATCCGAATCTCGGAACATAAGAGCACAATTCGGTGTAAAAAACAAGCCACACGCTTGACTAACCATTTCCTTGAGGTTGGACACACGCACACCGACTTTACCTGGACTGTCATCGAACAACCCTTGATTCCACAACACACTACAGACATCAGCAAATTCCTCTTCAGGAAAGAACAGAGATGGGTGTTTAAACTTAACACAGAGAAAGACGGTCTGAACGAGGAAATACCATGGATGTCTCTCTAACTACATCCTAGCATCTACATGTCATGGCATCTTGTTATGTTAGTCTGAATTTGTAGAGCGCACGTTCACCACATGGTTTCTTGGCGCTGTGTGCCGCTGGGGAACCCGTCCTGGCTTTCCCTGTGAGATGGTCCCTGTTGGGCATCCCCAAGGTGAAGCCAGGCATCCCCAGCAGCGAGGGGGCCGTTGTGGAGATTAAGCAAGCTATTGCCCAGAGTTGCGGCGTGGGACCCATGGTTAGAGAGGCACCGAGGCGAGATTTATCGAGCCCGCTGACATTGGTTCCGTACCCTGCCGCGTCGGGAATTGAACCCTGGTCCCGGGCTGACCTCTGCTTCTGGGTCTGCCGCCTCTAACCGGCAAGGGTTTCTTGATAACTTGGCAAGGGTTTCTTGATAACATCGCAGACCACGATGTTGGGCACCGTAATACCCCATACCGTTATTGGGTGACTGGAAAATGGCTTCTCCATGACACCAATGACATTGACAATATCCATTTAGAGTTTTAAAGATAATGAGAAGGACTAATGTCTCTAGTGTTGCCACCTGTGTCTCTGCGACAACACTCACTCACTCTTATATCTGCAATAATCATAGAAGAGTGGAGTGTTGCAATGGAGACAGAACTAACTGGTCCTCATTGACCAACTTAAAATGCCCACGAGGTCACCTCAGAGTGCAGCGGTTGCCTCGTTGGAATTTTGTATAAAGTTAAGAAGAGCCGGGAAGCTGTCATGTCACCCATAATAAATGAGTTATTAATTATCTAGTTATTTTGGGCTAAGATTCAGTATAGTGTATATTTATAAACAATCTTTACACAGAATGCAGTCCTGATAGAATTTTTAGGAATGACGGGAGCGGACTGATCTGAGAACTGCTCTAAAACCCGCCGCCTTTGTTCAATAATTTTAATGATGGATCGGAGTGTTATAAACATAACATTGAGCTTGCTAGGACTTCATTTCCCATCATGCCCATGTGGTCGCATGACCAAGTCACGTGAGGCTTGGCAGCAACCAGGAAGTAGAAATAAGGAAACAGAACAACCCGCCCGGCACCTCCCCGAGACGGGCCAGGGGGACGCTCGGAGTACCGACGGGAAGGTAAGAAGATTCCGCTTTGCCTCATTACCGGCTCGCCCTCTCAGGCGTAGAACGGCAGACTATAGACTATTACAATACGTTGTACAGAAAGACTGACTGAGAGAGGCTCTGTGCACTATTGCCCAGGCGGTTAACTTTTGGGGTTTTATGAATGGCAATCCCGATAATCATACAGCGGCTAAGCATTCCCTCGCGAGTAAAATAAATGCTGTATAGAAAGCATTCTTCCGCGAGCAAAATAGATCGAGCCAGTTTGCAGTGCTTATCAAGCCACACTCAAGACGTTTTTGTGACCAAGTTTGCGTATTGAAGCGCGCTGATATAGTAAGCATTAGGTATATGACCTCATATTGGTGGAGGTCAACAGACGTCTTTTCTCCCCCTTTTTTGGTGACAAATGGATTGGAAGAGGCTGTAGGTAGGGGCTGAGTCATCGGATGGTGACTCGCACTCTTGTGCTTAAGTCTTGCTCTTATAACGGCATACGATGCTCTTGGGCTTTGTATTAATGAGTTTGGAGTACTGTTGCTTGTTTTTAATAGAGCGGTGCTCTCGCTACCTGAGCCGCAGCCAGGTGAGGCGTAGCAACCACGTCCTACCAAATGGGTAAGTGGACGACGTCCTGACAGCATGGCTGAATATACCAGCTGGAGGCATTCACGGCACTTAATGATCTGTGTATGTACCTCACCACTAAATGTGAAGTGAGTCTACAATTACCAATGTGTTTTTGTCTCCTTTTTATGTTGTATGTGTCTCCTCCACTGATTTGCTTCACCCGGACGCCTCTAGTAAGGACGAATACACTTCAAAGACGTCCAGGTGATATCTTTAAGATTGTTTTGATCACTTCTTTCATCACTATGCAGTAGCGTAAATACGGTCCTGAAGAAAGCAGAGGTCACCATCTGGGGTCCATTACCTGCAGAAACATGTTGACCTATTACATCAACACGGCAGATATTTGTTTCAAACTGCTGTGATTTCGCACTGGTTTTAAGACTTGGAAATAGGCGAGACACTTAATAAAATTGTTTAGCTCTCTATTATCCACTTTTAATAACACACTTTCACCTAATTCACGCTGTCACTTCACGCACTGCTTTTCAGCCACCTCTATCAGGTTACATGACCCATATTAAATGCCACATTGGGATATCCATCTATGCACTCAGCAGTCAACACCTAAGTAAGTGCTGTCTCCTTGGTGAAAGGAGTCCCAAATGATGACAAGGGCGGAACCGAGAGATGACTGATGGGTACTTTTTCATCGTAGGAAGTACTTTGCTTCAGATGTAGCACTCACATCTACATGTGTTCACTTTAGAAGAGGTCAGTGAGCAGACTCCTTCATTATCAAGGTCAAGACCACCAGTTACTCATTGTTTAGTATACTATATCTTTTGCCAAATGTGTTAAGCCCCCGTACATTCCAAGGGAAGATATTTAAAGCATCCATCTCTAGACTACGTGGTTAAACTGGTACTGTCATGGCCTCCCCGCCATGACAGTGCTTCGCATTAAAAACAAGTAACTAAAATGTTCCCCTGCCCCCACCCACGGGGTAAATACATGATAAATTAACCGTGCCTTCCCAATTTGGTCCTAGCATTGTAACACCTGCTTAAAGATCAAAACTAAATTTATCTGGCATATAGCATACCAAACGAGCAATATACAAATTAACTCCAAGAAATTGCGCTGACCACACCCTTTCGCAATCAATCGCATCACACCACACTCACGCTGCGCATTTTCCTGCGCAAGGATGCAGGGGAAGTCCCGTCCACCCACCGAGGCGAGTAGCCGGTGTTCTCATGCAACCACCGCTACTACATTCACTCTATAACTAGTGTCCACAAAACACATGTTCTACAGTTGTCGACTACCCAGAATAGAGAGAAGGGGAAAGGAAAAGCTCAATATGCATACAGAGCTTAGAACTTCGGGGAGGGAGAGAAAAGGGGGGAGATAGCATGCGAAGGATGTGGGGTTGAAGAGAGGTGGGAGGTAAGAGGGAGTGTAATGTTGACTCCACGCATAAGAAGTATAATTAAAGGTTTATTAGAGAAAGCACAGGAGCAAGGTAGGTAACAGCCTACGCAGGACTTCTTCCCTAGCAACTGCCAATACAGAGATGAGGAAGAGAATACTGCACAGTACAGAAAGTAGGAGGCAAACAATTCCAATAATATTTAAAGAGACAACATGACACATCTTCTTCCTTATGGAACAAATTAAATTAAAAGATTAACAAACAAAATCTTGTAACCATTTGGGTTTGGAGCAAATACGTTTTTCACATACATTCGCATTATTAACACTATCAGAATCTACAATAGTGGAACTGTTGGAGACGGAATTCTGTGAAGAACATTCATTTGACACTATGGAAGATGAACCAGAATTAATATTGTTAGTAGAATCCATACACTCATCAGAGATACTTTCTTAAATAACGAAACCACCTTGATCCTCATTATGAACAGAATGAGGTTCATGAGTAGCAGTAGGAGAATGTGAAGAGTAAGAAGAATTAGCAGTTAAATCTTTTTTTCCTTTGTAAATGGCAATTCTTCTCATATTCCACACCCTACCATCAGTTAATAAAACTGCATTGCGTAAAACTTTCTTAATCATTAATGGTTTTGAATATTGAGATTCTCCTTTTCTAACTTTCCAAGGTTTTTTTAACTTTGACCCACATGCCAGCTTTGACATCCACAGTACAAGCATTGCATTTTCCATCAAAACTTTTTTTATATTGTAAATGTTTCTCAATGATATCGGATCTAACTTTGTTCATACATATGTCCCGACAAGAATTCTTATGTAACCAATTAGGATTAGATTTGGTCCTGGCAGTACGACCTCTCATAATTTCGAAAGGTGACATTTTTAAAGCATCATGGATATTGGTTCTGTAAGACCAAACAGCTTTGTAGATACAAATTTCCCAATCTTCTTTATTTAGATTGGCAATTTGGATAGCGTTCTTCAAAACTTTATTGAACCTCTCACATAACCCATTTCCACTAGGATTATATAACGAAGTAGTTTTGTGGATGATACCAGTTCTGTCAAAATAAGATTTAGTCAATTTGGACATGAACTGAACCCCATTATCGCTGATAATTTGGGTGGGAAGGCCTTCGTCAATGAACACTTTGTCAATTAAATCTAATACAGCGGCTGAGTCAACTTTGTCTACAATGGTGATGCAAGGCCACCTAGAAAAAATGTCAATAATAGAAATTATAAACTTGTGATTGACACCTATGGGCCCCATAATGTCAATGGCCACAGTGTGCCAAGGACCATCAGGAATGATGGGTTACTCAATTTTAATTATAAAATCCTGTAAACGCATAGACATTCTTGCTATTCTAGCAGTGGCATTATAAAGACCATCAGTGGAGAGAAGTTTAGTCAGGGGTTTATGGTCAGATCTAACCACGCATTTCTTGCCCCACACAAAACTCCGGAAGTGTTCTAAAGCCCAGACAACGGCCAAAGTTTCTCTCTCAATAACAGAAAATTTGCTTTCAGGAACAGAAAGAGCCCTGGAAGCGAACGCTACAATACGTTCTTTGCCTGAATTATCTATTTGTGAAAGTACTCCACCTAGACCTTTATTGCTGGCGTCTACAGTAATCACGGAATCCAGATCAAGGTCAAAAGCAGACAACACAGGGGCTTTATTAATGTCTGTCTTAATCTTGTTAAATTCATCCTCACAAAGAGCAGACCATTCAAATGTGACTTTACTTTTCAACAGTTGTCTTATATTATAAACTTTGCTGGAAAAACTTTTGATAAATTTCGAATAAAATTCTACCATCCCTAAGAATGATCGAACATCATCTTTACTAGAGGGGGGAGGAGCTTCTTTAATAGCATCAACCAATTTGGGTTTGGTAGAAACACCATCTGAACATAATACATGACCCAAATAAGTTACAGATTTAACTCCAAAGTGGCACTTTGAAAATTCAATTGTCAACCCTTTTTCTTCAAGAATGCTTAAAACCTCTTCAAGGATGGTATTATGTTCACTTTTATCTTTTCCATAAACTAGAATGTCATCTTGGAAAAATTTAACATTAGACATATGGCCAAAAAGGTTATGCATAATGCGTTGGAAAATGGCAGCTGCGGAAGCAAGACCGAATGGCATTCTCTTAAATTGATAACACCCCATAGGGGTGATGAATGCTGTAAGGTGTTTACTGTCATTCTCAAGTGAAATCTGGTGATATGCAGCGGAAAGATCCAATGTTGTAAATATAGTGGCACCATTAACTGAGGACAACATCTCGGAAATTTTTGGTAAAGGAAACTTATCAATTACGATGTTATCATTTAAGTGGCGTAAATCAACACAAAAACGAATTTTTCCATTAGTACGTCTGGCAATTACAACTGGAGAAATCCACTCGGAGGATTCAATAGACTCTATTATATCCTCTTTAATTAGCTTATCTAATTCTTTTTCTACATCACTACGTATTAAAATGGGAATGTTTCTAGCTTTAAAGGTTTTGGGATTGGCATTACTTTTTAAAATAATGCGATGAGAAAATCCTTGAAAATTACCAATTTTCCCACAAAAAACTTTGGGAAACTTTTTAAACATAGATTCACCAATCTCTGAGCCATCATTAGTAACTAAGACAGGTTCAGGACTGTTGGGATTTAGTATAATGTCTAAATCTCTTTGGTCTCCCCATCCGAGAACAGAAGGACCGTATTTTGCAACATAAAGTTTTCCGAAAGATTCTCTATCTTTGAATTTAAACTTTAACGGTTTGAAACCAATCATGTCAATTCTTTCCCCTGAAAATCCTTCAGGGGCAATGTCTGACAAGTAAAGGTTATTTCCAAGATGATGTACAAAATTAGAATTCCACACTTTCTCATTAACTATAGTGTAGGGAGAACCAGAGTCAGCATAGATGTTAATAGGAACTCCTCCAATGTGCATATTACAAATGGGTTTTTTGAGAAAATCTTTCTTATAGGAATCATTAATATTGTAAATATAAACTTTTTCAAGAGGTCTTTCCATACATTCATCACCGACTGAGCAAAACATAACTTTGTTAACGTATTCGTCTTGAACAGAGCAATGCATAACTTTTTTAACTATTTCATCATCATCACTTGAAGTTGAATCACAAATAACCTTAACTTTTTTTCCTTTAGCTCTGTAACAAGCTCTGGAATAATGTCCAATTAACCCACAATTGGAACATTTTTCTTTATTGGCTGGACACGATTTAAAATTACCTAAATGTGAACTGCTACAGCACCTAAAACATTTAAGTTTATCACTATTTTTAATCTCAGCAGGTTTAACTTTAACAGGATATCTTTGTTTGTAATTAGATTTACTTTGGACTTTAGAAATAGTTTGGTCAGGGACTATTTTTTGTTCAGTGGTAGACTTTTCACTAACTTTAATAGCCTTAGCACTGCAACCCGAGAGTTCTGCCTTTCTAACAATGGCCAAAACATCCTTAAGTTCAGAATCTCCATTAATCCAAAGTCTGTCTTGAATTGATGGATCTGAAGCGTGCATAACTACTTGATCCCTTATAAACTGTTCTTGGAGATGATCAAACTTACAGTCTTCTGCCATTTTTTTAAGTTCAGCCACATATAAGTCAATAGTTTCATTCCTGCGAAAAAACTTGTATCTGGTGATACCAATACATACCTTGGGAGAAAAATGGTTATCAAAATCTATCAAAATATTAGAAAATACATTTGAATCACCACCTCCTGTACACTTTGACATTTCTTCATAAATCTTTAAGCCACCAGCACCTAATGAATGTAAAAACTGTTTTTTCTTTCTTTCTGGCTTCATCTTCCCGTCTTCATCAATGGTGTCAATAAAGTTTAAAAAGTATGCTTTCCATTGAAGCCACTTCATACAGGGTTCTAATCCTGAAGGCCAAAAAGCTTGTGGTGACTGGATAGTAAAGTTTTGCGTGGCCATATTGAAAAGAAATAGTCAAAGGCAAGGGTTAATTTAAAGTTTGAAAATAGGCGCCTTAAAATTTTTTATCTCCTTACTTGTAAATGGGATGAGTAAATATGTAAGTCAACGAGGACTACTGCAATGCCCACCCCTGCCCGGGGGAGGCGTCTCCGAGCACTACGTGAAATGACCAACTGGGTCTTATTCCATAAATGAAGTTAGTCCAAGCAGCGTGGCTTTCTTTGAACCATCCTCGATTTATTAAACACATTAACGTTTCATGGTTTAATTTAAAGCTGTTGCTGCACAGAAGGTATCATAATTATAGCCAATCCCGATGCATTTCGGGCTCTGCCCTTCCTCAGGGGATGACTCTAAAGGCAAAAAGAATGAAAGAATCGTAGTACCAATATACAATTGACCATCACGTTGTTACTCATGAGTCCGTGTACTAATAGACAGTGCAGGAAACAAGTAATGCATGCGTGGTGACATCGTGAAGTTAAAACGAAAATCCAAGAACAGAATTATGCAGGCTACTCAGCGGAAGGATTGAACCCTCCGTGTGAAGGACCGTGCATACCCGGTGAAAAGGTTTAACAACATGACACCCTCAGTTAACGTGCGTGAAATCAGTTACAGAAAAACAAACGTGGACTGTAATGGACCAATCTGCCCACACAGCCACAACCCGGATAAGTGCTCATGCAGTTAAAACCATTGCATAAACGGCTACATCCCGCTCATCAAGTACTCACGTTACACCAAACAGTGCCGGGGCTCCGAGGAGTTCCAACGTGCAATGGAGAAATCAACGTGTTCAAGTAAACGGACGTATGCAAAAGGGGGCGTGAACTAAACATAAAAAAAGGCCGGTGTCTAGCAGGGTCAGGTGTCAATCGTGTGTGAATACGGGCGCCATCTTGGAGTGTGGTAAAGGACCGTGAATCATATATAAGATGAATGCATTACCAGTGCTGTATGAATCAGGAATCTAATGGTGATACATAAAACGTGAAGTTACATGCAAATGCACGAGTGTACAAAATTATATCATAAGTAACATTGAAATTCCATTCTGTCATTGAGCCCCTGTGGTATCATGGTGGACATATAACGGATCCAAAAGTTCTCGCGTTCCAACAGTGTGTTCTTATTGTTGATTGTCACCTTTACTTGTTCCAGTATTAGGAACTTCAATTGTGCCACATTGTGTCTATTCTCAGAGAAATGTGTGGCTACACTGGATTTGGAGTTATTAGTCCTGATGTTGCTCTTGTGCTCCAAAATGCGAACACGTATTTTCCTTTCCGTGTGGCCGATGTAACATTTGCCACACGGGCATTTGAGTAGGTAAATAACATTACTGCTGTTGCACGTGGCATTGACGCGGAGTTTGATGGGATATCCTTTGAGTGGATGGTTAGTAGTGTTCCCACGAATGCAATTGTTGCAGTTGCTGCAATTATAGCAAGGTCTTAGGCCTGTGTACATGAGCTGACCGTCAGATGACGTTTGCTTCATAAGGATTTCCTTCAGGTTACGGCCTCTTGTAAAGGCAAACATAGGTGGTGAGTTGAATATACCTTGGAAATCTGGTTCCATGGTTAAAATTGACCAATGTTTGCGAATGATCTTTTGGAAAGTGTCAGATAATGTAGAATACTTGGACACCACAACCATGCGGTTGGACTGAACCTTGGGTTTGGGAAGTAAAAGTGTACTCCTATTGATGACTTCACTTCTCTGCATGGCCACATCAAGGATCGGTGGCGGATAGCCACGAGCTTTTAGTTTATCTGTTTATCTGTGCGAGTTCCATCACCCATTAGTCTAAATATGTAAGTCAAAAGGTCCATAAAGCGCTGTAATTCAAAATTTAATTGGCGCAGGTTTAATAATGTATTTCCGAGCGATGTGAAGCGGATGAAATCAACAGGAAAACATTTCTTCGGTTGCTATGGTAATTTCCTAAATTGGCCGCTTTGCGTCTTACATCATATCATAGCGCAGCGTGCATCACGTTCGTGTAGCGTGTGACAAGTGAGGACGTCAGATCTCGCGGTTGGAGCGCGGAGAATGTAGTAGAGAAGAACGTGAAGGAGGCAGCGTTCGGGAGAGCGTGCTGAAGGTAACCGTTTTCCCTCCACTTGAATGATGCACAATAATAAGCAGCGCTGTTTTAAGGCCTTCCACAAGTTTTACTTTGCGCAATTAGTCGATAAAGTCAATTTCAAAATGAGCTAGAATTAAAAGGAAATATTAGAAAAAGCAACTCACGGAAAGTAGTTTCTTCCGAGACGAACTGATTTCAATTCGGTTCAATCAATTTCAGATCGGTTCCGCTTCATGAATGAGTGTTCAATTCTACAATATACTTAATTGTTATTATTAAATTAAAACGGTGAATGTAGAATTCGATCTCCTCAATATCTGATAAACAACGAAAATTTTCAATACGAGGTCTTCGGAGGTTCGTGGGTTTCCTAGTGCTTCTCCGCCATCGTCGCCAGAATTGTAATGTTGACTCCACGCATAATAAGTATAATTAAAGGTTTATTAGAGAAAGCACAGGAGCAAGGTAGGTAACAGCCTACGCAGGACTTCTTCCCTAGCAACTGCCAATACAGAGATGAGGAAGAGAATACTGCACAGTACAGAATGTAGGAGGCAAACAATTCCAATAATATTTAAAGAGACAACATGACAGGGAGTCAGAGAGAGGTAGTGGGAGAGAGGGGTGCTCGCTCTATCACAAAGCAGGAGGAGAGGGGCGCCGAAGGAAGAGCCGCCCTGGTCCACTTTTCCAGGCACAGTTCGGGTTCAGAGCCCTCCACACCCTCCGGAAAACCCACAAAGCAGGGATTACATCTGCGGGAGTGTCCTTCAGCATCCTGGGCTCTGTTCTCCACCATGGCCATTTTCCCAGTTAATTCCGTTAAGGCAGCCTTTAGGGAGGAGACCTCCATCTCCAGTGTCGACACCTTTTGTTCCGTGGCTAGTGATCCCTCCGCAACCGTCTGTAAGTCTACCCTCAACAGGCCCACGTCCAATGAAACTGTGTCTATCTTTGCCTGGACCAGCTGGTTGGAGGCCTCTATAGCAGCGAGAATCTGAGTACCTGAGGGCTCACCCGTGGGGCCCATCGTGTGAGGCCCCCGGAGGCTCCGAACACAGTGCAGTGTTCTGAGCCGTGAATTAGTCCATTTTAGTTTGTTTGACCCTCTCTTTCCCCATGCCAGCAATCCTCTGTTGCTAAGATGTGTGCCCTGGTCCACTCAAAGCACGTTCTCCCCCGATCTCTAACGCTCTGATTCTACATCAGTCAGCTCCTGTCAGGGAGGATCTGGTCGGCCTCACGTGTTCACTCGTGACGAGAAGGTCCAAAGTTTCAAAGGGCAGCGGGGTTCCTACTCAGCTAGTTCCGCCATGTCTACCTGGCAACACGGACCCGAAGGCGACCATGAGCCCCCCGGGGCAGCCGGGGGGGCCAAGGAAGAGAAGCACGGCGACCGCTATTCCTTCCTAGAGGGGGGCACTTGTGGTCTCTGGGCGCAGTCTGGGGGGCGCCACTCAGGCGTGATTGGGCCACCAAATGCTCCACTCCCTTTATTCGTCACTTGGCTTTGTGGGATGCTTCAGGTAATACAGCAGATGGGCCCTCGCTGCCTCAGAGTTCCCCCACCATGTGGCTGACGATTGGGCCGGCCCCCAAAGGACTCTCACCTAAGTATTTTGTCCCCAAGGCCCCAGATGTCACAGCTGTGGGCCACGGGCCCAGGGCGAGCTGCAGTCGGCAACCCCCAGCGAAGATTAGGTAGTGTCCCCGGGGCAGAAGCAGCAGGGCTCCCGTCCCTTTCCAGATCGCTTTCGGCCAATCAGGTCGCCACCTCACCTCCAGGCCCTCACTCCTCAATCCGGGCCGTCTTGCAACTACGATGTCGCTGCGCCACCCTCTCCTGGGCTGGTCTGTCCGCAGCCTGCTTACCGCTGACCTACAGCATCGAGTGGGAGCTGTCCGGACTGCTATTTGGAGCCGCTGGGTCTTTGCCATGATCCAGTATACCGAAGAGGGATTGATGGAATAGGAAGTGAGGCTATCAGTCTGTAGCCTTGTGAAAGTTCGGCAAATTAAAGTTTGGCTATTGTTGCGAAGCATCCCAATTAGCGTGCTTTCTTACAGGAGAGTATCTCTGCCATTTTAGGCCCTCCTTGGAGACACGCAGTGCGGAGCATCAGTATGAGATTTGCCTGTCGCAGGGTCTTTTAGATCATCGTGGTTTTTTTCTTCTTTTTTGCCCATGTCCTGATGTGGCCCGACTCAGTGGGCCGAAATGCGTCGACCACATAAACTGGAGAAGTCTAACGGTTCAAAAATTATGTGTAAAGATTCATGAATACACACTTTTTGGACTCAGCAGAGGTGGAACTATCCCTCATTTGTGTGTATTGGACTTTCTCCCACACAGATTGCATATGAATTAGTGTTTGTTGGCAACCAGTTTTAGATTGTATGGGTAAGAAGGAATCCTAAATGATTCATTATTTTCATGTATTTTTTTAATTGGTATATTTCCTGTTTGTTTAGTTTCGCTTGTTATGCATTTTCAAGAAAATATAAAATTCTACTGTGTAAGTCAATTGGGGCAGATTTTGTGAGTGTTCAAATTATTAAAATAATTAGCCTGGGGACTAGGGGCCCGATGTAGGTAGGCCGTTACCGATCGGTAACGGCCGAAAATACCGATTCTGGGCCCTTACCGATCGGTATACTGGCATCGAGATGTAGGGCACAAAAAAATGTACAAATCGGAGCGAAAACCGAATCGGAATGATTACCGAATGTAAAAGAATGCGATACGTACATACCGAAAATCGGATACAGTACGAATCGGTAACACACCGAATCGGATGCAAACACCGAATCGGTGCATGTACCGATTCGGTAGTGACACCGAATCGGACATAAGCCGAATCGGTGCATGTACCGATTCGGTAGTGACACCGAATCGGACATAAGCCGATTCGGTGCATGTACCGATTCGGTAGTGACACCGAATCGGACATAAGCCGATTCGGTGCATGTACCGATTCGGTAGAGACACCGAATCGGACAGAAGGCAAATCGGAGAACCTACCAATTCGGTAGATTCACCGATCGGGAAAATCCCCGCTTCGGACAGATGGGGAGATGTAGGGAGACACAGAAACACCGATTTTGGCTCAAAATCGGTAGAATCCACTCGGCAATTACCATGGATTACGATCAGGTGGTAACCAACTCCAACCCATAAAAACAGCCCCAAAATGCATTGCAACTTGCAGGATGGCAGCTTTTTATGTCATAGCGAGGCGGCTACGGCTACAGCAGCAAGGAGAGAGGGAATGGCAAAGAGAGGAGCAGGTATACAGACAACGTATCACCCTGGTCATGCTGACAGATGCAGAGATCCTACAGCGGTACAGGCTGGACTCAGAGACCATCACAGACCTCATTAGGGACCTCCAACCCCTGTTGCAGCACCCCACCCCAAGGGCACACGCAATCCCTGTGCAGGTGCAGGTGCTATGCTGCCTACACCTGCTGGCGTCTGGCAGCTACCAAAGTGTAGTCGCTGTGGCAGGAGGGGTGACCCAGAGCAGCCTGTCAAGGTTCTTCCACAAGTTCCTTGATGCCATGATCCAGAGGATGGCCCACTACATTTCCTTCCCTGCAACCCAGGCAGAACTTGTACAGACCAAAGCAGACTTCTACCAGATGGCAAGATTCCCCCACATCATTGGCTGCATAGACGGCACACACATTCCGATTTGCCCACCATCTGACACAGAATACATCTACCGCAATCGGAAGTCCACTCACACCATCAACGTACAGGTGATCTGCAATGCGAAATGCACCATCACAGACCTGGTAGCAAAATTTCCGGGTAGTACTCACGACTCCTACATTTTCCAACAGAGCGGCATCTATGCACGGCTGATGGCTGGGGAATTTGGAGAAGGATACCTCCTAGGTGAGACACATCATCAGCCCCCCATAACCAAAAACAGCAAAGTGAAATACATGTATGCATGTAAGTAATTTTACCCCTTTTCCTTCTAGGCGACAGTGCATATGCCCTCCGTTCATTCATTCTCACCCCCTACCTCAACCCCTCTACACCCAGCCAAAGGAGGTATAACCGTGCCCACAAAAGCACCAGGAATGTTGTGGAAAGGACATTCGGCATCTGGAAAAGCAGGTTTAGATGCCTGCACAAGAGTGGAGGTGCAAGGCAGTACACCCCCATCACCTGTTGCAAAATCATAGCTGTCTGTGCAATGTTACACAACCTTGCGGTGAAGAAGGGCACTGAGGTGGAGTTGAGTGACTACGAGGACCATGATGACGACGAAGCTGTGCCACTAACACAGCCAGCTGGGGTGTGTACGCCAAGTGATGGCAGATATAGACGTGAGGAGATAACAGCAAACTATTTCTGAGTGAGTAGAAATGCACAGACAGGTGAATGGTTGTGTTGAATAAGCAATTTTTAATACTGTTGCTACACAGTTACTGCACTGATGTGCAACAAAAAAAAGGTGTAATGTCAATGAAAACAAAAGTCTAGGGTCCAGGTTGCCTCACCCGCCCTTGCTAGGCTATTTCTTTGAGCGCTTTGCAGCCCCACTGTGGTGTCCCTCACCCCCTTCAGAATGACCAGCGGCATCTGCGGAGCGCCTGGTGCTCCTGCGTGGCTCTGACGCAGCGCTGGCCGGGCTGCTGCGGCTGCTGCTGTCCCCAGCATCCCCCAGGTCCAGGGCAGGATTTGCGGCAGTGTTAGAGATGATCAAGGCCTCCATTGCTGTCGTGATGCGGGCCATTCCCCTTGTCAACTCTGCGGTATTTTGTGCTAGACTAGACTCCATGTTGGCACCACGCTGACAGAGTTGTGCCGTTGCTGCAGCAAGGCGGCTCAAGGAGCGGTTCTGCACCCGGGCATCCCGCCTGCGCACCACCTCTTGCTCCTCCATTCTGCCACATAACTGTGTGATGGCAGTGGTTAGCCTGGCTAAACCTGCTACTGCCTCCTTGTTGGAATCCACAAAGGCCTGAAATCCTTTCACCATTTCCCCCATCTGCAGGTTGTGCTGCAGGAGCTGGCGTTGGCATGCCATGATGGATTTCGCCTGCTGCCTTTGGATCTTCACCATATTGCCTTCGAGGCCCCGGAACACACTGGCCTCCCGTGCTGGGTCTGCAGTGGTGAGAATGGCACGGCGCCGGGTACTGCTGCTGCCCGCCTGCTGCGTGGGCTGGGGTGCCACTGGTGGGGGTGTGGTGCTGGCCGGGGCCTGAGCCCCTGCTCCCAGGACAGGGTGTACTGGAGCCACAGTGGCAGGAGCTGGTGTAGGTGGAAAGAGCTCCCTTGTCGGGGAGTTCTCTGGGGAGAATTGCAAGGAGGGTGTGCTTTGCATTTGTGGGGAGTGAAGTGCATCAAAGTCAATTTCCAGGTCTCCCTCAATATCCAGCCCTATGGTGTTTTCCTCCTCCTCCTCGGCAGCCTGACTCGTGCTCGGCCCTGCGAGTGCAGTGGTAGATGGTGCTGCTGCCTCCTTTGGCAGTGTTTGTCCGCCTGATGGTGCCCCTAGGTACAAAGAAGCATTTGTAAATAGAGTGCCGATGTATTACAGTCAGTACAATTAAAGCATTCCACATGTCCTAGCATCTCCGTAGAATGTGTTCCACTGTTTCATGTCTTGTGATTCTGCACTGCCATATTTTGATACCTACTGCTGACTGGATGTACCATGATGCTTGTCTCTTGTATGTTGGTTACAGTACTGTGCTGGGGTTTGGCTATGCATTGTGTCTAATGGGGAGGTGTCTGGTAGGGTGTGTCCTGATGCGCATGCCTCTTACCTGTAGCTGTAGCTCTGGCTGAGCTGTCCAGGGTCCCAATTCCGGTCACGCTCTCCCTCTCAATGGTGCTGGAGACCAGTTCCTCCAGCTCGGTGAGGGGTGGCGCCGGGTTCCTGCCACCACCAGTGACTCCAGCCTGCTTCTGGATCTCTGCCATCTTCCGTTTGGTCAGGCTGCGGATGTCGTAGAAGCGCTTCTTCAGCTCATCCAGGGACCTGGGGGTGACACCCACAGCGTTGACCTTCTGGCCGATTTCGCTCCAGAGCCTCCTCTTGGTGCTTTCTGGCACATTGAGGGACAGCTTTCCGAATAGCTGCCGGTGCACCCTCACCACCTCCTCAACCAACACCTGCAGCTCGGTGCTGCTGAACTTAGGCTTCCTCTTCTGGCTGGACTTCTGGCTCTCACTCTGGTTTGCCATCTTGCTCTGAACAGTTCACTACCTCCTACTCCCACTGCTGCTAACTGTGACTGCTCAGCTCAGGCTGGCTCTCCAGAAAGTTCTTAATTGGCTGCACCTGCCAGGGTTGCCACTCCCTGTTTGGGAGGGGGAGGGGGAGCCACCTCATTGGCTGAAGCGGCTTTTACCGAATCGGCTATCTCCGAATCGGATATTACCGATTCGGTAAAATCCGATTCGGTATCATCCGATTCGGAGATAGCCGATTCGGTTTCTTCAATGCATTCCTATGGGCTTTTTGGCCATGGGTGTGTTTTCATTCCTCCGATTCGGTAATTGCCGAATCTGATTTTTCCGACTCGGCTAATTCCGAATCGGTGGTAGCCGATTCGGCTAGTTCCGATTCGGTGGTAGGCGATTCGGTACTTTCCGATTCGGTCCATGCAGATTCGGTACGTTCCGATTCACATTACCGATGCCGACCGATTCCCTATTATTTCGCTGTTTGTTTCCTACATCTCGTTTTCCGATTTCAGAATACCGATTCGGCCCGCCTCGGTATTTTGGATTCGGAAATTCCCTTTTACCTACATCGGGCCCTAGGTTCCCACACATAGGAACTAATGGATTTTCTTCCTACAGAAAATTAGTCTGATCGTTTTCCAAAAATCTTTTGCCTATTTTCCTATATGCTTGCCACTGCGGCAACTCCTAGAGGGCCCAGTCAGTCCTCCCGGGCCACTCAGGGCCCCGGCCTGGCCACTGCTTCCCCGGAGCTGTGTCAATGGACCTCAGCGGCCCAACACAGCACACTGGTTCTCCATGCACTGGCCGGGCGCCCGGTCAAGTGCTGCAACCAAGAAGCCTCCGCGGGCCGCACGCTCACTTCTCGGCACCGCCACAGGCCGGCACAGCGCCTGCCCTCCGATCATCAGAGAGCTCCTCCATCACAATCAGCTAGGGCTTCAGCCGCCAACAGCCGGCACCGCAGGCCCTAACACCGGCACCCACCGCCACGGGCCCCCACAGATGTCCGCCTGGAGGTCGGCTTGTTGATCCCTGGATGTATATAAATCAGGGTAAAGGCACCCAGGGTTCTTATGGCAGGATAAAAGCAGGATATTAGGTGGGCCCGCCACAGAGCTTTTTAAGAAGAGTCCCCCATCTTGGTCACACCCCCGACTATCCATGTCCTTCCCTCTAAACGGCATCTTGAAAATAATCCATCCTCTACTAGAAACCAATACAGTACTGCTTTAGATGTATACTACACAGCCACCATCTTTGAAAGGTAAAACGTCAATAAGAGTAATGTCCATTCAGGTGTAGGATTTTCCATTACTTCTGAATCAAATGTGAATGGAGTACATACATAAATCAGAGGGAAGAATAAATACATCTCTAGCACAAAATAAACAAGCACACAGCGGGATTACAGCGCCAACACCTAATCCGTACAAATAAATTAAAGATTAATGATCACAATTATTACACTCCTACAAGACTAAGACTGAACAGCAGCTAAAATAGTGCACCTACACTCAGAGGTAGACATATCTTTTTAAGAGATTAAATAACCAATAATCCAACATTAGAAAAAACGTTTTGAAATAATGGCTGGATCTGTCTTGAATTTACCAGTTTGTACTTGGCCAGCCTTTTCACAGTGAAACTATGGCAAACAGAAAGCTCTTTTCAGAGAATGGCTTTAAGATCTGGCACAATGCCACTGTTCAAAGTATCAACCCATGATATGAGGTAGTAATATGCATTTTACCATTAATTGTCCAACAGTTACATCCTGCAGCTCTTATTTCATTGGGAAGCACCGGGCCCACACTGCATGAACACTGTTGTGCCTGACTTTTCGAAAATCGGTTTTAGGTGAATTGTAGATGAATCTAGAGTTATCTGCCTCACTCACATTCACTTTATCCCTTGTCTTCCTACTGCATTCCCTCATGTTCATGCATATAACACTCCGCCCCTATTCCAACCTTCTCCTCCACTTTCCTTCCACCCACATTTCCCTACAATCCCCTTACCATCTTTTGCTTTCGCTCAAACTTTCCCTCTGCTTTCACTTCACTCTTCTCCCTTCTCCCCAACATTACATCTGTGCTCGTCTTTCACATGATCTTTCTCAAACATCTCTCTCTTACCCTTATCCTGTCTCTCTTGTTCTACCCGGCCTCCCACCTTGTTCTCGACCAAAGCCCTACTCATATACCCTATGAAATCAATTTTAGGGAATTGCTTATTTTGATTTATGTGCAGAGTATGGACCACCTCCTGTCCAATTATCTCAACTGATGTTCCTACAACATCAAAGTTATCTGTTCACATGAAAGGGCCTGATTATTGTCCCCTGACCCCCAAATTCAGGCTTGTTAATGGACCGTCTAAAACGTGTCCAAGCCATTGGTAAGTCATGATTGGATATTTGAAATGCAGCACCAATAAGGCCTTCTAATAACCCGACTCTCCCCCTCAAGGGCACCATCCAGGCTAGAAGTGAATCACAGTTTTCCTACCTCACCTGCTTTTCTCTTTGCCATTTCTCTTTCATTGCTGGCTCTCCACTCGCTGTCCTTTGCAGCAGATGCTTCGCAATGTGGCTTAAACAAATTTTCAAAAAGCACTATGATGCAGTCCTGGTTAAAGCACATTTATAAAAACTGCATTAGCGATGGATGGCTCAAAGTCCTTTTTTATTATTATTTTTTTATCTTGCCTGCACAGCAGTCATGCTGCTATTTAGCATGGCTTCAACATCTACATGTTGTCATCATCAGGCACCACGGACTCCGCATAGTATCCTATGCTGACAACACCCAGCTCATCCTCTCCCTCACCAAACACCCCGTCATCACCAGACTCAACTTCCAGGAATGGATGAAGGATGTCGCATCCTGGATGAGCAGCTGCTGCCTAAAGCTCAACTCAGAGAAGACAGAGGTCCTCGTCCTCGGACCTTCCCCCTCCGCATGGGACAACACCTGGTGGCCCACTGCCCTCGGCAGCCCTCCCACCCCACGGACCACGCTTGAGACCTCGGCATCGTACTCGACTCCTCCCTCTTCATGACCCGACAGGTCAAAGCCATCGCCTCCACCTGCTTCAACACCCATTGCATCCTCTGGAAGACTTTCAAATGGATCCCCCCGAATCAAGGAAAACCGTCACCCACGCACTCATCACCAGCAGACTGGACTACGGAAACCCCTCTATGCCGGGATCAACAAGTAGCTGCTCCACAAACTCCAGACCATACAAAACACCTCATGATAAGTACAAAACACCTCAGCCAGACTCGTCCTCGGCATCCCCCGATAATAACACATCACCCAACACCTGCACAACCTCCACTGGCTCTCCGTTGAGAAGAGAGTTACTTTCAAGATACTCACCCACGCCTTCAAATGCCTCCACAACACCACACCCAATACCTCAACGAGAGAATCCCCTTCCACATACCCAAGAGAAACCTCAGTTCCGCCGACCTCACCGAAACCCCACAAATCCGCAAAGCCAGAACAGGTGGAAGGGCCTTCTCCTACATCGCGGCCAAAACCTGGAACAAGCTCCGGATTGGCATCAGACGTTCCCCCTCCCTGAATATCTTCAGGAAGGCACTCAAGACCTGGCTGTTTGACTGAACGGAGCTGCTGACCCCCCACCCCAGTGCCTTGAGCAGTGGTCCTAGTGGGGGGAAAAAGTAGAGGAACTGTGGGCGGAGAATCAGAGGGCAGGAATAACCCGGGGATTGGAACATTGGGCGGAGTCAGAGGTGTGGCCAAAATGCCCAAAACATCCCAATTTTTAGTATTTGTTTGTCATTTCACTGACCAGTTACAGCTTATTATGTTATTTAATTCAATCAATGGATACACATAATAATTTAAGGTTTTATATGAGTTATTTAGAAGAAACCGTCACCTCCCGTCTCTGATGGCAGAGACAGGGGTGTCGGTTTCTTCTGAATAAAGATCGGCGCAGAAATTAGGTACTTATCATAGTGCCCCAGGTGCCGTATTAATTATCTACAACGCTACTAGGAATAGTGCTTATTACATAGTTCATGAATATGATCCTTTCGAGGACAGGTTTTATTGTATCTTCAGCTATAACAGAGACAGAAGAAGAATGGGACACTACTACTATTAAACTCTGAATGCTGATCTGACAGAATCTTTTCAATTAAGTCCTTTGAGCCGTCAAACTTCTTTGTATAAACTTTGACAATTTTGAGCCTTAAGAAAGTCACGGTGGTGACAAAATGCGCGTTGGCTGTTTCGCGTGTTCTTCGCAACAATGTCTGGACTACTATTCACTAATGTGGGGGAAAGGATCACTCCTTTGGATTTCTAACTTTTAAGCGCATGAATTTTTTTCTTTTTTAATTCGGCGTGTTACAGGGGCTGGCATGCTGTCTAATCATGCCAATGAAACATTGCAACATAACTCAAGTCTAAGAACTTGACCTCTGTGGACTACTATTCACATCATGGTAGAAATTCTATGATTGTGTATACAAGACTGACATGTTCTAGTCCTTGCAACTTTTTGTAGTAATTTTGATACGTTCTCATTATAAAATAGATCAATGACTGATTAGATGACTGTCTCTCCCATGTTTCCTGTGTTATGAGGAATCTCTCTTCATTCCTTTCTCTTTGGGTTAGACTGACAGATTATTTCCATTTTAATTTGAAATATTGTTAGTGCCGGGGTTTCTTTGCAAATGTTTCACAAGCTACTGTTGTTTCTTGTGTCCTTTACACCGTAGGTAGTGGAGTGTTTCACCCTTAGTGGCACCAACCCTACTTTTCTGTGTGAAGGCTACTTTCCAATATTTATTCTGTAAGCCCATATATTTAGCAATTTTGAGGTGCGACCCTTGTATCCACCACTACCTTCCTTTTGTTTTTCATACAATTTTTATTGTTGTCAAAATTGGCTAGAGGCCAAGAAGGAGGCAGCAAGAGCTTTTAAAACCATAATATACTTGAAAACACGATGCCCCCACCCAGTCAGTGACCGGTGCGGTCACACCGGTCGCACTGCCCTAGAGCCGCCCTGCTCAAGGGTCCTGTAACCTCAGTGACAGTCACTGTTGCTCTAGGGCAGAGGTCTTGAATCTGTGGGGCCCGACCCCCAGGGGGGTCGTGGAGTCCTGGGCAGGGGGTCGCAGGTTCTGTCAGAGCAGTTTCTTGAAACGCGTGGCGGTGGGCTGATTGAGGGTGCTCACTGCGGAGGCCTAACTCACACAGAGGGGTGAGAAACATCAAAGCCTCATTAACAAGTAAAAGGTCTTTTAAAGACCTGTGAAGTACTCGGGTGTGCCTTTGTGTGTGCCTGAAGCTGTTTCAGCCGGGCTCACATACACGAGGGGGGGTGGGGGGGCTGAGGGAGGAGGCTGTAGCCCTTTGAGTACAGTGGTCGTTGCGCACCTGGAGCTGTGGGGTTTATTTTTATTTTTAACGTTTTATATAGTGCTAGCTTAACCCGTAGGTATCCGAGCACTTTACAAACACATAGTAAACTGCAGAAGGACAATACAATCATTGGTTTAAGTCCCACGAGCCCTCATAACTGGCGTCTGTGCGGGAGAAATGTGCCTGAGAGTCTGTTCTTCACGGTGAGATGTTGTTACAACCTGTCTCCCCCCCCCCCCCGGCCCTCCCCCCGGCCCCCAGCAGGGATGCACAGAGATGCCCTCCCATGAGAGAGGAAGAAGAAGGAAGAAGACGGCGAGAGATACTGACACCCCCCCCCCCCCCCCATGAGAGAGGCACAGGAAAGGTGGGTGGATGAATGATGGGTTGATGGATGAAAGGGTGGATGGATGAAGGATGAATATATGAATGGATGGAAGGAGGAAAGGGTGGGTGGATGGATTATGGATGGAAGGAAGGATGAAGGATGGATGGATGGATGTAAGGATGAAAGGATGGGTGGATGTGTGAAAAGGTGGGTGGATGAATGATGAGTGGATGGTGTAAAGATGAAAGGGTGGATGGATGGATGTGTGAAAAGGTGGGTGGATGGAGGATGGATGGATGTATGGATGAAAGGGTGGATGGATGAAGGATGTATGTATGGATGGAAGGACGAAAGGGTAGATGGATGAAGGATGGATGTATGGATGGATAAAAGGTTGCATGGATGGATGAATGATGGATGGATGGGTGTGTGAAAAGGTGGCTGGATGAATGATTGGGTGAATGGATGGATGAATGGGTGGCTGGATGAAGGATGGATGTATGGATGGAAGGGTGAAAGTGTGGATTGATGGATGAAGGATGGATGTATGGATTGATAAAATGTTGCATGGATGAATGATGGCTGCATGAATGGATGTGTGAAAAGGTGGGATGAATGATGGGTGGATGGAAAGATGAAAAGGTGGGTGGATGAAGGATGGATGTATGGATGAAAGGGTGGATGGATGAAGGGTGAATGTATGGATGGATGGATGGAAGGATGAAAGGGTGGATGGATGGTGGATGGATGGATGTGTGAAAAGGTGGATGGATGGAGGATGGATGGATGAAAGGGTGGATGGATAAAAGATGGATGTATGGATGGAAGGATGAAAGAGTAGATGGATGAAGAAAGGATGTATGGATGGATAAATGGTTGCATGGATGAATTATGGATGGATGTGTGAAAAGGTGGGTGGATGGTGGATGGATGGATGTGTGAAAAGGTGGATGGATGGAGGATGGATGGATGAAAGGGTGGATGGATGAAGGATGTATGTATGGATGGAAGGACGAAAGGGTAGATGGATGAAGGATGGGTGTATGGATGGATAAAAGGTTGCATGGATGGATGAATGATGGATGGATGTGTGAAAAGGTGGCTGGATGAATGATGGGTGAATGGATGGATGAAAGGGTGGCTGGATGAAGGATGGATGTATGGATGGAAGGATGAAAGTGTGGATTGATGGATGATGGATGTATGGATTGATAAAATGTTGCATGGATGAATGATGGCTGCATGGATGGATGTGTGAAAAGGTGGGGGGATGAATGATGGGTGGATGGAAAGATGAAAAGGTGGGTGGATGAATGATGGATGGGTGGATGAAGGATGAATGTATGGATGGAAGGATGGATGTAAGGATGAACGGGTGGATGGATGGATGGTGGATGGATGGATGTGTGAAAAGGTGGATGGATGGATGAAAGGGTGGATGGATAAAAGATGGATGTATGGATGAAAGGATGAAAGAGTAGATGGATAAAGAAAGGATGTATGGATGGATAAATGGTTGCATGGATGAATGATGGATGGATGTGTGAAAAGGTGGGTGGATGGTGGATGGATGGATGTGTGAAAAGGTGGATGGATGGAGGATGGATGGATGAAAGGGTGGATGGATGAAGGATGTATGTATGGATGGAAGGACGAAAGGGTAGATGGATGAAGGATGGGTGTATGGATGGATAAAAGGTTGCATGGATGGATGAATGATGGATGGATGGATGGATGTGTGAAAAGGTGGCTGGATGAATGATGGGTGAATGGATGGATGAAAGGGTGGCTGGATGAAGGATGGATGTATGGATGGAAGGATGAAAGTGTGGATTGATGGATGAAGGATGGATGTATGGATTGATAAAATGTTGCATGGATGAATGATGGCTGCATGGATGGATGTGTGAAAAGGGGGGGGGTGAATGATGGGTGGATGGAAAGATGAAATGGTGGGTGGATGAATGATGGATGGGTGGATGAAGGATGAATGTATGGATGGATGGAAGGATGGATGTAAGGATGAAAGGGTGGATGGATGGATGGATGTGTGAAAAGGTGGATGGATGGATGAAAGGGTGGATGGATAAAAGATGGATGTATGGATGGAAGGATGAAAGAGTAGATGGATGAAGAAAGGATGTATGGATGGATAAATGGTTGCATGGATGAATGATGGATGGATGTGTGAAAAGGTGGGTGGATGGTGGATGGATGGATGTGTGAAAAGATGGATGGAGGATGGATGGATGAAAGGGTGGATGGATGAAGGATGTATGTATGGATGGAAGGATGAAAGTGTGGATTGATGGATGAAGGATGGGTGTATGGATGGATAAAAGGTTGCATGGATGGATGAATGATGGATGGATGGATGGATGTGTGAAAAGGTGGCTGGATGAATGATGGGTGAATGGATGGATGAAAGGGTGGCTGGATGAAGGATGGATGTATGGATGGAAGGATGAAAGTGTGGATTGATGGATGAAGGATGGATGTATGGATTGATAAAATGTTGCATGGATGAATGATGGCTGCATGGATGGATGTGTGAAAAGGTGGGGGGATGAATGATGGGTGGATGGAAAGATGAAAAGGTGGGTGGATGAATGATGGAAGGGTGGATGAAGGATGAATGTATGTATGGATGGAAGGATGGATGTAAGGATGAAAGGGTGCATGGATGGATGGTGGATGGATGGATGTGTGAAAAGGTGGATGGATGGATGAAAGGGTGGATGGATAAAAGATGGATGTATGGATGGAAGGATGAAAGAGTAGATGGATGAAGAAAGGATGTATGGATGGATAAATGGTTGCATGGATGAATGATGGATGTGTGAAAAGGTGGGTGGATGGTGGATGGATGGATGTGTGAAAAGGTGGATGGATGGATGGAGGATGGATGGATGAAAGGGTGGATGGATGAAGGATGTATGTATGGATGGAAGGACGAAAGGGTAGATGGATGAAGGATGGGTGTATGGATGGATAAAAGGTTGCATGGAAGGATGAATGATGGATGGATGGATGGATGGATGTGTGAAAAGGTGGCTGGATGAATGATGGGTGAATGGATGGATGAAAGGGTGGCTGGATGAAGGATGGATGTATGGATGGAAGGATGAAAGTGTGGATTGATGGATGAAGGATGGATGTATGGATTGATAAAATGTTGCATGGATGAATGATGGCTGCATGGATGGATGTGTGAAAAGGTGGGGGGATGAATGATGGGTGGATGGAAAGATGAAAAGGTGGGTGGATGAATGATGGATGGGTGGATGAAGGATGAATGTATGGATGGATGGAAGGATGGATGTAAGGATGAAAGGGTGGATGGATGGATGAAGGGTGGATAGATGGATGTGTGAAAAGGTGGATGGATGGAGGATGGATGGATGAAAGGGTGGATGGATAAAAGATGGATGTATGGATGGAAGGATGAAAGAGTAGATGGATGAAGAAAGGATGTATAAATGGTTGCATGGATGAATGATGGATGGATGTGTGAAAAGGTGGATGGAGGATGGATGGATTAAAGGGTGGATAGTTGAAGGATGTATGGATGGATGGAAGGACGAAAGGGTGGGTGGATGAAGGATGGATGTATGGATGAAAGGGTGGAGGGATGTATGGATGGAATAATGAAAGGGTGGATGAATGGATGGATGTAAGGCTGGATGGATGGAAGGATGAAAGGGTGGATGGATGAAGGATGGATGGATAAATGATTGCATGGATGAATGATGGATGGATAAATGATTGCATGGATGAATGATGGATGGATGTGTGAAAAGGTGGGTGGATGGATTAAAGGGTGGATGAATGAAGGATGTATGGATGGAAGGATGAAAGGGTAGCTGGATGAAGGGTGGATGTATGGATGGATAAAGGGTTGCATGGATGAATGATGGATGGATGGATGATGTGTGAAAAGGTGGGGGGATGAATGATGGATGGATGGACGGAAGGATGAAAGGATGGATGGATGAAGGATGGATGGAAGGATGAAAGGGTGGATGGATGAAGGATGGATGGATGTGTGAAAGTGTGGGTGGATGAATGATGGATGGATGTGATGAGGTCTAACAGGCGCTTTTGTGGTTGTCGATAGGTGTTGATGATTAGGAGTATCACGGCAGTAACACTGCACGCACAGGCCCTGTAAAGGTAGAGGCTTGAGACAGGTTTGAAAGGCTACTTTGGTGGGTGGCGCAATCAGCCCTGCAAGCCCACAAGTACCATTTAATTTACCGGCCCTAGGTATCTGAGATACCACTTTACAAGGGACTGACAGGTAAATTAAATATACCAAACAGGTGTAGACCAATCTTTACCATATTTACCACAGAGAGCACACGCACTTTACACTGGACAGCAGTGCCAATGTGCCCAGAATACTAGAAACACTAACACCATGTCAGAAAAAGGCTAGGAGGAAAGCAAAAAGTTCAGTGATGACCCTGCAAAAATGGCCAAGTCCAACGGTCTCTAATTATTACTATTCACTAATCTGGTAACACACAGTCAAATAAGAGTTCGTATAGCCATCTTTGTGAGATCTGCGTCTAGCTTTTCCATCCAATGTGACTAATGTAATCCACTTAATACAGTTTTAAAATAGACGTATTTAATTTGGATATTTGTCTTTTAATTCATGTTACTGATATCAACACTATCTCTTCAGCAATGACAAAGATCAATGGTCTTGTGATGTCGGTTTTCTATGTCACTTCTTATGATGTCACATGCAAATTAGAGGGGCCTCACATCTTCCTTTTCGCCCAGGGCCCCTCAAGTCCTAAGACCGGCCTTGCACACACCGACACCCCCTCCCACCCCAACAAACAACTTGGGGCCGCAGCGTGAAGGATGTAAGCTTAGTGATTCAGGTGAGTTGGGGAGGTGCGGAAATGTGTTCAGAGGCAAGTCACTGCTTTGATGCAGCCAGCCAGGAACTGACCTGTGAAAGGTGGCCCCTGCTGCCTCATTTCATTTACCAGCTGGGACGAGGGTGAAACATTTATTTCCGTCCAGGGCACTATCCAAGCAAGGGCCGGCTCTCGCATTGATGCGGATGTTGGTGAGGTGCAAATAGTATATGGTTGCTAGCTGGTTCATGCAGTATGAAGACGTGTGTAGTGGCAGTAGCGTTTAAAAATCTGATATGCATTCTTATCCGTATTTTATTGCACTGTGATTATCGGCACATTTTCTGATGACGCTATATTTAGAACGAGTGTGTTTTGAAGGGCAAGATGTTGTATATCTAGGCTTATTAGTCAATCTGCTTTAGTATGAAGCCTCATTCCTTATAATCAGCTTAAACCATTGATTTACCATGTTAGCTAAATCCCCTTCCAGTTTGCTTGGATAGAATCTGTTTGCTTTCCGTGTTGCCTGGCGATGGATCGTTGTGTGCTGAAAAGCTATGTCTCCCGAACATACAGTGTTTCACCCTAGGGTTTTATTTAATTAATTACCAGGTGGCGTCTGTGTCTGCGTTGGATTCATGGGGCTGTTTGACAGGCTTGCAGGATGGCTTGGTCTGAAAAAGAAAGAGGTTCACGTTTTGTGCCTTGGTTTGGACAACAGCGGTAAAACTACGATCATCAATAAACTTAAACCTTCAAACGTAAGTATGCTTTTCTTGGGCTGCGGGAGGGGGGTGTATATATATGGACGTTTAACGTATTCGAAGAGGAGCATATATTCCCAGGTTATATAGATCACTTATGTCTTTATTAATGTAATGCAAACAACATACTTGCCTTTTCCACAGTGTTTGGCTTTCGACGATATCCACTTTGCAAACATGTTTGTGCTGGGTGCCTAGGGCGATTAATTGCGTTTCGTTAAAAGCTGTGTGATTTAGTTTGTATGCACGCTGGAGGCTGAAAAACTGTTTTAGTTTGTTCACAAACGATGTAGCCTGTATGTAAACTGGTATTCCCTTACAGTTAGTAGGGCTATGAAGCTAAGAGATGTAAAAGACGGTTGTTGGTTCTACGTGGCCATACACGATGTCCAAGGACATTATTCCCCATTCTTTCAGTTGATTGGAGTATGAGTATCCTAACCAGCCTCATTTGCAGTTCTCTTCTTATCAATGCCGGTGTGCTAGTCTAGGATCTGAGCCTAGAGACATTTTAAGGCTAGGTCAAGTGGGCAATTGCACAGGGCCCCCTACCTTCTAAGGGCCTTGCTACTAAACTGCACAGGATAGTCAAAAGACTTCTTCTGTCGCGGTCTCTATCTTAACATTCTCCCTCTTTGGCTAGTTTCTGCATCTGTTTCTCTCTACCTATCCCTACATTACCACTCTTTCTGTACACCTCTTTTTCTCTGCCTCACCTGTCTCTTGCTGTGTCATATCTCCCCCATCCGTTAACACTACACTTCACTTATTTCTGTACTTCTCTTGTATCCTCCCTTTAACATACTCTTATCTCGGTTTGTCTAACTTGTCTCTCAACCTCACCCCTACATCATCTTTCTTTTCTTCATTGTCTGTATCTACTTCTCTATCTTATTGTATATCACCTCTCAGCACCTTGCCAATCACTGAAAGCACCCTATGCCTTTCTTTCGAAGTCTCTTCTTATCTTATTGATTAATGCCTCCTTACTTCGCCTCACCTCCTCTAATTCATCTAATCTTATAGAGACTTCTGACTGCAGATTCCGTACCATAAAATATTCCCCAAGCATCAGACTGGATCCGTAGAATCTTGAGCACTGCCTCTGCGTGCTGTTAGTTGATGGCAATCGCTGCGTGTCAGTGTTGTCCACGCTGGATGTGATGTGTGCAGTGCCTATATAAGTGTATAGGCGCCACCCTGCATGCTGACATCAGGTATTTTCTTTCCGCGCCATCAGCGCAGATCTAGAAGAGCAACCTCAGTCATTTTTTGGCTGCTTTTTGTCAGCTTTTTTGTCGATGCTTTTTCAGCTTATGCTCCGAGTGTATCTTAGGGATGTCGTGTAAGAAACATGTGAGGTTTAAACCCTGTGGGGCCTGCGCCAGGCAGATGTAGAACCCCCACCTGATTGGCTTGTGGTGCCGGGAGCTGGACCAAAGTTCCAAGGCCTGTTCTGACTGCCTTGTGGTGAACCCCCACAGGGGTCCAGGAGTAACAATTGAAGCTCCTTGTTACTCGGCAACGGATGACTTCACACCACTCTAGGTCCCGGTCACATGGAAGGTCCTTGACCCGCTGTTGCAGTCGTTCCTGACGATCGTCGTCGAGGTCAAAATCTTCGTCGGGTAAGTTCCACAAGAAAAAGAAGGTCACGAATTTGAAGCAATCTTCGACTTTCCTGCACCCGTCCAAGTCATCGGATGAAGCGTAGAGAAAGTCTAGGCTGAATATAGCTGGTGTGAAGAGCATGCTGATCCCAGTGGTCTGAATACCTCGCCAGACGCTGGCCTGTTCTTTCCCCCGAGTGTGGCTACAGCTGAAGTGTCTACATTTGCCATGGTGGAGCAGAGATCAGCTGAGGTCCTGGACCTCATGCTGCCCTTAATGACGGCCAAGATCAATGTCTTAACAGAAGTGCTTCAACCCAAGGTAGCCTCCATGGAACATCTCCTTCACTTAAATGAAGTGGTCACTGATACCCTACTTTAGGCTTGCAGAGGTGCCCGTGTGCACTGGATGATTTGACGCCACCACCACTCCACTCCTGGGGATCCAGCTTTCCTCAGCCAGCCCCCCCCCCACCCCTGAAAGTCTGGTTGTGCAGGTCTCCATGTCCAAGGTTAACCGCGGCACATTCACTACTGTACCACTGGATAAAGAATCCAAGAGACAGGACACCTTTGGTAAGAGGAATTTCTCTTCCACCTGCCTTGCATTGCTGTCCGTGAAGGCGCTACAAAGAGCAGACGCTCTCTCGGTGGAGCGGGGGGTCAGTCACAGCGAGGAGCTTACCGGCCAGGACACCAACGCCGACAGCAGCTCCAGCGCCAGCTCCTGGGTGGGGAACGCTGTGGTCTCGCCGCCTTAGCTCCAACAACGCGGCTGGAGACTACAGCTCCCAGCGAGCTTTGCGGGCACTTCCTGCCTCCCGCACTCTTCGCGCCCGGAGGCGCTACAAAGAGCAGACGCTCCCTCGGTGGAGTGGGGGGTCAGTCACAGCGAGGAGCTTACCGGCCAGCACACCAACACCGACAGCAGCCCCAGCGCCAGCTCCTGGGTGGGGAACGCTGTGGTCTCGCCGCCTTAGCTCCAACAACGCGGCTGGAGATAACAGCTCCCACCGAGCTTTGCGGGCACTTCCTGCCTCCCGCACTCTTTGCGCCCGGAGGCGCTACAAAGAGCAGACGCTCCCTCCGTGTCGCGGGACGCGTGCGGGTGACGCCGGGCGGAGCCCGGGCAGGGGGCGGGCCGTCTAAGGCCGTCCAAGGACGATCAGGGACGGGACGGGCCACATCCCTTTCACCATGGGTAAGCGCAAACTTGTAACATCGGCGGTAGGCGAGGCGAAAGCTAAGGTGCCTAAGCACACCACCAGTATCATTACGTACCTGACAACGAAAGTGGGTGAACTATCCACACAGATTGCAGAGTCAGAGCGCGAGCTGGGTCTTGTAACTACCCCAGTGGGCGCAGACGCACTTAATACCTCCATCATTAACTGTATCCCGCTGGAACCTAGGATCATTATCGAGTCCTGCAGACCCATCCTGCCACAATCTCCTACTGTTCTCCCGTTCCCGGTACTGTCTGAAACAGTGATACCCTCAATACCGGTTGCCACGGTTGATTTAGGAAGTATAGCAAGCAGCCAGCCTGGGGCTCAACGTGCTATGTATGTTACTGAGGAGGGCATCTCGTCTTTATTAGAAAAACTTTTTTCGGATAGGCTTGAATCCGCCCTAATCCAGATTGCCACTGACATTACTGAAACTCTGAAGGATTGTGTCAAGGACCTTGTGGCGAAATGTGAGCGCATCAATGATGTTTTAAATACCCGGGCCCCTTCCTCTTCTATACCTATGGCGCAATGTCCAACAGTTGTGCAGGTTTCTGCCCCCAAGGTTGGCGGTGTTCTAACTAACATAGCCACCATGGCTACTAAAGTGGCCATTGATAACCCTGCTCAAAACAAAGGGAAAGTTGACAAGGGTATATATATTCCTATGCAGGAGGCTGTTCCTAGTGTAACTCCCATAGTAAGGCCCAGAGGTACACAGGGGGGTCGGGTGGGAAGGGTGCCCCCAGTGAATTTACCTCCTGATGCAACACCATTTGTAGCAATTCTGGTTAATGTGCCCAAATTAGCTGATGCGGAGGTAGAACATCACAAAACCCTTCTTAAGCATATTAAAAAATGGTGTAATGCGAACTGTACGGGAGAAAGCAACATCGCAGACAACATTCTGACAGGAAGAAGGGTTAACTGGGTGGGCACGACCAGGAAAGATGTAGCAGGAGACTGCGTAATAGTTAATTTTAAATCCAGAAATGTCTCCAGCCGTCTCTTTTGGGATGGTTCCCCAGTGGACCCAGTATGTAAGGGTGTTCGCGCGATGCCCCTCGGCTTTTTTTATCCCCGAGTACATAAGCCAGGTGGTGGAGAGAATACCATGTTACATCATATTGAACAAGTTTGGGCTGAAGACAAACTTATTTCACCTTTACATGTTAATCAATGGGTGACAAAGCATCCCAGGGCTGGTGGCTCAGCTAATTCTGTAAGGAACGTCCCTACCAATGACCTACTCCTGTCCAATAGATTCTCGGCTCTAGCTAATGATATAGATATTGATTGACTAGAGCATAAGCATAAAAGCCTGAATGCCCCTTGTAGCGACAATGTTTCTATTGATTCATCATGTAACAAAGCAAGCGCAGCCGTAATTGATCCTTTAGACCTGGGCAGGGGGAACATTAGGCTACTTTCATGGAATATTGCGGGCCTACGGGCTAAGCAGGAGGACTTGATTTGGTTACAAAAGCTAAAGGATCATGATATAGTTGCCTTACAGGAAACCTGGGCTAGAGACAATGCTTTCTGGGTGGATGGTTATACATCGTTCTTTGTCAAAGCTCAGAGTTCCACGGCGGGAAGGGATAGAGGGGGTCTGTTGTTTCTAGTTTCAGTTAAAGTAGCAGGTACTGTTAAGGAAATCCCCAGCTCCTCATACTATTTTCAGTTGGTGGAAATCCTCCTGGCAGATAAGAACAAGATTGTACTAATAAACTGTTATAACTCTATGCAGGGGGGCCCCCCAAATTTAGTTTTAGATGGTTTATCTTCTTTTTTAACTAATTACATGTCAAAACAAACCACTTTTGTTCAACTCATTCTGATGGGAGATTTTAATGTTCATTTGTGTGGGCAATATTGTCAGATTGAGGATGATACTGGCCCAGATCATACGTCTTTGCCACATTTTGAGCACAGCCCTAAGGGTGTGGCATTGGAAAATTTGTTAGCATCTAACGATTTATTGGAACCAGGGTTTTCAGACTTAAAGGACCGTGTGGTCACATACAACGCAAGGGGAAGTGAATCGATCATCAACTATATTTTTATGTCCCCGGGTCTTCTCCGCTATGTACTGTTTTATAATGCTATTGTTAGTGGGTACAGTGACCATAACCCGGTGTTGCTAGTTATGGACGCTGCCACTAGGCTAAGCAAAGAGGCCTTGAGGGCCACCTCTGTGAAGGATATAAGGAGTACAGACCAGGGAAGGCGTCTTAAATGGTGTAAAGTTTGCCCTGAGGACTTCCTAGGACTAATTGAGCAAGACATGGCAGCAGAACTTGTTAAATGTAGGGATATAGATGGGGGGGGGAAAGAGGTAGTCAGTGCTTTTGAGGCTATCTGTGCCAGAGTGAAAGAAGAGCTTACAGCTAGACCCAAGAGGGGTCCTGCTCCAGCTTTTGGCTGGTTTGATCACACATGCTCCAAGACTCACTCCGCTCTCCTGAAAGCCCTTAAACACTCCCCCAGAGACAAGCCACAGGTGGTACAATTGAGGAAGAAATATGCCTTGGCGGTCAAGAATCGGAAAAAGGTCATTAAAGAGGAAGCCTGGGACTCTTTAATGGATTCCACCACCCTTAAACAAAGTTCCAAATTCTGGTCCATTATTAACAATCCTTTATTTGCTCAATCAAATAATATAGATCTAGAAGTGAATATTCCTGAAGCAGAGTGGCTCAAACATTTCTCTAATATATATGGGTCAAATGAAATGGTTGAGACATCCGCCTTGCCTTGTTTCCCAACTTCTCTTCCCAAGCTCAAATTCAGTAAAACCGAAGTGGAGGTTGCGATAAAAGGCTCAGCTACAAATAAAGCCCCCGGCCCAGACGGGGTCCCTTTGAGCCTCTATAAACTAAACCCAGGGATGTGGGCTGAGTTATTAGCCAATGTTTTTAATTGCGTACCTGAGGGGGGTTTGCCAAAAACTTGGGCATGCTCAATCATAGTCCCTATTTTTAAAAAGGGACAAAGAAGCGACCCTAAGTGCTTCCGACCTATATCCTTGTTGGATTCTTCTATGAAGGTCCTGGGCAAAGTCTTGCTGGCAAGAATTAACAATTGATCTTTGGAAAATGACATTTTAACAGATGCACAGTACGGGTTCCGTTCAGGTAGAGGTACAGAGGACCAATGTTTAAATCTTCATTTGATAATTTCAAAATATTCCACGGCAACAAAGGGGTCAATTTTTGTTGCTTTTATGGACCTATCCACGGCCTTTGATTTAGTCAATCGAGCTCGGCTGAGGTCCTTGTTGTTAAATTTGGGACTCGATCCTCCTCTTGTGCACTTTCTGGCCGAACTCCACAAGGACTTAAAAGCATCGATTAGAATGGACCAAGAAGGAAATCGTACAGCCTGGTTTAAATCGAGCAGGGGTGTACGGCAGGGCTGCATCCTTGCTCCCATGCTATTCACTCTTTATATAAATTCGTTAGAGAAAAACCTTTTAACTGCTACCTTGGACACTCCGCGTGCAGGGGATACCCGCATCCCTGTTCTCCTGTACGCGGATGACGCTGCATTGATAGCTCGGACACACTTGGGCTTGCAGAGACTTTTAAATGCTTTTAGCAATTTTATGTCTTCACTTGACTTAGTGGTTAATAACTCCAAATCTCATGTTATGGCTTTCGGGGATGTTAAAAACAATACCAAACAGTTTTTCTGTAATGGTGAAGTGATCACTAATGTCAAAATATTTACTTACCTTGGAGTAATTTATGATATTAAGGGCAGCTGGGCTCCCCAAATTACAGCCAAAACTAAAGCGGTTAGGAGCTCGGCAAATGCAATTTTAAGTTTTTCTAGGAGACTTGGTGGGAAGCCGACTGGTGCTTTATTAAGCTTGTACAGGGCAAAAACTGTGGCAATAGCTAGGTACGGTTCAGGTTTGTGGGGATATGTGAACAGTGAAACCATTCAAAGGGAAGAAAATAAGTTCCTTCGATCTATACTAGGGCTCCCACAATCAACAGCCACGTTTTCAGTCCATCAGGAGCTGGGTCTAGGGTATATTACCGATATCCTTTCAATGGCACCCATTCTTTTATGGATTAGGACTTGGACCAATAACAACCTTGGTTTAAATCATAAAATAACTGTTTAAAACTGGACAAATTCAAAAAAAATTGCATGGCTGTCATACATTCAAAAGTGTTCTTTGGAACTTGGTCGTCCCGAGATTTTTTCCGCCCCTCTGGGTTTAAAGAAATCTGATTTAGATTGGGTTAAGCTTAATTTCTCTAAATTGAAAACCTTGGAGAGAGAGGAATGCCAACTCACAAAACCCACGGTTAGAGCCCATTTTCTGACTATTACCTGCCTAGCCATACAACCGTATCTTGCCATAGTTACCATCCCTTTTCATAGGGGGCTTCTGGTAAAACTCCGGTTCAACCAGATTTATACGGTCCTTTGTGACAGTCAAGGTTGGTACAAGCAGGAGGATGCACCAGTGTGTAACTGCGACAATTTTTCATTGCAAGATAATATGCACCTTATGCTGTTCTGCCATTTTTACATTGTGCCCAGACAGAAATATTTGGTGACTCTATTGAAGGTCAAAGCTTTTCATCAGGCAAAACCAGCCCTCCTGTATCTCCAAATGCTGGACTCACCTTTAGTTATGTTTAGCGTAGCTAACTATCTTGTTGCTGCTGTTAGGATTAGGAGGAGGCGAATGCAAATGTATCATAGGGGTTTTGCTTTGGAGGATGAAATGTGTTAATAATTACTTCTTTTTTTAGCTGTTTTTAAACTGTGTATAAATTTGTTATTGTTGTATGTAACTTCTCATGAAATCGATTTGCTCTATTTAAATTGATTGTAGAATGCTTTTATGATTTTTAACTAAATCGAATAAAGTGGTTTTTGAATTGAATTGAATTGTCCGTGAACACCGTGTTACTCTTGGGCCAGTATTCCCATACATTGTGGGACTCGGTTGCGTATGGGCTGCCCATGGTCTTGAAGGAGGCCCAAGCTATCCTGCCCCAGGCTGTTGAGGATGACAGGGATGCTGCAAAGTTCACAATACGCTGCACACTGGACACAATTGACTTGTTAAGTAGATCGATTGTTTCATAGGTGGCAATTCGTCGCAGCACCTGGCTGAAATCAAATGACTAATTAGGGGATGTCCAGGCTTCCCTTATGGACATGTGCTTTGACGACCCTTGCCTGTCCTGCGTCAAGACAGATTGAGCGCTTGAGCCCTTCAAGAAGCGCAGAGCCACCACCTTGTCATTGGGACTTTCCATGGCCCCTTGCCAGCTTCATTCTGCCTCCCACTCCTTTCTTGGAGACATTAGGAGCTACCAGTTGCGTCAATTTCCACCCACCTACCACATCCAACAGACTCCCCAGTCCTTTCCTGGCCACGGCTCCCATAAGCCTTGTGGACCCAAAGCCAGAGATCTGCCAAATCTGCCACCTCTCCGGCTGCCGCAGACTCCAAATCTCTTTAACTTGCCCTTGCAACATCACAAGCAACTGGTTGGCAGCAGGATCCAGCACCACCTGCCCCATCCATTCCAAAACTTTGGACAAGTGTGTGCTCCAAATTCACAGAAACCACTCCTCCTATGCCACCATCCTCACACGGGTGACCGAGGATCCACAGAGGCCACTGAGAATGTACCAGCATCAGAAGTAGGTTGGTGTTGGTATTCCTGCCACTTTCTGGTGCGGACGCTGAGCTGAGGCCTCCATCCTATTCTTGATCTGCTCCCTCTTACCTACTTCCTGGAGAAAGAGAAATACAAGATGCTTACGTTAGCACAGGTCCGGTCTGCCCTATATCTTGGAGACTGGATTGTAGCACTGGACCTGCAGATTGCATATTTCCATATACCCATCCTGCCAACCCACAGAAGTTACCTGTGGTTCATGGTGAGCCACAAGTACATTCAGTTTGCTGTGCACCCCTTTTGGCTTCACTCTTCCCCTTGGGTGTTCACAAAAGTGATGGCGGGGGTCACAATCGATCTGTGGAGGTCAGGGATTCCACTTTTCAATTAGCTTGGTGATTGACTGTTAAAGGCAGGCTCACTCAAAGCAGGTGTCATCGACCTTCAGACTATGGCGGACCTCCTGCATTCACTAGGGTTCACTATCAATATCGTGATGGAATGTGCCAAACTGGCCAACAAGGAAAACGTTTTTGAATTTGAAGACACACTCTTTCTCCAGATATACTGCACTTCAGTAGTGATGATTTTTTATCCTAGTGTGGCTGGGCTCTATGTATTCGAGAAAATATATGTTTTGGACACCACAATACCTTCTAGACCAAGATAACATTTTAGAAACGGTACATTGACGATGTACTTTGGATATGGGAGGGTCAGGAAACCTCTCTCAAACAATTCCTAGATTGGCTCAACGGCTGTGACATTAACCTCAAATTCACCCACACCATAGGCACCACGTAAATTACCTTCTTGGATGTCACCATTTTTTATGATAACAACAGACTACAGAGAAAGACCTACTACAAACCAACAGCCAAAAACGCGTTACTGAAGTTTGACAGTTTTCACCCCAGGGCCCTGAAAACATACCTTTATGGTCAATTGATACAACTAAGGAGAAACTGTAGCAGAATGGAAGACTTCCACACGCAGGCCAGGGACCTCTCAGAAAATTAAGGATTAGGAACTACCCGTAAAAGATCATCAGAACCACTAGAAAAAGAGCTTGAAACCAGAATAGAGACACGTTATTGGAAGACTACCAAAGGAGGGAAACCCAGCCACCCCTTAATTGTGTTACCACCTACAATACTATCTCTAACGAGGTAACCAAAATCATAAACAAACACTGTCTGACCTTACAAACAGGCATCTTCAATTGGGAAAGGCCCCTTTTTTAGGTTTCGCCTGGAGCACGGAGCTTTAGCTCCGCCTCCAGGAGAAATCTGTAGTCTTCAGTAAGGGACACTTGAATCCGCCCTCTGTTCCATTGGCTAGCTCCATAAATGGAGGCTAGCCATTGGAACAGAGATCTGTCCGTCAAGGCCGGACCAGATTCGGGGGCGTTCCCGCGATTTTTTCGCTCTCCGCCTCTGCGATGTCGTCATCGCGGCGGTGGGCGGAGATTCGTTTTTTAAATTTGTTTGTTTTTCCCATTACGCGGCCGACCGCCGCTGGAGGAAGTCGAGGTGAGTGCTGCCGTTCCCTCCCCCTCCCGCTGTCCGTGAGCCCCCCGCCCCCCTCCCGCTGGCTCTTTAAGCCGCTCGACTTCCCGAGTATGCTACGGGACATATTACCTTGCCCATCGGATACCCCCACAGCCTCCCTGGCCGCTGCACTCGGTGAAAAACCCTCCTTTCCCTTGGCGTGTTCTGTGCGGCTGTCCTGGGCACTGAAGACTGCTTTATAGCGCCTCCCTGTGAACCGGAACTCCTCAAGGCGCTGCCCGCGTGACTTGGCATAGTGCTCCGCTCACTGTGTGGATGGGGCCCGTTGTGTCTGTGTTTTAGGAAGTCAGCGCTGTAATTGGGGAAGCGCCCCTGGCATGCGTGTGACCCCCTGAGCTCGTGACTAGTCGCCATGGTTGACTCAGAAGGAAAGGCCTCGCCTGGGTAGTGTACATACTTGTGAAACTCCAAGCGGAGGTGGTCCGTTGTCCTGCTCTCTCCCATATCCCGAAGAAAGGGCTCGTCCTTTCGTATTAAGGCAGCCTGGACTGATGCGTGCGGTGTTTGTCTGGCACACTGTCGGCTCACGTGGCACGGCTCGTGTGCTCCCTGAATTCCTGTCCCCCGCCCAGGACCCCCCCTCCCTCCAGGACTGATGGATATCCTGTACCTGCTGGGCATACTGGTCTCGTGCGCGGTGGGCGGCACCCGGGTGCTGGCCGGGTACCCCATCTGGTGGTGAGTGGCCTCGCGCTGGGTCTTGGGTGCGGGTTTTGGGTGGCGGGGGAAGAGGTTCTTCTTTGTCCCCTTTCCCGGAGTTGAATGGTTGAGTGTGTAGACATGCATAGACCTGCAAACTGTAGCGCCTCGAGGCGGATTGTCATGAAGGGTGTATACGCACAGAGTTCACAGGAGTTATTTTTGAAGGGCTCTCCCAGTTTGGGTGTTTTTTTATTTACGGCTGGTATTCATAGGCAGCAAAGGTGCCGCCCTGTTCAGCGCACACAAGGGCTTGCAGAGAAAGCAGCGGCAGAACAGACTCGGGGTTTATTTTGTGGCGCTATCTATCATTGCCGAAGTGAGTCGAAAGTGTAAAGTTTGTGAGTAGAAGCCCGCGAGGTAGCTTGTGCCAGTGTCTGTCAGCCCTAGAGTGTGAGTGTACGATCATGTCCGCATTTGAGTGAGTGCCCTGCTGTGAACGAGTGAGTGTCTGGATGCATGAGTGAGTGCGTGACTGTGGATGTGAGTGAGAGCGCATGGGTGCACGAGTGTTTACATCAATGAAAGTATGTTGGCGTGCTTGGGTGGGTAAGTGGAAGAGTGCGTGCGCGTGAGAATGCGTAGATGATGAACACCAGTGTGTGTAAGGCAGAGATTGCCTGGGTTCATGATCACTCTGTTGTGACAGGCAGCTCTCTTCCAAGCGCTTCGATAGATGTATGGAGCGGTAATGCCCCATGGCCTAATCTTGGTTTGTGACTGGATGCAGAAACAAACCGCAATAAACTGTCTAGATAACGAGGTCTGCAGTGAAAGGGCTGTTAATCAATATCCTATGATGCTGCAGCTATTTTATTAAAAAAAAAAAAAAAAAAGTCAGTTCCCGTAACTCGAAAGCACACTGCCAGGAGCTACAACACTAAGGAAAATCCGCTCGATGTCAATAATAAATCCTGTTTGCATAGCAGACAGATAACAAGCATTCTAGAAGACTCCACTTATTAAAACAACAGAAGGACTCAATCCAAACAAATATTAAAGGATGATCATGTTTACCCATTTAATATTCACGCAGATTAGTGGCGTTCGAAAGCTGTGCCAACCTGACAGGCAGGAAAAGCATCAGAGAAAGCTTCCACGCAAAGACCAACAATTTGCGATCTCGTTATACTGCAAGCCACAATTTATTCACACATCTTTGATAGTCTTGGGCATATCCATTTCTTTAATAACTCCAAGCCCTCCCTTTTCAGTAGTACAATGTGTTTGCATCACTCTGTGTACTGGCGCTGAGGGGTGAGAGGGGGCGGCTCCCAGGCTAAAGCTGCCGGACACCCTGCTGCTATAAGCGCAATGCGATTTCAACTTTCACTTTTAGAAATCTAACCTCTCAACTCTCAACACAGGTTGGTAAATGGCAGTACAGAACTCTAGATTCATGGCAGCCTCAGTACTTCTGCCATTGGACGGGTGTGCCTGCACCTGTAGTGTCAGCCGTTGGCAATGTAAATAACAATGCCATTTATTTGTAAGTAAAAAAAAAAATGTCATGAGCAATGCCAATAGCTCGAACTTTTCCAAAGGCGAAACCATTGCATTGTAAATGCTTGTTATTTTAAAAGAGATGGAAGTCTGAAAGATTAATTGGTCTCAACCTGTCCTAATAAGATTAAACTACAAACCACAGTCCTGAATATGTGGGGACTACTGAACATGTGACCACAATTCAAAAGAGAAGGGGACAAGGAGCTAATTGAAAGAGGTCCTGGACCAGTGCTCCTAAAGGTAATGATAATTACTAATGGTGGTACCAGTTCCTAAAATGGAGTGGAAAGGTTGTAGCCTGTTGTGGTTGCAAGATAGGGCGGGGAGTCTCCAAGAACAAGGTATGAGTGTGAGTGAATGAGGAGAGATACTCCTGTGTCTGTTGTGCCCTCACGGGCCCTCAAAGAGGGCTCTTTGATGGAGATCTTTTTAGGAGTTGCCGCAGTTGTGCATGTGGGCCAAGTGAAGGTTGTGAGTGAGAATAAAATAACCCTTTGGTACCCCAATATATTTATTAGAGGGTCCTTGGGTTAGGTTAAAATCTGAACGGGATGGAGATGCTCTTTATGCTGGTAGAGTGGGGGAAAAAGCAATAGATTCCCACTTCTCTCTACCCGTGTGACTATGTAGTGTGGTGTGTTTAAAAGTGAGTGGTCGACATGTTTCGCGCTATCTAATGGTCCCTAATGGATCCCAGAGCGTTTCTTCAGGACCGTGAATGTAAGTGTAAAAAGGGGACGAGTAGGGAAAAGGACACCCTATAATCCTACCATGCCTACTGTGAGGATATCAGATGTCTTAAAGAGCAATGTCTTATTCGTATGCTCTAGTTCAAAACCTGTTAGAGACAAGGGAAAAACACGGAAAAAAAGGGGGGGAGAAAGAGAACACTGCAAGAGTCAATATATTGGCAATGGGAGGTGGTGTACTACACACAGCGTATCATGTGTGGTGAATGCCAGATCCATGCAGACTAATCATTAAAAACAACACAGGCAGTGTAGATTCCAGGTGGTGCTGTATAATTAAAGTTAATGTGACAAGCGAGAGGAATAGTAGGGCTCTAAGTGGGCCCTAATAGGCAGCATGCAGAGCCAATGTTATCCATAAAGAAGGTATAGACATAATGGTATCCGCCTTTAAAGTAGAATGTGACTCAGTGGTTAATATTTACATGATGACTTCTGAACATAACCGGACATTATCCTTGTGAAAATTATATCTCCTTCATCGTTTTCAGGGAGTTTCACCTTTCTGACAATGGTCCTGTGCTTTTAAATGTAAACATTATTTGGCATGTAGCCATCATGTCGAGTAGAGAGCTCTTTAAGATTCTTGCCCTGTGTCTGATTGGGAACAGTATCAGGGGTGTAGGATCCTGTGCAGACATGAAACCTATTCAGCATGACTTGGCAGTTGCACATATAGGTGAGATTGTTACCTCACACCAGGATTATGGTTAAGAATGGTTTAAAACGCCTAGAAGGGGCTTTGCCCTTTGAACTAATGGGACGAGATGTTCTACAGCTGTGACGTCACTGTGCTCCAGACGCAGGTTGACGCCTCCTCACATCACCGCCAATATACACACAATGACTGGAGACCCGGCTTTGCCATGATCCCAGAAGGTATGTGGGCACAGGTAACCGGGCAGGTGGCAGACCTTGACGCAGTAAATAGACAGGAGTCTTGAGTGCTACTCTGTGATTGATCTATACGCACCCTAGCTTGTAGTGATGAAAGGAGGCAGGAATTGTAGTTCAAGGCTTTATTCCAAATACAATGTAGGAAAAAAGGCAAGCGTCAGGCAGAACGGCCTCCAGTCCAAGGCACCAACTGCCCTGGACTGGAACCCTAATGACACTACAGTATGTTCTATGGCTTGCACTGCCACAAGCCATTAAAGGAAACACAACACAAACCAATGAATGAATAACCATAAGAAAGTGCTACACAACACATCCACCCTCTTTGGAACAAGTAAAAGGTAGCGGCTACATCAAAAGGGAAAAAGGATGAGGTAACACAAGGGAAGGTGGAACCAGAAGGAAGGTGAAGGGAAAGGAAAAAGCATAAAGTGGGAACATTAAAAAAACCTATAAATTTACATAACATATTCTTTCAACCATGCCGGAAGGACTCTCCTCCTCTTACTGCTGATACTCATATCAGCACCAGAGTTAATACACTCATTAAATGGTTCAACAATATTAGAATTACCAGCTTCCGAAGACCCTTTTCCCCCGTTAAAGAAGAGTTTGAAACACTATGGGCTGTATTTGTGGTGGAAAGACTAGAATCCATAGAGTGACCTCCATGATTGACCTCTGAAACTTGGAAACCATTAGAACCCAAATGAGATTCGAGAGTACTATTATCAAAATATTCTTCCACCCACTCAAAATTGGATGAATGTTCAGGCTGTTGAGTGCCCTCAACCCATTGTTGATTAAAATCAAGAGCAACATTCTTAAGATTCCAAACTCTAACAACACTAATTCTAATGGAATTGCGTAGAACCTCCACCACCTGTTGCGGTGTTTCAAATTTGCTTTCACCTTTGGGTACTTTCATCCGTTTTTTTTATGCGAACCCAGTCACCCACCATAACTGGAACATCTTTTGTGTCATGAAATTTATCATAATATTCTTTACTTTTCATATGTACAGATTCCAGGCTTCTTTTCACCTCGGTAGGGGACCATTGTTGTACTCTGCTTTCCAAAAGCCAACCTGGGTTAAACTTACATCTGGGTGTTCTTCCCCTCATCATTATGAAAGGGGATAACCCCGTGGTGGTTTGAGTTGTAACTCTGTAAGCCCCAACTGCCTTTTGTATTTCTAGTTTCCAGTCTAAGAGTTTACACATATACGCCTGAATGACACCTTTAATCGCCCTATTAAAGCGCTCTACAGTGCCGTTGCCACTGGGATTATATAATGATGTTGTTTTATGCTTAACACCGCACCACCCCTCAAAATATTCCTTAGCCATCTTTGACAAAAAAGTGTACACCATTGTCAGTTAACACGCAAACAGGCAACCCTTCCAACACACAAATCTTGTCTAAAAATTCTAGTACAATACGTGTGTCCACTCTGTCTACAATCTCAACAATAGGCCACTTAGTGAAAAGGTCAATTGCAACTAGGCCATACTCTTTCAAATCCCCCACAGGTCCAAAAATGTCAACTACAGTAGTCTCCCAAGGAAGACTGGGAATTAACCTCTCACTCATTGGGGGTCTCAATGTTTTTAATGACTTATCTGCAGAGCAGCAAATAGAACACCCTTTCACAAACCTTTCTACGTCTTTATCGACCCCAGACCACCAAAAGATTCCTTTAACAATCAACTTTGTTCTGATGATGCCAAAGTGGCCTTCGTGGCATAATTGTAATACGTTATTGCGTAACTCCCTAGGAGGAATAATCCTGTCTCCTCTCATCAACAAGTCTCTGTCAAAAGATAACTCCATACGTACGTCCCAGAAGGGTTTCAAATCAGCACTAATGTTATGTTTCCTAGGCCACCCTTTACAAATGTAAACCGAAACCATTTCTAAATCATTGTCCTTATGTTGTTCATCCACCCATTCAGTTTTTGTGATGGCCGCAGTACCAGAATCATGAATGAAGGCTATACTGAAGTTTCCCTGGGGATCGCCTACACATTCTTCCAAAGGAATAGGTAGCCTAGATAAACAATCGGCAACCACATTGTCTTTACCAGGTTGATAAATGATCTTGTAAATATACTCCTTCATCCTCATGGATATCCTGGCTAATCTGGCAGAAGCCCAGACACTACCGTCAGTGGTCAAAATGTGTACCAAAGGTCGATGGTCAGTGCAGATAACCACAGGCTTCCCCCAAACAAAGGCACGGAATTGTTCTAAGGCTCAGGCGCAAGCCACGGCTTCGCTTACAATGCAAGGGTACTTCCTCTCTGCAGGGGATAAAGCTCTGGAGGCAAACAAAATAATTTTCTCCTTACCATCACTCTCTTTTTGCGAAAGGACTGCGCCCAATCCTTTGTCACTTGCATCCGTAGTTAATAGGCATTCGAACTTGTGGTCAAAGCTACTCAGAGCATTCACATGTTGTAAATCAGCTTTGATCAACGAAAATTCTCTCTCGCACTCAGTAGACCATTCAAACTTTACATTCTTTTTAAGGAGGGAACGTATATTGTAAACTTTGCATGCGAAATTTGGTATAAACTTAGCACAATATTCCGCCATGCCCAGAAAGGATCTTGATTTCTTCCTTGGATGTGGAAGCGGGTGATCCCACAGTAGTGTTTATAAGTAAGTGAAGGCTTTGGCTCTACACCCTCTTCACATATAATATGCCCTAAGTATGAAACACTTCTTTGTGCAAATTTTCATTTTGAGAGTTCAACAGTTAAACCAGCACCCTGTAGTGTCCCTAGTACTTAATTCAAAATAGAATCATCTTCTTTTCCATTAGCAGTGATCAAGATATCCTCTTGAAAAAAACATACGCCTTTCATTTCTCCCAAAAGTCTGTGCATCAATTGCTAAAATACAGCAGCGGCCGATGCAAGGCCAAAAGGCATACGCCTAAACTGGTAACACCCGAAAGGCGTAATGAAAGCTGTAAGTCTTCTTGATTCAGGTTCAAGCATGACCTGATAATAAGCTGTGGAAAGGTCTATGGTAGAAAACCAGGTCGCCCCTCTTAGAGAAGACACCATCTCATTAATCCTTGGCAGGGCAAATCTTTCAATAGCAATATTATTATTGAGATGGTGCAAATCAATACATAAACAGATTTTTCCATTAGATTTCCGTGCAACCACGACCGGAGAAATCCATTTCGAAGTGTTTATCTCTTCAATGATCCCCTTGGATAATAAACCCTGTAATTCCTTGTTGACTTCATCTCTTATTAACATGGGAATGGGTCTTACCTTATGCACTTTGGGTTCTGCATTCTTTGTGAGTACAATCCTGTGTTCACATCCCTTAAGTGCTCCCAAATCCTTCCCAAAGACACTAGGAAATTTGTTATTTAAAACCTCACCTAACTTACTGGTCTCGTCTATTATAAGTACTTTCTCATCACTATTAGGATCCAGTATGATGTGCAAATGTTTCTGATCTAACCAGCCTAGTAGAGAAGGTCCAACCTTAGCAACATACAATTTTCCTCTGGCTGATCGCCCTTTAAAAAGGAAAGTGAGCCATATGAACCCCAGCATGTCTATTTTTCCCCAGTGAAACTTACCGGGTTCACATCTGAAACGTTCAAATGGATCCCAATTTTACCCACAAACTTTGTTTACACACCTCTTTGTTAACAATAGTATATGGTGATCCTGAGCCGGTGTAAACATTTACATTAACACCACCTAAGGATAACTCACATATAGGTTTACCTTTCAAAGAATCATCCCTAACATTCAAAACAAAATTGCCTTGTAAATTCTTAATACAATTCTCTTCTACATCAAGGTCCTCTTCAGTACCCTCCTCTTCATTCCATACATACTTCACATTATTACGCCTACGGCACATTTTGCTAAAATTACCTAAAAGACCACATATGCAACATTTCTTTTTTAAAGCAGGGCATTCTCTGCTAAAAGCCAAATGTTCTTTACTGTCACAGCAATAGCATCTTCTCTCTTCTGGTCTCCTGTCTCTCCCTACATTCCTTTGGGGTTGGATCAACCAACGTCCAGAAGCTTGTTGATTTTGGCTTTTAGCAGGATTCTGTAGTTTAAAAACACCTCCAGAAGCTATCGCTGAGTCTTTCTCTGACTCTTAATTACGGTGGCGCATTTCCCTGACATTTCGGACTTTCTCATTATGGCAAACACATCCTCTAGTGGTGCATCTCCATTCACCCATAAACGGTCCTGCCTACGGCACATTTTGCTAAAATGACCTAAAAGACCACATATGCCACATTTCTTTTTTAAAGCAGGGCATTCTCTGCTAAAAGCCAAATGTTCTTTACTGTCACAGCAATAGCATCTTCTCTCTTCTGGTCTCCTGTCTCTCCCTACATTCCTTTGGGGTTGGTTCAACCAACGTCCAGAAGCTTGTTGATTTTGGCTTTTAGCAGGATTCTGTAGTTTTAAAACACCTCCAGAAGCTTTCGCTGAGTCTTTCTCTGACTCTTTAATTACGGTGGCACATCTCCCTGACATTTCGGACTTTCTCATTATGGCAAACACATCCTCTAGTGGTGCATCTCCATTCACCCATAAACGGTCCTGCCTACGGCACATTTTGCTAAAATGACCTAAAAGACCACATATGCCACATTTCTTTTTTAAAGCAGGGCATTCTCTGCTAAGAGCCAAATGTTCTTTACTGTCACAGCAATAGCATCTTCTCTCTTCTGGTCTCCTGTCTCTCCCTACATTCCTTTGGGGTTGGTTCAACCAACGTCCAGAAGCTTGTTGATTTTGGCTTCTAGCAGGATTCTGTAGTTTTAAAACACCTCCAGAAGCTTTCGCTGAGTCTTCCTCTGACTCTTTAATTACGGTGGCACATCTCCCTGACATTTCGGACTTTCTCATTATGGCAAACACATCCTCTAGTGGTGCATCTCCATTCACCCATAAACGGTCCTGTATAGGTGAATTGTTATTAAGCATGACCAACTGGTCACGTATCAAATCGTCATGGAGATCCCCAAACTTGCAGTCCATTGCCAATATTTTTAAGTCACCAAGCCACTCCTCTACAGGCTTTTCCTTATTTTGCTTCCTTTGGAAGAACTTATGTCTCATTACTCCTATGCATACTTTAGGAGCAAAATATTTATCCATGTCTTTAAGTGCACATTCAAATACATCCATGGCAGTATCAGAAATTTTTGTCATACGAGAGTATGTTTTTAATCCACTGGGCCTAAAGAGTGGAGAAGTATTCTTTTCTTTTGTTCCGGTTTCATTTTCCCTGCCTCATCAACAGCACAAATGTAGTTCACCAAATACTGAGGCTGGGCTGGGCTGAGAACCTGTAGCCCAAAATGGATGAGGAGAACTGATAGAGACATTCTGTTGTGCCATGGCTTGCTCAACACCTGCAGCACCTTGATCCCCTTGTTCCATTAGTGAATATCTTAACAGTATACATATGAGAAAACAAATGATGGTGTTCACTGTAGGGTCACGATGCACAAAAATATAAGAATGCCAAAGTGGATTAAAGTGTAGAAATAAAATATAGCCGTGTCCCGACAATTTCACCTGTTTCTACTACAAATTTTGAAAAGGGCTGTCAATAATAAAGATCCCACGTTGCAAGAGTTGAACACAAGCTCCGACACTCCTACGAGCTTTGATAAACTCTTGTTTACTCAATTCCCTAATATTTTCCTTTTTAAAAATGGCCGCTACGCAAGGTCACGGTGTGACCTTGCATGATGACAACAACACTCCGTAACTGCTCCAGCTATGCATGGTCCTTTACGTCATCAAGATCGCTGGGCATCACTCGTGCATGGAATTCTGCCGCTGCTCGAAAGACGCAGCCGATGGCGGTTGCCAACAGTCATGAATCAAGTTATAAAGGTAATCCTACCTTATGAACTGTTTGAAATATGTGCTGGTCGATCGTAAGTTGCCGGAATTTGTTTGAAGGTCTAGTTCTCTCAGAAGAAAAATATAAGCAGTTATGACCAACAGGTCTCACGCTGTTAAAAAAAAAAAGATATGGTTTATCCTCCAAACTAAGAAATGCTGAAATCCGTGGTTCCGTTTCCGTGATCGTCGCCAATTGTAGTGATGAAAGGAGGCAAGAATTGTAGTTCAAGGCTTTATTCCAAATACAATGTAGGAAAACAGGCAAGCGCCAGGCAGAACGGCTTCCAGTCCAAGGCATCAACTCCAACTGAATGCCCTGGACTGGAACCCTAATGACACTACAGTATGTTCTATGGCTCACACTGCCACGAGCCATTAAAGGAAACACAAAACAATGAATGAATAACCATAAGAAAGTGCTACACAACATAGCTATACGGAGAGTATGGCTGCCCATCCCAATGCACTATGACTAATGTTTGGGCCATTTTTTGTACTTTCTCTGATGGAGTGTGACTGCAGTCACCGACTCCTACCGGGATCTATGTGATGCATAATTATCGTAACTTAAGTAGGTTTACCCTTGCTATTAATACATTTGTTTGTAGGGCCTCTGTTTGTCTGGTGTAGGATACAATTTAGTAAGTGCTATAGATTTGGCAATATTAGCTGGTTAAAATAATTAAGTCCTTTTTCATAACCCTTTTAGCGTCCTCATGGTGATTGTCTAATTTTTCAAATGAAAAACATGCCGTTGGAAGTTCTGTGTAGCAGAAGATAAAAAAAAAAAAGCAATTTTGAAATGTCTGGCTAACTTTTACAAGCTCTTCTAGACTCCGATTTTTAGCAGAAAAGGTGATTGCCCTTATTTGGAATTCTTTAAAGTAAGCACCACAAACCATTGTTAAATTCATCTCGTGGGCATGTTGCGGCAGGTACCACTTAGTTGTAAAGTGGCATCGATGTGACCCCCTGCTCCGAAGCCCTCTCTACCTGAAAAACTACGCTTTGCCTCTATCCCCCACACTATATTTACTGCATTTTTCTAAAAGTATGCTGGCGGCTTCGTTCACCTCTAAAGAAGAACAGGCATTGAAATTTCTCTTCAGATGCCTTGTTTTGCAACACTGCTTAAATGTTTCTACAGTTTCAGCATTACTTCTTGAAAATGTCAGTGCAACAGCAAGGCTTCATAAAATATGTTTCATTATTGGGCAAAGTGCTACTGTTTCTATGAATGTGAAGCAAGTGGATAGCTCTGCATCATTTGAGTGAGTGTCAAAATGTCACAAATGCTAGGCTCTTGACTTCTGGGCCAAAGTGTATCCTCACTCTCTTCCGACCAATCAGTGGATTCCGGCAGTCATGTCACTGCTGTTTGGTTTTGCAGATAAATGGTAATGTACAACTTGCAGGTGAACTAGTCCATTTTTAGTTTTCAAGATGGGTACTGCATTATAGGATACGGTTGCCTGTTGCTGATGCTTTTAGCGCCGAAGATAAACCTCCCATGATGGTTCGTTCATGTGAAAATAATGTGACCATTTCCAGTTAAATTGGCCTAACCATTTACATTTTCCTTGATGCAGCAGAATTGTACCCTTTATTTTGTTCTATACAACGATATTAGGGATTTGAAGCTTTATTCTGTGTACTACTGTGATGTATTCCTATAGGTTCTGTATCGATCCCCCTATTCCTGACCCTGTTCTGGTTAATAATTAACTAGCAGCCATCCCACGGTACAAAAAAACGTTATCTGATTAAGCCACACCACGGCACAGGAACGCGTTATCTGATTAGGTCATAACGCTTGCCATCTAATTAGGCAAGCACTATTCCTCCAGCCCCTGATAAGGCATACGGAATTCTCAAAACAAATCAAACCTATGACAACCTGGGAAAATCCCTGCGGCCATTGTTTTGATTTCACCGAGAACTTCAGCAAAAGAATGTGCGAACAAGCCCGTTCGTATGACATCCTTATTGACGTATCCATGTCCATCCTTACGTCAATCTCGGCACCTTACAGGTATAAATATTACCGACATTGCCTTAAGCAAACACACACGGTGGTGACGAGATCGGAGCAGCGAGACGTGCTGAGGAGCCCAGCAGAGAGCGAAGCCCACACGCGCTGCCCCGCCTTCCTGACGCGCTGAGAACGAGACGCTGCTTTTCTCCTGCCGAGAAATCCAGCTCCGGCGCTTCCGAGCGGCCCTCGCAGGCAGCTGGAATATCAAGACCAGATACGAGAGATACCAGCCCTCAATCATTCTAGACCTCAGGTACAGAACTGAACAACCCCTTGCAGAGAATTCTTGAGTCAGTCCCTTGGCAAAACAAACTTAACTTAAACTGCTACTTATCTACTCCCGCCCACGTATTAGGCTTAGGTCAGGTACACTGGGGTAGGCGTGGTTAGAACCACCAGTTGAGTACGATTAGTCAAATGTATATATGTATGTATCTATTTTATCAGTTTTAAATATCATATGGCTTAGAAACCATATCAATGCTTCTGCAGTATTATTTTATACTCCTGCTTTTATTGTATGCACTTTACTTAACCATAAGTATCGCAATAATATCGATTCATTTCTCTTGTACGAGAAAAGAGACTGATCAATAAATACCATCTTTTATTGAACACGCCCGTCTCTTCCTTTTCTCTACAATATGGTGAAACTAAGAATGCACGTACTGACTGAGTAAAATAAGTTGTCTTTTGTTTTCACACGACTCTAGAGATACACTCTTGATTAGGGGAAAGCAAAGTTGTCATGTTCTATGGTTGTGAGAAACTAAATCCCTTCTTGTCTATCCAGGGAGGTTAAACTCCTCCTTGCCTATTCGAGAAAGTTTCTAGTGAACTCTGAGCTAGCTGGCAAAACCAAAAACTTTAAGTCTAATATCGTCAGTAGAAGACCTAGTTAACCTCTGCCCTAGGTCTATACTATTGAAGATATTATTCCAATGCGCAGAGCCTATTGGGATAATAGGAACTACATTACATGGCGCCCAAACGTTTGGATAGGCGATAAAACTAACGCAAGACATTAGAGTAACTCAGTCGTGCTTTTTCACACAGAACCCCTTTTTTTCCCATAATACTCCAAAGACGTCTGGAGTGGGTGAAAGGTCATATCCGCCAAACCTCGCAGGAGGAGACTCCTATGTATGGTTCTTGGTTTAGTCAACGTTGAAGGATACACTGTTCCAAAATATTGTGCATCTAATCTTTGTTTCCATAGAAACCTGATCTGCAAACAAACAGAATAACCTTCCTGTCGGTAAAATGATAGACAGTGATGAAGAAAGGGAGACAGTTAGACTAGCAGCTGAACTCCTAGTAGCAGACAATACTCTGCTGGAAAATGACCCAAATGCAATACTCATCCCGGTCAACATAAGGAAATCTATAACCTTAAAACTTATAGAAAATGGACTGACATCGAGAGGTGGTACAGTCATATTCGTAATTGAGGCACACGAATATCGGCAGACAGAGGTATTCTATTCATGGATAAACTTTCCAGCAGCAAACGCTGTAACAAAAGAGTTCCACTATTATAAAATAGAGGAACCACCGGATACCTACACTCCTTTCGAGGAGGTGGAAGTACCACTCAATTTCCAAGAGCACCTGCTCTTGTTTAAAGGCGCCCTAAAACATAATAATCACATCACCAGACTCGGTCCACTAGGTAGACCAGGAGCAACGCGGCCGGTCCTAGCCGGATATACACCACATCCAGACATTGAAGAAATGCCTGCACTAGATCTTTTAATACAGCTAAAACAACTAATCAAAATACATAGACAATTAGTCCAATATGTAATGCGGACTTCAACAGTCCAACCAGCAAGTAAAATTCCACAGCTGAACCCTCATCAGGGTAACACAAATAAAATTACACCACAGAGCATACAGTCCTGTCTGGGTAAAGTACCCGCAAAACGGGAACAAATACCCTTCTGGCTAGCACAAAAAATCACTCAAATAGAGGCGGTGTTTCCAGACACCACCCCGGTAGAAAAACACAGGATTCTGACTATCTGTCTTCCAATGGGAATCACACCACACGTGGAGGACTGTGACACTTGGGGTACAGTCTTTGCTTCCATATACACAAAAACACATGGTGTACCATCCATGTCAGTAATACCAGATGTGCTAAAACAGATTCAAGATGAATATGGTCCAGAACCCGCTTTAACTCTTGGTATGAAATTACTGAAAGACTTCAAGCAGGTCTCGGCTATATTATTAGCCAACATAAAGGGAGAAGCAGCAAACGTGGCGATCCGCCAAAGGTGAAAAGAGACAGATATAGCAGACCAACCAACTGAAATTGCCAGAATCATAGAGAAATCCTATGAAGAACTAGGAAGAGATAGTCTGGGTGGAATACCGGTAAAACCTCAACTGATTGAAAGTCCTGAAAAGGTATTTATTAAAAATAATTTAAACACTCAAAAAAAGAGCTGTGATGGAAACAAACAATCCAATCCTAAAGAAAAAAGATTCCAGTCCAGAGGAAGGTCTCCTCGGCGGAGAGAAAGATCTCCGAACCAAGGACGCAGGTCTCCCCAAAGTGAGCCCTCTGGGAAAAAATACAACCTTAGAAATAGGGATAATATAAAGAAACCTGATAGATATCAAGATAATGATACACGTCCCTCTCAATCTTTTCAGACTTCCTCGCAGAAATCGGAAAGAAGAGGACGATCAGAACACAGGGAAGAGCACGTCAAGTCCAAAGACAAGGAACCTGCTCATCCAAATAAAAAGTTACAATTTCCAAAAAAGATGGTAGCCAGTATTAAAGTAATCAAAGATGCAGAGAATACTGAGAACACAGCTGAAAAACGGAGAATGGGCTCAGACAATGCTAGACAGCGCAGCAGAAGTGAGCATAGCTCGCAAAGTCCTTATGAATCATCTGGAGACAGTGGACACGAATGAATACATTCAGGTGGAAACTGCAGACACCAGAGTTAGCAAACCTCATAAAATATATGAAATTACATTGCGTATAGAGGGGGATAAGACTAGAAAAATAAGGGGACTATTTTGGGATAATCTCTCCCAGGGCTATGACATCCTTCTAGCTGAGAAAGACTGGCCACCAGAGTTTGTCAGGGAGTGTCCTCATGGCGAATAAATAATTATGCCTGCCTTCTCAAATCATATTCCAATTCATAAAAAATATACACTTGCTAGAAAGTGGGCAGTAGCTCAAGCTCCTGCCTTATATAAAAATCATGTAGGATGGGATGAGGACTCTCCTCCTCACAAAATCCAGTTAAAATCACAACCTACTGCACAGAGGCAGTACCCAATTAAGCAAGAAGCTAAAAAACAGGTAAAAGAGATCCTAGATCAACTTGAATACCAGGGGGTGATTGAAACTTGCACCTCACAAATGAACAATCCTTTGTTTCCTGTCTCCAAACCAGACAACTCATATCGTCTAGTTTTGGATTACAGACACCTTAACTCATGTTGCAAAACCTTTGCAGTGCAAAACTCGCATAGTGCTGCACTAATGAATAACATAGTGCGCAAAAAATACAAAACAACATTAGACATCTCTAATGGGTTCTTTTGTCAAAATATAGCACCAAAGAGCAGATATTTGACTGCGTTCTCGGTAAATGGCTCGCAAAAAAGTTTCTGCCGTTTACCCCAGGGGCACAAGAACAGCCCAGGATTATTCTCAAAGAGAGTAACAGAATTACTACAAACATACGATGACGAGGCATTATCATATGTCGACGACATTTACCTAACAGATGATGACTTGGATACACACTTGAAGAGAGTGAACACCATAATACTTGGGTTCGCAGCAGCAGAGGGTTACAAATTCAACTTTAAAAAATCAAGAATTGCCCATCTAACAGTCCTGTTTTTAGGATATGAATTATCAAGTGAAGGCAAAAGCCTGGCTGACAATTTCCTAGAGAAATGTGCTGTACTCCAAGCTCCTAGAACACTAAAAAATTTACAATCAATTCTAGGCTTCCTAAATTTCGGAAGAACATACATTGCAAATTACGCAGAAAGGGTTAAACCCCTTTATGATCTAATAAAACCAGATTTTAAAAGAATCAATTGGACTCAAAAACACACAGAAATTTTGAGATCTTTACAAACAGACATGTTAATTAAAACAAAATTAGAAACACGTGACAACACACGCAATCTTGTGATTCGAGTCATCCCAGGAAGATGCGGATTCACATACCTGACCTCTAATGAGGGAGACAAGGTACCAATTGCATACAAATCACACTTGTACACAAAGGCTGAAATGAAATTTAGTCCAACGGAAAAAATTCTGACCGCGGTACAGACTGCTGTAGCAAAGGAGCGGGCCCTAGCACAAGGTAAACGAATAATCATCGTGACACCGATACCAGCCCTGGAGGCGGTAACAAAGGCAAGCATTCCGAATGCTAAAGCACTCCATCCAAGGTGGATACAGTGGGCTAATTCTCTTGCTGCAACAGACGTGGTATACGAATTTGATCCCAACTTAAAAACACAAGAATTTCTCCAATACGAATTTGAATGTCCTCCGCCAATCGAAATTCTGCCTCTAGAACATTACGGCTGTATAATATATACAGACGGGTCAGCACAACCCGCAGTAGGGGGTAAACAAGCTTACAGTGCTGCGTGCGCGATTGTTAAAGGTCGCTGGCACGAAGGGAAATTTAAACCAGCGGTCACTAAAACACAATCTCTGGGAGATTGTACAGCTCAGCGAGCTGAACTACTGGCATTCAAGATGGCGCTTGAAAATACGGATCAAGAATTCCCCACACTCCTAGTGTGCGATTCGTATTATTGCGTTCAGTCTTACAATGAATACTTGCAGATCTGGCTTCAGAATGGTTTTAAGGATGCAAAATCAAGCATAAAATGCTTTGGGAACAAGTAGTTCATTTGCAAAAAGAACTACCAAAGACTCACGTGATACATACACTGAGTCATCAACGTGATGGCGTTCACGTTGCAGGGAATTCATTGGCTGATGAGGCCGCGAAGGCAGCTGTGCAAACGGCTTCCGTAGCTGCCATCACACGGTCAAAAACAAAAATAGACAGCGATATATTGCAAGCTGTCAGCGCTACAGAAAAAGATTCGATAGAAACACTCCCGAAAGGCTTTCCAGTGAAGTACTCATATATAACTGATACAAACAATGTTCCGTTTGCTCGAATCCCTGGAGTGGGGGATAGGGCAATTCCAAACATGGAACATAGGTTAGGACTAATAATAGCGGCACACGAAGGACTTGCTTCTGTACATGCTGGCGTCTCAGCCACAGTATCGTTATTAAAACAGAGATACTGGTGGCCACAAATGAGAAGACAAACACGGAACTATGTTCTAGAATGTGAAATATGTCAAAAAATGAAAGTATCAACAGTGAGACGACCAGCGCAGACGCCCCTTCTAATCTCGGATAAACCATTAGCCTGTGTTTACCTGGACCACTGCGGTCCCTTACAAAGGGATGGTAACTATAAATATATCTTGGTTGCAGTGGATTCTTGCACGAGATTCATATGGATGTGGCCCCAGCGATCGGCTGACGCCAGAACTGTTATAAAAGATTTGCGAGTCTTTATCGGCACATACGCAATTGGCATGCTGCATTCTGACCAGGGTCCTGCTTTTAGCTCTAGAGCTTATAAGGAGGCCATGACCAGCATGGGCATTGCATTGCGGTACTCTTGTCCATTTCATACCGAGGGAAACGGAATCGTAGAAAGAAAAAACCGTGACATAAAGCAATCTATAACAGCGAAGGTATTAGGTTCGGGAGCTGGGTGGGTCAAACATCTAATAAGTGTCCAACGTAGTCTAAATAACCTGCCAAGAAATTCTCTGAGGGGATTCAGTCCGTACGAATTATTGTTTGGAACTAGAATGATGATCTTAGATCTTGACAGTCAGACTTCAGTGGTTAAAGAAAAAAGCTTTGATATCAAAGATCGTTTGGCTATTTTACAGGACTTAAGCGAAACAAGGAAAGACCTGAGCAACATAAAGTTGAAACAACAGCCAACGACCACTGAAGAAAAACCACCTGTCCCAGCAAGACCTGTCTGGATTCCAAAAGTCGGGGATCTAGTCAGAGAAAAGATCGCGGTAAAGAAGGAATTTGGGCCTTCTTACAGAAAAGCAGTTCCTGTCTTGTCTATCAACGGGACAAGATCAGTAGTACTACCGCCCCTTGCTGGTAAAAAGGAGAACAGGATTGTATCAATCGACCTGATAAAACCACAGTCATGTGGCCGATAACAAACAGTAGGCCAAGTGGACTCCCGATAAGTAGCAGAATACCAAGGTTTGCTACAAACATAGAGGTTCAATCTAAGAGGCTACTCACATTTGAAATGCCAACAGAACAACAACAAGGACTATGCAACAATGCTATGGAACTTAAACCTCTAAAAACCCAAATAAAAACATTTAGCAGAGACACACCAATCTACAATGAAGTAACAAATGACTATGCTGCTGCAACAAAACACACTAATAAAGCAAACAGCAATCCTGAAACAATAGGAACAATAGACAGAACGGCATCCGGTTACTTCATCAACTTCAGTGATTCATCTGAAGACCTGAGTGAATCAAAGGAACAAACATCAACAAAAACCTTTAAAGATAAAGCTAAGGAACTTTTTCAACATCTGAAAGAAACCTATCTGATTTCTCCATGGATTGAATTCTGGGTGGCCTTAGGTGCAATAATCCTCATACTTTGGCTCATCATGGTACTATGTATGGGACACTTCATTGAGGGAAAATATGCAAAAATGGACACAGCAAGCCAGAAAATCAACTTGGTCGTCAAACCACACACGTCTTCACACGTCAAGAAAAGAGAACTTTCTTCAGTCAACTTCACAGCCAATCCTATACCCGGTGGGGTAGCATGGGACAATACTGATTATGAAATCTATGGTCCGGTTGAAATCCTGAAGTATCCACATCAAATCAAGATCTCATTGAGTGACTTTGTAAAACCAAGCTCAGTTGCTGATGATTGGGACGTTGAAAGCATTAATAATATGATGTCTGACCTAGTGATGTCTGCTAAATTTACAAAACATGATTATTTGCAGGGTTCGTCTAATTATGATAAAATGTTCTGCTATAATCACTATAGTAATCATTATCTGCATAAATCTGCACAACCTAGAAATGTTTAAAATTATAATCAATGGGAACACTGTGCAACCCCTCCAAAAGGTAGCTGAAGAACTTTTTATGACAAATATTCATATTTTTCAGGGTTCAACACAAGCAATGCAGAAACATTTTATTTCAAATTATCAAATAAGACAGGTACAAAGACCATGCTTACAAACACTAAATTGATATATTCAGACTCGTTTTTTGAGCAAATGAGTACATATGGTTTTGATTACTGGGACAAAAATGTTGAAGTAAAAAGTGTTTGGGGTACAAAGGAATGGCAAGTACAAGGTATAGAATCATTGTTTAGAGCCTGCATGATCCCAGAACAAATTATATTTTTGAATGACACTGTTCAACAAACTACCTGTCTTGGCCTAGCCAAAATCAAAGACTTAAACAAACCGTCTATTCCAAAGCCATCAATGAACAGTAATAGCTCTATAGATGTTGAGATAGACGTAAACCATATATTAAGCCAAAACAGAACACATCCTGATTGGAAAAAGTGGTTGAACTGGCCCACAGATACAAATAACTGTCAAGACAGATTCCTGAACAAAATCCAAGGGTTCACATTGACCAGGCCAGACCCTAGATATTCCCAAAGACAACACCCAGGGATAATTACCACGTACAGTGTGGGCAAGCTCTGCCTTCAATGGCTACAAACATCCACACTGGCAGAAATTAAACAACACCTGACTTTACTTACTGATGGTGCTGACTTGCGTGATTTCATTATGGGACCGCGCAAACAGCGTCAAAAACGCTTCATAGCAGCCTCTGTATATGCAGCTTATAACGAAGCCTGGAAAATAACTCAAATTGAAACATCAGAGAGAATACGGGAAATTGACCGTATTAATTTGGAAAAATCACTTTCTGTAGTGGACAATGGGTTAATGACTCTGTCCTCCAGAATATACTCTTTGGACAGCATTGTGTCTTCAGCAATCGACATAATATCGCAAGACTTACTGTTGTTACAACACGGTCAGTCTCAATTGCGTTCTATTGTACAACTTGGCTGAACGTTACAAAATCTGCGTTCAGGCTATGTGCCTTGGCGTTTAATCAACACAACGTCACTGTTCAATATCTTTAACCTTACTGATAAACAAATCAGTATGGCACAGAAGGGTGCTGATTATACAATCCTGAGCATTGAGAAACTCGAGAGATTACCATTGACAATGTCAGAACCACCTGTCAGTGAATGGATAATACATGGAATAATTAATATTCCAATATCTACTTTCAGGTTTCAATTTTGCCAAAAATATATACAGGCTGGCATGTACGAAAAATTGGGTAAAGGGTACATTAAGTCAACATGGAACTTGCCCTATTCACATGCTTGTGTCAGTAATAAAGGCCGAAAAGTGTTTCTTAGTGGCAATAATTGTGCAATGTCACTAAGCGGTACACTTCTGTGTAATGGTATTAGTTTACACGGAGCCTGTGAAGGGTCCTCAAATAACCTTTCATGTCACCAGCTAGGCACACCTGCGACACAAATAGAACCATTCTTTAGGAGACTATCGAACGGGAGTTACATTATAATCGTAGACCGCAGATGTTGTAGCTTGGTGCCCGGAATAGCTTATCTCATAACTACGACTGCGAAGGTTATGTGCTGTGAACGAGTATTGTTCCCCAGCGCAATGCCAGACAGGGAGGCAAGGTTATGGCCGAATTTGAAAATTGCTTCCATTCGAGTTGATACTTTAAGCAGAATGAAAACAGTGCTCCTTCAGATGCCGACCAGGCTCACGTCCTCAAAAGAAACGTATGATCTCCAAGTTGCAAGGACAACGGCAGAGATTCATTCATTGTTATCAACTAATTCCCCCATACATTTCGCAGAAATCCTGAACGAAATCTTAAATATTTCTGATACCAGTGGAGTCTCAAATGTATTTAAGACAGTGTTTTCGGGGGCTTTAACCCCATTTAAAGCCATTCTGGGTATTTTTCCGGACTTTGTCCATTCCATCTTTGGTGGACTTCCTCTCCTTTTGGGACTAGTGGCAGGAATCCTATTTTTGATTCTGTTATTTCGCTATGGCAAACCGTGTCACAGACAAAACACCTGCGACAAGGGAAGAAACAATCCTAGCCATTGGATACCGGGACCGGATATCTAAAATCCTTGGAATGTCCCGGCTTAGAGACCTAAACATGACTTGGTTTCTTTCATTTAGACCAATGTGGCAAAGCTGTGTTTTACCTGTATTAAGGTGCTTGCTATGCGGAGAAGAATGCGTGTTGGACACCTGTCTGACGCTACAATCGGATGCGCCAATGGATGCAGAAACTTTGTTGGGTCCGGTCACGGCTCATGCATTGTGCTGTCCCGTGCGGCTACCAATCCTGATGACGGCATTCGTGGAGACTTCACCACTACGATTGAGGGGTAGTGAGGTTCAAGATGAAAGCAGCATCGATCAGGTACGACCTTCTGTCAGTTATGCTGATCAAAACATCAATGAAGGCAATCATGCTCATGAATGCATGGTAACATCTTTTTCCGAGTTAATGGAACTTTCACAGGAAGCTGTTGACAGTTTTTTCGAGAGTCTAAATGATATGATGTTCTCACCAGAGCAGAAATAATGACTTTTGAACAGGCTAGCACACGGCGTTCCCAACACCCTGAATTTGGCCTTCAACTCTGATAATAAAGTATCATGAACAATTTTTTCCAGTTTACGGACAGCGGAACATAATTTTTCAGCGGCCCCAAAATATTTTGCAGTTTTTCGGGACACTTATCTTCTGCTTAAAGTAGAAACTATTCTTAGGGAACTAAATTTCTATTTTTAGGAACTTTAGAGACATTAGCTGCCCTCTGGCATGTTCATAAATGTTTTATTTTGTGATGAAATGGTCTCGCATTTTTTTTTTCTCTTCTGTATTAGGAGCCATTTCATGTGTAATTTTCATATTTTATTAATAATGATGTATGAATATGCGTAATTTATTTAGCATTGTTATACTGCTTGAGTGCATATAATGCATATATATATCATTTCGTATATTTCATGGTTTCAAAATGCATATGGATGTATTTTGGGGTGGTACGGTATACACATGCTCTACTAGTATATTTACTATGCCTAGATCTTGTAAATATGGACATAGTCTGCGTGGAGTGGGTGTGATGTATTCCTATAGGTTCTGTATCGATCCCCCTATTCCTGACCCTGTTCTGGTTAATAATTAACTAGCAGCCATCCCACGGTACAAAAAACCGTTATCTGATTAAGCCACACCACGGCACAGGAACGCGTTATCTGATTAGGTCATAACGCTTGCCATCTAATTAGGCAAGCACTATTCCTCCAGCCCCTGATAAGGCATACGGAGTTCTCAAAACAAATCAAACCTATGACAACCTGGGAAAATCCCTGCGGCCATTGTTTTGATTTCACCGAGAACTTCAGCAAAAGAATGTGCGAACAAGCCCGTTCGTATGACATCCTTATTGACGTATCCATGTCCATCCTTACGTCAATCTCGGCACCTTACAGGTATAAATATTACCGACATTGCCTTAAGCAAACACACGCGGTGGTGACGAGATCGGAGCAGCGAGACGTGCTGAGGAGCCCAGCAGAGAGCGAAGCCCACACGCGCTGCCCCGCCTTCCTGACGCGCTGAGAACGAGACGCTGCTTTTCTCCTGCCGAGAAATTCAGCTCCGGCGCTTCCAAGCGGCCCTCGCAGGCAGCTGGAATATCAAGACCAGAGACGAGAGATACCAGCCCTCAATCATTCTAGACCTCAGGTACAGAACTGAACAACCCCTTGCAGAGAATTCTTGAGTCAGTCCCTTGGCAAAACAAACTTAACTTAAACTGCTACTTATCTACTCCCGCCCACGTATTAGGCTTAGGTCAGGTACACTGGGGTAGGCGTGGTTAGAAGCACCAGTTGAGTACGATTAGTCAAATGTATATATGTATGTATCTATTTTATCAGTTTTAAATATCATATGGCTTAGAAACCATATCAATGCTTCTGCAGTATTATTTTATACTCCTGCTTTTATTGTATGCACTTTACTTAACCATAAGTATCGCAATAATATCGATTAATTTCTCTTGTACGAGAAAAGAGACTGATCAATAAATACCATCTTTTATTAAACACGCCCATCTCTTCCTTTTCTCTACAATCTGGTGAAACTAAGAATGCACGTACTGACTGAGTAAAATAAGTTGTCTTTTGTTTTCACACGACTCTAGAGATACACTCTTGATTAGGGGAGAGCAAAGTTGTCATGTTCTATGGTTGTCAGAAACTAAATCCCTTCTTGTCTATCCAGGGAGGTTAAACTCCTCCTTGCCTATTCGAGAAAGTTTCTAGTGAACTCTGAGCTAGCTGGCAAAACCAAAAACTTTAAGTCTAATATCGTCAGTAGAAGACCTAGTTAACCTCTGCCCTAGGTCTATACTATTGAAGATATTATTCCAATGCGCAGAGCCTATTGGGATAATAGGAACTACACTACACTACTAGTTTCATAGGAGGATTTAAATGTCATTTTTAAATGTCCTGCACCTTTAATCTTTTGTAGTTGTTTTATGCATCAAGTAAAGCACTTAATAATATGAAGAAAAAAAATAATAATAAGTAGGTTTACCCACTATTATATACACCTATGGTAATTTGACGATCCTGTGACAGCGACGGGCATGTATGTACACAGACTGATTTTTTTTGCCTAGAAGCATAACTTATGTGATTTCTTGTGTGTATATTTACAATACGATGCTTCCTGCCACCGTTTGGGTGACGTGCCTGAGCATCCAATTTGCCACTGGATTCAAGCAAGCCGGGCTGAAGACTGCTGAAATGCCAGAAACCGCTCCTCGGAAGCTTGTTTCCGGTCCAGGGAAGGCATGGCTTGGCAGTTCGGGCTGGACTGTTCCCATGAGGCACATGGTCAAACTGATTTGCATATGGCAATGTCTGAACTGGGGTGGCAGAGTGGGCTAAAGAACGGTGATGAATTAAACTCAGATCTGTTGACTGGGTATGAGTGTTTGATTGGTTCAAATGCTCCGTCCATCACCACCCCCTTTTGTACCACTCTGTATCTAATAGGGCAATCCTTCCACATTTTTTTTTAAATTCTTTTTATTAAAGTTTTGCATCAATAGACACATAACCAATACAATTACAAAAGGAAAACATTACCACATTTTACCCAGTACTCCTGTCAATATAGTGATTCCATCATCCTCACTGTGCCAAACGTTGTCCATCCAATGGTATTACAGACATTACAGAGTGCACTCACCACAGATTACATTTCAAATAGTAAGTCATGCCACTTTACAGGACCTTACAACCAATCTGGCACATGATTCTAATTGCATAGTCCAGGTCGAGCTGTGCTTACTCAAGTATATCTACCCTACATCGCCGTCAGCAACGCTGAGCCAACTGGTGAACGGCCGCTTTTGAAAATTATTGGGGCTAAATTGCTCCCAACCATAACATACGGTACTGAGGCATTAATGGGGATGGATGCGGAAATAATAAACAAGGTACTTTCCAAAACATATAAATCTCTCTTTTATCTTCCAAATAATGCTTCACCAGCACAAATTAGATTGGAATTCGGTCTAAATAATCAATGTTTTGCAAGAAAAGGCCAATTTATCAAAACGTGGTATAGGATAAAAAACGACCATGATAATCATATATCTCAGCTTCTCTGGCAAGAAATAAATAAGAATATGAATTCACTTGCATGGAAGTATCTAAATGAGGCATTAGAAGAGTTTGGACTTATGCCAACTTGGAATAATAGGATAAGCAATGGATCGTTTAAAAAAATAGTAAATTGAACAACAAATCACCTATCACTTGTAAGTGACAAAGATACGCTGGCAAAAAGAAAGCATTCGTGGTCAGTAATAAATGGATATAAAAAAAAGAAGATACAAGAATACTTGGAGATACCATGGTCTGAAAAATATAAACAATGTCTCATAAGAGCAAGATTTGGAATTCTACCGGGCCTTAGTCATGTCCTTCCGTGGAAAAAAACTAACATCAGCACATTCTGTAGACTTTGTAAAAGTGGTGAAGAGAATATTGTTCACCTCTTATGTATCAGTCCTGAACTCCGTAATGAAAGATGCACACTACTTAAATTGCAATTTAATATACGTGGAATAAGGACATGCAGGCAGGCACTGAAAAACTGTCTTCATTCAAATGATATAATCATGAACGCTGCCTTTGTAAGGTTCTTAACGTTAGTAATTGCCTAACTAGGTGAATACATTAGAAAAAATGATTTTAATGAAATTTTAATGAACTTTTAAGGATATAATCGCTTTTATTGTATTGTTATTAGACATATGTTTTTGTACTGGAAATATTGTAAGATTTTAAATAATCAAACAATAAAGAATTTATTATTATTATTATTAAAAACTGGTGAACGGGGACTAGATATCTTTGGGACGGGAACGAGCCAGTAGGAGTTCCTAGTAGCATGACAGTTGATCCCTACAATAGGTGATATCTTTCACCCAGGCCTTTACAGTTGGGGGTGATAGGGTTCGCCAGTGCATGGCCACCTGTCTTTTGGCCAGAAGTAGCATTGATGCAGTGTTTTTTCACGGACGCCTGGGTATTGTGTATGTATCCCAACAGTGCCACCAGAGGAGTACTCTGCAAGGTTTGCTCAGTTATTTTCTCTATGTGTGTTAAGTATCTCCACCCAGAAAGTGGCTATGGGTCGGCACTCCCAAGCCAAATGTAGGAAAGTTGCCTGGGGGAGCCCGCATCGCCACCAACCTGTGTCAGGTAGTAATCCCATGCAGTGTAATATTGTCGGGGTGCGGTAGATGTGGTGTAAATATTTCAAATGAATTAGCCTAAGGCGGTAGTTGGGAGAAAGTTGCTCTAATTGACTGCAATAGAAGGCCTATTGTTTATCTGAAATTTCTTCTCCAATGTCTACCTCCCAGGCGGTGCGTGATTGGGGGACGAGGTCTCTTTGTGTAATGGTATATAAACAAGTCACTAGCTTGCGGGCTGAAGGTTCTGTGATTATGTGTTCCAGCGGCGACGGGCCGTGGGAAATGTACTGTATCTTGTCCAGCACGCAGCTCATAAATGGTAATAATACAGTAGTGCATTTAGTGCGGAGTGTTGTGGTGAGCTGCACATTTGTTGGAGTGTAAGGAACTTACCGTCAAGGTACAAGCCGCTTCCGACGACGAGTTTCGCCCACTTACAGAGACCTCTTCAGGCCCAACGCAGAGTTTCTGTGGTGTCGATTTTGTGTCAAGGGCGTTTGTAGTTTTGGTATAGTGCCGTGGTCAGGGGTAGAGGGCCAACTGGTCTATCTCAATGGCCACGTGAGGTTGAAATGGGGTTGGATGTTGCCAGAAGTGTAAAAATTGGGCTGGGGCGCTGTATGAATATAATTCAAAATCTGGAGCAATCATTCTACAATTAGTTGGCGAGGTACGTGAGCTTTTTTTTGCAAAGAAAAAAGACCACTGGTTCTTGTATAAGGACGTTCTTGGACATGCTTTTGTAATTCATACATTAAGGCATTAGGTTGCAGCTCGTCTGGTTGTGAGAACTAAGAAGGGAGACATTCAAGAGTTTTGGTCAATCCAGGGGGTTTTATTAGCATAACAATGAAAGGCAGTCCAAAAAAGCAAACAGGATTTTGGTCTATAAACCAATGGCGGCACTATCCAGCCCCGTTTGCTGTGCTGCAGGTCTGTGGACAGGTATATATTGAAAAGAAGAGGTGCAATTTAGGAGCCTTGGGGAACACCTACCTTTTGTGAGAATGGTGATGATGAGAATGAAGGTAAGGATACAATATGTGCTCTCTCATTCATCTAGCTTTTGAGTAACAATAAATGGGCCACGGTATCAAAAGCAGCTGACAGGTCAAGTAGGAGTAGTGCTGCAACTCCCTTTGACCTCAGTGGTATTGATATCATTAGAGATAGTAATTAGTTCTGATTCAGAGCTGGTTTCCCTATGGAATCCTGTTCATGATCTTTGAGGGGATTGTTTTTCTCTACAACGTTTGAAACCTGGATAAATGCCGTCTGGTCAGTTTGATATAGGTATGTAGTCTGACAGATTCTCCAGTGTGTGCTTTCCAAACTTCCAATTTTTCCTGTTGATTGTGATTTGTTGATAATTGTTCTGACTGTATAGCTGCAGAGGTAGTTTCAAGGACATTTTTTAATACATTAGCCGGAGGAAGGGGCAGCAGGCAAGTTGGCAATACTGACACACATATTCAGCTTCTTTGTTTCTTTCATGGATAGGTGATTACCCCTTAAGTGCAGGGGATCTGATGTTCATGGGACTATTCCACACTACCTTTCAAGTGTGGAGGGTGCGAATGTCACGCCCTGAGCACTACAGGGGGAAATCCTCTGGTGCTATCACCAAAGGGATTTCGTTTTTTATCCTCCAGCTCAAGCTGCAAGGAAAGAGCATGCCTAACAGCACAAGTGCAGAGCATCATGTGTCCTGAGGTCTTAAGTTTGTTGAAGTGAAAGCACCAAGAGCTATAGCCTCCGACTGATTTCACTGTGATTCATGCTCAGGAGCATATCAAAACCCCACCAAACACCAACCACAATTGGAGAGGTACTGTTGTAAAGGGGAGGATGTCCTGTCTCCAATGTGACTTCTTCCTAGTGGATCCCAGCTTGGGGATCGCCACAGGAAGACCACCACAGAGCAGGGATCCACCCACTCGACCACCATGGATTTGAAAGGTGGATCTTGCAGCCCTCCAGATATCAGGTTTTAATCCCATTCTGCCCCTGCAAGGGTACAATGCCCACCAGCCACCAAGGTTTGGTAATATGATAAAGGAGAATGGAGGTGAAGGCAGGCCTGTCATGACACTGTGCAATATCACTTATGTCTCGTACTCTAACAGACATTCTGCCGCCTCCAGTGTTGAAGTGGATCAGGAGGCAGAAAGACCACTAGACACCAGGGATATATGTATTTTTTTAGACAACAGAATGGGGTGCGGCCTGCTACCGGGCCGCATCCCCCACTCAAATAAACTATCTGCCTTTGGGGGCAGATTGAGGAGTTAACCCTAATCAGCAATGCCCACGGGGAGGGAGGGAAAGGGTGGCAGAAAACCCACTAAATAAGAGGGAAAGATGTTTCCCTCACACCCTCAGGAGCAGATTGATAGTTCCCATTAGGCGGGTTGGGGTGACAGAAAGTGCTCTTGACACCAGAGGTGATATTACAGAAAGTACCTCCCAGGAAGGGGAGGGAAGAGACAAAACAGGCATTAGCAACAGCTCCTTGTCCCCCCCAGCACCTCCCCCGGCATTAACCATTGTAAAAGGGGTTGAATATACTTGTGAACATGGATGATACCGAGAAACACCTTGCACTGGAGCAATCACTATAGGGCATTCCCTCACTTGCCTGAGGAAAAGGCTCCATGAGAACTAAGGAACACTATGCCTTTGCGCCATATTACTAATGTGGGAGCAGAAGCAAAAAACATCTTGGGTGATGCAGTGGCAGTGCGCCACATAGGTGTTTCATTGTCAATACACCCTCAAGGGCTGCCTTGCCAGGGGGTATGGGGTCCCAGCATCCACCCAAGAGCAACCTCCTCTTCACAGAGAGGTCAGTCTGCATACAATGCAAGAAAGAGCCGCAGTTTCAACCTGAAGCCACGTATTTCACTAGTGTCACCACCTCTGAGCTGTAGCACACTGTCGGAGTTCGCATATGTGCTGAGAACAGTTTTGTGGGTTTTTTGGCATTGGGCACATTGTCATATTCTGTGTCACTCAAATTTAATTACGGTTGCACAATGGAGCAAGCAGGGACACTGCGCCCAATGTATAATTCAGTCTCAGTTCTTTTCTTGTAAAATAAATGGGGTAGGGGATTGGTCCGTTATGGCATCGAGCCACATCCCCCACCCCAGGAGCTCAAACAATATTTATATCCACCACCCCGAATACTACAGCCATCCCTATGTCAACTAAGAGATAACTTGAATTCTTTTGGGTGTTTTTTTAAATATGAGCCTGAAGGGAGGGTATAACCTCCTCTATTCGGCCTCCATGTGACATAAAGACTTTCTGGTGCCTGGGTTAGGATCTGATGCTATGACTGGTTGATGCCCCACATCGTTCCTTTATTAACTCCAATCCATGGTGTCTAGTGGGCTTTTAACCCCCTAGGACAGGAAGAGAGGAGTTCTCTACTGCTGGGGCGGATGCTACAACTGGCGACGAGTAATACATGGGGATACATGCCCTGAAGAAACAAGACTGCTCTCCCTAAGAGTTTGCTAAAGTCTAGCAAACTGCTCCTGTGTGCCACTTGCGCCCCAAGAAGCAGGCTACAGTTGGCATATGTAGAGTCAAAGTATTACTCTAGCTAGTACAAGACCCTCAAAAAGGGGAAGGCCCTACAAAGGAGCACTGCCAGAAAGTCTGCCAGAAGCCTACTTGTAAGGTCGAAAAAAGAGATACTGCTCCACAGTTCAACTCAGAGCTCTCGCCTATACAAAGCAGAGACGCTAAATGCAGCAACAACCAGGTACGAAGAATTGCTGAAGGCAGCGGCAGCCAGGTGCAAAAAAGGGCTAAATGTTGAGACCACTAGGCACAAAAAACACTGAAGTCAGTGACAACCATGTACAGAGAGTACAAAAGTACTTACTAGCACAAGCGAGGGAAGTGCCACACAACCTCAAATCGGGTGTGACGACCAAGCCCGAGTGAGCCGCTGATGCGTGCAAAGTAGCAGGTTGCATCCAATACATCGAAAGACCTTCGGAATCGGCAGCGCCAAATACAGTGCAGCAGCGTTCCTGAAACCACCATCGTTATTCGACACTGCCAAAAAGCAGAATATTGTCGCCAGATGGAAGGCATGGATCGAAACATTTGACGACTTCATAGATGCTCTAGAAGAAGTAGATGACAAAAAGATCCTCAAGTACTTTAAGAGCCTTGCAGGTGATGGAGTGAAATAAGTGATATAGAAAATATCTCAAGCTGATGATATATCATACCATCAGATCAAGGAAACGCTGGAAGCCAAGCTCAATCCAATGCCAAATGTCGACTATGAAAGGTACATTTTCAACCAGGCAAGACTGCAAGCTGCTGAAACGATGGATGAGTTTGTTGAAAGACTTGATGCCCTTTTCAAGCACGGCAAGGTCAGTGAGTTTAATGATGAACAAGTCATGAATGGTTGTCTCTCCTATTTGTTCAGATCATGCATGCAGAGAGAGACACTAGGTCTAGAAAAGGTACTCATGGCTGCGAGAGTTGAGGAACGTGCAGATCGGCAGGCTACAACCCAGAATGAATCAGTATTGATCTTGAAAAATAAGCTGAAACACAAAGTGGAGGCTCAGAAGATGATGATGTCTCTGAGGAAAAAGAAATTGTGTCTCCGATGTGGATTCTCGATTCCACACTAATGCAAATGTCCCGCCATTGGACAGATATGTAAAGGCTGTGAGACAGAAAACCAATTCATAACAGTCTGCAAAGTGAAAGAGAAACGAAGTGCGTCAGGACAAGAGAAAATGGGTGCCAGAAAGTTCAAGAAGCACTCTATCTACGCCCTCATGGCCAAATGGCAAAATCAATTGAGGCAAGCAGAGGCCAAACGAAGTCGATCGTCATCAAATTCATCATCTAATGACTCTTCAGCATCATCATCAAGTGCAGAGAAGAAGATGGATGAGCAATGGTGATGTCAACTGCAGAAAGGCATGCACATGTAAGATTAGCTGCTTGTAGAGAACACAAGTCAAAGACTGTTTGCCACGTGAAGCAACCAACTCATTTGGACGATGCCCCAAGAGCACACTAAAGGTGAATGGCTGCCCTACAACTTTCTTTATAGACCGTGGTAAATCGATCAATATCATGCCGACAGAAAAATACAACAAACTGTCTCCGAAACCACGTCTAATGCCATCGAAAACAAAGGTGTACACATGGGCTGTCCTACGCCATTGCAAAGTCAAGTGTAATTTCGGGCGACCACGAGGCATAAGAAAATGTCAGTACAAGTAGCAATTCATGCCCTCCAAGGTACTTCGTTGAGTGCATATCCACACAGTATCAGCACCGCAGTTGACATGGAACTAATATCCATCAACTACAACCTCATGCACATTCTGAAATAGAAAGTCAATTCCCTTCATTGTTTCATAGACTAGGGAAACTCAAGACAATAAAGGTGCAACTTCACATTAATGAGGACATTCGTCCTGTGCTCAGCGAGACCGTTGGATTACTTTTCATTTACAAGAGGCCGTTGAGAAAGATCTAGAAAGATTATTAAAGCATTACATCAGCGAGTGCTCTAGTGGTTCGAAGCCATGGGTTTAGCCCATAGTGGTTGTGCCAAAAAAGTACAGTGGAGGTGCAGTGCACTTTTGTGTTAAAATGGCCATGCCAACAAAGCAATCAAGAGAGGAATTCATCCATTTCCACATATAGCAGACATTGCTGAATAGTGCCAAAGTCTTCTCCCTTCTTGATTTGAAAAAAGGATACCATCAGCTCGAGCTGGAAGAGAACTGTGGGTACATTATAACTTTTTCAACTCATGTTGGTTTGTTCAGATACAAAAAACTTAGCTTTGGTATGTTGTCAGATGCAGAAATCTATCAGGATATAATTTGCTGAATAATTCAACCGGTCACACATGCTTTTAACTACAGTGATGATATACTAGTGTTTGGGAGCACACGAAAGGAGCATGACAAATCTCTTACACAAGTATGCCGTCTGCCCACTGATGCAGGTCTCACTTTAAATGTAGAGAAGTGTGAGTTTCACAAGACCAAATCCAAATTCTTTGGGCATATTTTCTCTGAAGGGGGATTGACTCCTGACCCTGAAAAGGTACAAGCATTGTCACACACCTGTCTCCCGCAAGATGTAACCATGCTGCGATCCTTTTCAGGCAGGGCCAGCCATTACTCCAGATACATTTGTTTGTGACTTTGCCACAGAGAGTGACCTGTTAAGAGACTTGGCAAAGAAGAATATTCCCTTCCAGTGGTCCTCTGCATGTGACCAAAGTTTCAAGAAAATCAAACATCCAATTGAAAATGTAACTGAAATGGCTCACTTTGATCCAAAGTTACATACTGAGATTGTAGTATATGGCAGCCTGGTGGAGTTGGGCACAATCCTTGCTCAACACAACGGACATCCAAATGCTCAGGGACACATGTGGAAAGCATTTCACCCTTGTCGCTGACCACCAGGCGTTGCTCACCATTTTCGGTAATCCGAAAGCCAAGATGCCCCCTCACATAGAGAGGTGGGGGTCCAGACTGCAAGAGTATGATTGCACTATTGTGCATAAGCCAGGGAAGGCTCAAAAGTCTAAAGCGGGTAAGCAACATCTAAAGTGGCTAAAGCATTCATCAATTTCATAGTAAAATCTAGGACCCCTGCAGCTCTAACCATTGAGCAGATAATTGTGGATGTATGACATTACAACGCATGCTTTTACCACGCATGCCTTTACAGCGCGGTATTTACAACGAATACCTTTACAACGCATAGTGCTTTGGGGCGCTGGATAGTGAATAGTTTAATTTACTATTCCAACTCCAGTCCCCGTGGATAGTAGGGAAGGTGTTGGATAGTAAATTAAATCTATTCCCTATCCTAGAGCTCCCCCCAGCGCAATGCGTTGTAATGGTTTGTGTTGTAAAAGTTGCGTCGTAAAGGCACTGCGTGGTAAAAGTTGCGTTGTAAAGGATGTTTCCCGATCATTGTTGCTACCAACATAGATTGAGACATGCTCACACTCAAGGATATCATTTGACCACAATCATAGAGAAAACATATTCGACCTCTCACAGATGACGTGGAATATCAAAAATAAAAAAATGTGCGTGGAAGAACTTTCTGTCACTCAGGAAGGCATTATACTAAGAGGTTAAAAAATTATCATACCTGGGAGCTTGAGGCAACAAGTCATTGAACTAGCACACATAGGAAATTGTGGCACGACAGCCACCAAGAGAGCCCTTAGAGACTGAGTGTGGTTTCCTCGCCTTGACGAGCGAGTTGAGAAGGAACTAAAAGCATGTCACCTCGGTAACTGCTTAGCTCCCAAGATAACACAGCATCCGCTAAATATCTCGGACCTTCCCAAACAAGCGTGTTAGAAAACTACAGTTGATTTCTTTGAACCTTTAAACAATGGCCATCCTCTCATGGTAGTCACTCACGAGTACTCCATTAGTGGAAGATTTATCATCGATCACTTCTGACAAAGTCATCAAGAGGCTGGATGGTATTTTTGCAGCGTGGGGGGTTACCTCCATCCTCTTGAAAATTGGTGCAAGCACCTCAGCGACTCATTGAGGAACTCGATGTTTATATGTTGTCTGCATTTTTTAGTTAACAAAGGGGGAGATGTAGTGTTGCATGATCATGTGCAGTAGAATACTTGTGGTCCTAGGCGGACTCTTTTACAAATTAGTGTAATCAGTTGGGAGGTATTGGGGTGTGTCTGGGTGAAGCCAATAAAGTCTATGACGCAGTGTGTTGAGTTACAGTTGCATGCCGAAGAATAAAGACGTGTATTACAGAGCTCCATGTGTAGTTGTAATTTGCAGGCTACAGAGCTGGGGTGGATGCTACAGGTTACCATCTCTCTGCAGGCCCATATGTCAAAACAGCTCAAAATAAAACAGCCAGGCTTTGCCCCAGTCAAATTAAGAAATATGTAGCAGTTTAGATTAAAGTTCAAACGTATAAAAACTTGCCCAGTTGGTCAGCAAGCTACACGCTAGCATATCCCCATAGTCAGTATTAATAAGCACCTTTATCACCTTTACCGACCTTTGAATTCTATTAATTCGTAATATCTCCTGGGGCCTGCTTAATATCTTGAATTATATTCTGGGACCTATGCGTTATCCTTCCTCGTAGGGGAAGTTGTGCCAGTCTGCGTCTCTTTATTCGAAGATGTCACAAGCTTGGTTTATGATCTGAGGAACGAGAGAGTTGCATTCAGATCATTAAACATTTGTGCCCCTTCCTATAGTGTATAATGTGAAGGCATACCAAGTATTGCATACAATATTCTATGTGTAGCTGCTGCAACTCTTTTTCCACCAGCAAGAACACTCTTTCTACACCTCTATTGTGCAGTCTGGACATATTGATAGAGAACTGCCTTTGTATACTAATTCTTTGACTTATTTTACCATGCGAAGATTCGCATAGTAATCACAGTAATTAAGGATACATGCCAAGATCAGTCTCGAGCGAGCTCCAAGCACCAGGTGCACTGTTATTGTATGGAATCACTTTCCACAATACATACTGCAGATAGTTTGGATCTGCCATATACATACATGTATCAATTACTGTTTAAATTACAATCTTTTGGCGCGTAATCCAAAAGTAACATAAAAACAGTTTCAAAGCAATGTATTATTCATGGATGTTTTAATTGTGATTCTTTCGAATGTTCATTTTTATGGTATAATGGTATAATTTACAGAATGATGATAAACAAATATATATGATACAGTGGAGAACGAGGTACAAGTATGTGGTGAAACTGGAATTCACACTGGGGGAGGGATAATCTTTTTTACATTTCAGTAAAGTATATTGCAAAGATCCAGAAAACGAAGGGTTCCATACTATCTTCCTTCTTAGATATGCCTAAAAGTGTCCCATGAGCTATGTCACCAATTCATACCTCAAATTCTAACTATGTTTGCGTCCCTGCAGAGCATGAAATTTCAACAATGACATTTCAGGAGTAAGGGCACATATGTCCTCTTATTGGATTAGTCAGAGATTTCTGAATGTCTTGGCTGCCTTACCGTTCAGTCATTGACCTCCTATAATGATTAAATCATCCCATCTGGGCATTTCAGGCGGGAAGAAAGGCTTGCATATGCAGTATCTGGATCTCTCAGTATGGAGACTGAACATTGGTGCTTGCAACAGAGATCTCTAGGGAATGTCTCTAGGGAATTAACCCAGATTTTATAGATAGTGGTCTCTCAGCATCCTTCAAACTTGTGAGTCTTGTACAGGCAAAGAAAAATGTTTCAGAGGTTGGGCACCTTCGATATGTCTTCTATACCCACTTGTGGTATTCCAGGTGTGTTGGAACTTTCTATGGAGGTTTTCTTTGTGTCTCTTTGGGGGTCTTCATTGTCAGGATTGTGCCCCGTAGGTGGGACTCTTTGGTGGAGGTAGGGTGATGGATGTAAAAAGCCTGATCTCTGCTAGCATGATTATTTTCTACCACTGCTATCTCTCAACCTCCATATGAGTATATATTTCCAGATTGGGATCTTCCTTCGAGAAGGGAGCATATGAGGTTCATCTATTGAGAGCTGATCTTAAATGGGACCACAAAGGCTTTAAGTCTCAAGGCCATTTGTGCAGACTTTTCTCTGCATCCTGGGGCAGAACCCATGGTTGGTTGTGCTGTTTATCAGCACAACCAAGCTAACCTGGCTGATGAGGGTTGTTAGCCCGAAACCGGTCTCAGGATGTTTGTTTCCTGTCCTGGGAAGACATTGCTTGGCAGTTCGGGCTGGACTGTTCCCATGATTCACAGGGTCGAGAGTGATATGCATATAGCTGTATCTGAACTGGGGTGGCGAAGTGAGCTAAAGAACGATGATGGAATCAACCCAGATCTGTGACTGGGGTTGAGTGTCTGAAAAGTTTCAGTGCTCCGTCCATCATTTTCCTGTGTTTGCTTTGATTGCCATAAGTTGGCAGGGTATGCCCATTCGTGGGTCCTGTAGTCCAGCGCCCTTCGCGGGTGAGAATTCAAAGATGGCACCTGTGACTAAACCGCCGGAACTAGAAATAGGCGGTCTAGTCTTTCCAGAAGAGGATCCAACAGCCCGGCAGGAGGAGGAACAAATAGCGGTAGGAGAGAACGCCAAGGGAGACGGAGGTTCGTTTTACGCCGCTTACCCAGACTGCTGTTTAGGAGACTGGACCGGAACCTCGTCCCAGGAGAAAGACAACGCCGAGGAAACAGAGAACCCGTTGCCAGAAGAACCGCCTAGTGGCAACACGCTAGAGTCCAGCCGGCCCGGAGAGAAGCAAGACTCCGATTTATCACAGTGGTGTCAGAAGTGGGATAAAGTCATTTAAGCCTAACATGACCCAACCCGTCACCATATAAGCCACGATCACCCAGTTAGCTGAGGGACAGAGACACCTACAGTTAGTCCTCGAACGCCAAACACAGGCAGCCCAAAAAGAAAGAGAAGCCTTCCAATCTGCCCTGAAGGAACAAGTAACCCTGTTGACTACGAACCAGAAAATCCAGGACACGGCTATCCTACGACTCACTAACGCTATATCTACGGCCAGGGTTCATCCTAATATTCCCAGCTTGGTGCTCTAGAAGTACCAAGAAGTGGAAGACCCCGATTATTTCTTTGTAAATTTTGAGAGGGTGGCCACAACTGCCAGCTGGCTTCCCGAACAGTGGGGTCAGTATATAGCCCCCCTCCTGTCTGGTGAATTACAAGCTGCCTATCAGGCCGCTAACCCTGCTGGTCTCACACCCTACCCTGAGATAAAGAAAACAATCCTCGAAAAGCTGGGATATGACACAGAATACTATAGGTCAAAATTCCGTAAGGAGAAGTGGGTGGCGGGCAGCAACCCTAGAGCCCTGTACTATCGGGTCAGAGACCTGGGAGAAAGATGGCTACAACCTAGCCTCTCCACTATAGAGGTTACAGAAAAGGTATATCTAGAGCAGTACCTGGAGGCTCTCCCTACCAACACCAGGTCCTGGCTAAAACAACACCCCCATTTGACTGCGCAAACAGCGGTAGAGTTGGCCTGTGCCTACCATAGGTCCCAGGACTTTAGAGCCCAACACGTAAAAGCACCTCCAACCCTCCCCCACAAAACACCCCTCAGACAGACCGAGAGTAGAAGTGACAGCGTAGGAAGAGGGATAATGAAACCACCTACACAACCCTTCCCTTCAGCTACAGGTCCTCAGTGTATGGAGTGGGGGCATATAGCCAGACACTGTCCAGTGAAGAGCGAGACGGTAGAAGGTATGGAGGTTGGTTTGACCCGGGGAAGAGTACTAGCTACAGGGGGAGCAGAGCCCCGATATAGGAAGATCATCCGTCTAAACGGCCGGTCTATTAACGCTCTGTTGGATACCGGGTGTCATCACATGGTAATATCCAGCGACCTGGTCCCCATTAGTCACATCAAAGGTGAAGGTCAAATACAGGTGTCCTGTGTCCATGGGGATGTCCGTCTATACTCTGTGGCCAATGTCCTAATGGAAATAGAAGAGGAGCCCCAGGTGCGACAGGTGGGCATAGTCAGGACACTCCCAGAAAAGGTCATACTGGGAACAGATCTTTTTTTTTTTTTTATAAATTTTTATTGTTGCACTAATCGCATCATAGGAGAATACATGGGGACACGGGCTGGCTTCAACATTCAGCCAGTATCCGTAGGTTCCGCAATACTAGGAACAGATCTTCCCCGATTTGATGAGTACTTGGCAAGCGTACCCAAAAAGCTCCCTAAGACAGACTGGCTGTAAGAAGTGCCTTTTTCTACCTCCGAGTAGCCACAGAGCGAACTCAAAGTCCCAAAGTCCAGGTCGGAAAAAGGAAGGAGCCGGTGGCTTACGCAAGGTCCTTGCGCCCCCCCTGTTACTTGTCTTCTTTCCTTCTCAGAAGAGAGCGAGTGGCCGGTCCGTAACTTCAGGACGGCTCAAAGGGATGACTGCACCCTGGCCCATGCATGGAGCCAAGCCCACAAAGAAGACCCTAACAAGGTAGGACCATACTTCCTTATTAAGAAGGGACTCCTTTATATAGTCAGTGGGACCCCCTCCTTCACAAAACGAGCAACTCCTGGTTCCCCTAGCATTTAGGGAACAGGCTTTACACATAGTGCACAGACAGGTTGGGGGTGGACACTACGGACAGAAGCACACTCTGTGCTATTTACTAGAGTAATTCTATTGGCCTGGGTCTACAGGGAAGTCGCCAGACTTTGTGCCTCTTGTCCCAGATGTGAGTTAGTCAACCCCTCCACAGATAAAAAGGCCCCTTTGAGACCCTTGCCTATCATTGATGTCCCCTTCAAACTGGTGGGTATGGACTTGGTAGGTCCCCTGTTACCATCATCTCGGGGTCACCAGTACATATTGGTTTTAGTGGATTATGCCACCCGATACCCCGAGGCGATACCTTTAACGAGCATGACCACCGTTGTGGTTGCTCAAGCCATGATCTCTTTCTTTTCAAGGGTTGGTTTTCCAACCAATACGCCCCAGGCCCTGGTCCTTTTAGATCTCTCCGCCGCCTTTGACACGGTTGATCATTCCATTCTTCTCACCCGTGTCAGGGCGGCGGGTATCGAGGGTCCTGCCTTGACCTGGATCAGCTCCTTTCTGAGGGATCGCTCTCAGGCCGTCCATCTGGCCCAATTCATCGCCTCCCCTCACTCAGTCCGGTGTGGTGTTCCCCAGGGTTCCTCCCTTTCTCCGCTATTATTTAACCTATACATCTATCCCCTTATTTTTGCACTTCAGAACATGGAGGTCACCGTATACAATTACGCTGATGACCTCCAACTCATTTTTCACCTATCACATTCCCCTACCAGTATACACAACTTCCAGTCGGTCATGCTGTTCATCAGCGATTGGATGAGCGGCAATCATCTGAAATTAAATCCGGACAAGACGAAACTTGTTGTTACTGGTAGCACTCCCAGTCCTTGGTCCCCTAGCTTCTGGCCCCTTTCCCTGGGTTCTTCCCCCACCCCTTCTTTTTCAGTAAAAACTCTAGGGATCTCACTCAACAAGCACCTCACCCCCCACACTCAGATCAATTCTGTTGTTTCCTCCTGTTTGTTTGCCCTTCGCACCATACGTAAAATCTCCCGGTTCTTCTCTGTTCCTGCCCTTAAACTCATCCTGATGGCGATGGTTCTGTCCCGGCTGGATTATGGGAACATTGTATATAATGGAGCCCCCGCCTATGCCTTCCACCGTCTCCAGCTAGTCCAAAATCAGGCCGCCCGACTGATCCATGGCCTACCTAGATTTCATCACGTCACTCCCCTTCTTCAATCCCTACACTGGCTCCCTATCAAAGAGCGGGCCCTCTTTAAATTGGGTTGCCCCTCCTTTCAGGCCTTGGCGGGAACTGCCCCTGACTTCATCTCCTCCGCCATCAGTACCTACTGCCCCAACAGAGAACTCCGTTCCTCTACTAAATCTCTGCTCTCTGTTCCCCGCTTTAAGAAAAAGAAATACGGGGGCTCAAAATTCAGGGTTCATGCCCCTATTTTTTGGAACTCTTTTCCCTTTCACATTAGATCTACCCCGTCTTATTCTGATTTTCGCAGAGCACTTAAGACTTTTCTTTTCTCCCGTGCTTTTCCATCCTAGCATTTTGCTTCACTTACCTTTCACCTCTGGCTAAGCGTCCTCCTAGCACCATGAAACCGCATGGTATAAGTGCGCTATATAAATTGCTGTAAATTCAAATTCAAATTCCATCAGAAATTTTAACTGATCAAGGGATACCCTTCATGTCCTGGTTGATGAAGGAAGTCTGTACCTTACTGGGTATTCACAAGCTCCGAACGGCCATTTACAATCCCCAGACGGACGGTCTGGTAGAACGTTATAACAGAACCATAAAGACCATACTCAGGAAGTGTATCACAGATTCAGGGAGGGATTGGGACCGTAAACTCCCTGTGGTACTATTCGCCATACGTACCCATAAACAAGCGTCAACCGGGTTCAGTTCCTTCGAGCTAGTCTTCGGACGTAGGCCTCGTACCCTTCTAGACATGACAGTGGAACAGTGGACTGAGGGGGAGAAGGAGGGAAGGCCAGTGTTAACTTACTCAACTGCTCTAAAGAAAAACCTCATGGCTCTCTGGGAGGAGGTCCACCAAAACCTTGAGAAGGCCCAACAAAAACAAAAGAAACACTATGACAGGGGCACTCAAGTCAGACAACTGACAGTGGGAGATAAGGTACTCATATTGATGCCCACCTCGAAAAAGAAACTGTTAGCGACCTGGCAATGCCCCTATACCGTCATTAGTCAGGTAACCCCCGTCACCTATAGAGTGGCTATACCCAGAACCGGACCTCAGGGACAGGTCTACCACATTAACTTGTTAATAAAATGGGAGGAACCGTCCCCCCAGGTCAGAACCCCAGTGGCTTCTGTAAATCACATCACCTGCACGAAGACCCTAGAAATACCTGACCGACCCCCCAAGTTCATCACCTGTAGAACGGCTCAACACGGGAGAAGCACTCAACAGCCACCAAAAACTACAACTGTATAGTATATTGGACAGTTTCCCAGGCGTTTGCTCCAGCGCCCCAGGGAAAAACACCTTGATCTATCATGATATAAAAACGGAAGCAGGAACAATCATCAAGCTAAAACCCTACCATATAACTGCCGCCAGACGACCGGCTGTGGAGCAAGAAGTGAGCAACTGGTGTTCCCCGGTGGTGTTGGTGCCCAAACCAGATGGTAGCCTCCGGTTTTGCATCGACTTCCGCCAACTGAATGCACATTCCAAATTTGACAGTTACCCTATGCTGAGAGTTGATGAGCTCGTAGAAAGACGCGGAGGGGCTTGTGTGATGTCCATCATCGACCTGACAAAGGGGTATTGGCAGATTCCTCTCCATCCAGCTGCCAGGGAGAAAACAGCCTTCTCCACCCCGTCCGGCCTGTACCACTTTAAGGTCATGCCCTTTGGATTGCACGGAGCACCCGCGACTTTCCAGAGACTAATGGACATCATTATACGTGCTCATCAACAATACACAGTGGCCTCTCTAGATGATATTGTGGTGTACAGCCCTGACTGGGAGACACACCTAAAGCACCGTCGGTGTCTTTTATCCTCTCTCCACCAGTCGGGTATGACACTCAATCCAAAAAAGACCACCCTGGGAACAGATCATATAGAATTCTTGGGGTACTCCATTCAAGCAGGGACACTACAACCACAACACACCAAACTAGAGGCAATACAGAACATACCCCAGCCACTCACCAAAAAGGACATGTGTGCCTTTCTTGGGTTGGTAGGGTATTACCGACGCTTTATTCCAGACTTTTCCTCCATAGCATGCCCCCTAACTGATTTGCTAGCACACCGATACCCCAACAACCGGTTGTAATGGACCATCCACCAAGAACACAGCTTTCAGACAATGAAGACCCTATTGTGCCAGGCCCCTGGACTAATGTGTCCCGACTTCGGAAAAACCTTCGTCCTACAAACTGATGCCTCTGACCGTAGACTAGGGGCTGTCCTATCCCAGCCTGACCAACAGAGTAACTTGAGGCCCATCTTATTGTTACAACCCCCATTCACCTGAATACCAGGTACCGCAGGAACGAAGAGAGCCATCCCTCTCACCTCTGGACCAATCCTCCACACAGACTACCAAAGTATGGGCGATTGGTCCCAAGGGGAAAGGGAAGAGAAATACATCACCGCTGGTGTACTGGGAAATGAAGGAAGGGTACTAGTCGTAATGTCAGATTGTGGCGTGATTAGGCGGAAGGGAGATACAGACAGCGTCTGTAGGGTAGCCGCAGACAAGGTAGGAAAAACTTTAGGTCTCCAAGACAGAAGGATTTAAAATGTGAGAAAATAAGGTGCAGGAATTACACTCTAGTGAAAGTCATTGTCCTAAATAAGATTGTAGAAGAAAAAGAAAAAGGAAAACGCACTCACCATGGTTGACATAGCATGGCAGCGTATAGCACAATCCAGTTGAAATAAGATGTACTGGCCCAGAGGGCCTAGTTATACTTCATGGATACTATGCAGAAGGGATGGTTGGTCTTGGGAAAGGAAAAAAACTCCATACAAGGTAGTGCAATAGGCTCTTGCACAGTAAGAAAAAACAAAACGAAGGAAAGCGTTCTGTTCACACCCTACACGGGTTCCAAGAAAAACGCTCAACCTCAGGGGATTTATTTCATAAAGTACGGAACAAAGCGCTGGCAACTACTGTTGGCGCTCGTTCCGGCAAAACTGCATTCGCATTGGAGGCGGTGCTGCCGGCTCCTGCCGTGCGCCTCTTGGGGACTCCAAACACTGAGGAATAGGGTCAGATTGATTTGCATATGGCTATGTCTGAACTGGGGTGGCAGAGTGGGCTAAAGAACGGTGATGGATTAAATCCAGATCTGTTGACTGGGTGTGAGTGTTTGATTGGTTCAGATGCTCCGTCCATCACCACCCCCTTTTGTACCACTGTTAGATACAGAAGCAAAACAATATCTATGTTTACTTCAGAATGATCTTAGAACTTGGAGCTAAACCCCTGGAATCAGACAGGTTTCAGAAATAGCCATGGCACAATGGACAATATTTGGACTCTTTAGATGTCAGTCAGCAAACACATAGTCCCCAATATAACGGACCTCTATGCGTGTTGTATTGTGTTCTGGACTACGTACTATATTACGAACATTCGGTTTTTAGTGAAATTTGATGACCGCATTTTACTAACTAGAATGTTATACGCGACCAGAGGCCTAAAACAGGTCTGTGTCCTACCTCACTACTCTTTCATCTTTGTGTTTTGAACATTGCAATCGAACTGATCAAGGAAAGAGCATGCCCACCAATTGCTGATGTATGCACTGTGATTTTTTGACTATATTGAACCATCTTCAATCAACTAGTTTTAAATTATGAAAAATCCAATGTATTGCACATTGGTAGCAGGGAGATTAGAAAGAGTAGTTGGAATGTAGAATATCAAGCTAGCAGAATCCAATAAATATGTGGGCCTATGGTTTAATAGTCAATTCATCCAGTCAAAAAGAGGTAATAGCCACTAATGCAAGCACATATCATTTGCGCTTCTGAAACTGGCAATCAACCTGACAGGTCCTTCAGGGATGTCTTTATTTAATATCATCAAAGCGAAATATATGCCATTGATTATTCTATACGGATTTTGAAGTGTTTCCCACACCATACCATTCTTCTGGCCGATGTTTTAAAAAACATTTTCATATATCTTTATTGGCATTTAAGTTATCGCATAGACAGTACATCCACCAGAGGTCACAGGAGGAACATCATTTTCCCAGCCTTCCACCCCGCCTCCCAACGTAATTGGAAGAGAGCAGAGTAATATCCATACATCTGTATGTAGTATAGGATAGGGAGTTAAGAAAGGGGGAACATTCCACCCCAATCACTTTACTGAAAATCACTTCAATATTCAGTTTTTTTGCATTCATTTAATTTTTTGCTATTTCTACCTTAATGGATCATAAACCATACCGTCCCTCAAACTTTTGTGCTGCACAAGTGAATGGACAGATTGGGTGGGGGGGTCGGGGGAGGTGCGAAATAAAGACCTCCAGCCCCGACATAACATATTTACCTCCTACCGCAAGAACTCCCATCAACAGTGTTCAATATCAAGCCTATGGGACGAAGTTAGGTCCTCAGGAAAATAAAAATATCTCATCTTGATGTTATGGCCAAATCAGTCGAAATCTTTCAGCTGACTGAAGCTTGGGACTCAACTTTATCTCTCATTTTATGGTTTAAATCGGTTTTATTGTCGCATTGGCATGTAAAGATAACAATACACTTCGAGAGAAAGGTCTCTCCGAATCACAGAGTAATAATTCAACTTTTAAATCCCTTTAGGGAGAAATGAAAGAGGGAAAGAGAGAACAAAAGGAACAAAACTACCCCCTCCCATCCCACCCTAGTACCACCCCTCCCCAGTACCACTTGCAGCAAAGCTATGATGTCAGGGTAATAGAAGGATGTATGTGTGTGTTTCCGTGATCTAAGTTGTCTCTAAGTCGGCCAGACGGAGTATCCACTGATAACGGGGCAGATCAGCTCTCTGAATTCCTTAGTTAGTAACTCAAGGAGGGGGCGCCAGATGGTTCTAAATGTCTCGCCTAGTGACGTCAATGTAAGGGTGAGTTTCTCCATCCTCAATATGTCCCATAGGCGTCTCAGCCAAGCCACGTGGGTCGGAGAAGTGGGAGTGCCCCATAGGGCCAGAATAGTCTTATGGGCGCCCCCAAGGGCCATGCTAATTTGGCACACTCTACGAGATGAAAGATAGGTGAGGGGGTTGGGGTTGGGGAGGCCTAGCAGTATGTATGATGGGAATCTAGGTAGCAGAGTAGAGAGGTGAGTGTCTATGTCATCCAATACTGAGGCCCAGAACGCTGTGATACCCAGGCACTCCCAGCGTTGGTGAGTGAGCCTGCCTTTTGCCCCACATTGGCGCCAGAATGCATCGCTGCGGGCCGGGTTACCCCTATGAAGTCACACCGGGGTTAAGTACCGATAAGAAGTAAGTTTGACAGCCGTTTCAGTACTAGCTATGTTATAGGTGCTGTGTCTGGCCCTGTGGTATAAGTTGCGCCATTCCCTACAGGAAAGTGAACGACCCAGTTAAGATTCCCAGCGCTTCTCAGAGGGGTATTTGTCGTCGGTGAAGGTGGGCTGGAATAAAACATATAACTTCGAAATGAGAGGTTTGTCTGTGTGTTTGCCCTGAAGCCATTTCTCGTGCGGTGTCAGCAACCTCCCCGCGCCCTGGCGAATCAACGGGTGTGCTACCCAGTGTCTAATTTTGAGGTATTGAAAGCCCTCCGATTTGGGGATAGCATAACCTGTTCTTAGGGTGTCAAATGGGACCAGCCCATCCTGATCCAAAAAATGTCCTATAGACCTGCAGGTCGCCTCCTGCCATACCTGGAATGGTGCTCCCAATACTGGCGTAAAGTCCAAGATGACAGCGATTGGAGTCAAGGGGGACGCCAGAGAAGTCAGCATTCCCCTACGCATGCATCCGTCCCACACCTGTAGTAAAGAACGAGTTATTAGGAAGGTGTATAAGCTAGGAGCACAATGGGCTTGTGGCAGGAACGGGACCTTCACCAACGATGTTCCGGCCAGGGCTCTGTCCATAAACAGCCAGTACTTCTCTTACTCTGCCTTGTACCACTCCACTAAATATCGAAGCTGGGCGGCCTGGTAGTACCTAAGAAGGCAGGGCACCCCTAGGCCTCCCTACGCTGGGGGAACCAGCTCCGCTCCTTGCTCATTCTGGGTCGTTTACCAGCCCATATGAAGTGGCTCAGGGCTGTCTGATGGGTTGTGATCGTACCCGCCGGGGGGGGGCAATGGTAGGGCCTGAAATAAATAGAGGACCCTGGGCAGGGTAGTCATTTTTATGGCCGCAGCCTTGCCCAGTATAGAGAGTGGGTAGTGTCAAGTTCAGTTAGAATTCGACCAGTCAATGCTCCGTAATTTAGAACGTTTGTCTTCTCTAGTGTCAGGCATAGGTGGACTCCTAAGTATGGAATAGAGTTGGGTTCCCAACAGATCGCATGTGCTCTCGCTAATGTCTCCAGCTCGAGAGGGGGGATGGTGAGGTTGAGGGCCTGCGACTTGTGGAGGCTCATGCGAACTCCAGATACCTGTCCGAACTCTATTAGTTCGGTTAGAAAAGGGAGGCAAGCTCATAACTGGGTTGTCTAGCATAACTAAAACATCCTCTGCATACAGGCTGATGGGATGTTCTTCCCCTCCTAAGGGAAGCCCGCTAATTAGGGGATGGTCTCAAACCCTCTGCACAAAGGGCTCCAAATAGAGAGCGAATAGGAGAGGGGAAAGCGGGCAGCCCTGCCTTGTACATCTGCGTATGGGGCAGCTCTCCGAGCTCAATCTGTTGACCCTCACCAAAGCCGACGGGGCCCCGTAGCCACTAAAACCCCAAAATGAAAATTTCTCCCTGGACCCAAAGTGCGCTAGTGTCACCTGGAGGAAGGGCCAATGGACTCGATCGAAGGCCTTCTCAGCGTCCAGTGAGAGTAACATGCTGGAGCCCTGTCTGCGATGCACCTGGACTATAACGTGCAAGAGTTGTTTGGTGTTGTCCATACATTGCCTCTGCGGATCAAATCCTGCTTGATCAGGGTGGATAAGACCCTGCATCAAGGGGTCGAGGCGAGCTGCGAGGATGCCTGTGAAGAGCTTTGAGTCCGTATTTAAAAGCAATATGGAGCGGTAGTTAGCGCAGAACCGTTTGTCCTTTCCAGGCTTGAGGATGACAACAATAGCCGCCTCAAGCATGGAAGCTGGGAGGGAGCCTGTGTCAGCGATAGTGTTAAAATGCTGGGTGAGGATTGGGGCAAGCTCCACACAGAAGGCCTTGTAGAACCCGGAGGAGAAGATGACGGTACCCCGTGACCTCAACGGCTTCTGCCTTGAGATAGCGGAAATAACCTCATCCACACGTATTGGCTCGTCCAGGGAGGATGCTTGGGAGTCAGTCAGCTTGGTCACAGGAGGGCCTTGGAGGTAGCGCTCTATGTCTCCAGTGGGGATGGGTTGGTTCCGAGTAAAGCGTCGCATGGAAGTCCCTAAACAGGTAAGCTATGGAATCGTCGCCCACCAGTTCCTCCCCGTTCTTTGTCAGGAGGGAATGGACTGTGTTGGCTTGTCATTCGGCTCGGAACTTGGTGGCCAAGAGTCTGCCACTTTTGTTCCCCTTCAGGTAGAATGAGTGTTTGAGGCGCAACAGAGCATATTCCGCTCTGTCAAGGTCCAGGCCAGCCAGTTGTTTCCGTGCAGCCTCTATCTGGGGTCAAACCCTGGGGGTACCAGTACGGTGGTGGATAAACTCCAGCTCCCTATTCTCATCCTGCAGCTTGGTCTGCTTAAGCTTCCACTGTTTGTTCTCGGTGGCCGAAAGGGATATCAGCTTCCCTTTAAGCACTGCATTTTAAGCGTCCCAGGTAACCTGGAGTGGCACCTCCGAATTGTCATTAGTTTCCAAGTACTCACCAGTGGCCATCTTGAGCCTGCTATCACCTCAGGTTTTCTGGAGCAGCGACTCCCTGAGCCTCCATTGCCGTCGCCTGTGCTGCTTTTGGGGAGATTGTATCTCGAGTATCAAAGCACAGTGGTCGGAGAGGGCTCTCGGCTCTATCTCAACCGTGTGGTGGAGTTGGCGTAGGTCTGAGGTGCTTAGGAAATAATCTAGGTCTGCGTAAGATATGTGTGCATGCGAGCAGAATGTAATGTCCTGGGTGGCAGGATGGGATGCTCTCCACAGATCTATTAGCCCTCCCTCCTTTAACCAGACGAGGCCATCCATTGACATTGACCTGGTGCTCCCCTCCCTGTGTGTGGTGCGGTCCATGTTCTTATCAAAGACTATGTTTAGGTCGCCCTCTATCAGGACCAGTCTGTCCTGCGATGTTAGGGTCGCCGCTAAAGCCTCCCGGATGAACCGCTCTTGCCCTTCGTTAGGTGCGTAGAGGGTCTCTTGTGTTAGCATCTCTAACCTCAGCTGTATTTGATAAACTAGAAGACAGCCTATAAGTTCCATCAATTTGGGGACGATTGAGCCTTGGAATGTGCGTGAAAATAGTATGGCCACCCCTGCCGTCTGGCTCCCTGAGGAGAACAGCTGGAGCGGTAAGGATCTAGATTAAAGCCGCTGAAGATGGGTCTCCTGAAGGAGGCAGATATCTGCCCTAGTGTGCTCTTGGTAAGAGAGGATAGCCTAGCCTGGGTTATTTAACCCTTTGACGTTCAGAGAGATCACCTTAAAGGCCATTGTGGAAGAGAGTAATCTTGCTGTGGGGAACGAACCTGTCCCGTCAACCCCCCGTCTGTGTTGTCGTATAATACGGAAATCCGGGATGTAAAAGGTGGTAAGGCAGTGTCCCTCAGTAGTGCAATACAGTGGTACATTTCTAGCAAACTTACAGAAACTAAAACCCAAAAAAATCAAACTCGCTAGATTACAAGATAAAGTCTCTGGAAGAAAGAAGGCCATCCAGGCTGTCTCCACCCTTCGACGAGAGGACCATGGAATTGGGTTTTTGGTGGCCAGAGGTCTTCTTGGGGATCACCCCCCTCACAGCCCCGGAGAGCGTCCGTTTGTGCCCTAGTGGCAGGCAGGGTAAGCTTTGCAGTGTCAGTTGCACCACCAGACACTCGCTCCCCCACCAGACTCTCCAGGACCACCCTCCTCTCTAACGCCATTGCTTTGGGATCAGGTTTTAGGGCCCCCTTACCCTTACGCCTCCGTCTCCTTCCTTGTGGCTTCCAGCGACCGGCTCTGGTCTCCGATCTGCCCCCCCCAGTCCCCCACCCGCCGATGCGTCTGGCTGCTTGATCTGGAGGAGGGCACTAGCCGCACTGAGGGAGCGTATCTGACGGGTTTTCCCTCCCCATGTGAAGATCAGGTGGAAGGGGTGGCCCAAGGTGTATGAAATTTTGTGATCCCATACGGATGGAGGTCATTGGTTGAAAATCTCTCCTCTTCTTGAGCGTGATCACCAAGAGATCCTGGTATAATTGGAGCGGGTTTCCTCGTAAATGTGTCTCATCGGAGCATCTGCCCCCGTTTTTTTAGGGGGAAACTGTGAACACAGGCTGTGATGTCCGGGGATGGCATATTCAGGGCTCTGGGGAGTCCAGCCCGGTGGGCCCTGTCCAAGTGAATGTCTTAGGAGTGTCATCTAGGATCTGGGCGAAAAGGGCCTTCACATATTCCTCCATGCTCCCTGCTTCAGCCGAGGTAGGAACATTTTGGATCCTGATGTTGTTTCGCCTCGACCTATTCTCGAGGTCCTCGGCATGGGCCTGAAGATCAATCTGTCTGTCCGAGGGGCGAATTATTTCTTGTCGAAGTTGCTCCATTTCCTCTTCTCTGGCGGTCTCGTTCGATTCCAGCTTGTCCACCTGTCCCCTATATCTGAAAGCTCCTACCTTACGCCTTGCAGATCCCAGGCCAAATCTCCTTTGATTGATTGCAGGTCTTCTTTGAGCGACGTAAACAGGGAATCGAGGTAGGAGCGAGCAATGGGAAGCCTCTGCGTCGTCCATACCCTCTGGGCGAGCAGAGAGACACATTTACGAGCACACCCGCTCCAATTATACCAGGATCTCTCGGCGCTCACGCTCCAGAAGAGGAGGGATTTTCGACCAATTACCTCCTTCCTTAGGGATCACGAAATTTCATACACCTGGGTCCACCACCCCTTCCGCATGATCTTCACATGAGAAGGGAAAACCCATCAGATAAGCTCCCTCCGTGCGGCCAGTGCCCTCGGGGGATCAGGCGTCCTGAATCGGAGCCTTGACTAGCATGACCTTTAAAGTTTGGTCTCTATTGACATGGGCCGTCGCCATCCTGCTGCTTGGGATGGGGGCCCGGGGGCCTCCTTGGTAGGGAGGAGAGTAGCCCCCATTTACAGGAGAGAAGCGGTGGGAGCGGGGCACCTGTCACCTCCTCCTCGGCTCAGGACAGTCCAGCGGAGTGGGCCAATAGCGTAACACTGGGTGCTGGAATCCTGGCACTTTTTGCCCTGGGAACACTCAGTCCAACAAACAGTCCTGACCCTTCTATGGGGGGGGGGGCAGGGGCAGGCCTTCCTGTGCCGTTGTAGTGCAATGGGGGGGGGGGGGCTAGCAATGGGTCTCCCAGGGGTGGCCACCAGGATATAGTGGTTTACTGTATCCCACTCCTTGTTATTCAAACAGGCAGTGTCCCGCAGGAGCAGAGCCAGGCAGGGCGCCGGGCCCTCCACCCCTGTTCTCCTCTATCTGGGGCCACGTGACCGTCGTCTATAGACACTTGGAAGTGAGGCCGGCTCCTCTTCACAGATCAGGGCCTCCTCCCTCAGCGGAATCCAGCCCGTGATTAGTCCCTTTCTCCTAGGTCTGCCTCCCTTCAGGGCCCAGTGCCAATGGAATTTGCCGCTCCACCCCCTTCCTCCGCACCTCGGTCCCTAGCCCCCGCTGTCTGCAGGCTAGCACTTGAGGTGAGGTAAACGCTCCTACCTCTACAGGGCCAAGGGACGTCTGTCAGCTGTAGTCCCACGGGGCTCTCCTCTCGAGGCTCCACCTTCCTCTGGTTCTGTCACTCCCTCAGGCCAAGCCCACAGGGGGAGCAGAAAGTGCTCCAGGCCAGCTAGGCCCAGGCCAGACGTTGCTCACCCACAGGAGCTCTGGGTGTGCCTACTGTCTCTGGGGGAGCAAGCCTCACTGTATCCTTTGGCCCAGGCTCGATCCCTCTACGTGCACAGGCCAGGGATTAAAGGCCCCGGGACCGAAGTCCGCAGTCTCCCCGGCAGGCGCAGGGTTTCTCCAACAGGGCAGCGCACCAGGAGGCCACAAGTACCTAAACCGGCCGCCCCCTCAGCGCCGGCTTCTGTCTCCACTTGGCGCCCTCAGCCACTGCGGGTAAGGCTCAGTCTTCCTGGAGGTCTGCGCACCACCACAAGGCCTCAGGATCAATCCCTGGGACCGGGCACAGGCATCGCTGCCCAGCACCGCTGGTGGGGCCCCGTGTCCCCCCCCCACCCACACACACACACACACACACACTGAACCGCCGGGCTCCTTTATTTCAGGTGCTGATCAGGGGCCGGAGCAGAGAGATCGCCGAGCGTGTCTGCTCACTCCGCCCCTATCTCTCATTTTAAAACCACAGTTAAAAAAAAAAAAACTTCTGCTTTCCTTACAATTGAGTATGTCAATATTTTATTGGAAACCTATGTTCAAGGCTTAGTGCAACCTTATATAATAGAAGTAGCCCTACCGATCAGATTAAAAAGAGCTCTTGCAGGACTTAGATTTGGATTATTCGATTTGGGTGAGTTAAAGCAAAACACTCATCAAAACATGAGCTGTCAATTTTGCCTCTTTAGAAAGGAATCTCTGGCTCACTTAATATGTTGCTGTCAATGTATTTTATATGAACAAACTACATTTGTATCTCCATCTTTTAGATGCTTAAGTATTAGCTCATGCTCCGTATCAATAAAGAACTGTTTTAATCCTATGGACATGGCCAGTGGCTTTGTAAAATGTATCATTGAGTTTCAGTAACTTTAGCAAAGATAAGTTTTACAGAAGTAACCACGGAGACTACTTTGCAACAGCATACTTGCGAAGAACTCTCTTTCCTTTAAGGCAACACTGCTTAGAGCATGTCTTAATTCAGATCAATTTTAAGAATCTTTTTTATCTTTCTCTCTCTAATGGGCAGAATTAGTTCGCCATTTATATATTCTTAAAGCATGTCTTAATCATGATCAATTCTTAGAATTGTGTCATATTCTTTTGTAATGGTTTTTATTAATTACACAATAAAAGATTTACTTTACAAAAACCACTTCTCAAAGACAGTAAGTTCCAGTTGGGCAGCTGCGAACTATCCACTGCGCAGCTCACACGATACCTCTACCCTGTCTACAAACTGCTCGGACAGCACCAACCATTTGTCATCTAAGTCCAACTGTCACCCTCTTGCAACCTTGTAATAATGGGTACCCAGAAACATGATGAAAGACAAAGTGCTCCAATGACCGTTAGTACTACGAAGAGCTGCTGTACAAACGTTTCATAGCGAGCACTTGTTCATCAACCCAAAGCTCTTTAAGTCTTGCAAGGGAGTGGACGTTCTATATAAATACAATAGATTGGGCATAATGTCCTAAATACTTTCAAGATCCCTTATACAAACAATGAGAACTCACATTTGAAATCAATCATTAAAAAATATGGAAATACCTTTTAATTTGAGACGTACTTATTTGTCATATTTGTTTCTTTTATAAATATCAAGCTGTTTGAATTAAATTAAATGATAAATGAATCCTAATGACATCTGTGCAGTATTTGGTATACAGCTTTCATGTTGAATTATATCATTATATTGTCCAATATATATTTAGCCACGCTAGAAATAGGTATTGGGAAATGTTTAGCAACTGTTTCATCAAGTGGTTTTTGAAGCACTGCAAGTTATAATGTTTTGATTATTTTCTTTGCAGTAATTTAGTGTTGTTTTTTCTTCCAAGGCTCAAACCCAAGATATAGTCCCAACGATAGGCTTCAGTATAGAGAAATTCAAAACGTCCAGGTAACTTGATTGATTTTTCTATTTCTCGTCTAACTAACTAAAAAATGGCAAGCATAATAACATTTGTCTTTGTTGTAAGTTGTTAATGAATCCTTTTTTCTGCAAACCAGTAAGAACGCCACTGAGGACATGAATATGAGAAACTTTAATTGTCTATATGTATCTTGAAGTAAAAATAACATGGTAGCACCATTGCCCACTGTTGAATTTATTAATTTTGCATAGGGTGATTGTAAATGCTACGGTATGCTTTCATAAGTTAAAGCAATTGTAAGTCTTGTTTTTAGAAAGTGCTTGTTTCTACTGTTGTAGTTGTTTAGTTGAGCAGTGAATACCTAGCACTACTATAAACCACTTTAGGCACTGATTAAGTGTGTCTCGATTCGATGTTGGGGAAAAGCTCCTGTTTGCCCATAAAATGACACCACAAATTGGTTGTAAATTACGCCTTACATGGATGTTTGCCATAAGGATTTTCGATAGGTTAAGAGACGTTAGTGTACAACGGCGGTTTGTGCAGCTTAGCTTGGACCAGGTGAAACCATTCACAGTTTGTGCCTGACTCTTCATTTGCACATTTGCACTTTGGAATCTGGTGCAAATTGCCCACTCGCTAAATATTGCACCTTGCAGCAACAGTAATTAGCATGAACACAGTTTTCCCCCAATTCCGTATAACTTCGAGTTGGACCCTACCGTGCTTCAAATTAGTTTCCTTTTATTCATACTCCAATGTGGATTCGACCAGCGCAAAATAAAAATAATAAGTATGTATGAAACCGGCATTGAAGTTCCAGCTAAGTATTCAGTTTAACATTTTCGTGTTAGGCCTCTCTTCGTTGCTTTACTTTAGGTTTCTTTTTTTTCCAAAGATGATTTCACCTGCTTTTGTTTATGATCTATATAATTAAATGTGTTATCAACACACCACCAGCATCTTTCCACCTCTCCTCTCATCATTAGGTATCAAGAACATTTTTAATTATGACGAAAAGGTGAAGGAAATAGCAGGATGGGGGCCTCAAAGGAGGGTACACCGTAGAAGTGTGACTGACAGAGAGGTATAGATGTGAGAAGTAGAAAGATGGAGGACTGTTTCAAAGGTAGACCATTCTGCCTCTTGAATATGGAGTCACTTGTACTTGCTCAACCAGCATCATGGAGTATGATGTTTATGGAGGTTTTCCATTTTTCCCGGTATAGGTCTCGCTTCTTCCAGATTTATTGGGGAAACTTGATTCTGAATGTTTTTTTAGGATGATATTGTCCGAGCTTCGTATAAAGCAGACCTACCCTGCTAGGTGTGATAAAAGACATTTTTAAAGCGGTTCCACTCCCATGGGCTAGCTTTATTCTCATTGTTTGTAGTAGGTCCATAAGAAGACAGCCAAGTTCTGTTTTGTTGAGTGGAGTCCATGGGCCTAGGGCTATGTTGATAAAGTTTAATAAAATATTTGTTAGGAATATGTTGTTCATGGTTTTCTCTATTTCTTTCCAGAAGGTTCTGATTTGTTTACCCTTATATAGCAAGCACTCTAAGGGCCTCGTTACGATGTTGGTCAGAAAACATTCCGAACAACTCCTTGTCGGAATCGTTTCCGACTGACTTGGGTTCGGGGAGTCTGACCGATTATTATGTTTCCGAACACCGTACGGTCGGTCTTCCATTGGCTTCAATGCTCCGACCGACAACACGGGCTCCCGTTAAAAAAAAGGGGTGGTTTGCGGAAAACCTTGCACCCTGTGACGGGTACCCCATGGAGCCTGCCACACTGTGCATGGTTGTAAAGCGGGTTCCCATGGATACCCCATGGCCCCAACCGGAGGCTTCCGGATGAAGGGGGGCCTGCTATGGGACCCTAAAGCCAGTTTCCGACAGCCGTTTCGTGTCGGACAGACCTATTCGAAAAAGGCTGTCAGAATCCGACATTGTTAAACATCGGTTGGAAACGCAGTCCATAGACCTGTACGATTCAACTCCGACCCACTCGGAGTCTCCGAATGCTTGTCGGAACCGTGTCGGAAAGACTGAACAGTTACCTTTCCAACATAATCGGTTGGTCGGAAATGTTTCCGAGTTTGTTGGAAACATAGGTTCCGCAATGGGTTGGGAAAATCTGAATCCCGTTTGGAGGCTTTATGACCAAAATCGTAATCAGCGCCTAAGTCTCTGTTGTTTTTTTAAAGCAATTCCAGCATACATCTAAGGTGATTCAGCCTAGTTTGTGAACTTTACATGAGTTCCAGAAGAATCTATTTATAGTCCAGATTGTACAGTGGGATAATACAGGAGATATTTGTGCTTTGATTGAGAATGTCCAGATGTTTAAACATGTTTGTTCTGGGTGAGGTTGAATGCACATTTTGGAACAAATAATACCCCATTTCTCTCTTTTTTGTATGTTATTTTTAAGGCTTTAAATTTGAGGAGTGTGTGCCATTTTGCAACTATGTGTCACTCCTGAACTAATTTGGACAGGAAGTTAATTAGTTCTGGGGCCTGTGGTTTATTTATTTTGCTCACTGCTACTTTGCGCTTGAGGACCATGTAAAACCACCAATGGAGAGGATGTTCTTCTGTTATAGTGCTTGCAATGTTAATGGGTCCTTTGGGTAGCTAAAATCTTGTTAACACAAATTTGGACGATGTAGGGTCATCTACCCGGTGCACCAAAGAGCAATCTTTTGTTTGGTTATACTTAATATAATTACAAAATTACGCTCAACCACTCTCAGAGACACCGTCCTACCTCTGCACACAATTAACATACACCAGAAGAGGAAGGAGCGTATAAATTGATACAATTTATAATCCACAACACCATAACACAAAATTTCAATGACAGTCTTCCAAATGAATCTTGTTTTCTTGAATATTCCTTTTATGTTTCTGTTTTGTGTCAGAAGTCAAAATACAAACAGCCAACACGTTTCGTCCTTGTCTAGGACGTCATCAGGGCTTTCTTGCAAGATGATGCTTAAACTTTAGAAACAGAGATTGCTTCCTTTCATGCATATCCAGAAGGCGACGTAAAAAGTAACTGCTCAATAAGAAATATATATTGGTATCAGAAAAAGTCCTTCGTTGATAATCTCTCCTTTGCTTCAGTAGCCAATCCTATTCAATTAATTACCATCTGTTTGTAAATTCCAACACTTTCCTTAGCCGCCTCATCTCATAGTTAATTCTGCTGCACACTATTTTATGTGTGTGGAGTTCCACCTTATATTCCTCAGTCGTATACTTATGTTTAAATCACCAAACGGCCTGTCCGATCCGCACCACCGGCCCGATAACTCCAGAGTTATCGGATGCCCTACGGGTCCCCCAAAGGGTCACTTTATCAGAGATCTTTTGAGAACTGCCGTGTGGTGCATGGGGTGTGTGAGGGCTACAAGACTTGCTCTTTTCTTTCCCCCCTCTTTAGTGAGTGAGTGACTCACTGCATCACTCGCCAGGAACAGTGTCCCCCTTTTTAGGTCGAGCCTGTCCCATTCCGCAGGAATGGATAGGATCGAATTCATGTCGGCAAAATCCTCTTCAAACTAAGGGGTTTCAGCCCAGCGTTTTCTTGCAGTTCACGTGAACATGCACGAGCATTCACGGCCAGTGCTTCTCCTCCCCTAGCAGCACTCCTCCCACACCAGCAACTCCCCCCTCCCACACCAGCACCTCCCCTCTCTCTCCCCGCAAACACAGCCTTGCCGTAGCAGCACTCCTCCCACACCAGCACCTCCCCCCTCCCACACCAGCACCTCCCCTCTCTCTCCCCGCAAACACAGCCTTCCTTTCATTTCTCCTCCCCTTCCCCAGCCAGCTTCCCCCAGGCCGTGTTCCCTCAGATATGCTATTGCATATCGTTTGCTACCTCTTGTATTTTGTTGCTCTTGATACTTGCACAACTGTCACTATTGTCTCATGTAACGTAACGTTTGCTTTTGTAACATGCTCACTTGTAATTTTGGCTTCATGTATCTAAAAACGCCTCCCTCGCCCTCCTTTCTCCCTCTCTCCCGCTGCCTAGTCCTCCCACCCCTCCCTCTCCAGCGCGCGCTCCACTCGCATCTGCCTGCTGCTCCCCCGCCCACCCCCCCACTCCCCCAACCAGCAATGCCGAGAAGCTTGTTTCCTCTAAGAACATATCGTTTGCTACCTCTTGTATTTTGTTGCTCTTGATACTTGCACAACTGTCACTATTGTCTCATGTAACGTAACGTTTGCTTTTGTAACATGCTCACTTGTAATTTTGGCTTCATGTATCTAAAAACGCCTCCCTCACGCTCCTTTCTCCCTCTCTCCCGCTGCCTAGTCCTCCCACCCCCTCCCACTCCAGCGCGCGCTCCACTCGCATCTGCCTGCTGCTCCCCCGCCCACCCCCCCACTCCCCCAACCAGCCTCGGGCCAGGCAGTCACTCGCACACACCCTTTTCAGGCAGAGTGTAATCTGCAGGCCGCGTCGCTCTTTTCTCATCCCCAATATCTGCAGGCAGCTAGTCATATCTTTCCGCTGCCCTCTGTGGCCTGTTCATTTCCCCCTCGTGGATCAGCCACACTGCAGAACTGATTAATTTCCTCTGGCTCGCCATCTTCCCCAGCAATGTAGGCTGCTCTCTAATCTAAATAGCACATGGACAGCTCAGCTTGGGGGCACGGCGCTATCTGACACGCCGATGCGGCCCCCGAGACGGATTCACTTCAATGGCTAGCTGGCGTGGGCTGCGGGTTTCCGGTTCGGTAAAAGCTGCATGTCTGGCAGCACTTTCCATGCAGGGATTTGGTAATATAAGTCCACAGGTGCCAAGCTTCCCTGTAATTTTGGCTTCATGTATCTAAAAACGCCTCCCTCGCGCTCCTTTCTCCCTCTCTCCCGCTGCCTAGTCCTCCCACCCCCTCCCTCTCCAGCGCGCGCTCCACTCGCATCTGCCTGCTGCTCCCCCGCCCACCCCCCCCCACTCCCCCAACCAGCAATGCCGAAAAGCTTGTTTCCTCTAAGAACATATCGTTTGCTACCTCTTGTATTTTGTTTGCTCTTGATACTTGCACAACTGTCACTATTGTCTCATGTAACGTAACGTTTGCTTTTGTAACATGCTCACTTGTAATTTTTGCTTCATGTATCACTACTGTTGTCCGCACTATATAACAAGCATTGGCATAGCCAATAGGTCTCGCTTGTGGGACCTTATAAGTATTTAGTTTTGCAGCACAATATCCGAGTTGCATAATCGGATATTGTGCTGCAAAACTAAATACTTATAAGGTCCCACAAGCGAGACCTATTGGCTATGCCAATGCTTGTTTGACTTCAAATCTAGCGCTTGGAGTACGGGCACTGGACCGTTAACTAGCTCCTGGTCTCCCTTCTCTCTTTATTGACATTGTGATTAGCCATCTACTTTCATTGTCATATGTGCTGTTATTCAGTGCAAATCTTTAAGATCAAGGGTATCACTCTGTTCCTCCTCCCTTTGGTAGAGAGAAGCCCTATTCTGTATGCACTGGTTATGCATACTCTATGTCTCAGGGCACCCAGTTTTTGATTTTTTAGTAGGATAATGTCCCCTTTAAGTTTGTAGCAGTAATCTGTGTTTTTCTTCTGCTTAATAGGATGGTTGAGGCCCCTAGTGTACAGCCATAGAATCTTCAAAGCGTTGCTTGTCATTATGTTATTAAAGTATCATTATGTAGAGTTTTCCCGTGCGTTGGTGATTGTAGAAGATGATGTGTCTTTTAGAAGTGATGTTTAAGCCTCCCAGGCTGAACCAGACTTCTAAGACTATTGGTGTAGAAAAAAAGGGTAACAGGTAGGGAGTAAAGTATATAACTAAGGTATACACCTGCCCCATTTAAACCCCTCCACCAGATGTATAATAAAAAAAATTGTGGAAGTCTCAAGTGGGCAGTTCGAGCCAGCTCCAGGAGAAAAAGAGTAAACATTGGTGCAATAATACAGACCATTGTTTTAAGGTAATTGTAACATGTAATGCATCAGTGGTGTGTCAGAACCCTGCTATCTTCTGTGCATTGTAAAAGTTTTCGAACACGGCAATTAGGATTCTAGAAAATGTGTTACATTTTAATTCATGAACAGTTCTGGGCAAAAACAATAAGAATTAAGGTTTGGCTTTTCTGATTACCTTTAAATAACCTGATCACAGACTATACCAAACCAATCCCGAAAAGATCAGATCCACAACTGTCTAGAACAAGATAGACCAAAGCAATAAACTCTTAACTAAAACAATATAGCAGCAGTTTGGAGACTGACCTGGCTTTGACTTTGTATTGAATGAGCATTGTAGTTTAACATAGTATGCGAGTGAGTGAGTGAGTGATGGTATGTCTAAAGCGCACTAATGCCGAGGCATCTTGACGCTGTGCAGGGTAACTGAGATATGCGCTGACCATTGTCCTATCGAGTAAAGAGCCAAGTCTGGACTTCCTTCCAGAACCTTCTATGGTTGGAGATTTGTCTTAGCTGCTGAGGTAAGGAGTTCCAGAGCCTCAAGGCCAAATTTGAGAAGCCATATATCATAAAGGTGTAATGCATAATGCCCTGCTATTATGTATATTAACTGTGTAAGCATAGTGCTGTATAGAACTATATATACCTAGAACATGACCTGGACTTATCGAGGCATGGTGGATAGGCAATCTCATCATCTTCATATAAGCTTTATTTCGACAACTCGTGTCATAACGGCAAAGAAACAAGCAAGCATAAAATATGATAAAAGACATAAAAATAGACGATTCATAAAACACATGTCACAATATATATTCAGACTCTTCCTTATACTAGGACATGGCTTGTGCAACATGCAGACTGTTGGATGATTATAATAATCAGATCCATCGTGCAGTGGCCACTTAAATCGCTCAGTGCTGGTACCGAAGCCAGCTAAAGGTAAGTACAGTCCAGTTTGTTTACCTTAACCCCTTGGCTGCGGCGGTAATTCCGCCGCAGCGCTAGGGGGGCCACGCGGCGCTGCCATGCTCGTGACTGAACCACTCCGTCACGAGCCTCGGGCGCGCTGTGCTTGTGACGGAGTGGTTCCGTCACGGCCCCGCCTGCTCAATAGAATGCGCCACGCAGGCGCGAAATCAGCGCCGCGCAGGCGGGGCCGTGACGGAACCACTTCGTCACCAGCACAGCGCGAGCGTGGCTGGTGACGGAGTTGTTCCGTCACCAGCGTCGATGGTGTTAAGGAATTACCATACCCGTCTGTCATGTTCCAGTTAGAAACTATTCATTATGCAGATAAATTCATTCATCAGAAAGTTAAAATTAATAGAAAATTGAGTTCACACCAGTAAAAGAGAAAATTCGGAAGAAGGAAGAGAAGAACAATCTAGGTATTTCAATGGTTAAAATGTGCTACAAAGGTAAATTGCCCAGCAAGCATGAATCATAATATTTGTCTTAACACCCTTTTTTGGGGGGGCTGATGTAATAACCAACTATCAGTTGTTTTACAGTAAAGTGCTTGGTTGTCACCTCTAGAAAAATAGAAGTTTGCATAGATAGAGGTGCTTAGTGCCAGGTGTAGGATCTGCTTTCTATGGTTACCCCCATTTTTAGCTGGTGTTTCACAGTTATTCGACTTTAGTCTGGCTGGGGCCCTGCTATTGAGGACCCCAGCCTAGCTGCTTCCTCTCTAAATTGATTGCATGTACTTTAGGTACACTCCAGATTGGTTACTGGGTTACCATTGTGAGTCCCTAGTATATGGTACCTTAGGTACTAAGGGCATAGGTACCCCAGAGACCTACAAGGGGCTGAAGCATGTATTATGCCACCCCTGGGAAGCCTTCCAAAATGGCACCACAGGTCTGCTACTGCAGCCTGGGTAAGGTGGTGCTTGCACCCTTTACTAAGATGTAGGCTCCCGAAATTTACCCTTAATCACTGACATATATAAACCTATATGTCACTCCTATGGCAGGCCTTATCAATCTGAAGGCAGAGTGCTTGGGTTTGTGTGAGAGGGTGCCCAAGCATGAGCTGAGCCCCTCTGCAGCTTTCGAAATCTATTCTCTGAGGCTGTTCTGTGATGCAGCCAGACCATATACTCTTAAGTGCATTATAACCTCGCGGTAAATGCTAACTTTGGAATGGCTGCATAGAAACATGTCGTGTTTGGTGTCGAATACTTTGGAATCCTACCACCCCCGCCAGTCCTGACGGGGGGGGGGGGTAGAATTCCACACTTCTAGAGGGAGAAGACATGTACATATTTACTTAACCGGTAATAGTTTTAAAGAGCCCTGGCATCACAAAACTGAGGCTGCAGCCACAGACACGAGTCTGACCTCCTACTGCTGGACGAAACTCTGGCAGGGGAGGCCTGGACAATAGGTTTCCTGTCACAGGGAGGTGTAGCCGCCTCACAGACAGGCTTTAGTGTATTGGGGCTGGGTGGGTGCATTCATAGAATGCTTTTCAGACAGCGCTTGGGGCACACTTGGTGTCCCTGCGCATACCCCAGTTCAAACCGGTTGCAGGGGCACTCAGCCCCTGCTCTGGCGCGAAACTGGACAAAGGGAAAGGGGTGTAACCACTCCCACCCTGGGTCCTCCCATAGGTGGGACCCTAGAGTAAGTCCAACCCCTAAACTTAGTATAAGTATAGAACCCAGTCCTTAGGACTTTAGATTACACCTGGACGAAACTCTGCAACATATATCCTGGAACTTCGACATTCTATTTCGACTAGAAGACAGAAGAATCTACCTTGGGGTCAAGGAGTGACTCCCCTGTTCAAACAGGCACCAAAGAAGCATCTTGACGGTCTGCATTTCCAAGGCTCCCGTCGGATCCTGACGGACTTCCAGACATCTCAAAAGCCGACACGAGATCCCAGCAAAGCTGAGACTCGCAGCCATCACGAGAGACCGGAACTCCTGGACACCGTGCACATTTGCTAGTGCATCGACTTCCTGAGCTTTCCTGAAGTTGTGCATTGGGCTACTTGCAGCCTAAACCCCGACCACCATCTGCACCGAAGATTGTGGACCTACACTCCACGATGATTACGCGAGGAGTGGAAGATTTTCGGGCAAAAACAAAAGAGCTGCCCCTTAAATTTAGGGGATTACAGGAGCTAGTAAAATGCTACCTCACCTGCGGCGGCGAAAAGGCACAACGGAACTGCTGGCAGTTTCAAAGGCGGCCGCTGCGGGAGTCAAACAAGCCCGCCGGAGCCACAGCAGGAATTCTCTGAAGAAGCCGCAGCGGGAGACAAGAAACCTCCGCGGCCGCTGCGGAAGCACAGGAAACTGCCGCCTGCACAGGATAGCTGCAGTTAAAGTGATCGCAGGAGGGAGATCAGCTGAGAAGACCGAAGGGAACACGGGGTAAGAGAACAATATACGCTGCAGTAGATCGCTAACAGATAGCAGGACGTTAGGAAACTGGAAGGGGGCGAGGTACAGGACGAGATCCGAAGCCAAGCAACCACGCTTCGGTTACTCGTGATTTTAAAACAAGGGAGTGTTAGCAAACTCCACCTCTGGCAGCGCAGCTAGGGATTATCAATAAAGTGTCTATTTTCTATAGAGCCGGCACTGATGTTGTTCCTGTAGCCCAAGAGACCGTGCAAGAGGCTTGACGCCTAAAACCAGGCATACGGGGGCCAAGCCTTGCTGCTAGAACCCCAGTAAATAACTTTAAATCCAGGTTGAGTAGGGTGATCGGCCGATATGAGCCGCATTGGGTGGCATCTTTCCCGGGCTTGGGAAGAACGATGATATCGGCGATGAGCATATCTGGGGGAATAGATCCAGGGCCCTGGAAGGAGTTAAAAGGCGATTTAAGATCGGCCTATGAGTGGGCAGAACGATTTATAAAACCCGGCCGAGATTCAATCCGGACCTGGAGATTTCAAAGGCTTGAGATGGAAGATTGCACCTATCACTTCTTCAATCCTAATGGGCGCGTCTAACGCTTCTGTCCCCGCTGCATATAAGGCCGTTGTAGCGGCTTGGTGAAGATATATCTCACCATCCAAGTGCAGCTGTGGATCTTTATTATATAGAGAGGCATAGAACTCCCGGAGGGTTTCAGCTATCTGATCATCTTGATCTACCATTTCTCCCTTCGTATTCCGGAGGGCCGCAATTTTGGAGCGCTGAGCGCGGGCTCTAAGTCTACTCGCCAGCAGGCGTCCTGTTTTATCTCCCCTACATAGTAGGAATGTTTAAGCTGCAGGGCCGCGTATTCCGCTCTGTCTAGATCCAGGCTTGCCAATAGCGCTCTGGCTGCTTTCAGTTGGTGCCATACTCAGAGCCCCTGTTCGGCTGTGTACTTGTTCTAATTCTACCACACCGGCCTTAAGCAGTTCTTTCTTTTCCTTCTGCTCTCGAGCCTCTGCCGCAGAAATAGCTAGCAGCTCTCCCCTCACCACTACCTTGAGAGCCCCCCCCATATTGCCGCTAGAGATGTGTCCAGGGTGTCATTTGTTGCAAGATTGTAAGTGATCGATTTGTGCAATTGTTGAGAGATCCCTTTGCGCTGGAGCATGTTCTCCTGTAGCCTCCACCTCCCTTTTGGTCTATGAGTCGGGGGGTACGTCGAGTGTCACTGCGTCATGATCAGAAAGCGCCGCTGGGGTAATGTCTACTGTATCCACTAAAGCGGTAAGTTCAGTCGATCCAATAAAGTGAGCAAGTCTGGCATATGTGTGGTGTGCGTTGGAATAGAAAGAGAACTGCGTACTCTGGGGATGAGCCACCCGCCAAAAATCCAACACACCCCTGTGTTTCATCCACTCCTGTCCCTCTTTTGATAGAGCACCCTTTTGGCCATAGCGTTGCCCGAATCTATCTTCCTCTGGGTCCATAACCAAGTTGAGGTCACCCCCACTAGTATTCTCCTATCATGTGAACTAAGAACCTCTGACATGGCTCCCTTAAGGAATTTTTCTTGCCCTGAATTGGGGGCATATATGGATCCCACTACCATGGCGTCCCCACCCACCCCTATCTTGTACGCCAGTAGCCTGCCTTTTACCTCTGCCACTTTGTCTCCCACTTTGCCCTGAAACTTTCTGGCAAACAAAATAGCTACCCCTGCCTTCTTATCAGTTGTAGAGGAGTAACACTGTTGGGAAAAAGGCGTGGGACCGCATTCTGTGCCAATCTTTGGAGAGGAGATGGGTTTCGTGCAGAAGGCACACATCCGCCCGAGTGCTCCAAGTAAGATAAAATAGCTCGCCTTCTAACGGGATTATTTAACCCCTTCACGTTGAGGGTGATCACCTGAAGAGCAGGACGCGGCATAGTGTGTTCACATGTGGTGTTTGCAATGCCCCCAGGAATCTGTCTCCTCTATGTAAGTAACCGAACCCCCAATCCCTGGCTCTGTCCGTCAAGGTTTCTGGCCCTCGTCCGTGCCCCGTTCCCAACAGCACACCGGTCCCCCCTCCCTCCCTCCTCCCTAACCCCAAAAAACAATCCCACATTACTTACAGGGCTTCTCCCCCTTTGCCCTTGTAGTCTGCTCCACCCCAACCCCCCAATCCCCCTGTTCCCTCCCGAAGCCCAACTAAACAGTCCCAAAGTTGTACACTTGTCCAATGCCCATCGTCCAGTAACGCAGACATGTGGAAAAAGAAAAGGTGTGGTCCAATTGACCCGGTCCCCCCCAGACTCCCCCCCAGCCAGCTATAGGTTGATGCTGTATTGTCCCATGGTGCAGATCAAAGTCTATCCGGTGTTGTGGTATCTCTGGACACCGCTTTCAGTGCTGCTGGTGTTCTTGCGTCATGGTCTCCAGGTTTGGCTTCAACACCAGCTACGGCGAGCATCTGCGGCATACCTTCTGCCATTCTCCTGTGGAAGATCTTTGAGTACCGCTGGGTGACTCCTCCGGGATCGGCTGATCCAGCCCTAGGAGCGCATTCGTTTCTTGGAGAGATCTCAGTTGATGCAATTTGCCATTCCATTTAAAGACCAATCGGAAGGGTGACGCCAGGAATATGTCACTCCCTTTTTTTTCAAGAATGTTGTCACCTCTCTGAATGCTTTCCTCTTCTGTAAGGTATTAGAGGCCAGGTCTTAATATAGAGCTATTGAGTGACCTTGGTACTTGAGAGGTTGTTTAAACCAAGCTTCACATAGAATGCGTTCCTTGAGTGGGAAGTCCAGTAAAAAGGCCAATATGTCCGGTAATGGGGCCGGCGCACGTCTCGCCATACCCACCTGCTGTGCTCGGTCAATACGGATTTCAAAGTCAGAGGCCTCTCCCAGAATCTCCCTGAACATGCCTTGAAGGTATAGGGCGACGTCGGCCCCCTCTTCTTTCGGTGGGACCCCCTGACGCAGATGTTGTTGCGCCATGACCTATTCTCGAGGTCCTCCGCGTGGGCCTGCAGGTCTAGCTGTTGATCTTTCATTTGTATAGGTTCCTGCTGTAGTTGCTCTGTCTCCTCACCTTTGGTTTGGTCATGGTCTTCCATAGCGGCCACTCGCTCCCCAATCTCGTCGACGTCGTGGCGTATCTCTCTCACCTCTCTCGCCACTTCATGCTTGAGCATTTGATAATCCTCCCGGAGAGTGTTAAAGAGTGTTTCGAGGAATGCATGTGTGATGGGCACCTCCCCATCTCCTTATTCTGCTTGTGCTTTAGGGGCTGGAGACGTTCTGCCCCCTTTCTCCCCTGTCGTGGAGCCTTTAGTGGGGATCTCTTTTTGTGATCTCTCCCCTTTCTTCCGCACTGTGGACATTTTGGGCCCGCAGGAGGCCGGCCTCCGCTTTCGAGCCGCTGGTGTATCACAAGGGTAGTGCTGCTAGGTATCTTATAGTTCGGATTGAATCTAGACTCAATGCAATTTGTACGGAACTCACCCCTCCGTCTGTCCCCTGCTGCAGGACTGACCTCTCTCCAGGCGGCCAACCGCCGTGTTCCATGTCTCCTTTTCCTTCTGCTCACATGGGGACGTGCAAGCTACTGGTCGTGTGGCCCCCTGTTGGGTGTGGGCCCCCAAGCAGCGCCGGCCGTACTCGCTGCGGGATTATGGAAATGTGCAGCAGGTGCGCTTACAGGCCGCCTCTACTTTGCCGCCCGACTCTTCTTTCTTGCTCCCGCTTTGGTGCGTATGGCTAATAAACACTGTGCTGTCCTCAACAGCTCGAAAGGTATCCCGCCAGATGCATGTGGAGGCCGGTTTGAGGCTGCCCCGCCGTCCTCCTTTGTCTCCCAGTTGGGGGAAGTGTGTGCAGCTTTTCTACAATCGCGCCAGCTTCGCGTCCGGGAGTCGCCAAACCCCCGCAGCACAGTTCTCCGTAGTCGCTAATCTGTAGTGGCCTCTCCGAGCCTTCACCCGACCATGATGTAGGCCGCACCCAGTACCGCAGTAACTCCATCCAGCAGGGGGTCCTGTTGCCTCCGTCGGCATAGCCGCTCAACACCGCCACAGGCCCTGGCACCTCCTTTCATGCTGCTGGGCAGGTCTCGTCTGTTATCGCCCCGGGGCACCCGTCCATCACGTGTGCTCCCGGAGATGCCCCGTGCCTCTTTTCTCGGGGCTGCAGTTGTGCTCGATTCGGTGGCTCGCAGTCTCAGCCGGGCGCCTCTGTCTTTTCCCGCCTCAGCACCAGTCGCACCGGGCCGGGCCTGGTCTGCAAGGGTGGGTGAGTGGCCCGCCCGGCTGCATGGGAAGTGTCTCTGTCTCTCTCTATTCTCTACCCCCGCTGCACTTCCCCCACGGGGGTTACCGCACGCCGCTCCTCCTCTGACTTTCGTGAGGGCGCCGGGCCCGCACCCAGGAAGGCCCGCAAGCACCGCCCTCGAGTTTGTGCTGTTACCCGGGAAGGGGCCGCTGGCCCCGGCAGCCTCACTCCCAGCTGCTGTAAGGAGCCATGGCCGTTTCCACAGGAGTGCCAGGAACCGAAGTCTAGCCCAACCCGTCCCCCCCCCTTCACCAATTGCGGCTAGTGAACACTAGAACGCAATGGTAATAGGAAGGGAAAGGAGGGAACAAAACAAGGTAAGTAGGGGAAGAAACACTGGACCTCTTGATCGGCTTCCTCTCTGGATGGAGCTGGTGCTAAAAGGAATGGTTCATTAGTACAACAACAAACCACACACAATAACTACAGTACTCTTCATATATACATATGGCCTGTTACCTGGCGAGGACACAGGGGTGATCTGGGTTATCTGTTTTCCTAATGGTCACAATGTTTAAGCAGCACAAGATGTCTGTCATAAATAAAAGCATGTAACCAATGGATACGCCACAAACTATAGAGGTAATATATATATATATATATATATATATGGCTGAGCTATCTTACCCTTTGAGAACAACGGGTTAGCAGCGTGGTAACCAATGGAGCTATTTAGGATCACAGCAATAATGTGTCTGGAAGAGCAATGTGAGTATGTGTAAGAAACAGCAGAGACCTCACATAAGAAATGTTAAAATAAAGGTGCGCTACAAGCGTGTTACCAGGTCATCTTCTCCCCAGTACTGTGACGAATGCCAACCTCCAAGTAGAGCAGTCGAATAGACAAGGTACAGGAATCAAAACATAAATAAATAAAAAGGAGAGTACCACCAGGCGGACCACAACTCCCAGAATCCAATGTAAGCACCAACCACCCTCACCCTGCAAGGCCGGCCCCTCGACGGAACAGTAGTCCGGCAGAGTGACAGATCCGCAGGAGTGTAGGTGAGTGGCCCCCCCAAGACTCTGAGAGGAGACAGCCGGCACTGGGAAAAAGTTTGAAAACAACAAAGGGGAAGATCGGAACAAGACCGCAATTATATAAGCAAAACGGTATTCCGACGCTTAAGCTCTGCGCTACGAGGTTCAGGGAAGCACAACAACGCTTCTGTAAACGATATGGGCAAAGGTCCCTTAGGAGAAGGATAACTCGGAAATCCGGGAAAGAAAAGGGTCCGAACTGGCTGGAACCTCAACAGGAAACAAGGAGAACGAGACGGGCTATGCGGTAGTGACGCGCCGCAACTGGCGACGGGGAAACTAGAGCACGAAGCCCAGAGCAGCGGGGAGATCAGGCTTTAGTATCTTGCCTGATCCCCTCGCATATGCGCAGTACCACGCGGCCATCTTGGATGGGTCTCGCGTTGTCTACCTTACTTTGGAAGGGCTGGCAGGCGTGACAGCTGCTCCCACTGGGACACTGCTGCCGCGGGTACTCACTCGGTGCCGGGACGCTGCTGCTCAGGTTTTCCTTCACAGGATCCGCCGCTGCCTCCGCTGGTGATGGACCTGGGCTGGTCTGTCTCTCCTCTTCTCCCACACTCTCGGGCCCCCGGCCCTTGCGCCATTTCCTTGCGTTAGCGGCCGGGCCGCCTTGCGTGCATCCCAGAGCGCAGGACTTCTGCAATCGCTCCCGGGACCACTGCTGCACTCTCGTTCGTCCCCTCAATGTCCACGGTACATCACGGGAAGCTAATTCAGGATAATGACTGGATTAGGAGGCCAAGGGCGAGGAGCCTCCGAGTCTTGCGGACGTTCACGTCGCCATCTTGGCCACGCCCCCGGATGCAGTCTTTATAACAAACCACACCCAAGATGGCTGCTGAGATCTGGTTATCTTGGAAGCTCTTGAAAACGCTAATCTTCTGAGTTCTCAGGAAATCTCCAATCCTACTGATTGTGTTTATCTCTGGAGTAGGCAGAATACCTAGCAGTTCCACGGTGACTGCAGCCCCAAGGTGTATGATGCTGACATCTCATTAGGCCCTAGTGGAGGTGCCATGTTATAATTACCATGCTTTGTCCCTTTTAGGTATCCCCTCTTTTGAGATATATATGTTGGCTATTAGATATAAATTATAGAAATATAAAATGCACATGTATTTGTGCTATTATTTATTGGCAGGCAATATCAAGTCTGCTTGAATAATCCTGTGATACCAAATAAATCAAATCTTCTGTTACTGTGATTTTTTTGAATGATGAACAAGGTTTCATGGAAGCTAATGTTTAATTTCTATTTTATTGTTTTTAAACAAAAAGTGGTGTTCCACAGAATGTAATTAAGTGAAATGGAATCAAGGCATTTTCTGATTATTGCTTATTCTAAAAGGTTCAACAATGAACAGACCCATTATACAAACTACGAACAAAATATGAAAAGATATAGAGAAATTTGGTGATAGAGACTCAAGACAGAGGCCGTTCAAAACCATATAATTTTCCTTTGCTGAAGGCTCCTGCTAGGCACACTTAGCCTCTGTTATGTGAGCGCCATGAAGTGGTCAGGAAGATCTGCTCTGAGAGACTTTGTTACTAGCACCTCATGTCTGCGTGCCATTGTGGAAACGTGTAATATTTTGTATTAGCATAAGCAACAGCCATTTTGGCTGTGGCTTCCATTTTGTTTCCTTCGTCCTCTGCTGTTCGTCTTTTCACCCTGCTTGTGTCTTCTATTTTAGTTGACCTCTTTTGACATGGCTCAGCAATGTGCGTGCTGGGGGATTGTAGCTGCCGGTGCACCTGGTCTTAGAGGCTATCTATTGATTGTTTACTGCTGCCATAAGCATTCCTGCTCCCCCTCCCTATTTACTGACCAAGTGATCATCCATCTGCCCTTGTTTGCCGATAGCTGTGTTTAAACTTGCTCTTTCCATTTCTGTCCATATGCTTACATTGCAAAAAAACTGTATATAAGGACAATGGTTTGTGAGTTCAGTGTACCTCCTCCCACAATACTTGAGAGTGTTGTGTGGACATGGTCCCACTCATGAGTGATTAATAAACTTGTTGTTTTACTTCAGCTCCAGTGCTGAGCTCTCTTTTGTTAGTCTTTGGACCTGTGGACAAGAGAGTGACCCTGCACCAGTGTTCTCACTTTTGGGTACATTTCCACAGTTGGTGCCCGACACGTAGGGCCCCATCGGAGACACGGCCGTCCAAAGGAGTGGTCTCGACAGAGGATCAAAATATTACTGAGGATGCGCACTGCATGAGGAGACCCTTGTCTTTGAAGACTGACGTGACTTTTCCGGTTTTCGTGATTTGACCCTCCGGGTAGTGGCCGGTCTCGACTGGGGCTTTCTTTGGCGTATTTTGTAGTGACCATTAGGTTGACCAGGTGGGAGTTGGAGACTTTTGTTTGGTAAGGGCGCTAAAGCAGCACTCTTGATTTGCTTGTTTTTTTTTTTTGTTTAGTACTCATTCTTTGCAAAGACTGAAGGCAGGTAATGTGGAGATTTTTCTCCTTTTGGAATATTTGTTTGGAGTAGTAATATTTTACATATACTTGTGAAAACATGCCCGTTCTCAGGACACTCCGTAAGTGGTGTTGCTGCTCTTGTGGTACCAAGAATACTTTAGAGCAAATTCAGCCGGCTCCTCCAGAAGGGACGCCAAATAGAGAGATGTATATCAAATATGGTATTTGTCCCATAATGTACATTGTGGAACAAATGCACCAAGAAAGAGTCCGATTTACAATGGCCGGTGAATGGGCCATTCGATTCTAAAAAGGTTCAGCATGTAGAACAGTGTTTATTTAAAAGAAAGAGTAGACAGGATATGTTTGATTGTATATGTATGTGGGATAAAAAAGTGCAAGAAAGAGCAAAGAGAGCGGAAGCTATAGCAGAGAAAGAGCAGCGAAAGACGATATATCAGAAAGGGGTGGAATTAAAAGACAAGGAAATGAAGGAAAGAATAGAAAAGAAAGATAGAGAACGTCGATTAGCGGTAAATGGCCAGTATCCTATTAGGCGCCTTATCTATCCACTACTTAATACGCCCCAGGATGATGGTATCCTATTAGAACGACCCCCATAAATTTTCTGCTCCAAGTACCCCTGAGGGAGGTACTTCTGATGAGGAAATCTCATCAGATGACAAGGACAAGGATCAGCCATCCATTCGACAGACTTGCTGTACTCTGTCAAGCTCAGATAAAGATGCATTGAAGGGCAGTGCTATAGAGGAATCTTGTCAGAAGACTACAGCGACGATCCTCACAACTACAGTTCAGGCTTGGGAAAATGCAAAATAGATATATTATTTAGAAAAGTTCTGTTGGAAGATATTATATATCTGAAAGAAACAGGTTAGTATTAGATTCCTTACCTTAGAATATCCCCAGGCGTCAGTCTGGATCCGGAAACTTTTGCGTAGCAGTACCCCTGCGCGTCGGTAGGCGTCGTCTGCAGGCGTCCCCTGCGGCTCCGCGTCGTCGGCGTCGTGCGCCGTGATGACGTCGCTGGAGTATATAGACGCCGCCTCCGCGCGCTGACGTCAGTTCTTCTTTTTTCCGCGCCAGTTAGCGCAGATCCGAAGAGCAGTACTCCGGTCTTTTGACCTAGTGTTTGTTTAACTTAATCTTCTACGGTGCCGGTAGGATGCCTGGGTTTAAGAGCTGCGACGAGTGCGACCGCATGATGTCGGTCACCGACCACCATCGACTCTGCCTCCGGTGTCTGGGCGCGGACCACGACGTGGAGTCCTGCGTCGACTGTCGGGCCTTGACTGGAAAAGCTAGGCGGGAGCGGTCCCGCAAGCTTCTCGAGCTCCGGGTGTCGGCCCCGCGTCGAGAGCGGTCCCGGTCCGGTCGGAGGTCGAGGGAGCGGTCGAGGGAACGATCGCGGAGCCGCCATGGGCGCTCCGGGAGTCGCCACCATTCCTCCGGCTCGTCAGGTAAGCACAAGAAGTCGGGGCGTCGCCATCGCACCCCCGACTCCCCCCGACGCCCGCGTGCTGCGGCCGGGGGCTCGGGTGACCCCACCCCCGCGGTCCCGCATGGGTCGCCGACGCCGTCTACCCCACCCCCGTCGGTCCCTGGGGAAGGCGCGTCGCGTGAGGAGATCGAGGCCTTCCTCGTTGCTATGAGGGCGAGGTCTTCTCCGGCGGGGCCTTCGGCGCCTGCGGGCCCGTCGGTCCCGTCTGGGGGCCCGAGCGGTTCGGGTGCTCCTGCCCCGGCGCCGCCGGTGGCTCCGGCCCCGGCGCCGCTGGTTCCCTCTGGTTCGTCGCCGGCTGGTCTCCCGGCCTCTCCGGCGTCGGTTCCTGTGGGACAACCCGTGGTACCGCCCCCGCGTGGTGCAGCGACTCCGCCGTCGGCTCCGGCCGGCGTCGGGTCACCTGCGCCGACGCCGCGCGGCGCCACCCCCCTTTCCTCCCCGACTCCGGACGCGGAGCCGGACCGGCGTCGATCGGCGCCGGATCCGACGCCGATGGGGCCCGTTGACCCCGATGTCTATATCGTCGACCCAGAATATGGGTATGACGAGGAGGAGTATGGAGAGGGTTGGGAGGGGTCTGAGGACCCTCTATCCCGTGCCTGCCAGTACGATGTGGACTGGGTAGGTGATCTGGGTGATGCCAGTGGCCTGGACGAGTCGCCCAACCCTGGGTTTGTCTCTCCGTCCCCTGTGGCGTCTGAGGCAGGTGCTGCCTATTCGGTGGTCCTGATGAGGGCTGCCAAGGCCTTACACCTTGAGCTCCCCGTCGCGAAGGTCAAACCGAATATTCTGACGGAAGTGTTTAAACCGCAGTCATGCCCCCAGGAGCCTCTGCTGCCGTTTAATGAGGCCCTGACGGATGTCCTTCTGGGCACCTGGTCCAGGCCCGCTTCTGGTGCGCCGGTTGACCGGAACGTTGCCAGGCGCCACCGTCCATGCTCGGACGACCCTGCCTTCCTATCCACCCATCCCTCCCCGGAGAGTCTGGTGATCCAGGCCTCCACTTCACAGTCAGCGTTCCCGTCGGCTCCGCCCGACCGGGAATCAAAGAGGTACGACCAATTTGGTAAAAAAGTATTTTCCTCTTTGAGCGCTGGACTGCGGTCTTGTAACACCGCGTGCCTCTTGGGTCGCTACACCCACTCCCTGTGGGATACGGTCGAAGAGTGTTTGCCGCAATGCCCCCAGGAAGTGCGGGACAAGCTCACCCGGGCCTTGGTTGAAGGCCGGGATGCGGCGCGGTACTCGATCCGTTGTGGCCTGGACACAACAGACTCACTGGGGCGGGCCATGTCCACTACGGTGGCGATTCGTCGCCATGCCTGGCTGAGATCTGCCAACTTCTCGCCAGACGTCCAAAATACGCTCATGGACATGCCATTTGATGGCAGTCGCCTGTTTGGTGACAAAGCGGACCACGCGCTGGAGCGCTTCAAGGACTCCAGGGTCACGGCCAAGTCCTTGGGTCTCTCGACCCAGCGCCAGCAGACGGGTTCGTTTCGGCCCTTTCGTGGCCAAGGGAGGGGAGGTCCCACACGTGCTGCCAGCCACGCGACGCAGAGCGCTCCCCAGCGCGGTGGCGCCCGTGGTTTCCGCCGTGGTGGCGGTAGAGGCCAGCGTCGTGGTCAGTCCACGCCCCCCTCCGCTGCTGCATCCAAGCCTTCCTAGTCCGAGCTTTCGGGCTCACGTGACGCCAGTGGGTGGCAGGGTTCGCCATCACCACTCCCGCTGGCGCGCGATAACATCGGACAGGTGGGTGCTGCAGCTTGTCCGAAGGGGCTATGCCCTCCCCTTCGAGTCCACTCCTCCAGCCATGCCACCGCAGAACCACCGTGTGTCGGGGGACCACTTGACACTTCTGCAGGAGGAAGTTACGGCCCTCTTGGCCAAGGGGGCCATCGAGCGCGTTCCTGGGCCAGAAGTAGGGTGTGGTTGCTACTCCCACTACTTTCTGGTACCCAAGAAGGACAAGGGAGGCCTGCGTCCTATCTTGGATCTACGGGACGTCAACGGCTTCCTCCGGAAGGAGAAGTTCAAGATGTTGACTTTGGCTCAGGTCTTGGCTGCTCTAGACCCACAAGACTGGATGGTAGCGTTGGACTTGCAGGATGCGTATTTTCACATCCCCGTCCTGCCGGCCCACCGGCGTTACCTGCGGTTCACGGTAGGCCACGGGCACTTTCAGTTCATCGTGCTCCCATTCGGCCTTACCAGCGCCCCACGGGTGTTCACGAAAGTGATGGCGGTGGTCGCAGCTCATCTGCGCCGGTTAGGGGTTTCAGTCTTCCCCTACCTCGACGACTGGCTGTTGAAGGCGGGCTCGCCCCTGACAGTCGTCCACCACCTTCAGATGACGGCAGACCTCCTGCACGAGCTGGGGTTTTCCATCAATGTGCCGAAATCACACCTGTGTCCCTCTCAAAAGCTCCTTTTCATCGGAGCGGTTCTCGACTCGGCGCAGTTTCGGGTTTATCCTCCGGAACGGCGGGTCCGGGATATTCAGGCTCTGATTCCCATCTTTCAGCCGTTATCCCGGGTTTCGGTCAGGTTGACGCTGCGGCTTCTGGGGCTGATGGCCTCCTGCATCCTACTGGTGCATCACGCCAGGTGGCGGATGCGGGCTCTGCAGTGGGACCTGAAGTTTCAGTGGGCCCAGCATCAGGGCAACCTATCCGACCATGTCCTGATCTCGGAGGGCACTGCGAGACAGTTGCAGTGGTGGCTTACGGACCGCGATTGGGTCAGAGGCAGATCCCTCTCCCTTCCCCAACCGGAGCACGTGGTTGTGACGGACGCGTCCCTCCAAGGCTGGGGTGGCCACTTGGGAGAGGCGGAGATCAGAGGCCTCTGGTCTCCGGCGGAGTCCCGGCTCCATATCAACATGTTGGAGCTACGGGCGATTCGCCTAGCACTGAAGGCATTCCTCCCCTTTGTCAACGGGAGTGTAGTGCAGGTGTTCACGGACAACACCACCGCCATGTGGTACTGCAACAAACAGGGCGGTGTGGGGTCGTGGACCCTTTGCCAGGAGGCTCTGCGCCTCTGGCAATGGCTGGAACGTCAGGGTGTGACTCTGACGGTTCAACACCTGGCAGGTTCTCTGAACGCCAGGGCGGACGAACTCAGCCGTCGGTGCTCGGTGGATCACGAATGGCGTCTGAACTCGGATGTGGCGAGAGGCCTCTTTCAGCAATGGGGAGAGCCTTGGTTAGATCTATTCGCCACAGAAGAGAACGCGCAATGTCATCAGTTCTGCGCGTTGGAGTTTCCAAGACGGCACTCGCTCGGCGACGCCTTTCGGCGCGAGTGGAGTTGCGGTCTGTTGTACGCCTTTCCGCCTATACCACTTCTGCCCAGAGTGCTGAAGAAGATCAGGCGCGACCGGGCCCAAGTTATCCTTGTGGCTCCGGACTGGGCTCGAAGGTACTGGTATCCCGAGCTACTCAGCATGACAGTCGGTCCCTCGATCCGCCTGCCCCTTCAGGAGGACCTTCTGTCGCAGCAGCAGGGGACGGTCCTCCACCCGAACCTGTCCAGTCTCCACCTCCATGCGTGGAGATTGAGCGGCGACAGTTGAGGCCATTTGACTTGCCTCCTGAAGTCTGTGATGTCATTCTGGCAGCCAGGCGTCCCTCCACGAAGTCGGTATACGCCTGCCGGTGGAACAGATTTGTGGCATGGTGCACAGCAAAGGCTGTGGATCCCCTTTCTGCCCCTCTTTCCGAGGTTCTCCTCTTCCTTCTTTCTCTTGCCCAGCAGGGCTCTGCTCTGGGCACTATCAAGGGCTACCTTTCTGCCCTTTCCGCCTTCTTAAGGCTACCTGATCAGCCATCTTTATTCAAGTCCCCTATTGTGTTAAGATTCTTGAAGGGCATCACGCACATGTATCCTCCAACCCCGTTCGTGATGCCTCAGTGGGACTTGAACCTGGTTTTGACTTTCCTGATGTGCGCTCCCTTTGAGCCCCTTCATTCCTGTCCTCTCCGTCTTCTCACCTTAAAGACGGCCTTCCTGGTAGCCATCACCTCTGCCAGGAGAGTGAGTGAGCTCCAGGCTCTTTCTATTCAACCTCCTTTCTTGTCTGTTCATCCTGATAAGGTGGTTCTTCGGACTCGACCTTCTTTCCTGCCCAAGGTAGTCTCTGCTTTTCACATTGGGCAGTCCATCACCTTGCCCTCCTTCTTCCCGCCTCCGCATCCTTCAAAGGATGAAGAGCGGCTCCATCGTCTGGACCCAAAACGTGCGCTTTCATTCTATATGGATCGCACACGCCAGGTCCGGGTGGATGACCAACTGTTTGTTGGCTACGTGGGTGAGAAGAAGGGAAGGGCGGTACAGAAACGAACCATCTCTCGGTGGGTCGTCCTGTGCATCAAAGCATGCTACTCTTTGGCTCGGAAGGAGCCTCCTGCTGGGCTGAGGGCCCATTCCACTCGGGCCACGGCGGCTACTACTGCCCTGGGCCGGGGAGTCCCTTTGCAGGACATTTGCCAGGCGGCCACGTGGGCCTCGCTGCACACCTTTGCGAGGCACTACTGCCTGGACAGTCAAGTCCGGAGGGATGGCTTCTTTGGCCGTTCGGTCCTCCAGGACTTTCTGGTGTAGGTTGTATTGGTTCGCAGACCCACCACCGTGGTTGGTATTGCTGGGGTATCTATTCTAAGGTAAGGAATCTAATACTAACCTGTTTCTTTCAGATGAACAAGTTACTTACCTTCGGTAACGATATATCTGTAAGAAACAGTAGTTAGTATTAGATTCCTTACCGCCCCACCCATCCTCCCCGTTCTGCGAACTGATACCTAGGGTTAAGGACATCCCTTTCAGGGCCCTAGTTTCAAATGGCACCAGTGTTAGTTCTCACATGGCTCTGCGTGTTCTGGCGCGGAAAAGCTGTGTGCAAAGAACTGACGTCAGCGCGCGGAGGCGGCGTCTATATACTCCAGCGACGTCATCACGGCGCACGACGCCGACGACGCGGAGCCGCAGGGGACGCCTGCAGACGACGCCTACCGACGCGCAGGGGTACTGCTACGCAAAAGTTTCCGGATCCAGACTGACGCCTGGGGATATTCTAAGGTAAGGAATCTAATACTAACTACTGTTTCTTACAGATATATCGTTACCGAAGGTAAGTAACTTGTTCAATTGGCAACATATCTCTGACGAATCAGGCCCAAATGATTTGAAGACAGATTATAGGCAGTTAAGAGATGGGACCTACCCTTTCAAAAACATATCTGACACAATTAGATGAGCGGTTAAATTACGGGATGATACATTGCAAATGCAAAAGGAAAAAGAATTCGCTAAAAAGCAGCAAGCAGGCATTGAGACAACAGAATCTCAGACAGAGAAGACGGATATTCCGGTGGATGTGAATGATCCCAACAGTAGTGAGTCTGCTATGAGACCAATGCCTGAAGCTGCACCCCTGTATGTTCCCCCGAAGGGTGCGGGAACAAATGATGATAAGACTTTCAATGATGCAAATGGATATTTTATGTATAATTGGGTTCCTACTCCTAGGAGCTGAGCAGATTTTATGGCTCTTAAGGCTGCTTTGGCCAACCCTCGGAAAAATCTAGCCGCCTTCTATGAGGAGGTATAAGGAGCCATCAGCTCCTGCACTATGACCTTGCCAGATATTGATATGTTCTTCGGGCTTATTTTTCCCCCTGATATGTGGAGAACAATATGTAAAATAGATGACAGTGTGGCATTTGGCGATACCTGGGAAAATTTAGAAGAGATAGAAGTGGACAGGGAGCCTGTGCAGAAACCTCAGAAGGAGATATTCGACCTTCCTAAAGCTATTGTGACTAAGTTGAAGACTCTCATACCACCTAAGAAAATAGATTGTACTACGTTAGCATCTTGTAAACAGAAAAAGGATGAGTCAGTTTCTGATTTCTTTTCAAGATTTGAGGAGACATTCCATGATTTTAGCGGCCAGTCATTGGCCGATGATACAGGTAAGCTTTTTTTTTGTCGACAAATTTGTCGCTAATATGTTACCAGAAGTAGCTAGTTGATTAAAGGCTAGTGAGAGTTCTTGGACCACCTCTTCCCCAGTTTCCCTTTTGACCATGGCCCAATATTATGAGCGATGGGAGCAGGAAGCGAAAGGCAGGGAGGATAAGAAGGTTAAAGACTTAAAGACAAAAGTTATGATGGCTCAAGTATATGGTCCACCATATAGGGGAGGTGGAAGAGGCGGACGGGCAGTGTATGCACCCGGAGCGCTCCCTCTTTCTCGAGTAAATTTGTCTCCTGTGTGCCTATTGTACAGAGACTGGGCATTGGCATCTGAGTGCCCTCCTTTGAGAGATCCGCCGTTCCAGCTGGGAAGGGGAAGTATGAGAGGACGTCCAGGGAATTCAGGAAACAAGGGAGGTGAGGGAGCATGTCCCAGGTTTGAGGCAGTTAAACAAGGGCCAAATTACTCTGATACTTTTGATTGACGAAATCAATACCAAATGTATGATTATTCTGCTGATGCACTTGCAGATTCCGATTACGCATAGGGATGCCTAGGATGGGGTAATGGACCCGTTGAGGTGGCAGTGGACCAAATGGGTCCTTATGTTGACGCAAATGTCTTGGGATCTACTGATCGGTTTCTGGTTGACACAGGGGCCACTCGTAGTGCTCTGTCTAAAAGATTGGTTCCTAGGGCTCCCCTGTCCAGCGCAATGATAACATCGATAGGATTCGATGGAACACCTATACCTAGCACGCTATCACAGCCACTTGAATTCAGACTTGACAAATTCACTGCAGCATGTCCATTTTTGCTTTACCCTAGCATGCCGGATAAAATTGTGGGTATTGATATGCTTAAATATTCTTGTGCTACAATATAAATTGTTTTCCGGAAGGTGTGCGTGTTATACTGAATGACAATTATCCAATGGTTGAGAGGTCCTGTCTTATCAATGAGGATGCCGCTCTGGCATCCCTACCTTGTACTCTGTGGGCCACTTCAGATACTGATGTGGGTCAAATGGTTATTCCACCTGTGTATATTCAAGTAAGGGAAGGTGTCACACTGCCTTGTTTGCCACAATTTTAAAATATTCCGAGAAGGTGAAGAAGCATTAGCACACATTGTTCAGGATTTAATCAAAGTGGGGGTAGTGGAAGAAGTCCCCTATAATACTTGCAATAGCCCATACTTACTATTTTGAAAAAAGACACTGACACTAAAATTTACAGACTCATTATTGTTTTGCGGAAGGTTAATAAAATTGTAGTGCCCCAATATTCGGTAGTTTCTGATATCACAACACTTCTCACTACGGTCCCTCCCACTGCCACTACATTTTTGGTTATTGATTTGAAGAATGCGTTCTTTTCAATACCTATTCACCCAGACTTTTTGGATTTGCACTGAAAAATAGATCCTTCCGGTTCTGTAGAGCTCCACAGGACTATAAAGAGAGTCCTGGCATTTACAGCCAGGCATTAAAAAGACAGCTTGATTCCTTTCCTGTACCAAAAGGGTGGCCCTTATCCAATACGTTGACGACATCTTGTTAGCTGCAGATACCCCTGAGCAGGTTGAAGAAGGAACACTGTTATTGTTATTGTTTCTTGCATTACATAATCACAAAGTCTCGCGAAAGAAATTGCAATATTGTAGATAGCAGGTTACCTATTTAGGTCACCTCCTGTCTAAAGAGGGACGTGCACTCACACCAGATCGTATTCAGACCATTTTAGATACTCCTGTGCCCCGTACTCAGAAGGATGTCTGTGCACTGATTGGCCTTACTTCATTTTGTAGGCAATGAATCCCCAGTTTTTCGCACATTATTAAACCTTTGTTGGCCCTTTTGACTAAAAATACTCCAATGCCCCTCCTATGGACTACTGAATGTCAGAATGCCTTCCAACAGCCACACGCAGCTCTTTGCTCTGCACCAGTATTAGGAACTCCAGACTACACCAAGACTTTCACACTCTATGTACACGAGAGGGAAGGTAGTGCCCTCTCGGTTTTAACACAGATACATGGTGATAAACAACGTCCTTGTGCATATTCCTCAGCTGTCCTTGACCCAGTCGCTCGCACGCTGCCTCGATGTTTCCAAGCGGTGGCAGCAACGGCTGTATCTATACGTCAGAGTGAAGGAATAGTTTTGTTACACAAACTGCTTGTGTTAGTACCCCATTCAGTTGATGCTTTACTAAATCAAACGAAAACACAACATTTGACTAGTGTTCGCTTGACAGGATATGAATTTATACTTTTGGCCCCTCATATCACATTGAAAAGATGTTTGACACTAAATCCTGCTACACTACTACCATTTCCAGCTACTCAGCCTCAGTCCCAAGATCCACATAATTGTATATTTCTCACTGAAGAGCAAACAAAGGGTCGTGTTGACCTACAAGATACTCCTCTCTTTATTGCTCATGGGAAGTTGTTGGTTGATGGGTCATGTTTGAAATTACCCAATGGCAGTACATCTGCTGCCTATGCTATTACGACACATCCAATAGTAGTTGAGACAGCTCGCATCCAACAGAAGTCGGCCCAAGCGGCTGAATTGATTGCACTGACGAGAGCATGTGAGCTTAGTACAGACTTACTTGTCAACATTTTCACTGTCAGCCAGTACGTATTTGGGGTGGCACACAATTTTGGCCACTTATGGAAAGAAAGGGGTTTCCTCACCTCACATGGGACACAGATAGTACATGGAGAATTAGGGCATAATCTTCTTACTACCCTAACCTATCCTAAGAAAGTGGAAATTGTTTGGTGTAGTGCACACAAGAAGGTGACTGATAAAACAGGAGCAAGTAATGCCTTTGCGGATCACACAGCCCGTGAGACCGCAATGCAGTGAAGCACCACATCTGTGTATTTGGTTAAGTCACAAGCTGAACGTTGGCATGATGCCAGGCAGAAAGTGCTGGACATCCAACAATCTGCCTCTGTTGACAAACTAGACCAATGGTCTAAGGAGGGAACACTGGATGATGAGTGCTGCTGGAGGAATAAAGATATGACCAAATGGAGGTTACCCATAGCATACTTGTACCCCTTTATTCACATGGCACATGGGCCGGCACATGTTGGTGCATCCTCAATGGCAAAACAACTCATGCAAGTTTGGGATCATCCTGATATTACTGGCACTGCTAAAAAGATAGTCCAGTCTTGTCTGGTCTGTCTCCAGTATAATCCTGGAAAGGGAAAGCGAACTCCAACAGGAGGGTTTCTGACACCATCTGCACCTTTTGAGGTCTTGCAAATGGACTACATTCAGTTTGAGCGCTATAATAATCTGATATATGTTTTAGTAGTGGTTTGTGCCTTCAGTAAATGGGTGTAGGCGTATGCTACGAAGGATAATACAGCTCTCACAATAGCGAAAGTTCTCTTAAAGGAGTTCTTTCCCCTCTTTGGCGTTTGTAGGGTCCTATGGAGTGACAATGGACCTCATTTCATTGGGCAAGTTGTAGAATATGTCATGAAAGGGTTGAGGATTAAGCAGAAATTTCTTGCTGCTTTTTCCCCATGTCAGCAGGCCTTGTAGAGCATTACAACTCCACCCTGAAACTGAAATTTTCTAAAATACAGGCTTCCACGTCTTTGAAATGGCCTGATGCACTGCCCCTAGCCTTGCTTTCTATCAGATCGATATCACATGCATGATCTGGCCTTAAACCACATGAGATCGTCATTGGAGGCCCATAAATATTTGGGGGGGTCCCTAAGCCTCGCCCTATACATGATGTTCCCCACGTGTTGATGAGTGACTATTTGTCCCAGTTAACTGACAGCTTGTCTTCTATTTAACAGTAGGTACTGGAAGCTCTTCCAGACAGGTCGCAAGGTGATGGTCATGATCTGAGGCCTGGAGATTTTGTTTTTACAAAATCGGTTTAACTGACAAGTTCCTTGGCACCTCACTGGCGGGGCCCAGAGCAGGTCCTCCTTGCTACTAGAACTGCAGTCAGACCCTGTTTCCTATACGCCTTACAAAACTCGGTGGATCCTGTCCCAAACTCGTACTTTAAGGAGATTGAAGGGCTGCAGCGGGACTTTCTATGGGGTGGGAGACCGCGTACTGCCTTCCAAAAACTTACGCTCAGCTGGTACGATGGGGGCTACCCGACATTAAAAAATATTACTGGGCGGCGCACCTTACGGCAATAAACCATTGCACCTATGGCTGCCCTGACGACCCAGGGTTCAATATGGACAGTTGGCTCCTTCCGAACGGGACCTACACCCGTGCAATATATTCCAAACCTGATAGATACCCACTTACTGGCCCAACCAATCACACAGTTAAAATATGGCACTCCGCAACAAAGTCACTTGGCTGGAGCAATAGGCTGACCCTCGCCACTCCCCTATGGGACTCTCAAACGTTAGGAGACTTGGGAAACTCCAAGGGCTTCGACAGGTGGGACCTGATTGGTATCTCTCACATCAGGGACCTGTGGAACACAGAGGGCGTGAAGTCCTTCGAGGCTCTCAAAAACCACTATTCCCAGTCGGACACAGAGCATTTCCGATACCTCCAGATTAGACACTTACTACAGACAGCTTTGCAAGACAACCCCTCTCCACCAGATAGCTCCCCACTAGACAGACTATTAGATGGTCACCTACCCGAAAAGGCAATATCCCTTACCTATTGAAAACTCATTAACAACATGGATAACCCCTTACTGCCACTACGGGAGAAATGGACTAGAGATGGAATTGAATTAGATGACGAAAACTGGCAGACTGCGGTTTCCTACCCCAAAATGGTCACGATCCCGGCGCGGCTTCGCCTAGTGCAATTAAAGATCCTGCACAGAATTTACATAACAGGTCCTTAACTGGTACACATGGGTGGACTGACAGACGGGTGTTGTAGACGAGGATGCACTCAGACGGGTACATTTATACATATTATTTGGCACTGCAAACCAATCCAGGAATATTGGCCTAAAATCCATGTAGTTATGAGCCAAGTATTGGGGGTCGAAGTTATGCCAGAAGCGCCCAGGTGCCTTCTTAACATCTGGGAGCCAACCGACGTCAGCACACACGCCGCGTAGTGGGTCACACTCGGCTGCATGATCGCCAAGAGGAACATAGCACAACTTTGGGGGCCTCACATGCACCCACGGTTACTGATTGGGAAAAAGATCTTGATTGGTGCATGCTAAGGGAAAAAAATGTGTATGCTGTCCCCGGAAATGGTCCAAGATATGGGCCCCCTGGAATGCATACCGTGGTGATATATGTACTCCTCCCCGCGACGTGGACAATGATGATCCCCCCTCCCCATGATTTCCAATGTATTGTCCTTTTGTATCTACACATGTACTTGATTTCGCTGTACTTTACTTATTGACCTTTGTGGCACTGTACCTGCTGTCGAATCTGTTTAATAAAATGATTTATAAAAAAAAAAAGAACTGCAGTCAGAGTGACCAACAGGAAGAACTGGGTCCACGCCAGCCACTGTTAAAAGATTCCGCATACCTTCGTAAGCCCTGCTGTGCTGACAGATCACTGCTACATGCTGGTCGACGAGAGAGGACGAGCTGCGTCACCTGAAGGGCCTGAGGAAGTCTTCCCGGACCACACGATCCCCGGCGCATCTAGATACCTATTTCGATCCAGGAAGAGAGACACTTCTTTTTTTTTTTTTTAAAGATCTTTATTTGGTCAACCAAATCATATGCTTGTTACAAATACATAAGCGAAAAGAAAAAATTGTAAATGATACATGCCATACAAGCATAAACATAATATATATCCATTTTTGTTTTGTTTTAATGGGCACTGTCAAAGCCTGATTGCTGACCCCCAGTAAAATGACTTGTGGAGACAGCGTTATATCATAGTCCAAAATTTGTTTAACATAATACGCTATTTTGCCAATCAATTCAGTTAAGCGGGGGCAGGTAGCAAACAAGTGGACACTATCGGCAGCGAGCTCTACACATCGAGAGCAGTAAATACCTGTAGAGCCTCCCCACTTGAAAATACGAGAAGGAGTGATATATAAGTTTAACATGTTTTAAAACATTGAACTTGTATGTTGGCGGAGATGGCTGCTGTTGACCTTAGCAGCAAGGAGTCCTTACACACCCCTGCGTCCTCCGCCTGCACCTTATCCTGCCATCGGTCCATATGTTTAGCGAGGTCATCCTCCATTGTATCACTGAGCAGTATGTAACACTTAGAGATGGATACCCCTTGAGTCCCCAGGGCCGCCTCTATAAGGGGGATTTTATAACCCTGAATCTTCTTTTTCGAAAAAAAATCCCTAATTTTTAAAAATTTAAAGAAGTGGTTATTTCCCACTCCGAATTTTTCCTTTATTGCATCAAATGTTAGTGTTGTGTTATCCCGTATTAAGTCCCCAATATATCTAATCCCGTTCTCCCTCCAGAGTTCCATATAGCGAAAGTTGAAGATTTCTGGTAGAAGTAGGTTATTTTGCAAGGGCGTATACCTGTGGATCCTATTCAGCTTAAGTTTTTCCTAATCGCGGTCCAAATTTTTAAAGCACCCAGCAAGACCTTGAACTTTACTTTTTTAAAGTAGGCAAAATCAATATGCCGCATCAAACACGTGTGTGCCTCCTCCCCAAGCAGTAACCTATAAATGGACGGATAAGATCCGACTAGAACCCCTGGAGGACCTTTCCCCAACAGATTAGTCATCTGACAAAGATTTGCAGCCCAATAAAAGATCTGAATATCGGGGCCAGACCACCCACCCCGCGTCTTAGGAAGGGTCATGTATTTCAGCTCTCTCCGCGAGTGCTTCCCTGCCCATAAAAATTTAGAGATAGCTCGATTGAAGGCGGAGACACAGGTTTTGTTAATCTCCAGTGGGATGGATCTGAAGAAGTATAAAATTCTAGGCAAGAACAACCTCTTTATAACGTTGCACCTTCCCAACAGTGTCAAGTGTAAACTATTCATTCTGTTAAAATCAGATTTGGTCTTAAGTAGCAAGGGCTCTAAGTTACATTGCACAATGTCATCCACATTTGCAGAAATTTCCACCCCCAAGTATCTAGCCGTCTCTGTAACTCTACTATCCATCAAAGCTGCCCCAGAATTTTTAACAATCATTGTTTTTCCCCTATTCAAAAAATAACCTGAGACTTCTCCAAACTTTTGGGCCTCTATTTCCACTTCCCTTACTGAGTCCCCGTGATTAGTGGTTGTTATGGCAAGATCGTCCACATATGCTAAAATCTTCGACTCCCCCCCCCGAGTTTGAATTGCCCGTATGTTATTGTCCCCCACAATTATCCTAATGAAGGGATCTATATATAGCGCAAATAGTAGGGGGGAGCAAGGACACCCCTGCCGAGATCCACGTGTGATTTTAAATATATCCGACTCCGCACCCATCATAGTGACCCTAGCCTCGGGTTTCAGTACATGCAGCCTATTGCGTTAATATATGTGCTACCCAGACCCTGCCTTTCCATAGTGGCCCATAGGAAGGGCCAAGAGACCCTGTTGAAGGCCTTCTAGGCATCGAGGAAGATTGCTGCAACAGGGTCTCCTGACACCTTTGCCAGGTCAAACAGAGTGATTATTCTTCGGATGTGATCTACCGTACCTCCTTCTGGCACAAATCCATGCTGGAACGGAGAGACTAACTTTCCTATGACTGATGACAGCCTGTTAGCTAGAATTTTTGAATAAATCTTTTGATCACTATTCAGAAGGGTTATTGGCCGGTAAGACCCTAATCCGGCGATAGGTTTGCCTTTTTTTGGAAATACGATGATGTTTGCCCCTTTCCATGTGTCTGGGGTAGCCTGGTCCCTCTGAGACCTTTGGAAGACTTCCAGCATCAAACCCATGATCTGTTCTTTACAATTTTTATAAAACTCCCCTGGGATTAAGTTTGGACCAGTAGCTTTGCCTGAGGGGGACATATCTATAGCTATTGAAAGTTCTTCCCAGGTGATCAGCTCATCTAATCTCTCTCTTTCTTCACCTGAGAGCTGGTCCAAGACCACCCCCGATAGGTAGTCCTGAATTTCCCATGGCCCACCCTGAGAGTCGTCGGTGTACAGATTTTGGTAGAATTTCTGGAAGGCTAAAATGATACCTTTTGTCTCCGACACCAGTCCCACCCCGGGTCCCTAATCTCTCTTATTCTGGAATGAACTATTTTTTCCCTGGTGCGTGCTGCTAGCAAGTGACCTATTCTCTCGCTGCTCTCGTAAACCCGGATTTTCCACGCCATATATTTGCCGGCTGCTTTTTTAGCTGAGATTTGTATGATTGCAGCTCTGGCGACTGTGACTTTTAACTGCGTTGCCTCTGATTCCATGCCAGCAGACAGTGCCTCTATCAGTTCGGCCTCTGCCACACCTAGGTCTCTGTATAGTGTTTGCAGCAGGCTTTTCTCTTCTCTCTGGGACTCCCACACAAACCTATTAGATTCTCCTCCTATCCCTGCTTTCAGTGTATCCCAACAAGGGGTGGTGATGGACAGAGTCTCTGAATTAAGCAGAGTACTCTCACCCAGTCAAGAGATCAGGGCTAGATCCAACACCGTTTTTTAGCTCATTGCACCATCCCAGTTTCAGAACCTGGCTGTATGCAAATGAGTCTGTCCCTGGCCCAGTGCATCATGGGAACAGGGCAGACCAGACTACAAAAGCCAATTCTTACACTGGGAAGGAAACAAGCTTCCGGGGACCGGTTTCTGGCATTACAGCCGTCTTCGGCCCGGCTTGCTTGTCCCTCACCACCCCTTGTTGTAAATAATTTTGTCCACCCTAAGCGTGGAAGGGTATACTCAGACATGAGTCCCTTGCTCATTGCACCATCAGGATTCAAGCAAGCCGGGCCGAAGACGGCTGTAATGCCAGAAACCGGTCCCCGGAAGCTTGTTTCCTTCCCAGTGTAAGAATTGGCTTTTGTAGTTTGGTTTGCCCTGTTCCCATCATGCACTGGGACAGGAACAGACTAATTTGCATACAGCCAGGTTCTGAAACTGGGATGGTGCAATGAGCTAAAAAACGGTGTTGGATCTAGCCCTGATCTCTTGACTGGGTGAGAGTATTCTGCTTAATTCAGAGACTCTGTCCCTCACCACCCCTTGTTGTAAATAATTTTGTCCACCCTAAGCGTGGAAGGGTATACTCAGACATGAGTCCCTTGCTCATTGCACCATCAGGATTCAAGCAAGCCGGGCCGAAGACGGCTGTAATGCCAGAAACCGGTCCCCGGAAGCTTGTTTCCTTCCCAGTGTAAGAATTGGCTTTTGTAGTTTGGTTTGCCCTGTTCCCATCATGCACTGGGACAGGAACAGACTAATTTGCATACAGCCAGGTTCTGAAACTGGGATGGTGCAATGAGCTAAAAAACGGTGTTGGATCTAGCCCTGATCTCTTGATTGGGTGAGAGTATTCTGCTTAATTCAGAGACTCTGTCCCTCACCACCCCTTGTTGTAAATAATTTTGTCCACCCTAAGCGTGGAAGGGTATACTCAGACATGAGTCCCTTGCTCATTGCACCATCAGGATTCAAGCAAGCCGGGCCGAAGACGGCTGTAATGCCAGAAACCGGTCCCCGGAAGCTTGTTTCCTTCCCAGTGTAAGAATTGGCTTTTGTAGTTTGGTTTGCCCTGTTCCCATCATGCACTGGGACAGGAACAGACTAATTTGCATACAGCCAGGTTCTGAAACTGGGATGGTGCAATGAGCTAAAAAACGGTGTTGGATCTAGCCCTGATCTCTTGACTGGGTGAGAGTATTCTGCTTAATTCAGAGACTCTGTCCCTCACCACCCCTTGTTGTAAATAATTTCAGTGTATCCCAGACATTACTTAGGTTGGTGCTTCCCACGTTGTCCTCAATAAACCTAGGGAACCACTCTCCAATCTGCCGGATGTATTCTGTGTCGCTTAAAAGGGCCCTATTAAATGTCCACCGAGCCTGCCTGAGAGGGAGCTGAATATCTAGTTCAATCATCAGGGGATTGTGGTCAGACATAACCTTTGGGAATAGATCTATAGTGCTTTTTGAGACTAGCTCCTGTGAAGCGAATAAATAGTCCAGCCTAGCGTGTACCTTGTGAGGAGCAGAGAAATATATATATCCTAATTCAGACCCCGTAAGCGAGGCCCATACATCCTCTAGCCCATGCACTGCTTGCATTTGAGATAATGATTTAAACACTTTGGGCTTCCTGCCCTGATAGGGTGATTTCCTGGTGGCAGCTTGGCAATTCAGATTAATATTTAGATCTCTGCAGAGAATTAGAGGTAAGGTCCAGCCTACTAGTTCAAAGTTGAGCCAGTCAAACAAAGCTGGGTCATCCAACACCGAACCATATACTGAACAAAGGGTGAAGATTTTATTCTCTATACATCCCTGTACAATTACCCATCTACCCAAGCTATCAGCCATGCGTCGAGGGAAGCTAAGAAAGCTACTCCTTCCATTCCGTGCCAAAATAGCCACCCCCTTTGTGCGAGTCTCTTGCGTTGTGCTGGCTACAATATAATACCCGGACAGCTCCAGAAGCCTCTTTCTGCTACCCTCAGTGTGAGTTTCCTGTATGCATAAAACATCAGCTCTTAGGAATTGCATGTCCACACAAACTCTCCTCCTCTTTTGGGGATCATTTAAGCCACAAATGTTAACAGTGGCTAATCTAATTTTCTTCATTACATACTAACAGTAGAGCCAAAAACAAACCGCCCTGCAAACAGTGAAATTGTGCAATCCCATGAACCATGAATATTCTGCTTCTCCCTTGGTCCCAGATCCCCACACCCCTCCCCCGCCCAGCCCTCCCCCTCCCTTCAAAGTGGCAAAATAGGTCTGAAGACCCTTGTGATGCCTCCTGCATGTGGTTGCGCCCCTAGCTGCTCCCGACCACGGCCCAACTACAAAAACCCAAAAGAAAAAATTATAACCAAAGACCGTCATAAAGTGATGCTGCCTATTGCCAGCTTAGCCCTAATTTCCTAACATCCCTATTCGTGAGCTCGTTCAAGTACTCCTGAGTTTGAATTTCTGAAGTGAACACTCTAGTCGTGCCCTTACAAATAATTTTTAGCCTAGCCGGGTTCAGAACAAAAACCTCACATCCCTGCTGCTGGAAGGGAGAGATACGTGAGCGGAGTCTCCATCTCCTCTCTACTGTAGAATGACAAAAGTCAGGACGCACGAAGAAGGAGTGTCCTGCAGCAGATCTTCTTGCATCTGGCCTGGCTTTCTCAAAGATAGCTTGGCGTGATAGAAAGTTACCAAAGGAGATCAATATGGCTCTTGGTTTTTCTTCCTGGCCTGTTCTTTTCTTGAGCATTAGAGGAAACCTGTGAACCCTTTGTACCTCTGCATCCCAGTCCCAGTGAGCCAGTTCAGGGAAGGCCTCTCGAAAAAGCTTCAGTACGAAGCCACGAATGTCGCCGCCTTCCTCTTTTTCCGCAATTCCTGGAAGCCGTAGGTTATTTCGTCTTTGTCTATTTTAGAAATCCTCCAGCTTCCAGAGGACATCGGTCATTCTACTTTCATTAGAAGCGGATTGTTTGTCAGAGTTCTCCACACTTGCTTCCAAGTGTACTATGCGCTCCTCCAGTGCTGTAGTCCGTTCATTAATCTCTGAGCAGGCCTTATTGACTTTCCTGACTGCGCCCAGGAGTTTCCTGGTTGCCGCATGGGCCCTCTTATGCTCCTGGCGGGCTTCCGACTGTATTTGTTTTAGAGTAGCGTAGATCAGTTCAATAGACGGTTGGCCGCCTTGAACCCCTATGGCTCCGTCAGCCCCGCTCGTGCTACCCTGCACAGGTAAGGATTCAGACTCTTGAGCTCCTTCTAAATGTGAGGCAGAATAGTCCCATTTCAACTGGCTTGACTGGCTGCAATCGGAAGTAAATCCTTGGTCTTTCCCCAAGTTTTTTAGACCTTTCTTTTTGCTGCGGAAGGATGTACGCCTCTGCGTGTCGGGCTTCTGAGCAGGGCTTCCGCTGTCTGTTGAGAGCCCACCTGGGCTGCTTTTCCAGCTGTCCTCTGATATATCGGAGTCATCCGTCATTGAGTAAAATGTATCCACCTCTGGGGTCTCTGTGCCAGTTCTTTCAGCTTGTTCCTGAGAGGGCATGTCAGAAGCTGCTTTTACCAGGGAGTGTGGTAACCTGTTGCCATTTTAGCCCCTGGATGACCCCCAGGTTGTCCCCCGTCCTTCACGGGAAGTTCCTCAGAGCATAGTATTTTTGAGCCGCTATTTACCTTAAGGGGAGCGCTGGGGGGGCACTGGTAAAGATATTCGCTAATTCAGTGGCAAGGCCGTTAATTTCCTCAGCCCTTGACCCCGCACTATCTGTCTTCGCAGAGCTATTCATATCATTGTTTTGCGCCCCCTTGTCCTCAGCAACTTTTTTCTTTCCAGTGTCCTTAAGGATTTTAGTGTTTAAGTTAGTATTTAAATTAGCAGCGCTTTTACCCTTGGTAATAGACAGTCTTGAATCCACCTGTGCTGGAAAGCTATTGCCTCCTTTGCCTCCAAACATCACGGGAACAGTGGGAGCCTTGCCACAAGCTCCCTTCTCTGCCTTCTGCTCGCTGGCTCCGCTCAGCGCTGCTCTTTCCCCCTGTCCGCCTTCTCTGTGCAGCCCTGATTGCCGATCGTGATCCGCGCTGGATTCCAGGGGTTGTTTCTCTCCGGCGCGACTGGTCATGGAGACAGGCTTGATTCCTCCGGTCCCTTCTGCGTCCTTCACCATTTTCCCCTTCGGAGGCATACTTGCAGAGGTACACAATATCTTGTAGGAATTTGCTAGCGCTGCAGATTCCACAGCGTTATACCGCTGCACTTCCAGCCTCCTCACACGTCTGTCCGCGACCGCTGATGCTCTCAGCTCTCTCAGCGCTCGGGTTGCTAAGGTCAGCGCTGCCGGCGAGAGTTGAATCAGCATCTGTTTGGGGCGATGAACCTCCAGCCAGGTGAGTGAGGTTGTAGGAATCTGAACATATGCTATTTTTCCCCTTCCAGACCTCTGTTTAGGCAGTCATTCTTTTAGGCATTTGGGTTTGGTTTTGACATCTAACGGCCGTGAACCGGAGAGCAGCTACCTGCAGGAATCACGCAGCCGCCATCTTGCCACCACTGTCCTTTTTTTTCTATGTCAAAGGTAACTCTGGTGGCAACAGACCATAGGAAGAGAGACACTTTATTTCAAAAAGAGACTGTTAGGCCACTGTCCTGGGTGTTTAAAGACTGACTACGAAGGGGGGTCACCTTTTAGTGACTACTCGTCTCAACGTTAGTGAAGAAACCAACGCCTGCCCAGGACCTTAGGGCACCATCTATTTTGTTGTTTGTCGACTAAATGAACAGGCCTGAGGAGAAGAAATCAACAGCTGCAAAGATCTGTAGCGGCTGCACAATGTTTATTACTGTATTGACTTTGACTGCTGTCATCATTGCTATGATAATGTGGGTTGTGGAGAAAGTAACTCCTGCTCGAAACTTACTGCCTGCTATTACTCCTGTCCCCATGGAACATTATTACTTCACTCTTCCCTATCATGAAAAGAAGCATTGAATGCCATATCTCAATAACACTTTCACACAAATGCTGCATCATACTCATAATGCTACGAATACTACCAACTGCTGGGTATGTGGAATGATGCCAGCCCATCCGAAGAAGGGATGAACGCCTCTCATTCCCCTGCCATTATCACATAATGGCTCTTGTAGATCCTGGTTTGCACTGTTGTGGGCCTCTGCTGTTAGTAATATTGCTCCACCGGATGTAGGAAGACTTAATGCACAGTTAAACAAGGTTTGTTGCCCTGATGATGAAGGCCTCCCACAGGCCAAAGGAACTATATGGGAAATGGAGGAGTATCGCAAAGGAAATTCCTCCACAAGCTATGTTTTTCCCAACACTCAAATGACCAAGGGTAACAGGCCTCCTGTTATCGCTGTTACTAGAGCCCAAGCAAATATTTGTGTGAGCAGTTTTGGCAGTATCCCAGTGGGAAAAGTGACTGTACTACAGTTTTGAATATCACTGAAACAAACAATAGCAGTTTTCTATCCTCACATAGCACTTATTTCATTTGTGGAAGTAAAGGTTACTATCATCGACCAATTCGATGGTTCTGAATATGCTATGTTTCCTTTTTGCTTCCCCCCTGTGTTCTTAGCACCTGCATCCTATCCTAAAGACCAAAAATAGTTTAATGACATTTCCTTGAACCGATTCAAAAGAACTATAAATAATGTTGAAGTGGATCAAACTGACACTGCATTACAACAATATGTTGACTTTAATTTGGAACTCTTTTCTTTGTTGGTGCAGCTTTGAACAGTAGAAAAATAACACGCTTGACCCGATTGGTAGAGGCTGTGACTAATCAAATAGTAATGGCTCTTGGAAATATTACAGAAGAACTCCAAATTACGTGAATTGTGACTTTGCAAAATAGAATGGTTCTAGATATAATATTAGCCGATTGTGGTGGAGCATGTCGCATTATCGGAAGTAGCTGTTGCGTGTTTATCCCTGACCACGCCCCTTCTGTTTATGATGCCATTTCCAAACTGCATACATTAGCGACTGAGATACATAAAGACTCAGGAACATGGACTTGGACTGGATGGTTCTGGAACTTATTTTCTGTATAGGCTCAGAAAGTATTGTCTGCCTTATTCATAATTATTGCAATTATCTTCTCTTGTTGCTTATGCATACAATGTGGACCAATGCTCTGCTCCCTCTGTATTTCCACTTATACTACTTGTGTACCATCTAAAACCAATATCCAAAATGCAAATGTCCGTTTAGCAATGGAACGAGAAATTTGTGAACTGATGTTAAGTGATATTCATGATGTATATCCTACCCTGTAGAAGGGACAAGAAAATGTCTTAGCTTATGCTAAAAGGGTCGTCTGTGGCAACGTGTAATATTTTGTATTCGCATAAGCGACAGCCATTTTGGCTGTGGCTTCCATTTCGTTTCCTTCATCCTCTGCTGTTCGTCCTTTCACCCTACTTGTGTCATCTATTTTAGTTGACCTCTTTTTAAAAAAAATATTTTTATTAGCTTTTTTGAAACATAACATGCATGTCACATAAGACTGTCTACCATATCCTACCCCCTACCACCCTCCCCTCCCCGAATCTCACAGAAACCCGTACACATGGATACGGAGGTGCTCCACCCATCACAGCATTGCACAGTGCCATCCATAATCTCCCCCACATGTACCGGGACAACAGGGTGGCCTGACCTCCCACCATCACAATCCTCCATCCAGGCCATAGTACCGTCTCCATTTCCCCCAAACTCTATAGAACTTCTTGGGGCAACCTCTGGCTTTGTACGTGACCGTCTCAGCTGCCATGTAAATATCCATGCCCCTTCTCCATTCATCTAGTCGAGGGAGGATGGGAGCGCCCCAAACTCTAGCCACATCTCTCTTAGCTACCACCAGGGCCAGTATAAGGAAGATCAAGAGTGGGCGAGTCAGATCCACCTCGGTTGTGATACCTAGCAGCACCAGTTTAGGCTCCACCGGGAGGGACATTTCCAGAATATCACTTAATTCGCTCAATATCTTGGCCCCGTAGTCCTGAATGACACTGCAGTCCCATATGGTATGATAAAAGTCTCCCTTCTCGCACCCACATAGCAGACAATTAGGATCACTGGCTCGCCCCATCCGGTGCAAACGATGTCTATCATAGTAGACCCTATGGAGGATTTTAAATTGTATAAGCCTTAGTCAAGACTTTATCGCAACCTCCCTAGGGCTGTCTCCCAGTCAAGAGAGTCCATATCTCCCAGATCGAGTTCCCTTGTGCCTTTCAGTTTCCCCAGGCCATCAGGCATATTGTTAATCAATGTTTTATTGGTCAGGGACACCAGTTTAGTCGGGACGTGATCTTGCAGCAGACGACCCTCAAGCGGTGCATACTCCGGGGGTCCGAAAGCGCCCTCTCCGCCCTCCATGCATGACGTACTTGCCCATATTTCAAGTACTGAGTATGGTGCAATCCATACTCCAACCTCAACGCCTGAAAGGACTTCCGCGCTCCCCTTTTTAGCAGATCACCCAGAACCGAGATACCAATGTCATCCCACCGGTGGAATCCCTTTAATTTATGCAAGTCCTTTAGCCATGTACAGTGCCAAATTGGCGTTTGTTATGTCGGTTTGTGCGCCCATCCAATTCTCTTAGTCACCCTCTCCCATGTCTCCACCGTCACCCGCGTTGCAGAGAGAAGTCCCTCCCTACCCCTTCCTCCATACAAGTAATGTAGACCGGTGCGCTGCGCCATTATCCCTCTCTCCAGTCTATATGTGGGGTGATCCGCCGGGGCATGGAGCCAGTCAATTATTGGCGATAAATGTTTAGTTGACCTCTTTTGACATGACTCAGCAATGTAGGTGCTGGGGGGGTTTGTATATGCCAGTGCACCTGGTCTTAGAGGCTATCATTTGATCGTTTACTGCTGCCATAAGCATTCCTGCTCCCCCTCCCTATTTACTGACCAAGTGGTCATCCATCTGCCCTTGTTTGCAGATAACTGTGTTTAAACTTGCTCTTTCCATTTCTGTCCGTATGCTTACTTTGCAACAAAACTGTATGTAAGGACGATGGTTTGTGAGTTCAGTGTACCTCCTCCCACAATACTTGAGTGTTGTGTGGACATGGTATTACTCATGAGTGATTAATAAACTTGTTGTTTGACTTCAGCTCCAGTACCAATCTCTCTTTTGATAGTCTTTGGACCCGTGGATAAGAGGGTGGCCATGCACCAGTGTGCTCACTTTTGGGTACATTCCCACACCCTTGTGAGATGTAAAGCGGCACGCATAGGTGAACTAAAGGGAGGATTGCTGTGATGAACCCACTATAGGGAACTCATTATGGGTGTTTCAGCAAGGGGAACTTAAAATATGAAATCTGACTTTGCTTATGGGGGCTTCACAGAGAGTTGCACTAGCTGACGGAAGTCACAACGGCGCTTTTCCCTGCAGCTTTCTTAAAGAAGGCACTGTCTATACAATATTGCATAGTTTCTTATTTTTTTCACAACAAATTTTATTTATTGATTAGGTAAAAGCATATATGTGGCTCTCCACAATCAGGAGATCACCACCAAATATCACGACATGTTTCAGCATTATTGCATAGCCCAATCAATGAATAGAGGAAAATACAAACCACCCCCCCACCTCCACCCCCTTACCCAACCACCCAACGTCCCGTCTACCCACCCCTTATCCCACCCTAACCCCATGCACGTGATCACAGTAAGCTGTCAGCACTTGGTCGTAGTGTGCCCTGTATGGCGCAACCCCCTAGGCCCGAGGGCCCTCTTCCACCTGTAGTCCATCCTCCTGTTCTGGTGGAGGGTACAGAAGCAACCCCCTATACTCTGCCCATCGTTTCCAGATTTTATAATGCTTACGGGGGCATCCTCTGGCCTCAAACATCGGGCGCTCCAGCCCCATAAAGTGGTCCAGACCTGCCTTCCATGCACACAGTGGGGGGGCTCTCACTCCCTTCCATGCCCTTGCCAGGTCCCTCTTTGCGACGACCAAACCCAGGAACAATAGGTGGCGCTTGTATATATTTCCTCCTACACCCTCCAGTACATGGAGGAGCCCCAATCGGGGGGTGCGGGGAAGATCCCACCCCAATACCGCTGACAGACAACTCCATACACCACTCCAGAATCTGGTCAGGCCAGCACAAGACCACACAGTGTGCAGCAGCGTACCCCTCTCAATTCCACAGCGCAGGCACTCCGGAGACACAATTAGACCCGCCTTCCACAATCGTTCCCGGGTGTAATAGGCCCTGTGTAGGTATTTGAACTGAATAAGCCTGAGTCTTATCGCTATGGCCGTCCCTCTCGGGGACTCTAGTGCCTCCCTCCAATCATCATCGTCTAGGGGTCCAACGTCTTTCTCCCAGGCATCTTTAAGAGGAAGTAGGGAGGAGGAGCAGTGCGTAACTAGCGTCTGATAAATTCTGGACACTTTCTTATCGCCAAGGTCACCCATGAAGACTTTCGCCTCCACTGGGCTGAATTCCGGCAATGACTCCAAGCCCGCAATGCTAGGTTCTAGTGCATGGCGAAACTGCAGGTAGCAAAAGAATTGGGTCTTGGGCATTTGGAACTCGGTACTGAGCTCCTGGAATGATTTGAGGGTGACCCCGGTCAGTACGTGACCTAGTCCTCAATGCCACCCTAGCTGCCCCTCCAGCCCACAGGAAACGGCTCAAGACCGAGTTAACCTGCCAAAACCATTGGGGAACAATAATGTGGGGGTGGTTCTGCAGCTGCTACAAGAGGCGCGGGAGTGCGACCATCTTAAAGATCGCAGATCTACCAAAGATGGTAAGAGGCATACGAGACCACGTTTTAATATCCGTCTGGACCTTTTCCCACACCGGTACCACGTTGCGTTCCCATGCAACGTCTGCGGACTCGGAGAGGAACACTCCTAGGTACTTCAATCCCCCGGCCGCCACCTGCAATGGCGATGCCCATGGATCCGCCACTACCCACCACCCAACACCCACAGAGTGGACTTACGTGGGTTCAGACAAAGGCCCGATACTTCCCCAAAGACGCGCATTATCTCCAAGACTCGGTGGCCCGATCTGCGTAAATCCGTAAGGAAGAAGAGGACATCATCTGCATATAGTGCAATTCTGTCGGTGAGGTTTCCACCCCACTCAAAGCCCCGCAGCTGCGCGTCCATACGTACCCAAGAAGCCAGGGGCTCCATAGCCAATGCAAAAAAATACGGGGAGAGCAGGCATCCCTGTCGGGTCCCCCGGCCGATCGAAAACTTCTCAGAGACCGCCCCGGAGACACGGGCAGATGCCGTGATATCGGTATAGAGCAGTTTGATGTAGGAGATAAACACCGGGCCCAGGTTGAGGATTGGCAGGAGCGCGAACAGGTATGTCCAACTGACCGAATCAAAGGCTCTATCTATATCCGCTAGTAGTAGGGACGCCCGTTCTTCTGTGGCCCCAATAGCATCCACTGCCGCCTGCGCCCGCCTGATATTATGCCGCGTTGCCCTATTCGGCATAAAACCAGCCTGATCCGGATGGACCAGGTCAGTCACATATGGGAGAAGGCAGTTTGCCAAGGCCTTAGCCAGCAGCTTAGCCTCGATATTGAGTAAGGAGATTGGGCGATAGGAGTCCGGCCTGTCTGGGGGTCTGCCAGGCTTTTGAAAGACCACAACTTCGGCGTGTCGCCAGTCAGCTGGCAGTCTACCCTGCGATCGCGCCGCCTCCAGTGCGGTCCGGTAATGGGACCCCAATTGGAGTTGAAATGTTTTATAAAATTCACACGGGAAGCCGCTTGGCCCAGGCACCTTCCCTGTGTTGAGCTGTCCCAGTGCGTCACCCAGTTCCTCCGCAGTCAGGGGAAGGTCTAGTGCCGTTTTGGTTTCATCTGAGACCGCCTTCGGAGGCAAGTCTCCAATGAATTTATCAATCTCGTCCGCTGATAGGCAATCCCGCGGAGCATATTGCTCCCTATAATAGTGGGCGAAGTTCGCCGCCAGTTCAGCCGGGTCCATGATCGCCACGCCATCCCCATCGGTGAGACCCGGCAGTGTAAGTGGCTGGAGGGTACGTTGACATAGTCTATGGAGCATGGTACAGGACTTATCTCCCCACTGATAGACTCTGCTCCGCGTGGCCAGCCACGCTTGGCGAGCCTCGTCTAGCAACACAGATGCATAGAACTGTTGTGCCTGCAGGAGCAACCTCACCGCCACCGCGTCCCCCCCTCCCCGGCACTGCTGTTCTAGAGTTTCCACCTGCGCTGCCGCCGCAGTGATGGCCTCTCGACGTTGTCGACGTGCCGCCGCACACCATGCAATGTCTACCCCTCTTATGGTGGGCTTAATGGCCTCCCAGACCACGACTGCATCTAGGGAGGGAAGGGAGGGACGGTGGCAGAGTCTCCCCGACCCGCTTTACTATCAGCTGTGATTGTGACAGCGCTCCGCGCTCCCCACTAGCCGGTACCTGTTTGTTGTGCACCTGCTTGAGCTTATTTTAAAACTTGTGATTTTAAATTGTGACTAATACTTTTTAAAACCGATTGTACACTCACCGCCTACACTGCGCTGACTTCCTGGGCCTGTGCTCGATCTTCCCCCTGCCCCGCCCCGTTCCGACACGGCAACCAGTGCCGCTTGAGCGGAGGGCGGGACAGGAAGAGCCAGTGACCCCACCCACACTCTCGCGCTGTTAGCGCTCTAGCAGTTCTTCAGGCAGGGCATTTAAGGCGGCGAGGAGCTGCGGCAGCTTGCGGAAGGGAGGGACGGTGGCAGAGTCTCCCCGACCCGCTTTACTATCAGCTGTGATTGTGACAGCGCTCCGCGCTCCCCACTAGCCGGTACCTGTTTGTTGTGCACCTGCTTGAGCTTATTTTAAAACTTGTGATTTTAAATTGTGACTAATACTTTTTAAAACCGATTGTACACTCACCGCCTACACTGCGCTGACTTCCTGGGCCTGTGCTCGATCTTCCCCCTGCCCCGCCCCGTTCCGACACGGCAACCAGTGCCGCTTGAGCGGAGGGCGGGACAGGAAGAGCCAGTGACCCCACCCACACTCTCGCGCTGTTAGCGCTCTAGCAGTTCTTCAGGCAGGGCATTTAAGGCGGCGAGGAGCTGCGGCAGCTTGCGGAAGGGAGGGACGGTGGCAGAGTCTCCCCGACCCGCTTTACTATCAGCTGTGATTGTGACAGCGCTCCGCGCTCCCCACTAGCCGGTACCTGTTTGTTGTGCACCTGCTTGAGCTTATTTTAAAACTTGTGATTTTAAATTGTGACTAATACTTTTTAAAACCGATTGTACACTCACCGCCTACACTGCGCTGACTTCCTGGGCCTGTGCTCGATTTTCCCCCTGCCCCGCCCCGTTCCGACACGGCAACCAGTGCCGCTTGAGCGGAGGGCGGGACAGGAAGAGCCAGTGACCCCACCCACACTCTCGCGCTGTTAGCGCTCTAGCAGTTCTTCAGGCAGGGCATTTAAGGCGGCGAGGAGCTGCGGCAGCTTGCGGAAGGGAGGGACGGTGGCAGAGTCTCCCCGACCCGCTTTACTATCAGCTGTGATTGTGACAGCGCTCCGCGCTCCCCACTAGCCGGTACCTGTTTGTTGTGCACCTGCTTGAGCTTATTTTAAAACTTGTGATTTTAAATTGTGACTAATACTTTTTAAAACCGATTGTACACTCACCGCCTACACTGCGCTGACTTCCTGGGCCTGTGCTCGATCTTCCCCCTGCCCCGCCCCGTTCCGACACGGCAACCAGTGCCGCTTGAGCGGAGGGCGGGACAGGAAGAGCCAGTGACCCCACCCACACTCTCGCGCTGTTAGCGCTCTAGCAGTTCTTCAGGCAGGGCATTTAAGGCGGCGAGGAGCTGCGGCAGCTTGCGGAAGGGAGGGACGGTGGCAGAGTCTCCCCGACCCGCTTTACTATCAGCTGTGATTGTGACAGCGCTCCGCGCTCCCCACTAGCCGGTACCTGTTTGTTGTGCACCTGCTTGAGCTTATTTTAAAACTTGTGATTTTAAATTGTGACTAATACTTTTTAAACCGATTGTACACTCACCGCCTACACTGCGCTGACTTCCTGGGCCTGTGCTCGATCTTCCCCCTGCCCCGCCCCGTTCCGACACGGCAACCAGTGCCGCTTGAGCGGAGGGCGGGACAGGAAGAGCCAGTGACCCCACCCACACTCTCGCGCTGTTAGCGCTCTAGCAGTTCTTCAGGCAGGGCATTTAAGGCGGCGAGGAGCTGCGGCAGCTTGCGGAAGGGAGGGACGGTGGCAGAGTCTCCCCGACCTGCTTTACTATCAGCTGTGATTGTGACAGCGCTCCGCGCTCCCCACTAGCCGGTACCTGTTTGTTGTGCACCTGCTTGAGCTTATTTTAAAACTTGTGATTTTAAATTGTGACTAATACTTTTTAAAACCGATTGTACACTCACCGCCTACACTGCGCTGACTTCCTGGGCCTGTGCTCGATCTTCCCCCTGCCCCGCCCCGTTCCGACACGGCAACCAGTGCCGCTTGAGCGGAGGGCGGGACAGGAAGAGCCAGTGACCCCACCCACACTCTCGCGCTGTTAGCGCTCTAGCAGTTCTTCAGGCAGGGCATTTAAGGCGGCGAGGAGCTGCGGCAGCTTGCGGAAGGGAGGGACGGTGGCAGAGTCTCCCCGACCCGCTTTACTATCAGCTGTGATTGTGACAGCGCTCCGCGCTCCCCACTAGCCGGTACCTGTTTGTTGTGCACCTGCTTGAGCTTATTTTAAAACTTGTGATTTTAAATTGTGACTAATACTTTTTAAAACCGATTGTACACTCACCGCCTACACTGCGCTGACTTCCTGGGCCTGTGCTCGATCTTCCCCCTGCCCCGCCCCGTTCCGACACGGCAACCAGTGCCGCTTGAGCGGAGGGCGGGACAGGAAGAGCCAGTGACCCCACCCACACTCTCGCGCTGTTAGCGCTCTAGCAGTTCTTCAGGCAGGGCATTTAAGGCGGCGAGGAGCTGCGGCAGCTTGCGGAAGGGAGGGACGGTGGCAGAGTCTCCCCGACCCGCTTTACTATCAGCTGTGATTGTGACAGCGCTCCGCGCTCCCCACTAGCCGGTACCTGTTTGTTGTGCACCTGCTTGAGCTTATTTTAAAACTTGTGATTTTAAATTGTGACTAATACTTTTTAAAACCGATTGTACACTCACCGCCTACACTGCGCTGACTTCCTGGGCCTGTGCTCGATCTTCCCCCTGCCCCGCCCCGTTCCGACACGGCAACCAGTGCCGCTTGAGCGGAGGGCGGGACAGGAAGAGCCAGTGACCCCACCCACACTCTCGCGCTGTTAGCGCTCTAGCAGTTCTTCAGGCAGGGCATTTAAGGCGGCGAGGAGCTGCGGCAGCTTGCGGAAGGGAGGGACGGTGGCAGAGTCTCCCCGACCCGCTTTACTATCAGCTGTGATTGTGACAGCGCTCCGCGCTCCCCACTAGCCGGTACCTGTTTGTTGTGCACCTGCTTGAGCTTATTTTAAAACTTGTGATTTTAAATTGTGACTAATACTTTTTAAACCGATTGTACACTCACCGCCTACACTGCGCTGACTTCCTGGGCCTGTGCTCGATCTTCCCCCTGCCCCGCCCCGTTCCGACACGGCAACCAGTGCCGCTTGAGCGGAGGGCGGGACAGGAAGAGCCAGTGACCCCACCCACACTCTCGCGCTGTTAGCGCTCTAGCAGTTCTTCAGGCAGGGCATTTAAGGCGGCGAGGAGCTGCGGCAGCTTGCGGAAGGGAGGGACGGTGGCAGAGTCTCCCCGACCCGCTTTACTATCAGCTGTGATTGTGACAGCGCTCCGCGCTCCCCACTAGCCGGTACCTGTTTGTTGTGCACCTGCTTGAGCTTATTTTAAAACTTGTGATTTTAAATTGTGACTAATACTTTTTAAAACCGATTGTACACTCACCGCCTACACTGCGCTGACTTCCTGGGCCTGTGCTCGATCTTCCCCCTGCCCCGCCCCGTTCCGACACGGCAACCAGTGCCGCTTGAGCGGAGGGCGGGACAGGAAGAGCCAGTGACCCCACCCACACTCTCGCGCTGTTAGCGCTCTAGCCGTTCTTCAGGCAGGGCATTTAAGGCGGCGAGGAGCTGCGGCAGCTTGCGGAAGGGAGGGACGGTGGCAGAGTCTCCCCGACCCGCTTTACTATCAGCTGTGATTGTGACAGCGCTCCGCGCTCCCCACTAGCCGGTACCTGTTTGTTGTGCACCTGCTTGAGCTTATTTTAAAACTTGTGATTTTAAATTGTGACTAATACTTTTTAAAACCGATTGTACACTCACCGCCTACACTGCGCTGACTTCCTGGGCCTGTGCTCGATCTTCCCCCTGCCCCGCCCCGTTCCGACACGGCAACCAGTGCCGCTTGAGCGGAGGGCGGGACAGGAAGAGCCAGTGACCCCACCCACACTCTCGCGCTGTTAGCGCTCTAGCAGTTCTTCAGGCAGGGCATTTAAGGCGGCGAGGAGCTGCGGCAGCTTGCGGAAGGGAGGGACGGTGGCAGAGTCTCCCCGACCCGCTTTACTATCAGCTGTGATTGTGACAGCGCTCCGCGCTCCCCACTAGCCGGTACCTGTTTGTTGTGCACCTGCTTGAGCCTATTTTAAAACTTGTGATTTTAAATTGTGACTAATACTTTTTAAAACCGATTGTACACTCACCGCCTACACTGCGCTGACTTCCTGGGCCTGTGCTCGATCTTCCCCCTGCCCCGCCCCGTTCCGACACGGCAACCAGTGCCGCTTGAGCGGAGGGCGGGACAGGAAGAGCCAGTGACCCCACCCACACTCTCGCGCTGTTAGCGCTCTAGCAGTTCTTCAGGCAGGGCATTTAAGGCGGCGAGGAGCTGCGGCAGCTTGCGGAAGGGAGGGACGGTGGCAGAGTCTCCCCGACCCGCTTTACTATCAGCTGTGATTGTGACAGCGCTCCGCGCTCCCCACTAGCCGGTACCTGTTTGTTGTGCACCTGCTTGAGCTTATTTTAAAACTTGTGATTTTAAATTGTGACTAATACTTTTTAAAACCGATTGTACACTCACCGCCTACACTGCGCTGACTTCCTGGGCCTGTGCTCGATCTTCCCCCTGCCCCGCCCCGTTCCGACACGGCAACCAGTGCCGCTTGAGCGGAGGGCGGGACAGGAAGAGCCAGTGACCCCACCCACACTCTCGCGCTGTTAGCGCTCTAGCAGTTCTTCAGGCAGGGCATTTAAGGCGGCGAGGAGCTGCGGCAGCTTGCGGAAGGGAGGGACGGTGGCAGAGTCTCCCCGACCCGCTTTACTATCAGCTGTGATTGTGACAGCGCTCCGCGCTCCCCACTAGCCGGTACCTGTTTGTTGTGCACCTGCTTGAGCTTATTTTAAAACTTGTGATTTTAAATTGTGACTAATACTTTTTAAAACCCGATTGTACACTCACCGCCTACACTGCGCTGACTTCCTGGGCCTGTGCTCGATCTTCCCCCTGCCCCGCCCCGTTCCGACACGGCAACCAGTGCCGCTTGAGCGGAGGGCGGGACAGGAAGAGCCAGTGACCCCACCCACACTCTCGCGCTGTTAGCGCTCTAGCAGTTCTTCAGGCAGGGCATTTAAGGCGGCGAGGAGCTGCGGCAGCTTGCGGAAGGGAGGGACGGTGGCAGAGTCTCCCCGACCCGCTTTACTATCAGCTGTGATTGTGACAGCGCTCCGCGCTCCCCACTAGCCGGTACCTGTTTGTTGTGCACCTGCTTGAGCTTATTTTAAAACTTGTGATTTTAAATTGTGACTAATACTTTTTAAAACCGATTGTACACTCACCGCCTACACTGCGCTGACTTCCTGGGCCTGTGCTCGATCTTCCCCCTGCCCCGCCCCGTTCCGACACGGCAACCAGTGCCGCTTGAGCGGAGGGCGGGACAGGAAGAGCCAGTGACCCCACCCACACTCTCGCGCTGTTAGCGCTCTAGCAGTTCTTCAGGCAGGGCATTTAAGCCCTCTCGTCGCTCAAGCGCGCAGCGGTTGCGCGCAGACGGGCGCCTTAGACGCGCCTGAGACGAGCCAGAGAGGAGCCCGTCTGTGCCCGTCCGTGACCGAACGGGGCCGGGGGCCATGACCCCTACCTCTGCCGCCCCTAATTCTTTAGCTGCGGATAGATTAAGGTACTCCTCCAGGGACCTACGCAAATTGTGGCACCCTCCCCTTAATGGTTGTGGTCAGGAGGACGGCCCTTGTCCCGGGGGTCCGTTCTCTTGCAAACAATGTCATTTTCAGTCACTCTCTGGTTTCCCCCTCTCAGACATTCGAACCCCGGTGGTCCCCAACGCCCCGCCCCCCAGGGGTAATAGCATACTATGTAACGTCAGATCTCTCCCGAAGCATCATTCGGAGGTATGGGACTTAATACAATCAACCCGCCCCGACTACTGCTTCTGCACGGAGACATGGCTTAAGCCTCACCTAGTCCCTGCTATTACCCTGGCGGTTCCCTCAGGGTATAAGATTCTCAGGCTTGACCGCCCTGTTAAAACCGGCGGCGGGGTCGCAGTAATCTATAAAGATACTCTCACTGTCACTCTCCTCGATCAATGTTGTACTGACGACATTGAGATACTGGTTTTTAAATTTGGCTCCTCGCCCCCATTCTTCTGGAAGGGAGCATTGGTCTACCGCCCTCCGGGTCCTTACACTGAGGCCTCGACCACTCTCCTGGAGACACTAGCCCCCCATATTAGATCCGGGACTAATTTTGTACTCCTAGGGGACTTCAATGTCCACAGCGAACTGTCCGACAACGCTGAATCCTGCAAACTGTTGACCGATCTATCTGCCCTAGGCTTCAAGCAGTGTAACCAGGGCCCGACTCACCAAGCCGGCCACACTCTTGATCTAATTTTATCGAACTCCCATGCCCTGATCTGTCATCCCCCTTTGCAGGTTGACTGGACCGACCATTTTATAATTAATTTCTCCCTCCCTACTCTCTTGGAGGAACGCCCCAACCCTGTCCCCTTGCCGTTATGGCGCAGGCAGTGGCATAAGGTATCCGCCAACTCCTTTGGAGCCGCCTTCATTCCTCCTGAGTTTCTCCCATCAGATTCCCCCAATTTGGCTTTGTCCAAATTCAACAAAGCCTTGAGTACGGCGGTCAATCTGATCGCCCCTCTAAGACGCTGCAATATGCGGTCGGGTCGAAAACAAGAACTATGGTACTCAGACGCACTGCGCACGGAGAAAAGAGCCTGCAGAAAGCTGGAGAAATCCTGGAGACTCTCGCGCAGCTCCAGTGATAGAGACAGGTATAGCTCAGCTATGCGACTCTATCATAAAAACATCAGAGCTGCCCGTAAGTCCCACATCATCTCCCAACTCTCTGAAGCCAGCAACGACCCCAAATTGCTGTACCAGGTGCTTTGCACATTCACTAAACCTGTCGCCTGTGACAGTGCAGAGGTGCTAACCCAAAAACTGTGCGACGAAACAGCTGGCTTTTTCACGGAAAAAATTGACGCCATCTACCAAAAAATCTCCCAATCCAGCACATCCGCGGATGATAACGATCCCTCTTCTAGTTTCCAGTCTGGAACAGCCTGCGCTGTCCCAGCCTCACTATCTCTCATCCCGGAGATCACCTTAGACCAGGTCAATTCCCTGATTGGGACCATCAAGTCAGGCAGCCCAGTTGACCCCGTACCTGCCCGTGTCATGCACCTTATTGGGAGTGTTATTAGCCCCTGTATTCAAACGGTGATCAATCGCTCCCTGTCTGAGGGACTGGTCCCCCAGGTGTGGAAGGAGGCCATGGTCAAGCCTATCAGGAAGAATTCCACCATTCCCTGGTCGGACTTGACCAATCTGCGGCCAATCTCTCTGCTGCCATTCATCGGCAAATTGACGGAGAAGCACGTCAACTATCATCTCTCCGCTTTTATTGAGCAGACTGGCAGCCTTGACCACTCTCAGTCCGGGTTCAGGCCTAGGCATAGTACCGAGACCGCCCTCCTCTCTGTTACGGATGCCATACGCCTGTCCCTGGACAGAGGTTTGTCTGTGGTGTTGGTGCTGTTGGACTTGTCCGCAGCATTCGACACCATATCCCACGACATTCTCCTCTCCAGATTAAAGGAGATAGGCATTGACAGATCTGCCCTGGCGTGGTTCACCAGCTTTCTCTCAGAGCGGACCCAGAAGGTGAACATGGGCTCCTTTACTTCCGCCTCGGCCAACATCATCAGAGGAGTCCCGCAGGGCTCCTGCCTTAGCCCTACGTTGTTTAACGTATATGTCTCCTCTCTGGCCAACATGATTAGGTCCTTTGGGTTTATGCCTATCTCCTACGCTGACGACACGCAGCTGCTGTTCACTTTTAAAACCTTTACCCCGGAGATAAGACAAGCATTCTCCAACGGCATGACTGCAATTGCCAGCTGGATGGCCAAGAATTTTCTACAGTGCAACGTGGGAAAGTCTGAGGTCATGTTATTTGGGGAGGCGAAAATCCTCTGGACCCCAGACTGGTGGCCTTCAAGCCTGGGACATCCCCCGCTCCCTAAACAGGTGGTCAAAAACCTGGGGGTTCGTCTAGACCAGGACCTCACCCTTTCTCACCATGCCGGCACTACTGCGGGTTCATGCTTCCACGTCATTGGCCTCCTTCGGAAGGTGTTCCCCCTTCTACCCGATGACACCCGGAAGACCTTGGTCCAGGCCCTCGTTTTGAGCCGCCTGGACTACTGTAATGGCCTACTCTTAGCGGCCAGTGAGGGAGTGCTCAACAAACTACAGGTGGTGCAGAACACCGCAGCACGGCTGGTGACCAACTCCCCCCCTAGAACTCCTTCCCTCCCCCTCCTCAAAGCCCTTCACTGGCTTCCTATCCGGAAACGGGTAGAATTTAAGATCTGCTGTGTGATACACAAGAGTCTTCACAATCTGGGACCCCATTACCTGGCGGATAAATTTGCCTTCCATCGTCCGTCTCGTATCCTCAGGTCTACCAACCAACAGCTGTTGCAGGTTCCCAGACATTACAAGACCAGACAGGGAGGCCGCGCCCTCTCCATCATGGGTCCACGTCTATGGAACTGCCTCCCCCTCTCCCTCAGAGAGTGCCCCAGTCACCCAGCTTTCAGGAAGCGCCTAAAAACTGTACTATTCTAGGAGGAGGCTTCTCTACCTGTCCACATCGCAGCACCGCGCGGAGATACACCTTCGGGTGTGATGCCGGCGCGTAACAAACCCATAAATAAATAAATAAATAAATGCCTTCCACCAGATTTTCCTGCCAGTAATGTGCAATCGCACCCCGCAGATGCTGGATGTAGTCGGCCTGTTGAAGGTGCCATGAGGACATTCTCCACCGGAACGGCTGACGTGTCCTATGTAGTCCAACCCTAACGGCTACCGGGGAGTGGTCAGACAGCCCTCTAGGTAAGATCCCCGCCTCCCACACCCTGTTCAGGAACGCATTGGGCGCAAAAATATAGTCCAGTCGCGAGAATGAACCATGCACTGCCGATACATATGTGAAGTCTCGCACTTTGGGATGCATATGTCGCCACACATCCACCCAGCCCATCCCCTCCACCATCGCATTCAACCGGGCAGGGGCAGCCGCCGTCAACATCCCCTGCAATCTCCGACGGTCCATACTCACATCCATTACCTCGTTCCAATCACCTCCCAGCACTGCCAAGGACTCCGGGATGTCCGCCCACACCACAAACAACTTCTCAGCCAAGGACCATTGCAATGGAGGAGGGGCATAAATACTTCCAAAGACCACTGGTTCAGTGCCTACCATCCCCTTAATAAAAATGTATCGACCCTGTGGGTCAGACCACTGTTTCTCATGGATGTAGGCCAGCCTGCGATGTACCAAAACAGCAACCCCTCTGGACCCCCTCGAAAACCCGGCATGATAGACTTGTTGATAACCAAACCTCTGCAGGCTAAGCACTTTCGTCCCCATCATGTGAGTTTCTTGCAACAAAAGTACATCCGCTGCCTCCCTCTTCCCCCATCGTAAGATCGCCCCCCGTTTGATCTTGTCAAGCATCCCCCTCACATTCCAAGTTATCACACGCATGGACTCCCTGGGGAGCCCTGTAAGCGGCGCGTCAGCCATAGTCGAATGGAATGGAACGAACCCAGCGGGCCCCCGGTGCCACGCCCAAGCACACATCACAGTCATTGGCAAAGCATTAGAAATCATGTGCAATCCCCCCATCTACCCCTGTGTTCCCTAACAACAACAATCTCCCCCCCACCTCGTCAACAACCAGACCCCCCAAACCCACCCCCCGTCCCCCCTTGCCCCCCACCCCTATACCTCATAGAACACTGAAGTATCTGTCGCGGCATTGGCAACCTCGAGCCCAAAACAGAGCGCCCAAGGCCAACCATACCAATGGATCCCAACTACCCCAGCAAACAATATGAACCCCCCCCCCCCTCCCTAGTCAACTCCCACTAACGTAGGAGGCAAGTAGCCCCTATACAGGAGCACCCCGAACCCCTCCCCTCCACCCCACACAATGACAAATAAACAAACTAGCCGCGGCAGGAGGCGCAGCAGTCTATCATCAATTCAGTAGAATACAGCGGTACAGCTCCTCTCTATCGGAGCTCACGGCATCCTTAGCAGGGCACACAGCCCCACAGTTTCTCATCAGCCCTTTCCAGACTGATCGGAGTCGCCAGGCGCAGCCGCGGGAGACCCACTTCTAGAAGCAGAGCGTTTCCTAGATCGAGACCTTCTATTCCTTCTGGTACGGGCCGTCTGGTCCCCACGGTCCTGCGATGGGTCTCTCGAGTGTCCCGGGTTTAAACAAGGTTGAGCATGGGGCCTGACGCTCACCGTTTCATCAGTCCATTTGAAGACATCCTCCGGCATGTCAAAAAAGTGAGTACGTGACTGAAAGACCACCCGAAGGCGGGCTGGGTAGAGCAAGGAGTATTGAATTTTAAGGCCATGAAGTTTCGCCTTGGCTGCAATGAAGGAGTGCCGCTGTTGTTGTACAAGTCTAGTGTAGTCAGGGAAGATCATGATCTTTTGGTTTTCAAAGAGAAGGGAGTCTTTGGCCCTTGCTTCCCGCAATATAGTGTCACTGTCGTGAAAGTTCAGGATTCTAGCAATCACCGGTCTGGGCCTCTCTCCCGCTGGCGGCTTCTGTGTCAGGGCCCTATGTGCGCGTTCAATCACAAAACAGCGGGATAGGACATCCGGGGGGAGCCAACTCTCCAACCACTGGGATAGAAACTGTTCCATGTGGCCCTTCTCGCAACCCTCCGGAAAACCCACAAAGCGAAGGTTGTTTCTGCGCGCCCGCCCTTCTGCATCCTCCACACGGAGCGCCAGGCCCCTTTGAATGTTTTCCATCGCCGCCATTTTCCGCTTCAGGGTCCCAACATCGTCCTCCACAACCGACATCCTAGATTCTGTCTCTGTGATTCGTGCTACTGCTTTGCGCAGGTCTTGGCGCAACAGGGTCACGTCCGCCCCAACTGCCCCAATCTTGGCATCCAGCATGTCCCTGGACTGGGTAATTGCCGCCATGAGCGCTGCGTTGTCTGGTCCCGACCCCTGGCCACCAGATGCTCCGGAGCCTCCACTTGGTCCCGTAAACTTGTCAATGGGACCCTGCTTGGCAGGCCCACCCCCCCCCCCTCTGGTCATGGTCAGGCTCACACCGGGGCTCCTGCCCTCGTAGCAGTCGCGGGTCTTCTCGGCGAGGTATCCCGCGTCTCCAATAACCACCAAAGAAACAGTTCAGAACGGCCTTCCCCTCCTCCACACCTCTCGCAGACCGCTTCAGTCCGCCACTGGAGGGGGGCACCTGTAAGGCTCTACAGGGCAATCCTCCGAACTCAGGTTCGCTGCTCCCTATGGGCTCCACTGCTCCAGAGTACAGGGGCCCACGACACAGTCGTCTACTCCAGCGCAGGAACACCGTGGGCAGGCACACAGCTTCGGTCGTGAACCGACGGGATCAGCGTGACACCAATCTAGCTACACCTCCCGGTGCATGTGGCTCCAGTCCTGACCGTCTACTGCCAGGTACACGGCGCAGATGTTTGGGGGTCTCCCACACCTCTAGCCGTCTCCCCAGGGCGGTCAATTGGGTCACTCCGTGGGCTCCAGCCCCACTGCCCCTTAACCAGTTGCACGGGGCCCCAGAGATACACCGTGTGCACCCCTCGCCACAGCCGCCAGCATCCGCTTACACACCAGATTGCAGGCCCCAACTCCGGGGGGATCAAACATCGGGGGGGCCCCCGAGACCAAGAGACCAGGCAGGTCCAGTTACTCCCGGGCCAGAGAGCGATTAGGGTCTCACTCCGGGGGGCCCGCACCACTAGCAGTCCCGCTGCTGCCCGGCTTCTGCCTCACTCGCGCTTTACCTTCGGCAACCGGAGGGTCGCCCAAACTCTAGGCCCCGGCTTCCGGATCTCAATGTAGGCCGCAGTCCCCTCTCGGTGCTCCTGTGGCGCCTGCACACACTCCTCTATTGTGGGGCACTGACGCACATCCTCTCACTGCTCCGCTGCCGGCCCAGACCCCGGAGCGCGGGCCCCACCGCCGCCACAGCTGGCCGACTCCGGGAGCTCCCGGCCGGGGATCGCTAAACTCAAGGCCCCGGCTTCCGGATCTCGATGGAGGCCGCAGTCCCCTCTCGGTGCTCCTGCGGTGCCTGCACACACTCATCTATTGTGGGGCACTGTCGCACCTCCTCTCACTGCTCCGCTGCCGGCCCAGACCCCGGAGCGCGGGCCCCACCGCCGCCACAGCCAGCCGACTCCGGGAGCTCCCGGCCGGGGATCGCCAAAATCGAGGCCCCGGCCGTCCACGATGTGTGTAGGCCCCGGGGTGCCGCCACCGAAGATCCGGGAACCCAGATTTTTACACCGACAGGCACCCTTTGCCAGCTGCTACCTCCGCCACAGGTGTGAGGTGGGATACGGGTCCAGAGACCAGGATAAATAGACGGATTAATAACGGGCTGGTGGGAGCTCTAGCAAGCCACGTCCACCATCTTCTCCCTCGTAGCCACGCCCCATAGTTTATTTTTGACGCCTTGCCTATTGCTAAAAACACAATACACATCTCAAGCAAAGCTCATGGCATTATGAGGCCCTCCCTAAAGCCTTACATCTAAAACAAAACATGCAAACATTTACAATTACTAGTGTAACATTCAAATAGCAGTTGGGTGTCACTCAAAAGGTCATCTATTAATTCTTTCATCCATCATCCAATCTTTCACCATTCATTCTGTCCTTCCATCTGTGTGCCCATCCATATCCAAACCTTGTTAACCATTTGCAAACCTCTATATCACCTATCCTTCAATCCATCATTTCACTCATCCAACCCTTTAACTCATCCATCCATCCACCCTTTCACCAAATCCATCCATTCACTCATTCATCCAACCATTTACCCTTTTACACATCCTTTCACTTACTCATCCATCTACCCAGTCACTCATCTGTCCATCCATTCACCCTTTCACTCATCCATCCACCCATTCATCCTTTCTTCCAGCTCTCCACCCTCCCTTTCACTCATGTATGCATTATTTCACTCATCCATCTTTACATTCTTCTTTTCACTCATCCATGCACCCATTCACCCAGCCATTCTGTCAACCATCCATCCATGCGTACACTCATCCATCCATCCATCCATCCATCCATCCATCCTCCCTTTCTCTCTCCATTCCCCTTTCACTTAGCCATCTATCCTTTTATCCACCCTTCATCCATCCATCCACCCACCTATCCAGTTGCAGACAGAAGAGGCCAATCAAGAACTTCACCCTCGCAGTAGTTCCTAAAAAAAGGGTTGGAGGATGGTTCACTGTGCCCCTGCACATAGGCAATCTGAAAACTTGGCTGTCATAAGTCAAGCATGATGCACAGTGTCAGGACATGAGGTGAATGTGACATGGTATTGTTTCCAGGGATTTAAGTGGGATGAAAAAAACTGGGGGTCGCTCCAAGGGGCGTGTCTGATGTAATTAAGGGTGTGACTTAAAACTTCTCAGCGAGAAATATGTGCTGAGAATAATGTGCCGCCCGACTGGTATTGTACTGTTACTATCATTGCATCCAGTAACATTAGACCTAAAACAAGCCATGACTATTGGCTTTGTCAATGAAAAATTGTAAATTGATACTTGTATAGCGCACTACTCACCCGCAAGGGTCTCAAGGCGCTTGTACGAATACCGCTGTGGAACCCATCCTGGCTTTCCATGTGAGGTGTCCACTCCTGGGCACCCCCAAGGTGGAGGCCAGGCATCCTTAGCGTTGTGGGGGCCGTTGTGGAGATTAAGCAAGCTATTGCCCAGAGTTGCAAAGTGGGACTCCATGATTGGACTAGGCACCGAGGCGAGAATTATCAGGTCCGTGGAATTTTTGAGCTCAAGACCCGCAGAGGCGGGGAATTAAACCCTGGTCCCGGGCTAGACCTCTGCATCAGGGCCTGCCGCTCTAACCACTGAGCCACACTTCTCCACCTCCATGACTGTTAGTTGCATAAAATAAATAAAAAAGCAACAACTATAGCTTCCTTTTTATATAATAAGAAAAATTATTCACCTCTGAAATCATTTGACTGTAAGAGCTATACCCTCTTCTTTTTAACTTTGTCCTAGACCTGGCAGGAGGAGGCCAGCACATGCTGTAGCAGCCCAAACTGGCCCATTGAGATTCTTTACGTGACAATCAGCTGCATACAGAATGACAATGGACAGGTTGGGGCTGCTCTTGTGCTCCAAGGATGAGTGAGAGGCGGTCCCATCAGGGAGCTGAGGCCTCTCACAGGGGAACAGCTCTGCCCCCTACAAGGCCCAAAATTATGGACAAAAGGCATCCCGAAAAAGGATCCTCACGGACAACAGACGTCAGGTGCAAATTACGAACGGTCCATGAAATTTACGGACGGTTGGTCACTCTATGTGCACATAGCGCATCATTGATATTTATTCTGCTGCCGTTGGGAGAAGCTCCTTCTTCGAGAAGGACATTGCACTCAGTAATAAGTACACAGGCGGCAGATGTCCCCCCAGAAGCGGGCTGTAAATATGACTTTTTACGTCTATCACTACATCGGCAGAGCTCACGCACTGTTTGTTCTGTTTTTTTAATCCACACGTGTAGTCAGCCGCATGGGGGAGAGAGTGTAGGGTATGGTAACTTTCTGGACCTGTTTTCTGGTCTGGAAGTGTCCTTGATGTTCCGAGGTTGCTGCCAGGGTCAAATTGGAATGGCCCGGGCACTCCAACAAAAGTGACCCACAATTGCAGTTCGCAACCATTCATGCCAAAAAAGGTGATTTCTTCTCATCTGTTTCTAGTCAGATTTTTTTTTATTGCAAATGTATTTAAAACTTTTATGTTATGTTTTTTCCTCCCATTCCATTGCACAGTATTTTATTGTAATTCCTTACCTCAATCCGAGAAAACTGGCAGCAGGCACCTGAGGCTTGTCTGTCTGGTCGTTGTGAGCTGCTGTGGAGAACAAAAGCCTCCTCCCCACACGGACGACTTGTTAATTGCACTGCTCCTTCCACAAAGGCTCACTGACACCTTCTGAGGCCCGGGATGGAAGGAGGTGCACCACAAGATGTGCGTCTCAGGCTGCCGTATTGTCATTCTGCAAATAACAATTAATGGGCCTTATATGTGGCCCCCTTTGACTACCTCTCACCTGAAGCTGCAGCTCTCTGGGAAAAATCAGCACAGGTTTGTGGAGTTGCTTGAGCCACAGACTAAAAACATTACCTGCCCCGCCAATCCGACCCTGTTTGTTGCCACAAAGCGCTTTGGCTCTACATAAATCAAGAAATGAATGTGCGCTGCTGCTTGAAAGGGCACACTTAACTTCCAGTGCTCCTCACTGGTCTGTACGTTCTATACTGCGCTATTGTCGTTTGTATGCCTCTGTCTTTATATTGTCGCTAAGCGCCCTGACACAGCCTTAAATCCCACTTGTGGACGCTGTGTAAAAGAAAAATGCATATTGTTCCACTAAAGCCTGCTTTATTACCGAGTCAGGTTAAAGTTTACTTTTTTACACATGCTGCCTAATTTACAGCACAACCTATTACGTCTTTCAGAAAGAAATAATACATCGATTCATCTCAAATTTCTCACACCCATTACAAAAATTATCCTCCCCTCATTAGCTTTCCCCAACGTTTGCCATTCATGCAATTTCTCAGCTCCTAGTTCCTAGTTAAGCCTACCGGTCCCTCCTCAGCCATAGTAAGCCTGCCCTCTATTGGACGTGTGGTATCTATAGTGTTACCTCTATATCCTCAACAAACCATTTTCGTCTCCTGTGACTACATATACTGTATAACAATCAATCTCTCTACTTAATCCTCTCTATAACTGTTGCTTCCACCTGCAGTCAGTGAACTGCAGGTACACATTTCCACTCCCCTTACACAACAGAATGTCTTCTCTTGATGCAAAATCTGTTGTGTTGTCCTCCAACTGAAGAAGTGACCAGCTTGCCTACGGCATCTTCTAATAATCTGCATAATGACAATATGCTTATACTTAAGTGAAGAAAATGTATGCAATGAAAAGTGTAAAATAATTAACATAAATGTATTTCATATAATATACATTGGTCCTCTCCATGTACCAACAGATAAGCTACATTGGCATTGTGTGAATTGAAATGCAAGCCTAGGAAGTTCTACCTGTACAGCATTACAGATTTTTAGGTCAAGCCTAGGCAGCACATGCGCTGCTCTGCGAGGCATGCTGTATTCGAGTATGGATTTGAAGCTCTGCCCACTCTCTGCCCGTATTTTTAATTGGCTTGTGTCATTGCCCTTTGTAAATGCTGGCTTCTGATTCGTTAATAGGCCTGTTAGCCCTCCCTAGTACTGCCTTGTCTTCATTTGAAACCTCCCATGAGGACTGGCCCTTTTACTTCTGTTGTTACACAGCATGTCTAATTTAGTCTGTAAGCACTATTTTCTTTAATGAGTTTTTAGGTTTCGCCTGCGATGGCTGCGCATGCGCAGTCTCGCTGGCGAGATCTTATGATCTTGAGAGAGATTCGCTAGCAGGCTTTAAGCCCCGCCCCTCTTTTCCATTGGCCGCCATCACCGTTTATGCTAAACGGTGGCCGGCCATTGGGAAAGATCTTGCGTTGACCTACAGTTTTCTCTTTTTCGTTCGTCCCACTTGGACTGACTTCCCTGACTTCCTTCTGCTGCAAAAGCTTTGTTATCTTTATGGGGGTGAAACAGATGGCCCCATAAAGATAATAAAAACCTTTTGCAGCTGAAGGAAGTCAGGCCAAGGCCGTCCACTTGGGATGGCAGACAAAGAGAAAAGTCTGTGGCCAGCGCTTGTTTTACAGACTATTGCAAAACTCTTTCCTAACTTTCTGAAACGTTTTAAGGAAGGCGTCCCCAGTTCTTTCCGATGAAGCGTGTTTTTCGGAGTGCCTGTGTTCAGCTGGCACTATCGGCTCCCTCCATCTACTTGGAAACCCTCTCCGTGAGTGGTCCGGCCGCAGATCCCGGGCGGCCCCGCTTGGAACAGTCGGGGCAGTGTGAGCTCCACTCCGGGCCGGGGTAACCTTATCCAGGACGGACCTGGGCAGGAAAGTGCAGGCCAGCCCGAGACCTGGGTAAATGTTTGTTCTCGAAAATGAAAGAGCGGAGCGTGTACTGTGGTGGCTCAAAGCCCTAATTACAGCAAGAGGAGATTTTTATCAGACTGCCGGCATCGGGGAAGGGAGGGTGGGAACGGATTAGCCACCTTTCTCAATATATTTTTATTCTCAACGTTTTTACCTCTTGGCCATCTCATTGTTTCCTCCCTTCCCCACCTTCTACTGGTATTTCCTCACTTCTGCTCTTTCTTCTGCTTTTACCTTCCTGTGCGTATACTCTTTCTCTCTTGTGGTTGTTTTCCTTCTTTCCGCTCATCCTTGGGTCGGGGGCGGGGGATTTAGATGTTTCCCTTTCATTGTAGTGCTCATGCATATTATAAACACATAGAGGTTCGAATATATATGAGACTCTGAGCCCACACACAACTTGATGCGTTCTTTAAAGTTTACGTGACACTCATCAGCCTGTGGTGTCCTTTCTTTACAATTATTATTAAGTTAAAACGCTTCAGTCCTAAAAAGCTGTGGAACCTTCGTGCTTTCAGTCTCAGCTGAGTGAATCAGTGCTTCCCTTTTGTAGCCTGGTCCATGCCGCGCAGTTGTCTGTGCATTTCACAACTGGCCGAGAGTTTTATTGCCGTTCGCCTTGGAATGGACTCCGCGGGGCAGGAAGATCCGCTATGCGAAGGATGTGTTGGCGCTGTGTTTGCCTGCAGCACACAATTTCTTGGATTACATGCTTGTAGTTCAGCTGCGACCCATGCCTTTAAAGGCACCAGAACTCTCTACCCAGGTTTGCCTCCCTGAACGAGGCAACAGAGATGTCTTTCGTGCGACCTGCAATGCTGCGACATTGATTAAAAAGGTTTGTCCACTATACCGGAAATGCATTGAAGGTACGCGCTTAATGATGTCTGCCCACTCCGTCTCTACTCGTCCTCTTGTAGCCTGTGCTTCACACTCCCGTCTCATGGAACTTTTGTGCTGGTGCTTCTCACTCAGTCCCTACTTATCCTCGTGTGGTCTGTGTTTCACTATCTCTTGTGCCCCTGTTTCACACTCACACCACATGGCCTGAGTGAGTTCTTCTGCTGCGCTATTGGTATCCGCTCCGGAATGCGCCCGTCTTTATCGGGCCCTCTTCTGTCACTGCTCCTCTTGACTCCTTCCCGGGGGAGTTAAAAGCAGAGTTCCACAAACCGCAAAGTTAGTGCAGTGCGGAAACTGTGGGTCACGGGGTCAAATGCAGGTAAGTAGATTCGATCCGGTCTGTGGGGTAAAGCTTCTGCTAGCAATATGTGTGGGGAATGTAGGCCACTGGATTTGATAACAAGATAGCTCCGCGGGTTAATGCGTCTGCTGTATGTTAATGTATCTATGCACCTCTTCGCCGCACAGAGTAACACAATACCCCTGGGAGTCGCATGGAAGGCTGACCACAAGATACTGCTGAACCTCGCACACAGAAGCCCCAGGGGCTCCTAGAGAGGAAGGGGCCGCCCCATGCACTGGTCCATTCTAGTTTCAAGCATCCTGCTCTTCACAGAAGTTAAAATTCATTTTCAATCGTGATTTTCAGCAGTTTCTTCGATGCGTGATTCAATCAATCAATCGATCGAGATTTATATAGCGCTGCAAATCACTTGATAGGGTATCCAGGCGCTAGATTAAATGCACTTTTGTATTCTGAGAATCCATGACCCCTATCAACCAATGGGCAAGGCTATTTTCTCTTTGTCATGGGATAGAAGCAGCCATGGGCTTGTGCTTGTGACCAGCCAACAGGGCTGGGGCAGGACGAGCTGCTCGAGGACACCTCTGGAAGTCTAGCTGGGTGGAGGGAGGAGCCGTTCCCATGTCAAACACAGGTCACAGCTGTGACGTATGCAGGCCGGTACGGATGGGGCCCGAGTGAGCTGCCTGTCAGACAGGTGCCAGACTCTGCCCAAGCCCACCCAGCCTGGCCGAGACCCCTCCCTGTTGGTAAACCTTCGTGCCATTGCTGGCAATCTCCACATGCCCCTACAAGCCTCTTGGGCTGCAGGGCTGCTCCAAGCCCCCCAGAGCAGTGGGAGATCCTGGTTGGCATTGGCCAAACCGTGCCCCCCACCCCCCTTCCCCACTGCATGTCTCTGTCCATTATCTTCCTTGTATCCCAAAAAAGCCTGACAGCTGTTGTGAGGTTACTATAAGCTCAGGCATCGGAATGAGAGGGGGGATGCTGGAGCTGGGGGGTCCTGGGATGCTGCTGATGTCCGCAAGAGTACAAATAGTCTCTGGGCCGGCCAGATCTTTCTCACTCCACCTTACCTAATCCCGGCCACCCTCAGGGAGCCTTCAGCAGCCACAGGACCCCGCACATCCTCCAGGACCACCACCAGCCCCCTCCATGAGCCAGTCCTACTCCTCCAGTCAGAGGGTGTCCTCCTACCGCAGAGCCTTCGGGGCTCCTCGCCCTCGGTGGCCCGCGCCTCCCTGGGCTCCAAGGGGAGATCCACCAGCAGCCTGTCCTCCAGGGTCTACCAGTTGTCCAGGAGCTCCGCTGCCCCTTCATACTCCAGCTTCCGGGCCAGTCGGGCGGCCCAGCTCCGGGCCTTCGCCGGCACTGATGTGCTGGACTTCAACCTGGCCGACGCCATGAACCAGGAGTTCCTGCAGACCAGGACCAATGAGAAAGTGGAGCTGCAGGACCTCAACGACCGCTTAGCCAGCTACATCGAGAAGGTGCGCTTCCTGGAGCAGCAGAACCAGGTCTTGGTCAAAGAGGTCAACCGGCTAAAGGGCAAGGAGCCCACCCGCATCAGCGAGATCTACTCAGGAGGAAATGCGCAAGCTGAGGCGGCAGGTGGACATGGTGACCAACCAACGCTCTCGCGTGAAGGTGGAGCGGGACAACCTGACCGATGACCTGCAGGAGCCCAAACTGAGGTGAGTGGGCTCCTCTACTACTCACTCTCTACTACACACTCTACTACACACTCTCTACTACACACACTATTACACACTCTCTACTGCACACTCTACTACACACTCTACTACACACTCACTACTCTACTACACACGCTCTACTACACACTCTACTACACACTCTACTACTCACTCTACTACTCACTGTACTACTCACTCTCTACTACTCATTCTACTACACACTCTAATACACACTCTCTACTACTCACTCTCTACTACTCATTCTACTACACACTATTACACACTCTCTACTAATCACTACTCACTCTGCTCTCTACTACTCACTCTCTACTCTCTGATGTCATGACATGAGTGACAGTGAATCGGGTACCAGCATGATCTGCCATTGCGGCGCTTTCATTACTCCGGTAGCGGTTACCGCTATAAACAAAAAGCATTAAAAATGCAATATGTCTCGCCTTTCATTAAGGTAAAGCATTTGCTTTGCTATACGATACCATTAGCAAAGCAAAAGGCTTTAACTTAATAAAAGGCGAGACCTATTGCATTTTCATAGCTTGTTCCTCCTGCAGGCACAATGTGCTTTCCTGCAAAATTCAGCACACCATGCGTGCTTTCACTTTCCAAGTAGCCCGGGATAATGATGGCCGCTTCTTTAAGATTAATTTGGTCTCGCATTTACAAGAGTTTGAGCTATAGGCATTGTAAATGAAAATGCATTTTATTTATGTGTTAATTATCAAAACAGATCAATACAAGGTACTGTCATTTACAATACTGATAGAGCGCGCAAGTCACCTGACTAGTCTTTTATAAATATTCGCCTGGGCCCATAATCAATAAATCTCACAAATTATGCAGGTAACCTTCGCTCTACTATCAGTGTATTTTAAACATATAGGACTTTGACCTAACCATACCTTGACTTACCAATCCACGTCACCGGTACCTAAAGTCCTAGGGATCAAGGGTGTTAGCATAATAGGAATAATAACACTTGCACTCCTATAATAACCACAAACTCGGGAAGTTTTAAATTCTTTATCTAAGTTTCTTAAATGGCCATGATCCAAAGATTAAACACCAAAAGACTTTCAATTATGAAGATCAGAATCACAATGTAACTATGCAAAAGATGTGTTAAACTAATTTCGATCATTTAGCAATAGGGAAGGTAAAGAAAGGGAACATAAAATACGATCAAAACGTTTAAGCATTTAACAAAAGGGAGGGGAAAAAAGGAACATATGTCAAACTTTATCAATAGGAAGGGTAAAGAGAAAAGGAACATCGATATGCAAGCACTATTATCAAATATGTAACATTTTTAGGAAGGGGAAGAGAAGTAAACAAGTTAATGACGAACCCACATAAATTTATATTTACCTAGGAATGGTGTGTAGAACTAACCCTGGCCACAGGTCAGTTTGAAGGACAGAACCCCGAAAGTTGCAGTCGCCAGTAGGCTAGCAGGTGCAGATCAGAATCAGGACAGGTAAAACCAAATTGGATCAGGTCAGGACCACCAAGGTTAAAACTGGCACCCGCAGTTAAGTTGCAACGCCTGCGCTACTCCCTCTCTGCTGTCAACAGCCAGAACCCCGATTGGGTTATCGATTTCCCCGACAAAGTGCTTCGCCAGCACTGCAGCTTCCCAGAACCCCGATTGGGTTACTGATTCTTCTGCCAGAGTGCTCCGCAGCCCTCTGCTCTTGGTCACCTATTGAGTGTGTTGGGTCAGTGACAGGTCGCTATTCGGACAAGTGGGACAATTTCTCTAGCTAAACTTACGCTAGTTATACTGTTTTCCAGGTCAGTGTACCACCCCCCAGTGTTGCAAGTGTAAGGATCCCCAATTTTGATTGGGCAAGGAATGAGGATAAGTCGTCACACCATACCAAGATGACACTTTCTGCATCTCATATTTGAATTTTTTTTTGTCCCCACCCATCAATTTTATTTTCTCATGACATCTTTATTCCACCCAACAATGAATGTTCTATCATTTGTTACATTTTAGTTCATATTAGAATTCTGTTTCCCCTGTAGAGTTCAGGAGGGGAGGTTCCCAGGCGCATCCTGGTCAAGACTGTCCTGGCACTCATTCAATGCCATGACTCGATGAATTTTCAGTCTCTTGTGCGCAGGCTCAAAGGTTTCAATATGGAGTTCAGCGACAAGCGTCAGGCCCAAAATTCATTCATATAAAAAATAGAAAAGAAACAGTTTGAGAACACAGAATATATGAATGCACTGTATACCACTTATCTCTACTCTATTCCCATTTATTTATTTGTAACTATTGCGTTAAGATTAAGCAGAACGAACAGCTTAGCAAAAGCAGCAGTGCAAGCTTCATGCATGCTGTAACACATAGCAGCCATTTTAATTATAGTGCGCAGAAGCGAAAGATTCCCTCCAAAGCAAAGAGTACATCATGTCACGTGAGTATGACAGACGCATGCGCAGTAGAAAATCCCGCGTAGCAGCGGCCATATTAATGCAAGCAGATTACAGTTAGTAAAAGCACATATGCAAGCTTCCCTCGTATGATATGTAATGCAACGTTAGTAATACGAACATGTTGATTAATTTATTAACGTTATGTCGAGAGGGTTAAGTGCAAGCAAGTCGCGTTCCATGCGAATCTTTGCTCCATCAATGATAATAGCTTAAACTCTCATAAATACGAGACCTATTGCATTGCAAATGCTTGTTTTATTTAATGTGCAGATGTGACATGAGGGTGTAACATAGTAACAGAGCATAAAACCACATAAACAAATGGTATCTTCAGCACTCACACACACACACATACACACACACACACACGCGCGCGCGCACACACACACACTTCGCCTCTCACACTCCTTTCAGACAGGAAGAGACGAATGCAGTCCCAGGTTCTGGTGCAATACGTTTTATTTCATGCCCTGCACCACCACCATAACGCGTTTCGGCCTTCAGGAGGCCTTGATCAAATGACGCGCATGTGGAGTGCCTTCACATTTTTAAAGTGACAGTGCTCTGAATCGTGACGTAACATCTTATCATAGACATGGAAGAAATAAACATTGTAGTCTGAACTGTATATCCCATCAATACTAAAATGCTTTTTTCATTCACATTTATAGGTGTCAATAACGATGTTATAAATATTTATAAATGTATAAATAAATATTTATTTATTTAAAATAGGCATTGCATAATAAATAATTCAAAGTCCCAACGAGAATTAAAACCACAATTCTGGATAAAATGCATATTAAAACGTTGATCTAGTGCAAACTTTTCATGTGTGAACATAACCCAGTCTTGTATCAATTGGTAAAAACTCTCATGCCCATATCACCCCCGAAGCATTTCTTAATTTGTGGGGGTTTCTAATGCATATATATATATTTATATTGGAAAACATGAACAGTTTCCAATAGAAAGATTAGCAAATCTTAATATTTGACTGATGGGTGGGGGTATACCTAATAAATGAATTAAAGGGAGCATCATTTTATTACAGAACAATTATCAGCAAATTAATACATAAACCTATCCAAACTTAGGACTTTAAGATAAACTAATCTTAATGGCTTATGATACAACTATGTCTAGCACTCCTATTCCACTGCAATATACGCAGCACCACTCCATGCCACTATACAGTACACAACTTTACTCTACATCACTGCTCTCTACATCACATAATTACTATACACATAATTCCACTGCGGACCATACCACATATTTACACTACACAAATCCAATACACACCACACAATTCCTCGCCGCACGATTACACAACTAACAATTCCAATCCAACACACATAATTCCACTGAAACCACATACATCCACTCTATAACACACTGGTAAAAGACATTGCCATTTACAACGCCAATATCTGTAACACTTCCAAAAAATGCGAGACTCTTGCATTTCTGATGCTTGTTTTTAAGTAGCATCAATGCAATTCCGGTCCTTGAAGGCCGTCACCACACAAAGAAGGCAGTGAGCCGTATTTTACAATATTTTAAAAGCAAAAATAAAATAAAAAAGGGTAAATTGAAAAAGGCAATTCTGTAAGACAGACGACAGACCATTCTGTGTTGTGAATTAATATATTTAAAATATTATATTCTATACACAATCATGTTTGCGGCCTTGAACCTGCAGGTTACAGCACATCCCCGACTTCCCACGTCAGCCGCAGTCAGAAAACTATTTAAAGCGGCCTGAAGAATTCATCTACTCCTCCCAGGGCTGCCAGGGATGGGCTTTGTAAATTCACAGTGGCGGAAGGCGTGCCTTGCATTACTGCTGCTTTTTGTTCTTCAATACCCCATTTCTGCTCTCATCAGGCCCTCGCTGGATGACTGCTCAACACAGCCCATTTTACTTGGACCCAAAAGTGAGCAGCACGTCTTCTCAGTATGAAGGCTTTCTGCTTTTCACATAGCTTTTTGATATAATAAAATTTAAGTTGTTTATTACAACCTCTTCATGCACGCATCAATCTTTTTATAAGCGCTCCTAAATGTATATGGGAACTGAGGCAAATTAAAGTAAGCCAGTTAGCCCTGGATCACAATGTGCTGTGGTGTGGAGGCATCGGGGTCACAACCATAACTCCTGGAAGGGGAGTCAGCAGTTTTACCACAGAGACTCATCTCGCAAAGCAATCTCCCCCTCCATTATCTCATTTCCTAAAGACCACTGGCTCCTTACAGAGCTGTGTAGTACTATTTAAGAAACTGTAAATAAAGAAATAAAATGTGTTTTTCAGGTGCTAGATAATTCTGCAGAAAAAAAGATACCACAGCCCAATTTCAGCTCTTGGGGGTCAAATACAACCTTTCTATGCTCACTAATAGTAGCCACATTTACATCTATCTGTGCGCCCACTCAATAACACTCCGCACCACGCAATGCGACTCCGCTCCACCGCACAATATGCCACACAATCCCACACCACTGCACTCCAAAAAAGCAATTAGATCTCACATAGGTGAGACCTATTGGCTTTGCCAATGCTTGTTAAAATAAGTTCTGACTCAAATCTGTAGATTGGAGTTGGAGTTCATCTTGCAGGGTTGATGTCACTATGATGGAGAGCTGTGTGTTGGACTAGTGTTCCTATGATGCACTGCTCTCAGTTACAGTTAACTTCGGGTGCAGTGCAGTGGTTTTGGGTAAGAGTCCCTAAGATGCTGTATGTCAGTGTCCGTGCAGTGAAGTGCAGTGGGCTGGGGTTATATTTAAGGCAAATTACAGTGTGATGAGCTGGGTTCTTTCGAAAACGAAATTGAAAACTAAGCCAATTATTGAGGCTCGGATGCAGACTCCATATAGTAGTCATTACACTGTATCATTAGTCGAAGCTCCCGAGTACATATTGAAGCACCACTCTTGTTTCGAAGTCATAGATGAACACCAGCCACAGCAAATATTTCTTGCAACCGTTCTCTTTCTTTATGTTGGCAAGCAGAACTCATGTTTTTTTTTTAGCTGGACCTTAAAGACTACTGTTTGAATTGAGGCCTTCTTTTTTTTATTTGTGATAAATCCAATATTTGAGCCATTTTATAATATGCAATTTAGCTGATAATGGTGTCATTTTGATGTACTGGAGTTTTAATACCTGGACCTATAATTTATATATATTCTGCTATACTGCCACTCCTTTCCCAAGCCGATTGGACTTCAATCTGGGACATAGTTAAGTAAATCCTAAAAATGTGCTTCTTATTTAAAAGATATTTAAAGTTCACCAAAATTCGCTCGAACAATTGTACCTGTCCGAAGAACAAACCTTTTTAGAATATATTTGTTAGCACAGTAGTACCAACCCCGTTCCGTTTATCTATAAAAAATTATTGTTTAGGAATATTATATATTTTTCTTTTTTATGGAACACTAAACATGCCTTGACGTAGAAGTTGTATAATGCATGTGATTTGTACGAAAACACATTTAGGTTCAGTTGTAGATATCACTGATCAACTTGTTTGTGACAGCTGAACCTATTATTTGGGCGAAGAGCCTCTTTTTATACAAATCTGATATCTTTTCTCTTGTACAGTTTGTCTTTTACAGTGTTTGATATGTCTGGTCAAGGCAGATACAGAAGTCTTTGGGAACACTACTACAAGTAAGCATTTTGGTTATATGTTTGAAGTTTCTTTGTGCAGATGTTGTAATGTACGTGTGAAGTATAGTTTACATAAATAAGCCTCACAGTAAAATGGTGGTCCATGAAAGAAGAATAGTATAAATGATTGTTTTCATGCAAATTGGAAATAACACGGGCTTGTCTTTAATAAATAAAAATAATTGCAAAATACATTTTCTACACTTTCATAACTTCTTGAGAATGCATTGGAAAAGAGGGTTGGTTACATTGGACCTCGCGATCAAAGCGTTTTTTGTTTATTTATTTCTGTGTACATTGCCACTTTTACTAGCAAACATGCTGCACATTCATACAGACATTGTAGACTCTAAAACAATATTTTTGTCCATTTGGTTAAGAAAGCATGTGGCTAAGTAGTCACCAAACTTGGGAATGGTATATTACCATTTTACTGCAAACAACCTTCAAAGGTTCGCAAGAAAATATCCACAGAATTTCTTTGCTTGAGCATTAGTTTTAACCAAGATCAAAAACGGTGATGGCAGCAGTGTTTACCTCAGTCTCACTTTTTCTCTGTTTCCACCCTCTATTCTATTAGCTTCATATCAGAACTTTCCACTTTCTATAGGCAACAGGCTTGTTCTCACAAGATATAACAGGGCCTTGTCGTGAACAACCATAACCCACAACTATCTCCAGATTCGAGGCGAAATGTACCAGGACATCCCATTTACCTTGTTGACCTTACTGCTTCATCTCTCCTCTCACCATGCAGTCCATTGCCTCTTGAGAGCTTCCTGCTCTCTCCTCCTATCCTTAACCAGGAGACAGAAGCAAGCAGAGAAAGAGATAGAAAATTAGTGCCGAGAGGTGAGGTAAGTATGTTTAGGATCAAATCCGGCACCGCACCAAAGTGTCTACAATCCCTAGCGACCCCTAACATCCCGGGAAGAGAACTGCGCTCCCAGACCGCAGCAAACTTTACGACCCCGAGATTTAAACTAGCGAGAATGGGAGGTAGATCCATCTCTGTCCTAGGGCCCTCTCTTTGGAACAAACTCCCCCCCCCCCCATATTCGCAAGGAAGAAAATTATGCCAGATTCAGAAAGAACATAAAGACCTGGCTCTTCCAGAAATAAATATAATGCCCTTTACCTCCTACTACTGCTCATCGATAAGTCATCGGTGCCGGGAAACCCTTTTTGGGTAGCTGTGCGCCATACAAATGTAAAAAATAAAAAAAATAATAAGTACACGTGGTATAAGTGCTCTCATCTCTCAGCAGGGGCGACTTCTGGAATACGCCTGGTACACAAATAGCAACAAAAAGGTTTTATACATCAGGAGCCTTCAAACACTTTTCAAGGAGATACTGTGGTGGGACAATCTTTCCAATAATCCATGCTGCAATAACTACGTTAATATAAATACCAGATGGTTCTAGACTCATTTAGCGCGCATCAAGTAAATGAGGTTCAGAATTCAAATACAATTTAATACATAAAGGAATCAGCACATGGTAATTAATACATGACAAAATAACATAATCAAATATGCACCTGGAAGAGGAAAAGACGCTAACTGTTTTTCTTTAGGGTACATCGTATCTTTTTCATAAATAAATAGAAAAGGTAAAGACATTACCAAGTGTATATCAATCAAGAGGTTGCTGAAAAGAAAGGGGTGTGAAAGAGTAGTGCTCGTTTGTGCAGTAGATGGGAAAAGGAAAAGGACTACAAAGTGAGGATAAATGGATGGTAGTTATTGCAATAATTTTTACAATCCACACTGGTTATTAGTACAACATACACCAGTGAGTGAGTTAAACCCTTCGCTGCTACCCGCCCCCCCCCCCCACCTGTGCTAAACCTTTTTTTGGCTATTTGGGGGAGTTAGCGCTTAGGCCCCTGTACCTTTTTGTCTACATAAGGTAGCTGTGGCATCCTGCTGATGCAGCTTGTTGCCAGGTTGCCTCATGCTTTAGAATACTCTGCACAGGTTCTGAGATTGTTTGTTTTAGTTTATGGAGACAGTTAAGCCTTGGTGTTCCTACTACTAACAGCTATCCTGTGGATGGGATCCTATTCTACATTAAATGCTTATTTAAATCTTCAATCTACCCTTTGAACATCTTTACATTGGCGACAGGACGGGATATAAAAGAAGAGAAAGAAAGGATCTCAACAAGGATATCTTCATATACTTTACATTGGAAATTTCACTAAAGGTACTGTAATTATTTCAACCTCTAAGCTCTTATCAACTCTACAGTCTTTCCTCAACTAAGGAACCATCTTTATGACAGTTTTTTTTTCTACATAAATATCCTCGAAATCACCAACATATTTTATGTTTCAGTGGTAGGATTCCTTTCTAACTCTTGTGACAGCGCTAGATTTAAACAATATACAAAACCTTTTTTTTTGGTTTTTAACTTCAAAGCAAGCGCTTTATAATTACTCTGCCACATCTTAAAAAGAAAGCACTCCCGTTTTGAAAGGAGGGCGCTCCGTTTTACAATTGCTGCATGATCGTGTATTACTCTGGCTAGATGGAGATGGTGTTCGGCGTATATGTGCACCGCTCACGATTTTGAACAAGCAACTTGAAGGTGAGAAGACGACACGTTTCCTTTTGCATTTGCATCTTTTAAAAGGAAAAGCCTCACCGTGTGTGTGTCTCTCGCTCAAGCGCTGCAACGTTCTCCCTGCTCGAGCGCTGCAACGTTCTTCTCCCTCAGCGCCACAGCGTTTCTCCGACATCACAGCCTCACAGTCTTCAGAAGTGATTTCTGGGTAATTCGTCATCGCGCTGAAGCGTCATGATGTAATCACGACAACGTGGCAGCCATTTCCTCCTCACAAGAGCGTTTTCACAACAATTTTCTTTGTTAAGTGGCAGATTCATCAATAACATTTTTCTTTCTTTTTCTGGTATTGCTGTCAATTTCTCCTCGGGATAATTCCAAGACTGTGCAGTGTATCGACCACTCGAAGTGACATTTTCAGAACGTAGAGGTATCGAAATATACAGTTTTTTTTCCCCAAAAACAAAAAGAGGAGGTTTTTTTTTTGTTTGTTTTTTATTTATATAATTTCACTGTAGAAGAAAACTTCCTTTTAATTCTGGAACTCATAGTACACATTTACCCATGTTCTAAAAAGGAATGTGTATTATTCTTTTGTTTAACATTATCTCTCCTAACACCTTAAATTGTTTAGTGAAAGCTTTACCATAATTTTATTTAGTCTGTATAAGTGTTTTTTTTTTAAATATCCTCATATTGCGATTTTATATATGAATGGAACTTTAGGTTTCTGCCTCTTAGCGTGGATTCCGGGGCGGTCCCTTGGTCTTCCTCTTCGAGGAGTTACGCAGAGGAGTATCCTCAGCCCATTATATATTAGGATATCTGGTTTGCGAATGAGGTAAGAGCTAGCCACCTTGACTACTCGGCAAGTACTTTACTTGTCCACCAGATGTCATTTCGCATTAATCATAGGATTGTTTGTGTCAACTCTAAGTTAGCAGTTAAGTATTTTTCCAAAATTTCCCAAAATTTAAACTTTTTGGAAGTTGTCCCTCTTCTATCTAGCTTATTAATCCTTATAACAGAATTCATCCATGACTCAAAAGTGGGAGGTGCCGCATTCAACCAATTAACACAAATCTCTCTTCTCGCTAGTACTATCAATACGAATAGAAGGTTCTCATGGTGTTTAGATAACCTTATTCCATCATTAGTATCTTCTATTCCAAAAAGAGTTAAAGTTGTACTTACAATTAGTTGTTTCTGTAAGATCTTACTCACGGTTTTACCGATTTCCTCCCAGTAATCTTCCAGAGACGGGCAGTTTTTAAACATATGGATGTCATCTGCTTTTTCTTCCCCACACTTCGGGCATTTTTTAATGTCGGCATTCTTAAATTTGGAGAGTTTTTTCGGAGTCCAATAAGCACGATGTATTGTATATAAGTGATTTCTTTTTAGTGCCACTGACTTTAGGGTTGACCAACATTTCCCAACTGATTTTTCCCAAATGTTATCCAAGTTATCAATTTGCAAGTCTCTCCCCCAGATTTCCTCCTCAATTCGTGTGCCCTTATTTGTTGCTTCAATAAGAATCCAGTACCATTTTGAAATCTCTTTTTTGATGTGTAAGTCTTTTACCATATCCTTTTCCAAATTCTTACTATCTTGATTATTTCCGAGGATGGTCTTAGCCCAGCTTGACATTTGGTAATATTTGAATTTTGCTATTGAATCGTTAGTAATACTTTGTAATTCTTCCCAAGTTACCAGAGAGGATCCTTTTATTATTTGGCCCCAGTAGTCAACATTGGCTAGTTTCAAGGGGTTTGCCAGTGCATCTTTTAGAAATTCTGGAGTTCCTGGTGAATCCCATATAGGGGCCAGAGTGCTGTAATAGGAAATATTCAAAGCTGTTCTGATTTGTGTCCAAAGTTTCGCCGCCTCTCTTAAGGTCTTTAATTTTATTTTTTTAAAGTATTTTGGGTGTCCGAATTTGAATAAAAAATGGTCTAATGAATCCGTTAATGCTTGTAGGTATATTGGATAGTTATAATGGGTTCTGAGTAATGTCCGTATATTTTTAAATTGAAACGCCTTGCAGTATTCCGTCAAGTCTGGGCTTGCTAGTCCTCCGTCTTTCTTGCTTCTTCTAAGTTTTCTCCAGGCTATCCTTATTCCCTTTGAGGCCCATATAAAACTGGCGATTTCTCCTTGTGATTTTTTTTAGTAAAGATTTTCTAAATTCCAAGGGGATGGTGTTAAAGAGATAGGTGTACTTGGGCAGAATAGACATTTTGATGATATTTGATCTTCCAATTATGCTAAGGGGGAGACAGGACCATACTTTGAATAATTTTCTCACTTCCCCTGCTACTTTGTTTAAGTTACGTTGTGGAATTTTTTCTAGATCATGGTTTATCAGGATTCCTAGATATTTTATTTCCTTTTTGATATTTGGGTTTTTGAAGTGCGTATTCCATGTCATTATTTCAGTCTTGGAGTGATTTACTAGGTAGCCTGAAATCTTTCCATACGTAGTTAAGATCTTTTCTATGGTCGATTTGGAGGAAACATAATCTTTCGTGAAGATCATCAAATCGTCTGCATATAATGCGATCTTTTTTTCCCAGTTACGATAGATAAATCGAATTATTTCTTTAGTATTTCTTATCTTATTCGCTAGTGGTTCAATATATAAGTTAAAAAGCAGGGGTGAGAGAGGGCATCCCTGTCTAGTTCCTCTTCCTATAATCACGTCTTCTGTCAAGCTACCATTGACTAGAATTTTGGACCTTGGTGTTTTGTAGATTTCTTTCATGGCTTGGATAAATGGTTGTCCTATGTTATTCTTATTCATCACCTTTTCGAGAAAGAGCCAATTGACTCTATCAAAAGCCTTTGCGGCATCGATAGTTAGTATTGTAAGTGGAGTTTTCTCTTGTATAGCTATGTCAATAGTGCTCAGGAGTTCATGAGTTATCTCATGCAATTGCCTTCCTTTAGTGAAACCTTTTTGGTCCAAGTTTATAAGTTGAGGCATTACCTTTCCTAGCCACGCTGCCATGATTTTCGTGAAGATTTTATAATCTGCATTCAGCAGCGATATGGGTCGATAAGACTCACATCTGCTAGGGTCCTTGCCTGGTTTTAGTATAATCGTAATTATGGCATCATTCCAGGAGTCTGGGATTTTGTTTTGATGTATAAGAATCAAGTTTGCCAGCTCTGTAATGTATGGTGCGAGAGTGTCCTTTAATATCAGATAGAATTCATTTGGTAGGGCATCTGGGTAAGTGTTAGATATTTGTTTACAATGCAGAATGTGACAACACCTCCCTTCTTCTTGCAATCTCCTGGAGATCCTCCCATCAGATGGAAAAAATGGCGTAAGGTCTTTGAGAGATATGCAAAAGTTTGTGGGGCCAATTTAAGTGCAGAAAGGAAGACGGCTTTATTATTACACTGTTTGGGATCAGAAGGTCAGGAAGTATTTGATCATCTTCCCGAACTACAAGATCGTAATTTGAATGAGTATGAAATTTGTATAGCGATGCTTGATAAACATTATCTTCCTAAGGTATCCACCATTTTGGAGAGATACCACTTTGGTCGCAGGATACAACTTGAAGAAGAAAGTATAGAGAATTATATAACTGCGCTGAGGAAATTAGCATCGTCTTGCAAATTTGCAGCCTCTATTGATGAAAGAATAAGGGACCAGTTTATGCTGGGATGTAGCATTGAACGTGTTAGGGAAGAGTTATGGCAGAAAGATGAACCTGATTTAGATGATGTAATAACCATAGCAAAGAGAATTGAACATTCTATTAAGTGTGTAGAAGTTATAAAAAAGAATGGGGAAAGCAAAGACAAAAACACTGTTAGTCTTGTTAAAACTTCAAATACCAGTCACACAAGTAGTACAACTAGTAACAAACCTCTTAATGATAAATCGAGTAGGAAATTTGATTTTACACAAGTAAAATGCTTTAGATGTGGCAAAATGGGACATTTTGCGAACGACAGACAATGTCCTGGGTGGAAAGTCACTTGTAGTAAGTGTAAAAGGAAGGGACATTTCTCAATAGCTTGCAAGGGGAGAGAGTACAAAGGCAAAGTTAATGAAATTTATTATGATTTTGATGAAACAAGTGAAAGTAATGAAAACCTTGTTTGTGGTCAAATTCTAGTTCAAGTGGTTTTCGGTCCCCAAACAAAGAATTGTCCCACTGATGAAATTTTAGTTAATGGTCACTCTATTAGAGTATTGTTTGATTCAGGTGCCAAAATCACCATTGTAGCGAAAGAGTTTTATCTCAAGTATTTACAAGGAAGAGTTAAAATGTTCCATCCTGATATAAGACCACTTGCTTATGGTAGGAAACCCATAGAGCTTTTAGGATACTTTTTAGGAACCGTTGATTACAAAACAAGGCTTACCAGCTCGAAAATCTATGTTTCACAGAAAGGAGATAACATCTTGAGTTGGTTTGATCAAAAAGATTTGGGAGTGATGCTTGATCCCAATTCCTCTCCACCCATCATCTTGAACGATCTTCCCATTGTTAATACCAATGATGTTAATGTAAATCAGAACTCTGATGACTCTTTTTTGCATAAATTAAGAAAAGATTTTCCCAATGTTTTTTAATAAAAAATTAGGTTGTTTAAAAAACTATAACCACCACATCAAGTTAAAAGAGAATGCCATACCTATTTGTAGTAAGGTACGTAGTATTCCCATTACTGTTAAAGACCAAGTCAAAGCTGAATTAGAAAAACGAATCAAGGAGGGTATCATAGAGGAGGTTGAAGCAACTCAATGGGTTGCTCCGATTGTAGCCGCTAAAAAATCAGACGGGTCCCTTCGTTTATGCATTGACCTCAGGGAGTTGAATAAGAATGTGGTGATGGATCACTACCCTTTACCTAAAATTGCGGACATGTTAATGTTATTAAAGGGGGCTAGAGTCTTTAGCACAGTGGATTTAAGACCCGCGTATCACCAGATAAAACTTGATGAAGACTCTAAAGATTTGACCTCCTTTATAACGCCTTTTGGCACTTTTCGTTTTGTAAGACTTCCCTTTGGTCTTGTATCAGCTGCCTCCGTCTTTCAAAGAGCTCTGGAAGGTGTTTTAAAAGGTTTAAAAGGTGTGAGGGTATATCAGGATGATATTCTTATTTTTGGGGCAAGTGATGAGGAACATGATCATAGACTGGAAGATGTTTTGAAGAGATTGAATGAATCTGGCCTGACAGTAAAGATGGAGAAGTGTAAATTTAAAAAGGACTCTATAGATTACCTTGGACACACAATCTCGAAGGGTAGTATTTCGCCAAAAGCTAGCTTAATCAGCACCATGATGAAGATGCCTTCTCCAAAGAACAAAGAAGAATTAGTTAGTTTTCTAGGTATGGCAGAGTACTATAATAAGTTTATAAATGGTTTCGCTTCTTTGTGTGTAAGTATGAGGTTGTTGTTAAAAAAAGGGTGTGAGTTTGTGTGGAGTAATGAGTGTGAGAAAGAGTTTGTTTTTTTAAAAGAGAAATTAAACAGTGCCCCCAAACTGAACAGTTTTGATCCTGAAAGAAAATCTATTTTGATAACAGATGCAAGTTTAAAAGGGTTAGGAGCGGTTTTAACACAGGTAATTAAAGGACAGGAAGTGGTCATCTTGTTTTTATCAAGAAGTTTAAGAGGCCCAGAGTTGAGGTATTCTGTAGTTGAACGTGAAGTGTTAGCTGTTTACTGGGCTATAAGAAAATTAAAGAACTTCCTATGGGGAAGTACTTTTGAAGTGAGAACTGACCACAAACCGTTATGTGAAATCTTGAAGACCAAAGGGATTGATGCGGTAGAATTATCAGATGGGTTGTAGGACTACAAGATTACAATTTTGAAGTCAAGTACCTGCCAGGTGTTGAGAATAAAGTGGCAGATGCTTTGTCTCGCCTTGTTTCTGAAGAAGTAGTAAATTTGGAGGATGATTGTGAAGGTGAAGATGAGATGGTATGTGCTATAGGTGAAAGCATCATTGATAAATGCAAGTGGTTGGAAGCTTTACAAGAAGATTTGAGTCTTATGGAAATATTAAGATTGATCAAAATTGGTTGGAAGGTCAAGCCAAAGAATGATGATAATTTAGAGAAATTTTGGCATGTTAAAGATCAACTATCTGAACATGAAGGTTTGCTTGTTAGAGGTACTAGGTTGATTCCCCCAATGTCTATTAGAAACAAGCTCATTATATTAGCTCACAGTGGACACATGGGCATCTCAAAGACTAAAGAGAATTTGAGGATGTCGTACTGGTGGCCTAGCATGGATTTGGAAGTGGAGAGGAAAATTAGAGATTGCATGGAATGTGCTTTGAGTGAGAAGGTAGCAAAACCCAAAGTTCAGCCCATGGTCATCAGAACACTTCCTGACAAGCCTTGGGAAGAAGTTGGCTTAGACATTCTTGGGCCAATATATTCAGCAGGATCTGAATGGTATGTTCTGGTTTTAATAGATTTCTTTTCTAGATGGCCAGAGATTGCCATTACTCGTGGCATAGAATCTAAACATGTAATTAAATTTTTGGAAAAGCTTTTTGCTAGGGAAGGTATTCCTGACATCATTTTGACGGACAATGGGAGTCAACTTGTCTCCAGGGAGATGGAATCATTTTTGTCTAAACATGGTATAAAACATAAAAAATCGTCGTTGTACCACCCAGAGACGAATGGTACTGTGGAGAGATTTAACCGCGTGCTCAAAGAGACAATTAGAATGTCTAAATCTGCAGGCTCAGACTGGAGATCAGATGTTTTTAATAAAGTGAAGCTTTACAGGTTATCTCCACATGCCACAACGGGTAAAACACCGTTTGAACTCTTCAGATGTAGATGTGCCAACACTTTGGTTACTCCACCGTGGGTCAATGGGCTACATCTGAAGAGTTCAACTGATAATGATGAGTGGAAACAGAACCAAGAAAGAAAACTTCAAGCAAGGAAGAGGATTCATGATTTGAGAAATTCGGTAAAGAAAACAGTAGTACATGTGGGTGATTGGGTTCTCATAAAAAATCCTTGTAAGAAGAACAAAATGGTATCTACCTCATTTTTGAAACCAATACAAGTTATTAAGGTTTTAGGCAATGCCATCAAAACAACTGATCATCGCATTTGGAACTTGAACAGGGTAGTGGTGATCAAGAAAGACTTTGTAGACAATTCTAAGTCTCCAGTATCTGACTCTCCTTCTGCAAACACATCGTCACATCGTGCCATCATTGGTCCTACCATCGCCAGGAAATCTTCAAGGATTACACGTGTACCCACCCATTTCAAAGACTTTGTTAAATAGTGTTTTTCTTTAACTTGTTATTTGTTATAAGAAGGGAGATGTGTGGCATCCTGCTGATGCAGCTTGTTGCCAGGTTGCCTCATGCTTTAGAATACTCTGCACAGGTTCTGAGATTGTTTGTTTTAGTTTATGGAGACAGTTAAGCCTTGGTGTTCCTACTACTAACAGCTATCCTGTGGATGGGATCCTATTCTACATTAAATACTTATTTAAATCTTCAATCTACCCTTTGAACATCTTTACATTAGCCACACCAAATTTGCAAACCTTTTCTTCCAACATCATGGAGATTCTAAAGGTACCCAGGGTTTGTGGATTCCCCTGGAGGGGACCCAGATATTAGACAAAATACAGCAAACTTTTCATTTTTTTGGGGAAAAATGGGAAAAAAATCACCATTTTACCAGCTTTTAGGGCATTACAAACTTTTGTCAGAAAACCAAATTTTTACACCGTTTTGGCATTTTTCTGGGGCATAGCCTAATTTTGCTGTTCAACCTCCTTCCAGTTAATGGTAGAAATGGGTATGAAAGCAATAATGGATCCTGGAAAGCTATACATGTTTGAAAAGTAGACAACATTCTGAATTCAGCAAGGGGTAATTTGTGTAGATCCTTCAAGGTTTCTTTATAGAAACTAACAGGTAAATATAGGAAAAATTGAAAATTAGTTGGAAAAAAACAGCCTTTTGTGTCTACGTTTTCACCTGTAACTTCTAATTATGACAGCTATTTAAAAGCAATATACCGTTACATCCACTGGACCTTACTGGTTTGTGGATTCCCTTGGAGGGGACCCAGAAATTAGCCAAAATAAAGCTAAATTCTGTTTTTTGGGGGGAAAATGGGAAAAAAGTGCTGCAAATGAACACGTCTGAGTTATTCCCTGCAAATGGTATCAAAGAAAGGGTTTGTGGGTCTGAAATCACCCCTTTACCAGCTTTTAGGGAATAACAGACTTTTGTCAGAACACCAAAATGTTTTTACACAGTTTTGGCATTTTTCTGGGACATAGCCTATTTTTGCGATTTGTTGTGCTTTCAACCTCCTTCCAGTTAATGGTCGAAATGGGTAAGAAAGCCATAACGGATCCTGGAAAGCTATACATTTTAGAAAAGTAGGAAACAATTCTGGATTCAGCAAGTTGTCACTTGTGTAGATCCATCAAGGCTTCTTTATAGGAATTGTGGTAAATAAAATATTACCCTGGCAGAATTTCTAGGCATTAACAAAGTATCATGCATCAAATGAGAGACAGGATCCGTGGTGTCCAAGTTAAAATGGGCTTTATTCCAATAACTCGAGTCAAAGGGAGAATCAGTTCCATCACCACAGAGGCTCAGGAAGGGTCATCTAACAATTATTTACTGAACATGGGTTATATACATTTTATCTTGTACATAGGACGTAGGAAGGAACGCTCGAGGCAGAGCAGAGAAAGAACATGAGATAAGAACATGTGGGTGTACACTTTGATGAGTCATAGGTAGGTGATAGATAGGTGTCATAGGTGGGTGGATACTTAGAGGAGGAGTTTGGATAGCTAGCTGGAACTATGCCCTAATTGTGCAACTTTGAGCATGACGTGCAATTGACGTGTAACTGGGAGGAAGCTGACTTTCAACCTAGTAGAGAGATCTCTTGTGTCAAGGCGACCAGCACATCTAGTACAACTGATATCTAGAGTCAGGGGATGTATTATCTGATTATTCGTTCATTGCATGAGGGCTGTGAGCTCTTCTATGGATGCAAGCACTGTAATCCACTTAAACAGAGACAGAATGGCTGGGCCCTATCTATGCAGATGGGTTCTGTGTACCTTCTTCACCAGACTGTAATGTGATTCTGTAAAGCAACAGATAACTGTTATTCATAATACTGTCTTGGCAGGCCTCTTGCTGGGCTTCTTGCGGCTTTCAGTGTGTCAGGAGTCATGAAATGCAAATACATGGGCCTTATGCTACCTTAACGTTTGGGAGACTTTGATGACTGGCATTTCTAATGCAGGACATGAATGCAGAGGCCTAGTGATTCAGGCCACTACAAGGAAATATGCATGGATGACATGCACACACATGTAACATAGGGTATACGTAGGGGGCATCTTGGTCAGGCAAAATTTCATTTTCCTCAGAATGAACAGTTAAATATAGAAGAAATTGAAAATTAGTTGAAAAAAACAGCCTTTTGTTGCAACGTTTTCACCTGTAACTTCTTCTAATTATGACAGTTCTTTGAAAGCAATATACCGTTACATCCGCTGTACGTTACTGGTTGTGGGAATATACAGAACTTGTAGGTTCACCAAGAACCCGACGAGCCCAGCGCCAAAAATTGAGCAGCGACTTGCAATGGTTTTTTATTATGTACCGGGTACATAGCAATTATTCTGGAAAGTGTATACATGTAAAAATCGGTATGAAAGACACCTATGGATTTCTGAAATGGGAACAAAATATAGAGTTTAGAAACAGTAGATATTTGCACATTTCCGAAATTGGAAATACTTATACTAGCATGAGAATTATAGGTCATTTTTCAAAATGACTTCTTTTTTACACATTGTCTTTCATTTGGAAGGCAGAAATGCATCGAAAGTCAATAGTTAATAACATTTACTGTACAAATCTGAATTACCCTAAGTCTCCCAATAAAAATTGTACCTCACTTGTGTGGGTAGGCATAGTGCCCACGACAGGAAACGGCTCAAAACGCAACTTGAACACATCACAATTTCACAATGAAAAATTACCCTATTTTGTGCCTAGCTGTAGTTTTTGAACCCTAGCTCTGACGGCACCTACGGAAACCTAGCAAACCTATACACTTTTGAAAACTAGACACTCTGGGAAATCCAGGATGGGGTGACTTGACTGGCTCTCACCAGGTTCTGTTACCCAGAATCCCTTGCAAACCTAAAAAATTGTCCAAACAAACACATTTTCCTCACATTTCTGTCCGAGAAAAACGGTACCTCACTTGTGTGGGTAGGCCTAGTGCCCGTTACAGGAAACGGCGCAAAACGCTACGTGGACACACCACAATTTCACAGTGAAAAATGTCCCTTTTTTATTCAAAGTGCCTAGCTGTAGTTTTTGAACCCTAGCTCTGCCGACACTTGGGGAAACCTAGCAAACCTATGCATTTTTTAAAACTAGACACCCAGGAGAATCCAGGATTAGGCGACTTGACAGCCTCTCACCAGGTTCTGTTACCCAGAATCCCTTGCAAACCTAAACAAGCATTTACAATGCAATGGTTTCGCCTTTGGAAAAGTTAGAGCTATTGGCATTGTAAATGACAAAATTTGTATTTATGTGTTGGTTTTGAAAACAGATAAATAAATGGCATTGTCATTTACATTGCCATTAGCTAAATCTCTCGCAAATGTGAGACCTATTGCATTTGCACCCACACATACACACAGAGCCACACACACACGAAGGCACACACACAGAGCCAGCCGCACACACAGAGCCAGCCGCACGCACACACACACACACACACACACACACACACAGCCAGCCACACACACACAGAGCCAGCCACACACACACACAGAGCCAGCACACATACACACACACACAGAGCCAGCACACATACACACACACAGAGCCAGCCACACACACAGAGCCAGCCGCAAACACACACACACACACAGAGCCAGCCGCACACACACACACACACACACACACAGAGCCAGCCGCACACAAACACACAGAGCCAGCCAAGGCTGCAAAGAAGATAAAAAGTAACTGGGTAATATAAATGAGGTACAGGAATATGAGTAGTAGAGATTGAAAAGGTGTGTGGCACACGAAGAGGTCTGGCAACAGATTATGAGGTAAAAAGGCTGAGTGGGTTTTAAGGAATGGGTGGGATCTGCAGAGTGGGAATGAAAGTTGTCAGGGGTGGAAGAAAGGAGCCCAGGATGGGGTTCAGGATGAAGGGAAGAATAGCAAGCAACACAGAAGGCAAGGAGCAGCATTAGCACTCCATGTGACCTCACACTGGACAACCGGACAGAAACCGCAAGATTTCCAGCCCACAGATTTACATATTCTGCGCACTAATGCACCCATCACTGGAGAGACTAAATTGCATGCATCCTAGCATCAGAGCGCAGACAGCCATGGGAAGGGGCAAATGGAGCAAAGAGGCGGGAGATATTACCTGTAGCAATGGAGGAGGGGGCACAACTGGGTGCCCTGGGCCATTACCTAGAGCAAAATGTGAGCGGGGTGCATCGCCTGCAGCAACGGGGGAAGTGGTGACGTAGCAGGGGCAGATGGAACTGGGAGCATGAACCACAGCAGTCAAGGTGGGAGGTAAAGGGACTGGGCAGGGACAGCAGGCATCGAGTATTACTAGCAGCACAGAGGAGAGAGTGCAAACAGCGATGGCAAGAAAATAGGAGGCGCAGGGGAAGTAGAAAAGAAGGGAAGAGGAGATGAAACAAGCTAAGAAAGGAGTGAATGGCAGAGCTCAGAGGAAGTTGAAAGAACATGAGTAGTATTAAAGCAGTGGGGGTGAGAACAGAAGGCAGTGACAGCGGTATGGGAAATAGGTGAGTGATAGTGCGAGGGACACGGATGAAGCGGTGGAGGGAGTTTAGAGAACAGACACAGAAGGTGCACTGAGGATATGGGAGAGTAAAATGGGAACGTAAAGAGTAACAAGCAACGTCAGGGGAGGGTCAGAGAAAGCAAACAAGGACAAGGCAACCAATTGGAGACTTGGCAATGAACCTGTGGCAAGCAGGGACAGAAGAGGGTCAAAGAAAGCAAAAACTGACAAAGAAAGCAACAAAAAGGGACAGAGAAGAGTCAGAGAAAGGTAGCAAAAACAGGGCAAGCAATCTGGAACAGGGCAAATAATCTAGGGCACGCTGGCGATAGGTGAAAAGGCAGGGTCAGAGGGACTCTGCGAAAGTAAGGAGGAACAGAGGAGAGTCAGAGAAAGCAAGCAAGGACAGGGCGTGGATCTGGGGAAAGAACAGAAAGCAAGCAGGGACCGAGGATCGTCAAAGAAGGAAAGTAGGGACAGACGAGGGTGAGAGAAAGCAAGCACGGACAGGGCAAGGAATGGTCGGCCTTGGCTCCCGCGGGAACATAAAGAGCGTCGTTCTCGCATATGGAACTTCTCATGCAGTACAGTGGCCTTCAGGTATGCCAGCATATGACAGAAATACTCGGAATGTAATATTATGACGCAGCTAGCACACTTCAAGTGCAATGTCGTGACTGCACGCCCACAACCTCACTATCGTCCTTTAGTGCCCACTACAGACAGATTAAGAGTAATCACGACTCTTCACCCATACATTCCTTAGCACTCTTGATAAGGCAAAAAAGAATACATTTGGAAACAAATATGATGCTGTTAATTATTTGGGCCGAAATGCATATTTGGCGCACTGTTGCTGTTTGCACCGCGCAGACCGGTGCAGTGCACTACATGAGGGAGTGCCTCGTGTGATTGTGCTGGCGCAAAATGTTCGTTCGGCATGAGACATCATTTATTTCGATACGAAATTGCAGATTCTGTACTGCTGACATGCAGAGGGAATACAAGAAGCTGGTGTAAACGTATATGCACTACACAAGCATGTTCAGGCTACATTCAGCAGACTGTTTTGAAAAATTTGAGGAGCACTGGGGAATTCCGCAACATTTTGAGTTGAAGTCACTTATCATGGCATGTTTTCATGTTATTTTGCTCCTTGCTGGTGCCAGCGAAAGAGAATCAACCTGATTTAGAGTTGGGCAGTCACTGAAAAGCCCTCGATTAAGCACCAAACTGGTCCGGTGTTTTGATGCAAGGTGCACAGACATTAAAATAGACCCTTACCGTACCTCTCATCTTGTGTGCTTAGAAATACACATACACGCACAAAGACGGATGCGCATGTAAACACAAACGCACACATAAACAAGCATTTACGATGCATTTACACACGGGCTCACGGACAGCGGGGGGGGGCGATACGAAATTGCAGATGGGGGCTACACAAACATCTGTAGCCCCTTCTGTACTGCTGACGTGCAGAGGGAATACAAGAAGCGGGTGTAAACGTATATGCACTACACAAGCATGTTCAGGCTACATTCAGCAGACTGTTTTGAAAAATTTGAGGAGCACTGGGGAATTCCGCAACATTTTGAGTTGAAGTCACTTATGGCATGTTTTCATGTTATTTTGCTCCTTGCTGGTGCCAGCGAAAGAGACTCAACCTGATTTAGAGTTGGGCAGTCACTGAAAATCCCTCGAATAAGCACCAAACTGGTCCGGTGTACTTAGAAATACACATACACGCACAAAGACGGATGCGCATGTAAACACAAACGCACACATAAACAAGCATTTACACACGGGCTCATGGACAGCGGGAGGGGGGACGGGTTCACGGACAGCGGGAGTGGGGGGACGGGCACACAGACAGTCGGGAGGGGGGGGTGGGCGCACGGACAGTGGGAGGGGGGGCAGGAACGGGAGTAAAATATGCCGCTTACCTGCTAGCCGATGCCAGACAGATGTCCCTCGTTGCGGTGCCTTCCAGGACAAATGACCAAAACAAACCTTCCCCCCCCCCAAAAAAAAAGCACCGCCCACCGCCGCGATGACGATCGGAAAGGGGTGAAGAGGGAAGAAATCGCGGGAACGCCCACGAATCTGAACGAGACAGATCTCTGTTCCAATGGCTAGCCTCCATTTATGGAGCTAGCCAATGGAACAGAGGGGCGTATTCCCAAGCCACTATTATTCTCATTAGGTTTTCGCCTGCGCCGAAAAGCTGCGCAGAGCGCAACTTTTGACGAGGCGAAACCTAAAAACTGTCCAAAAAAACCACATTTTCCTCACATTTCTGTGGTGGAAAGTTCTGGAATCTGTTTGGATCCACAAATTTCCACCCACCCTGTGTTCCCCAAAGTCTTTCACGAAAAACGGTACCTCACTTGTGTGGGTAGGCCATCCGGCTTGTCCACCAAGAAAAGGTTGCTGAGGAACCTGTTGGGGTGGAGAGAGTATTCCACCACCGCGCCCTTGGCGAGAAGGGAGTGGACCTCCTGGTCGACTAAGGCAGCCTCTGCTACCAAAAAGGCAAGAGGACGTGGTAGAACCGGTTGCACGGGTGACCGTAAAACTCGATATGGAAACCCTGCACGCTCTGTAGAACCCAAGCATCCCCAGTGACAGACGTCCAAGCCTGGAAAAAACGCGCTAGACGGCCCCCCACTTTTGGAAGGGAAGAAGGGAGAGTACTCACCGGATGAACTAGAGGAACCACTGCCTCTGTTCTTCCCACGACGTCCTCTTGTGGGATAGAAGTTTCCGAAGCTGGCTTGATCCTGGTATTGCCCGCCCCTGGAGCCTTGTCCTCGACTCTGATTTGGACGGCCGGACGAGTGCCCCCTTCCTCGGCCAGCCCCCCTGAAAGCCCGGGGGTGAAACACCTTCTTAATGGAGGGCTGAGGCTTATCTAAAGATGTAAAGGTGTTTACGAAACATCCGAGCTCTCGGAGAAAAGGATCCCCAAAGAGGCCGCCCCGTGCAACGGCGCCAGCCTCAGAGTCGGCAAGATCCCCAAGCTTGGGGTCCACCTTAACCAATAGGGACCATTGCCGTTCCTTGTTAATAGCACAGTTCACTTTCCCAAGGAACACTATCACGCGCTGGGCCCAGGCGGAGAGGTTGTCTGGGGAAATGAGCGACCCGACGCCTTAGCCTCCTCCGCCATATCTAAGATCTTCGTGGCGGGCCCCAAGATGTCCAACAGCTTGTCTTGACAAGCACGCCACGTTCTGTCAAAGCCCTTTTTAGGGTCCTTGACGAACTTCTGCAAAAAGGTCGCCATGCGAGGGTCAATGTCAGGCGTGGCGGCTACTTTACCCTCCAATGAGGGCCGAGGACGCTCCGCTAAGGCAGCTCCGAGCCGAAGCCTCTAACAGCCGGCAGATACTGCTAGCCACATACTGGGCCACCTTCTCACATGGCGCTTAGTCCGAGGAGCGAGGATGTAAAACATCTTCAGGATCCAGCATGTCTGCGCAAATATCCTTGGGAGGCTCGGACGCCGGGCGGGACGGACGGCAGGGGCGCAAAGGGCCAGCAGCATCATCATCTCCAGGAACAGAATCCCCCACAGGGGTAGGTGCCACAGGTGGGGCCGTAGCTGCCAAGAAGGCTTGCTTGCGGCGTGCAAAGAAGTCCATATCAACCCCTGCCTCCTTTGGGCGTTTGGCTGGGGGGGCCTGCGGGTCAGCTATGGTGGCGTTAGTCTCAGGAGTGGCGGTGGAGACGCTAGGGACCGGGATGGCCGGGGTGGGCTGTGCAATCCTGGCTAACTTCTCACAGGCCTGCTCAATGTGCCTGGAGAGGCAGTCCTCTAACGGACCCAGAGCCTGTTCCACCGCCGTATAAATTGACTCATCAACTTTGCATTAAAGTTCTCATCCCACTGGAGTGCCGTTAGTGGGTCCTCCTCCCACTGGTCATCAGTATAGACATCTCCCTGGTAAGAGTCCATGCCAGACGGTGATGACACAACAAAGGTAAGTGGGCAACTAGAAGAGGGGTTACCTCTGATGTGAGAAGCTGGGTCTCAGCCAAAATCAAGGGGAGCAGTTCTCCAGAGAGGGGCAAGCCCTGGGCCCAAACAGCCCCAAACAACTCTAGGAGGGTGGCCTGCTTCTTGGGCCCTAGCAGGAAATCCTGCTGTACAGACTCGCCGGGAGCGTTTTAAGCGCTGCAGGAAAACAGACCTTAAGTGACAAAATAAAGGCCACTCACTGTCTAATGACTGGAGATACAGGCAAGGCAGGCTCAGACACAGCTGACCGCTCCGGGAGTACATCGCGGAATCCCAGGAATGCCCACCGATCCAAGGACGCGATGCGACCTCTAGCAGCCGGAGGTATGCCATGAGCCGCACTACGTCGTGGCCGTTAGGGCGAGCACTCCCACGGCCGCGCGCGAGTCCGCCTCCGAGAGGCTGACTCGCGCTGAGGAAAAAACAAAACATTTACAATGCGGTAGAAGTAAGGCGAAAACAGTACTTCCGAACAAATACAGGCTACTCTCTGACAAAAAGCCAATGAGGCGCGCGGCAGCCGACGGCCGATGCGTGCCAGGAAATGCAAGAAGCGGCGCTGCCTGTCACAACCACCTGAGTGAAACCCAACGCGGCCGCAGAGGCAGGAGACCCGCAGTCGCACCGGCAGACAAACTGTCAACACGCGACCACAATAGACTCTATTACAATGCTAACATAAAGCACAACAGCATAAAGCAAGCAATATAATCACTACAGCATAACAGCTAGAGAACAAAGAACCATGACTTAAGAAGAAAGAGGGGGAATGGAAGTTGACAAAGGACTATTGTTACCACGGAGGCCTGTGATTGGTGGACTTATGTGGACATTCTGTACTGTGACACTCTATTGTTTAAATCTTGTTATTCCCTAAGGTTTCCGGGAATAGTGGTTTTGTGAAGTTCTTTGAATGGCTGCTATTCAATAAAGTGAAGAAAGAATAGCATAATCCTCGCCTCCGGTCCTGACATAGAATTTAATTTAAAATATGATAACTGTAAGACAGAGAAACATTTCTGAAACTGAATTGAAAGATTATCCTGAAGAATGGGATTACAACACTCTCCTAGTCTAGAGCATTTTAAGGTCTTTGTCTTTAGATGTAACTAAAAGCTTTTCCAAACAGGCTCCTAATATGTTTCTACCGACTAAGTATCTTTGCCCTAATAACTGACTCAAGACCTGTCAGTTTTTCATCACTGAAACATGGCTTAATGATGACACAGCTATTCCTTAATGCAATCACACCAGAATGTCGAATCAATATACATATTTGCCATGAGAAGGCGGGATGAGTCGGAGCACTGATATTTAAAGAATTAAAAGTAACTTTCAAAACTTAAGATATGCAACCTTCAGGCTATGTATCGCTGCTCTAGAGATGCAACCAATGGAGCCTTCACAGGTACCCTCCAAGATGCATTATCAGGTATATCCACCAAAAATGTTAACCTGTGCATCTTTGGTGACCTGTATTTTTGGTTTGACAGACCAACTGAGAAATTTGATAACGAGTGTTGAAGGGCACATTCTCTGTCAACTCGTTTCCAGGGCTACACACGCAAGGATATGCACTGGAAATAATGTTCAGGGTTCCAGAAACTGTAATGATCAAAAGAATGTCACCCATTAACATGCAATCTCACTCTTCTCATTGCTTTCACCCGTGACCTGTGAAACTTATTATCACATGTAGACTGTCCGTTGCAACATAAAAGCATTGGAATAAACTAAACATGGAATTACTAGAATCTCACCTGGCTGCAATGTTAAATCTAAAAGAAATAATCATCATCAAGCAGAATAATTGGTCGAGCAAAACTTTAAACAAAATTATCTCTTTCAAAACTTTCACAGACCCAAAACTAAAATGGAAGAAGCCATAGAGTAATGACATAATAAGGAAGAAAAAGACATAACTATCCATCCTTCAACTTCAGTTATATGAATAGGGAGATCCGCTAGCGAATATCCGCTTCTAAACACGATATAGGATCTACAAACATCAAGAAAATGTATCCTACTCTTACAACATTTCTCAATACCTGCAATGAACATAATCAACACTTCCTTATTCACAGCCACATTTCCAGTCGAGCTCAAGTCACTCTATAAAAACAAAAAAGCATCCTTGACATGGCATACTCAAACAAGTACAGGCCAAACTCAAATGTCCCATTCCTTGTACCTGTTACGAAGGGCAGTCTTCACCTGTTATATTATTTTAATAACACTTATATAGCGTGCAAATACCACTGGTCTCTTGACACTTACCTGAGGGCTGTAATAACATGCTACTGCCAAGCTTGTATAAAGAAAAGAGTTTTCAGATTTTTCCAAAAGGCAAGGAGGGTTGTCTCTTTCCTCACACTCTCTGGCAATCCATTCCAAATCTGAGGTATCAAGACTGAAAAGTCCCTGCCGCTCAAGGTTGGTTTCCTAAAGTGTGGACAGGTCAGCAGATTCACATCGGAAGACAGTAGGCATCTTCTGGGCACTTACCCCCAGATTCATCAATGTCCCGATTTGCGAGTCCTTAATAGCGATTATTAAGGAATCGCTATTAAGGACTTGCAAATCGGGATTCATGTAGAAATCGCAAAATAAATTGCGATTCCTACAGCCTCCTTATTTGCGATTAGCAAATTGCTAATCGCAAATAAGGAATAACTCCCCATTCATTCCTAATTCTCAGAATCTGGCCCTTTGCGAGCCAATTTTCGTTTCATGAATCTGGCCAATAGTTCCTTAATGCAAACTGGCACAGTGCCATACAGTGTCTTGTGCGCACCTATATCTCAAACTTCCTTGAAGGGAAGATCCTGCAATCTGACCAGCAAAAGTCTCTTTTTGCCCAAGAAGATGTACCAAAAATGTCATGCTCTCCCTCTGGAATGGTCAGAAAACCACTATAGATAGCAACATGTCGCAGCACTATTACTATTACTTCTGGACCTATTTGCAGTGTTCAACACCATGCATCACAACTTCTCACTAAACAGCTGGAAAGAAAGAGGCTTTAAATGATGCATCATGGACTGGATCTCTTCCTACTTTAAGACAAATCATGACCAACCTCCATCCACTTCCCCACTATGCAACATTTAAGGCAGTAGTACCTAAATGGTTGATAATTTCAACTGATCAATTCCCCATTTCACTTCAAAGTGTACCTTGGTTCCCTGCCAGAATACATGAAATCATTTAATCTCACATGGTATAAAAATGATGATGGTACACATACCGTCCTAGAACTGGAAAATCCTAGCAATCGCGAAAGGTGAAGACTAGTTGACAGACTGTGTGATTGAATACCAAATGAAATCAATTCACCGTAAACGTTTTGCATCAAAAGATGATAATCAATTATATGGAGTTTTAAAAGACAAAGGGCCAGATGTAGGTATACAGCCACCCAAACACTATACTCAAGGGAGATTTGAAATGGATCAAAGAAAATTTCATGAGGAGGGCAGTTCAAACACGGGAGGAGAAAGAACTAACTAGACCAAGAGTCAGAGCCAACTTCTTACTCCTGACCTCGCCCCAAATTGAACCATATTTAAAAATCGTGAGCAGACCTTACCATCGTCACCTGCTTATTAGATTTAGGTTCAATTTAATCCAATACTCCTTGGGCGATCTTCCTGTGTGGGGTGTTCTTGATGAATCTACCCCGTGTAGCTGTGACAATTTTTCTGACCAAACCCTCATGCATTTCATCATGCTTTGTAGTCACTACAAAGCGAGTAGGTTGAGGTTTTTGGCACCCATTTTAAGAGATGCAGGTTTTGTTCAGGTACGGCCTGCTCTACTTTACCTTCAGTTATTAGGCAGCATCAGGACAATTCTCGGGGTTGCTAGCTTCCTGGTCGCCGCTATGCGCACTAGGTCCAGGATGCTATCCCCGAGACAACTGGAAGGGTGATTTTATTATTATGATTCCCGGCTTGCTTTTTAACCTTTATGGATTTTACTGAATTGTTCTGTTTTTGTAACCCACATGAATTTATCAAATTGTAATGAATTTTATCAAATTGTAAATCAATTTTTAAATACATGTTGTTTGGTGCTTTTATGATTTTAAATGTAATCGAATAAAGCTTGTTTTGACTTGACTTGACTTGACTAATCCCAATTTACCGATTCTAAAATACCGAATTTTACCGAATCGGTATTTTAGAATGGGTAAATGGCATGTAGATGAAAAATCGGTAAATAATACCGATTCAGTAAAAATCGGAATCGGACAATCGGTATTTACCGAATCGGTATTCCCCATTCATTCCTGTGGGCCTTTTGGCCCATAGGAATGAATGGGAAATACCGAATCGGTAAATACCGAATCGGAAAGCAAACAAAAGTGAAACTTAAGTAGGCAGCCAATCAGGTGCTACCACCCTCCCCCTCCCTACCAGGAAGTGGCTACACAGGCAGCTGCAACTAATTAGAAGCTTCTGTAGAGGCAGTTGGAGCTGAGCTGAGTCCCTGAGCAGCAGAAAGGGTTTTGTGCACTTTTAAAACTTCAAAATGGCAAGCAGCAAAGACAAAGAGCAGCCAGAGAGGAGGAGGAAAATGAAATTCAGCAGCATGGAGCTGCAGGTCCTTGATGAGGAGGTGGTGAAGGTGCACCAAAAACTGTTTGGCAGGCAGTCCCTCACTGTGGCAGAATCTGCCAAAAGGAAACTCTGGCTGGACATACTTGACAAGGTGAATGCAGTCGGAGTGACAACCAGAGACACAGAGGACCTGAAAAAGAGATTCTATGACCTCAGGAGCAACACTAAAAAGAAAATTGTCTGAACTCCACAAGCAGGCAACCAAAACTGGTGGAGGCAAGAACCCAGCACCCCCCCTTACTGGCCTGGAGGAGATGGTGGCCACAACCATTGAATCTGACAGCGTCTGCGGACTGGGAGAAGTAGACAGCTCAGCCAGAGCGACAAGCAGAAAAGGTAAGACGCATGCACAGCGTTCCCCCCCCCCCCCATTCCATCATCCTTACCTTTCCTTTGTGGCCAAGTGAACCCCAGTCCAGTACTGCTAGCACTATACAGGAGCAATGCATTATGGTACATGTAGTTAGGAAATGTAAGACCATGTCATACAGCACAGCAACCAGCAAGTTAGGGAAATGATTGCAGAGAGAATAAAGCTAAAGTCAGAAATATTTATTTGTAGTGACTGAGTCAGTAGCGCTTAGCTTATGTACGCTCATATGTCCACAGGTGACACATCTCGCAGGCGTTCCCAGGAGCGTATATTTACCGATTCGGTAACTTTACTGAATCGGAAACTTTACCGATTCGGTATATTTACCAATTCGGACAGTTTACCAATTCGGTAAATTTACCGATTCGGATGTTTTTGTGTCCCCTACATCTCACAAGCCAAATACAGGTCTGTAATGGCCGAAATTCGGTAATTTCGGCCGTTACCGACCGGTATTGGGCTTCCTACATCTGGCCCTATGATCCTTTTTCCATTGACAGTTTGGCCCCAGGAATGTGGGGATCTATCAATACCAACAAAAGTAAGAAACTTTGGAGTCCTCATGGACTCTGCCCACTCAATGAACCCTCAAATTAACCAAGTAACAAAGTATGAATTTCTTACCATGCATACACATCGACCAATCGTACCTTCCTGCATTTAGAACTCCGGCAGAAGGTCTAGGCAGCCATATTCTTATTATATCCCAACTGTGTATATAACTGGGTTTCCTTATGAAACTCCTACAAATAATTCAGAATATAGTAGTGTGAAAACTATACATTAACCTATGAGACGAGATCTCCTCTGCTTTAAAAGCCATTTACTTGCTGCACATTGACAGAACAGTTACTTTCTAGAGTCTTGGATTATGTGGTAGGCCATAAGCAGCTCTGATTCAGCTTTCCTACATCTAACACTCAAGATATACTCAAATAAGAGACCTGCAATCTAGTTTACCTCCCAAGCTAATTATACCACCTTGAAAAACTGCTATAAGTGGTACCTTCTTCTCATTGCAAGCTGCAAGACTATGGAACTCACTTCGACAAGGATAAGAGCAAGTGACAACCACTTGCATTTCAGGAAAATAATGAAGTCCTGGCGATTCCTACCTGAAACCATAGGAAAGGGACAGACTAGACCTACCTAAATACCACTCCATAATGATAAGAAGAATAGTGTCATATATCAGTACTTGCGATAGCTGTGCAACACATATTCTTCCACCCTCCAATATCATCTAGCCCTCAGAACCAAAAAGGCAACAAAGATTCATATAATCCAATAACTAATCTCCCTGAAAGAGCAACTGAAGGAACAACACCTGATATGGTTGAAACTAAGAGTCAGAATCCGTCAACTCACAATAACATAACCAAGTGGATAACCACAAATATTGATTCCCCGTCACAAGAATACCCTTATTGCTACTGAAATGTAATAAACTTCTTAGTGACTCTCTTGGGTAATTGGGAATTACTATTACCGGTGTAATGCCCATTCATGACATTTTCATATCTGCTACACAGTGCATGAATTGTAACTTCATAATTGGCTATTCTTTTGACCTGTGTTGGAAATACTGTTTACTGTTTATTGTTTATTTTAGAGCTTCACTGAATGACCGTTTATTACATCCATATATAATAATATCTCACGACAATTGTTTTTGCCAAATGTTTGCAAATGTCGTAAAACTGAGAGACAAAAGGCTTGAGAAATTAATTGTAATTTCCTAAAACTTAATCGCGTTCCTGATAGCCTAAGCATCCCATAAAATTCAAATTGCCTTAAATTCATATCAATGCCAATTGGACATCAGAACTGCACGATACATTATTACAAACCAAATGACAACTGTCTGATAAACAGCATGATAACCTGTATTTCGTTACGCATGACAATCCCTTGCATGCATGGACACCCATGGAGTAGTGTGTTACTCAGCGGCAAAAAAACCTCAACATCTCGTCAGGGTCAGTAAGTGTTATATAAATATCCATACCGTACCATAACAAATATTATTTCGGTTATAATGAGGACATGCAGACAAAATGCTTCTGAATGCTTTGGGAAAAACTGACGGTGATATTTTCAGTCCAGCCCACTATCTGCTTTGTCTTCTTTTCAGTTGTTGTAGTCATGTTTGTTTTTCTGGATCTGGCAGCACAGTAGGGAGTAAGAGGGAAGTGGGAGCACCTTTGCTTAATAAATTGGCACTTTAAAGTAAGTAAGTGTATTTATTTAGACAGTTGTCCATAAAACATTCTAAAAAAACAAATGACAATTAGGATCATAAAAACGTCCCATCCTAGCTACCCAACACCCTGACCCACTACAGTTCATCATTAAAACTCTGTTTAACAGACCGTAAAAACCGAGCAGTTCCAACAGCTACATCTAGATAACGCATTTCTGTCAACAGCTTTCCTCCTATGGACAACACCATATTTAAAAAACAGAGGTCTTAAAAACTTAATTTGATTTACAAGATAAAAGGTACAATCCATCAATATATGCAGTAGGGAACATTTAACTTTCAGGGGGCAGGGGCAGGGGCAGAGACCTCGCTCATCCTGGACCATGAACCAGTATAGGCGGGATGAATAAATTGGATTGCAACCCACCATGACACTTAATATTTCATTTCGCAGCCCTAGGTCTGGTAGCTGCAATAAATAAGGAAAAACAGTGTCCTGGCTCAGTGTAGGGATTGAGAAACTGATGGAGGGTTTCTTGCGCAGATAAGGTAATTCAATTCGGACACCGAAGCAACCGATTCGTTTAAGGCGCGCTTGCCTGGGAAGGGGGACCAAGATGTAATTGTACCTCTATATAATGGAGGTTCCTAAGAGTAATTAATCTATTTCTAACAGCCTTTGCCCAAGTTCTTTCGCTGCATTGAATCTCTTCCCAACACAATTTCAAGACTTTTAACAGCTCATCATTCTCCCAAAAATATTAATATATATCAGGGCCAGAGTAAAGACCAGCAGGCTCCAAGAGTCCAGATTGCACTCTCTCCTTATTGTGTGAACCTTAGTACCCTAGGGGAGGGATAGAAGCCTTCTAAGCACTACCCCTTCTAATCTGTCCCATTCATATGTCGGGTCAAGCGAGAAACCCTCTCCTACGGAGGAGATAAACCCAGTGGAGGTATACGGATAAACCTAGTGAAGGTATCTTCCCCTTATAGACCCTTAATAATGGAAGATGAGAAAGTCCCCCAAATCTGCTTTTAAAACTTGATAAACAGCTGGCCTGCAATAAGGCCTTCTACTTGATGGCATTCCACTATAACGGAAATAAGTTGCCTTGAAGAGAATCAATGTTTCTACAAACATCAGTTCACTATGTTAAAAGGTGGGAGCTGTACCTCTCCTGTAAGCGTGCAAGTCTCTGGACCTCCTTTGACCTTCTCTGATGCAGTTTCTTGTTCGCAGTAATAGGCCTGACCCCTTTGAAATTCACTGAGCTGTAACAAGTGATTTGAATAAAACAGATACATGTAGAAAATCATATCGCCCATCTCCTGGGATACATAAAACAGTACTTTATTTTGATGTCTTCCATGCCATTGCTAAGATAACCTTGCTCTGAGAAATGTCTCCTCTGGTTCCTTGAAAGTTTTCACATATATGTACCTATTTTAGGGAACTATGCTGGGTTAACCATTGTAGTGCTTGCTTTTTCTAGCTCGCATTTCTTAACAATATAACTTTGTCCATTCACTGTCAAGGTCCATACACAAATCTTATTGTTCTAAAGGTCAAATGGTAACTTTCGAACGTTAACAACCGCAATTAGAGTTGTGAAATATGGATACTCCTTCAGTTGGCATATCTGAAATCTGGATGGTAAAGGTGAAGTTAGAGACAGTAGCCACTTTTTTCCTTGACAGGATAGTCAAATTTCAGTGCTTAGGAATCTGTAATCACTACTTCCATCGTGCTTGTTCTGTTGACTGGTTTTTGTACCCATATATTTTTCCTGTGCTGATGTGACCAGTTGTGGAGGAAGCTGAACCTGTATTGCTTAGCATGGAGATGAGAGTGGCCCCACTCCCTAGCCATTTACACCACATGGCAAGAAGCAGCACCTTCTAGACAGGGGTGTGCATGAAGGTCATAGTAAGGGCGTAAAATGGACAGGAACCATAGTTAAACTGTAGCCCAACTTTCCAGAATCAACATCTGCTTTCCAGGTCACAAAATGGTGACATTCCACAGCTAAATGTATGCTGAAACTTTATTACCCTGATCTGGCACATACCTGCTGGACTCTGTGTGAACTTGTGTCATCTCTTTTCCACCCCAAGAGAAACATGAGGATTTTTTATCTTTCACCCAAGGACTTATGTTTTGACAGTCCCTTCCCAGCAGTAGTAGCCCATGTTTGGTCTTTAACGTTGTAGATGAATTGGAAAAGTAAGTGTTTCAGATGCCTAATGACCCCATTAACTAGGCTTTGAGATGTTAACTTTGAGACCAGTTGTTTTGCAAACTACTGCCATAATTTTCAGCAAGTGTGAATACTAGTTCCCGCTCCTTAACATTGCTCCCAGTGATCTTCCTCCCTTTTATCGTGAGCTCATGAAAAAGATACAAACCGAAGGGGTGTCATAGATACTTGACACTGTAACATCCTTTCTAGCCTTTTAGTTACATTGGCAAGGAATATTAAAAAATATATATATAATTCAGAACTGAAAATATGTGAGAATAGTCTATACGTAACAAACTTGCCACCAATGGACAACATTGTCCGTATCCACCTATGTTATTTGAATAATAGCGTCCTATTTCCCAAATTCAATAAAACTATTGAAAAATCACCAAATCACACAGGACTCCTAAGTAGGTTATTCACAATGTATTGCAGAAGTAGCATGTATACGACCGGCAGAGCATACAACAACAAGCTACTTCCAGACTGTTCCCCAACATTCTCATTCCACCTAGGCTGTGGTTGCCAAGGTGGCTCATGTGCCCAAAGTTCTAAACCCAGAACCTAACACATCTTTCCCCTTATAAACAAAACAAAAAAATACAAAAAGAAAATGCATTCAAGTATGATAGCCAGATAATGCATAACTGTAAGTAATATCACCGTACAAATATGCGCAGTAGAAACTGTACTGAATAGAGAATAATGGCATTCTCGTTAAAACAAATAACAGATAACAGAATAATGGCATTCTAGTTAAAAGTGAGCACTTTGCATCTTTAATTACACCAAAAACCCCAAACCTGCAAAAACAGCAAAGATACCAGACTTAAAAAGGAAACCCCACATAATCCTTGAAACAAGAAGGTGCCTTCCTCATTCTAACAGACCTTCCTGATCCAGAATCTTTCTGATCCTCTGAATGTCCAGGAGCGTTTTTGGACTGCTCATGCCCCTCACTATATTTAACATAACATAACGTGTATATGCAAGCGCATGTTCACCCAGAAGGGTATCTTGGTGCTGAATAACAAATGTTTATTGCTACCCAACTCAATGGTACTCACTTTATTGACCTCAATGGATGAAAGGCTGAGTGGACCTGCTAGGATTTGAACCTGTGACCATGAGGTCAAACACAGGCCCCTACAGTGGCTGCTTTAGTCCACTAAGTCACCAGACCGGCTGGGGTTATTCCTTTTTGCTTGGACAATTTCTATTTGTTCCACTATTTCCCATCGCTTAGCTTCGCCATCCTGTCCTTGACCACCTTAGTCTTCATGGGCTTGGAGAACTTGGAAAGGCCCTTTGCCACAATGCCTTGTAGTTTTACTTTTATCAAATCACCTTTGTTAAAAACAGATTGCCGTCTTCTCTTCATCAATTTTGTGCCAGCATATTTCTCCTGAGCCTTCATACAACTGTCCTTGACCTGCTATAGTTTAACACGTAACACCTTCAAATCATTCATCCAAGGTCTGACCAGTTTGGTGGCTGCCATCCTTCCCTTCAACAGAACAAAAGGTGAAACATTGGTGGTAGCACAAGGAGTGGTGCTCATTGCTCACAACAAATCCATATATTCTCTCTCCCAATTCAACCCATTGGCCATGTTATGCTTGATGGCCCTGTTGCTGCATTCCACTAGACAATTACTATGAGGATGGTAAAGAGAAGTTGTTATGTGCTTTATCCCCAAATGAGACATGAACACCTGAAACTCTTTGGATGTAAATTGCACACCATTGTCCGTGACAAGTTCAGCTGGAGCGCCCTCCCTAAAGAACAAGGTTTGCAAAAACTCCAACACCTCTTCCGTATTGGCTTACCTCACGAACTGTACCTTTGGCCACTGTGTGTCATAATCCACCGGAACCAACCCATTCCTATTCCATTCGTTCAAAACTTACATGGGTCCAATAATGTCCAAACCCAACTTAAACTCACTGCACATGCCACATTATCCCTGACATAATGCTCCAAACCCAATCCATTCCTGGCCACCAGAACAACTCCTCTTCTTCATGGATGTCATTCCTACATGCCCTCATGAGCCAACGCCAAAATCTTACCCTGCATCTTCAGCGGAACCACCAACAAATCTGTCCTTCTCATCACACCATCGTCCATGCTCAAATCAGGGAATACATGCTTAAAGGAATTCACACTTGAACTGTAATCTTTGGGCGTCCAACATACCTGCCACATCTTGCATCACCACATCTTCCAACACAGGTACTTTTCATTCTTCATTCTTTCTCTGAAAAGTATGCAAAAACAGCTTCTTCCAAAAATGCCACCATGTAATCCTCCTCACACTTCATACCTGTAGCCTCACTTTTGAGTGGCAAGCTGGATAAACAATCATCCAAAACATTTTTTGCACCAGGAATGTATTCTAAACTGAACTGGTACACCATCATTCTATAATGTAATTTCGCTATGCGAGGAGTGGCTTTGCTAACTACCATGGTAGTAAACACATTCACTATTGGCTTGTGGTCCAGGTGAATGACAAATTTAGTGCCCCACAAATAGTTCCTGAAATGATCCCCCCACCACCAGCAGGCCAAAGCTTCTCGCTCGATTACCAAGTATGTTGTCTTCGCTCCTCTCAATCCTTTAGAATCTAAATCTACAACTACCTCCCTGCCTTCCCTTTTCTGTAACACAACAGCACCCAAACCTTGCTGACTGGTATCAGTTACCAGTATAGATGGATCATTGGTGTCAAAACGTTGGAGGGGAATAACTTTCCCTACTGCAAATTTGACTTCTTGAAATTCCTGTCCGTTCTCTTCTTTCCATGCAAACTGCTTATTCTTCCTCATCATCCCTCTCATATTATGCTTCTTCCCACTGTAATTCGGATTGAAACATGCATAAAATTCCAACATCCCAAAGAAAGAGCACAACTGATCCTTGTTCTAGGGGATGGGAAAGTCCTCGATGACCCTAACCAAATCCTCCTTTGGTTCAATACCTCGAGCTGACAACTTGTAACCCAAATAGTCTACTGTGTCCACGGCAAACCTATATTTGTCCACCTTCCACGTGACACCCCTATCTGTCAAAATGGACAATACTTTTGCTACCGTGCTCTCATGAGACTCCATGTTCTTTCCATTCACTAAGATGCTAAGATGTCGTCGTCAAAACACTTCACATGTGGAACCCCCACAAACATGACTTCTACGACCCTCTGAAATTCTGCTGATGCCATTGCCAGACCAAAGGCCATCCTCTTAAATCTATATGCGCCAGAAGGGGTCATTAATGACTTCAAATGACGACTCTCCTTGCGCAGAGTGACCTGATGATAAGCAGACGACATGTCCAAGCTCAAAAAAACTTCGGCATCCTTAAGTGAACTTAACATTTCAGTGGTATTGGGCAAGGGATGTCTATCCACCCAAATCCTTTTGTTAAAATCCCTTAAGTCAGTGCACATTCTTAAAGTGTCATTGGCTTTCCTAGCTAGAACCAAAGGGGATAACTATTCAGAGCTTTCTATATGCTCAACTATACTTTGTTAGGACAAGCATTCCAATTCCTGCTTGTTAGACCTGACCTCATTGGTGTGAGTCTCCCTTCTATTTTTGCCGGATTGCCTCCTCTGTTTTGATATGTTTTTGCTGGTTATATGTTTTGAGCACTGTGCCACTGCTAATCAGTGCCACAGTGCAAGTGCTCCCTAAGTTAAATTAATGTACTGATTAGTGGTTCCATGATTGGGTTATTTGCTTTGCTGTCAGACCCTAGTACAGTGCACCATGTGCGCCCAGGGCTTGTAAATCAAATGCTGCTGGTGGGCTTGCAGCTCTGGTTGTGCCACCCACGGAAGCAGCTTGTAAAGTGTGTCTCAGGCCTGCCATTGCAAGGCATGTGTGCAGTCTGTGACTGCCATGTCGACTTGGCCAGTGCAACAATTTTCCAGTCCCTAAACCTTCCCGTTGCTTCATATTAGGCACCCCTATGGTAGGCACAAAGGCAGGGTGCATTGTAAGTATAAGCTAGGACATGCCCTGATGTGTGTAGTATGTCCTAATAGTGAATTACAGCCATTTTCGTTTTTCACTTTTGAAGACTACCTGTTCTCCATAGGCTAGAATGGGCAGTTAGATTATTACCTTCTTATAGTACTAACTGACTCAGGGAACATGGTAGAAACTCGAATTTAGTATGTCTGAACTCAGAATAATAAAATACATCTTTTAGTGAAGTTGGATTTAATATTCTGTGTTTGAAAATACCACTTTTAGAAAGTAGGTATTTTCTTGCCTAACTGTCCAGGCCTGCCTCTGCTAGGTTGTGTATTCCTTATCTGAGTTTGTGAGTGAAAGGGCTGGGGGTTCCAGGAGACAGGCTGGGGCCGCCCAGTGGTGGATAGAGTGATCTGCATCTAGATGAGAGGGAGGAGTTGCACCTGGGACCTGAATAGGGCTGGGCCTTCCCTCTACAATGCTGGCTCCACCCCCTGTGGCTTGTCTGATGTCTCTGTCCTGCACTGTGACAAGAGAGAAGGAATCTTGTCAACAAAGTGCTCCAGAGCTGTATCTTCCCTCCCCTGTGCTGGCTCCACCTCCTGTGGGGCGGCTGATGTCTCTGCCCTGCACAGTGAAAGGATGAAGAGAGTCATGTAAACAAAGTTCTCAGGAACTGGTTTGGACTAGGCTGAGGCCTCTCTGCCTTCAGAGGACAAAGGATTTTGGGGTATAAATATTGGGACCATGATCCCAAGATATGAGATCACTTCTGGAACAAGAAACCTTTCTGCCAAGGAGAAGAACCAAGGAAGCTGCAGGAGTTTGGACTGCCCCTCTGCCAGTGTGCTGTTTGCTGGGTTGGCCTACAGTGGTTGCTTCATTGCCAAGGGAAAGGAGAAGGAACTTTTTAAGGACTTTCATCATCTACAGAATAGTCTCCAAGGGCTTGAACTGTGCTTGCCTCCTGCTGAAGTCTCAGGGACAAAAAACTTCACCTCCAGCTCCCCCTGGGATTTTCCTTGCTGGGAATTCTATCCACAGACATTTGCCTTTCGCTGGGAGCTGGAGCGCGACGCACTCAGAGGAAGCGTGTCGCCGCCGCAGCTGAGATCGTCGCATCACCGGAGAAGCGCGCCGCATCTCCCTGGTAGCGTGTGTTCATCGAAGCTGCCTACTGTCGCATCACCGGAGAAGCGTGACGCCATTGAGAGAGTCGCCATCGCATCACCGGAGAAGCGTGTCGCAGGGCCTGTCGCGGCTCCAATGTACAGAGTCGTCGCAAGGCTCCCAGGGCATCATCGCATCGCCGCGTCAAGGGCGCCATCTTCTCGCATCGTAACCAGATCATCACATTGCATCAAGGCGCCATCTTGCGCACCGCAACGGGCCTGCAGGCCGAGAATCTACGCATCACCTCCGCACCGGTAAGGATAACGACGCATCCCTTACTCTGCGCAAGCATTGAGGCAGGACGCAACCTTTCCCCCGGATCACAGAACCGACGCATCTCCTCTTTTGTAAGCCTTTTGTTCACTTTGTGTTACGCATCCAGGTACTTTGTTGAGAACTTTGTCGCATTTACCATCAACTTGAACTAAGCAATGTTTATCATCTTTAAAGTTAACTTTTAGTATAGTATTGCGGATTTTTGTCGTTTGTGGTCTTGTGTTAAGTCTATATAAATAATACTTATTTTTATAAAAACCGGTGCTGTGTCCATCTGTAGTGTTTTCACTGTATTACTGTGTATATTCACAAAGGCTTAACACACTGTCTCTGAGATAAGCATGTCTGCTCGTGCCAAGCTACCAAGGGGGTGAGCAGGGGTTATTAAGGAGTGTAATCCCCTTATCCTGACTTAGAAGTAAGGGTCCCTATTGGGACAAAGGGGAATACCATTGCCAACTAGAGACCCCCAGATCTAACACTGCTCCAATTCCTTCCTCATAGCAAAAGGTATCAGTCTAGGTTTATGGACTACTGGCTGGACCCCTTCCTTTCAAATTGTGCGGTAGGAAAACCCTTTGATCCTCCCCATTGTTTTGCTAAACCCCTCAGAAAAAAATGTTTCCCTGTTCCTTACTTCAACTGCCCATACAGATCTGCATTCACCTTAAGTAACCCTTGATCATGACTGTTAGGATCCAGAATGATGCCTAAATTCCCCTGTTCTAACCACCCCAATAAACTTGACCCGTCATTTGCCACATAAACAGTTGCAGGGGGGTATGAGCTTTAAAGTTCAAGACACTGTCAAATTCATCCAACATCTCCACTGGCTTACCAACATAAGCGATGGCTTTAAATTGTGACTTCCTCAAGGGAACATTATCTAATTTGCTCCACTCCTCATGACCTATGAGGGTAAAAGCATGACCCTGAATCTGCCATAATAGAAACAGCAATGGCTGACATACCAATTTGACACAGTAAACAAAAGAGGGTACGCAGTTCCCCAAAGTGTTGCACCACAATTAAGTCAGAAAAGGTTGGGAAGAGGCCCCAGTGAACGAAGGGGGAAAGGGAGGGGAAATCTCCCTTTCGGGACTAAAACCCTCACACACCCAGCAAGCTAGGTGGCATGCTTCATCATTTGGGTGTTGCTCCTCGTCAAACTGGCGGTGCAATGTCTGACGGGCACCCTAAAAGGGGCTCTTTATCGGAGTTCTTTTGTCCCTGCCAATTGGTGCTGTGGGTGTGAGGGCCCTAGATGAGGTGTAGATGCAAGGGAGTAGTGAACATTTAAAAAAGGTTAGGTAGTCCACTATGCAATTTTAATGGTGTGGCTAACTACCTTATTAAAAGAAAATAGGAGAGGTCACTATCCGGTACAAAGATCCAGGGAAGTACGCTCTACCTAGCGGTCAACATGTTTCATGCTTGGTGCTCAAAGAGATGCTGTGCAATTCGTCAGGACCTAAAATTTAAAACTATCTACACACTGTGGTAGGCCAATCCTACCTACTCCACATGGTATTCAATGGCAGGCCGGAGGTTCTGCCATTCCTTAGTGGGACCTGGAGTGGGGTGACAAAAAAGAGAGGGTGCAACAACAGTCAAGAAAACATTAAAAACAATTAAAGACAGAGAGATTACTGGAGAGTGTGTAGCCAGTCAGTAATATTTCAGCCATAATGCACATAACTCAAGATTCGTGCATATAGTGGACCTGCCGTGCATGGGTCCAATAGGAAGCAACAACGGTAATGACAAAGAGTGTGTGACAACTACAACCCACGGACAGGAGTAAGACCATGAAAAGAAGCAATAGAGCACCAGGGTACTCAGGCTCACCCTACTAATTTCGAATGCGTTGCTTCATAGGTCTCCTCCCATTTAAGGGAACTTCAAGGTTAGTACCCTAAAGGGGAATAAGTACAGTGAAAGGAATAATGCTGTTGAGGTGTGGAGCGCGGTTGATAACACCTGCAACAAGAAACCCACAGCATAAACCTACACGCGACCAAAACCTCACACTCCTGAAATGCTGCCAGAGAAATGTGAGGGGTAGGTAATTAACCCGTCAAACCCAGCAGTAATTCACCACGGTGGGAAATGCCAGGGTCCCGTAAATGCCGTATGGGAAGGCTCAGGGTGCAGCAGATTGACCGAAGAGGCGTCCCACAATTACATAGCCAACAGACATGTTCGGGGCAAAGAACAGAGTGTCCTCTCGACACAAAGACATGTAACCATTAGTCATGCTGATCGTAGAACACGTTACAACCAATCATTGCACCGGCTTCACACAGGCAGTCCACAAGGAGGCACAAAGTAAGCACCAGGTCGTAGAACCGCCCCCCTCACATACACACTCAGAAGCCCTGCATTGCCGGCGGAGCAGGATTAGCGTGCTGGTAGTGTTATGGGGATCAGAGTTAGTAAATACCAGGAGTCCCACTCACCTCTCGCTCCGCAGGATCCAACAGTCCACCTACCCACCTACCCAGGGCTTTGACAACGGTCCAATGTACCATGGGCCGCCTCAAGCACACCTCCCACCCCCGTGGCACTACCCCCAAGCCCCCCCACAATACTATCCCATGAGCAACCCCCCTTTTTTAGGGAGAGGTTGGGGCAAAGGAAGAGGGCGCCGAAGGGGAGGACAGAAGGGCGTGCAGTGGCAGGACTAGCCAACCCCACAAGTAGAAACCAGGAGCACGACCAGGGGAAGGAGCGTTTAGTGGTAAATCTTTCTACTAGAACCCTCACCCCTATTGAACAGTCAGTTTTGGAGAAGGGTCTGGGGTTTGTCCCCACGCCTACTCCAGACAGATTCAATGAGACCTGTGAGCTTAAACAATTCTTCAGAAAAGTGCGACTTAAGGCGTTCTTCCAAGGTGAAGACGAACCAGACAAAGATGACACGGGCCAAGCAACCCCTCCACGTTCACACCTAACAACATGGTTCCTCCCGAGATCCTGGCGTTTCAGGGGGTAGTCCTGAAGGGTCCTGAAACGATGCCTCGGACGTCCTTGTACCACAACTTAAGCAATGCAGAAAGAGCTGCAATAGGGACCCTCTCTAAATATCATACTTTTACTATCAAGCAAGCAGACAAGGGGGGTGCGATAGTCATTCAATCCTCCAAAGACTATGATGCTGAGTGCAGACGGCAACTAGCAAACACCAGACACAATGCCCCGCTCAACATTGACCCAACACCGAGACTCAAGAATGAAATCACATCATTAGTCATGGAGGGTGAGGTCAATGGTTGGCTTAGTAAAAATGAGGCTCTCTTTATTTTCACCACCAATCCCAAGACACCCTACTTCTACACCCTCCCAAAGATACATAAGGGCACAACTCCAGTCCCAGGAAGACCTATCGTATCTGGGATAGGGTCATTGCTGGAACCCCTGTCAAAATTCGGCGACAAATTCCTCCAACCCTTAGTTAGGAAGATACCATCCTTCCTTCAGGACACCAGCGATGTACTCCGACTCATTGATCACATGGAGGGTAGGGAAGAGGTGGACCTCCTGGTGACCCTGGATGTAGAAGCTTTATACACGAAAATTCCTCAAAGGGCCACCCTGGCAGCAGTGGAAGCGTGTCTACAAAAGGAGGATTGGTCATCACCCACTCATATCCCCTTTATCATGGACTGCGCGACAATCGCCCTTACTGAGAATTTCTTTGAGTATGAGAATGAGCTATTCCACCAGGTGCAGGGCACGTCTATGGGGAGTACTTTTGCCCCTAGCGTGGCCTGCATCTACATGGCTTGGTTTGAGGAGACCGTCGTAATGAGCCCCACTAATCCATACAGAGACAATCTCACGATTTGGAGAAGGTTTATTGACGACATCCTCATTCTCTGGAAGGGTGACTCAGACACCTGCACATCCTTCTGTGAGTGGCTCAACACACAGAATACATTCCTTAGATTCACCAACACGATGTCAACTACTGAAATATCCTTTCTGGACCTACGCATTAGGCTTAATGACAGGGGTCTGAGTACCAACTTACATAGAAAGGATACAGACAGGAATAGCCTCCTCCTCTACAAGAGTCATCACCCAAAATCTCTAAGGGATAACCTGCCTTTCGGTCAGTTCCTCCGCATCCTGAGGAACTGTTCTGACTTAGCTGATTACAAGACGGAGGCACTCTGTCTACAACATAAGCTACAGGACAGGGGATACCCTACCAGACACATTCGAAACTCCTACAAGAGGGCCATGAATAACCATAGAGAGTCATTACTTGAACCCAAGATCAAAGAGCCCACTGATGTACTGACCTGTGTCACCTCGTTCACTAAAAACTCAGCATGGATTAAAAAGACAATCAATAAACATTGGGATCCATCCCCCGACCCAGATTTGCCTTTAAGCGCACAGCAAACCTAAAGGATAATTTGGTACATACTAAGAAAGAATCAAACACCCAACGTACCCTGTGGGCCTTACCCCGTCACCGGACATTACCCCTGTGGGGGGTGTGTTGTCTGTAACCAGACGAGCATTTGCAAGGAGATTAGGCTCTCCAAGACCTTCACGTGGCACCTCAATAAACATACAAATTGCAATACACCCAGGTGCATTTATCTCCTCACGTGCCCCTGTGGGAAAAGATACGTGGGAATGACTATGAGACAGGTGAAACTACGCATCACGGAACATAAGAGCAATATCAGATGCTCGAAGACACATACTAGACTGTACACCCACTACAAAGATATGCAACACTCTGCGGACAGCCTTAACTGGACGGTGCTGGAATCACACCCCAATATTACTCAGCAGGCACTTTTCAGATTAGAACAGAGGTGGGTCCATCGGCTGGGCAGTGACCTGATTGGGCTTAATGACTCCATACTATGGGCTACATTTGCCATAAGGTGATTACCAGGTATCTCTCACAACCACATTCTATTCTTACCTGCCACTTGATGAGTAGAGACCCGTTGCAGATCGAACGGGCTGTGTTCCTGCTTCCCTGTCCCGCATCACACGGTATTAGCTTCCAGCCAATTATCCTGAACCCCCTATTCGGTTCCAATAGTACCCCCAGCGCCCCACCACCTTATGCGCTGGGGGTTGATTCATGTCCTACCCTGGAACCGTAGGCAGTTTTTCGACATTTAGGGGCCAGTATAATTTTTCTGACATTATTGTGTCACTGGACACTTTATTCTGCTAACCACAGTACCTCACTGACTCCGAGTCTTAAAGGGCGTCAGACTTGCTTCCCTTGTTTTTATTTATTTCTATCTTAACTCTTTGGCGCGTCATTTAACTCACGAGTTGCTGTGAACCTACCATTTTACGCTTGAGCTGGGGGTATATATATATATATTTTCCCCCGTTATCTAGGCACTCTAAAATGGCAGCCTTTTCCGACAACATCACTCACTCCAGCAGACCTTGTTCTACGGACACGCCCGCCTATTCAACCGCGCATGCGCGAGCCACGGCTCCCGCCCCACGTAACCGGGACTAGTTGGCGTCCGGCAGCGTATTCAAAAGCGAACCGATGCCGCAGTTTATCGCTCCGGCTCCTCTACACCGTTGTGCCGTGTGGGTAGGTGGACTGTTGGCTCCTGCGGAGCAAGAGGTGAGTGGGACTCCTGGCATTTACTAACTCTGATAACAGCTGAGAGAGACGCGCGGAGGCTGGTGTACCAGAGGAGAGTCGGACCTGGGGGCACCACGGAAGTTACGCTGGGCTTGTGTGGCAGGACAAGAGGCCCTCTGTGACTGAGGGCCCAGACACGATCACTGAGGCCTAGCTGACTACGGCGTGATACACTACCCGAGGCTACCAAAGGTTGCGGTGTGAGTGGGCAAGACACGGCTTTGGGATACTCCACGCCAGCGTGCAATCACGGGAAAACAGGACGCAAGGCAGCCGAAATTGACTTTCGAAGCAAAACGCAGCGCACGCGGCATGCAGAAAGAGCGTATCCTGGAGGTAGGAGAAGAGACCCAAGGTGGCTCTACAACGCAAACGTCCGACGTGCAGAGCATACTGATGGAGGTCCGCCAGGGCTTCGCCACAGTAGTGGATAAAGTTGATCGCATGTCATCACGTATGGATGCAATTGCGCACAAACTGGAGGGGCACGAAGATAGAATAAAGGAAACGGAAAGGCACATTTCTGATTCGGAGGATGCGACGGCCAGACACACCACGCAAATTGCTTGCATGGATGACCTCCTAAAAATCATAGCAGCCAAGAATGAGGACTTGGAAGCGCGCAGTAGGGACACTAATATATGCGTTATTGGAATCCCGGAATCCACAAACACAGGAAACATGGAGGAGTCCGTGAAAAAAATGCTGCTGACAGCAATAGGGTCTAAGTCCTTCTCGAATCAGTTCATTGTGGAACGGACCCATAAATCACTTGAACCGCAACCGCCTCCAGGCGCTAACCCAAGGCCTATCATAGCGAGTCTTCTAACCTATAGGGACCGCAACGTGGCTTTACGTGCAGCAAGAAGCAAACAGACCCTGTCCTATGACGGGAATACTTTTTGTATCTACCAAGACTTCATGCCCATAGTGCAAGAGGAGAGGCGCAAGTTTCTGGATGTAAAAAGAAATTGAGGACAGCGCAAATCGATTATGCATTGCTATACCCCGCACGTCTCAGGATAACCTATCAGGGCAAACAAAGATTCCTTACAAAGCCGCAACAAGTGGAGGAGTTCCTCAAACATGTGAAGCGCACACAGCGCCCTGAGGGGGAAGCGTCGGCCTCACAACAATCTGCATTGACGGGCGCTGAGGAAGACTCACAGTGACATATATCCTCATCATCATTCTTTGAGTGTTAACTGGTTCTGTACGGACAGTACAAGACCCATCATAGCGAGACTTTTAAATTACAAGATCCGTGATGTGGCCTTGCGCGCAGCAAGAAGTAGGCAAATCTTGTCATATGATGGAACTACATTATCCGTCTACCTGAACTTTACGCCCATAGGACAAGAAGGACGGCGCAAGTTTCCGGATGTGAAGAATACATTGGAAAGGCACAAATAGAGTATGCGTTGCTCTACTCGGCGCGGGTCGGAGTACCTCAACAGGGCAAGCAGTGACTTTTTGCCAATCCACAACAAGTAGAAGAGTTTCTCGAACACGTTAAGAGCACGCAGAGACCTGAAGAGGATATGTCGGCCTCACAGCACTCTGCCGCGACGGGCACAGAAGAGGACTCACAGTGAAATATATCCTTGTCATAAACACTAAAGTATTAACTGATTTAATACGGGGAGTAGGGAATGAAGGTGGGGATGGGCTCCAAGTTCAGAATGGCATAACGTTTTGATGCAGTACTGAGATATACTTTCTATATACCGGGCACCCCCACCCCCCTTGGAGTCCGTTGGCTACACCTCAGAAGGGCTCAATGGGGGAGGGGTTTCTGTGATGCCGCCTAGACACGTCCCCCAATGGGTGTCCCCCCGGTAATGGGCACTGCAAAATGATGGAAGGGATTGCAGTGTCGCAATTGTTTTTTCTGTTTCTGTTCTTGTTTGGGATGTGGGGAGGGGCGGGAGGGTGGGAGTCTAATACTGGCAATTTGGAGTTACTTCAGTGGGAGGGGGGTAGTAGGGGGGAATTTTGGTTGATGTATTGCATATGGTTTATGCGTCAGGATTGTACGGGTAGTGCAACGGTTTTGAGCTGCCTATCGCGTTTGTATTGGAGCATCAGGAGAGACTTTCCTTTTCATTAGGTGATAGGGTACATGAGAGGCACAGCACTCACTGGTTCACAGGCGATAAGATAACAGACACTGGACAAAACGGCTGAGACTGGGGTGGAGACCCTGAATGTTATAACATGCGCGCCTTAAGAGGTATCTGGACCTATGAATATTTTCGGCAGCCCACGCAGCAACCCCGTGCACATGCCTAATCCCTGCTGATGAGCGTTAATGAACGCGAAACACGTGTCCAGGGATGGCAAGCACACCAGTGAACACCCTCAAGACTCTAAACTCGGGTAGAAGCGCACCCGCTGATACCGACCACATCGACCATCATGCTTCGGGGTCACACGCTGATGGGACGAGCAGTGTGCGACCTCATTCGGACTTATGGAATTTTCGGTGGCTGGGGGATCCCAGAAAGAGGAGACAAATGTTGACGTATCTGGACAGGCATAAGGCACATATAGCCATGTTACAGGAGACGCATTTCACTCCACAAAAGTCACACAACTTTGCTAGTAAATGGGCGGAGCATAGAGTATTCTCCTCATACTCCTCTTATGCGAGGGAAACAGTGATACTAATAAAAAAACGGGTACCATTCCACCTAGCTGGTGAGGACTCGGACCCACAGGGTCGCTATTGTTTGATATGGGGGAGACTGGGGACTGTTTCTATTACACTGGCCTGTTGTTATGGACCTAATGTCGATGCCCCGGATTTCTAAACTTCAGTGTGGGCCAAAATATTTGCAGTGGGATCTGGCCACGTCATATGGGGTGGAAATTTTAATGTAACATACAACCCAGGGCTGGACAGATCACATCCGGCCCCGCACCATTACACCGGAGCGCGCAAGGTGATACAAGACACGATCACCGCGTATTAACTGTTGGATGCGTGGCGACATGTGCATCCGTTGGCGCGAGAGGGAACACACTACACGGCGCAGGTGGCGTCATGGGCAAGGTTAGACTACTGGCTTCTGTCCAGAGGGCTAGGCCCTGTAATAGCCAGCGTGCAGCATTTGGCCAGGATGTATTCAGATCATGCTCCGGTGGTGCTTGCTCTTTCCTGTGCTGAATTTGAGGCGCCGCGCAGGGTGTGGCGAATGTACGCACCTACTTTCGTGGATACAGTCTTTCAGGAAGAATTAAGGGAGGAGATCCAAGATTTGTTTGTACGAAACAAGGGGTCGGTAGATACGGTAGAAACCATATGGAAAGCATTTAAGGTCACATTACACGGAGTTTGCATATCAAAGGGGGCAGGGGTGCTCAAGGATATAACCAACACGATACACAGATTGGAGGCCAAACTTAGAGCACTAGAACTGGAGATGGCCGCGGACCCGACTCCCCCTGTTCAGGCACAATTCCGGGAAACACTCACAGAATATATGGACAATGCGCAGAGGGAAACGCGATTTAGGCATAAATACTGGACGGCCAGATGCTACGGAGAGGGAGAAAGACCAGGCAAGGCCTTGGCACAGTTGGTCCGACAGCCCAGACACTCGGGATATGTCATAGAAATTGAAAACCTAGATGGGTTGGTGTATCGGGACACGACTAATATTTTAAACTTTTTCATGCAACATTACTCTCAACTCTACTCCTCGCAAAGCGGGGATGCCTTGGACTTGGACAGCTACCTGGGGGATGTTTCACTGGGCTGGCTGAGCGATGTCCAACGTACCTTTCTGTGTGCACCATTTGTATTGGACGAAGTTTGTGATGCCATCATGGGGATGCAGTCAGGGAAGGCCACAGGGACGGATGGAATTCCGGTGGAATTCTACAAAACATATATAGATCTAATGGCTCCCATCCTGCGAGAGGTATATGAAGAGACGCTCGAGGTTGGAGTCCTTCCCGCATCCATGCGGGAGGCGCTGATAATCTCCTTACTCAAACCGGTAAAGACGCCCCAACACTGTGATTCATATAGGCCACTATCTCCTCAATTGTGATACAAAGATCTTAACTAAGGTAGTTGCAAACCGGTTGGGCCTCCTCATGGAAAACTTAATCCTAACAGACCAATCGGGATTCATCCCTGGAAGAGCCACGTCCCATAATTTGAGGACCCTTTTTGCCATCCTAAACAATGTCTCGGCCGACCTACCCTTAGCTGCAGTGTTTTTAGATCCCACTAAGGCGTTTGACTCACTCGAATGGGACTACATATTTGGGATGATATCACGTATGGGATTCCCTCCCCCCCCCTTTTTCTATCATGGATCAGGCTGCTGTATCAGACGCCAGTTGCCAGGGTGCATATAAATGGGCGTACGTCTCAAACATTTCTAATAACCAGAGGCACGTGACAGGGGTGCCCACTTTCTCCCCTGCTGTTTGCCATAGCGGTAGAGCCATTGGCAGCAAAATTGAGACAGCATCACAAGGACAAGACACTACGTTGCAATATGCGTCAAATACTTATATCACTATATGCTGACAATATCACCCTGTACATACAAGATCAACAGCAGAATTTGAATCCGATCCTTAGAGAATTCATAGTGTTCAGGAAATTATCGGGGATCCAGATTAACTGGGGAAAATCGAGTATATTTCCATTGACGGCTGCTACGTCCCCTTTCCCAATCGATTACCCATTGGAATGGTGTGAGGATGAGCTGCACTATCTGAACATCCGAGTAATGAGGGACAGGGAGGAACTCATGAGGATAAATTATGGCACTAAGACAACCCGCATAACGGAGAGCGTAACTCACTGGATTACACTGCCCCTTTCCATGGCGGGAAGAGCATCGCTTATTAAAATGGTGATACTCCCCCAGCTTTTTTACCTGTTTTTAAATATTCCATACTTTCCGGGAGCTTTCTCCTTTAAGACTCTGAGGTCGGAGATGACGGGTCTAGTGTGGGGTGGTAAACAACCGAGGTTACAATGGAATGTCCTTATACGATCATATTCTCAAGGAGGATTTGGAATCCCGAACTTTGAACTGTATTATATTTGTGCGCAGGCTCACTATGCGTGGTTCTGGATATCACAGCCACGGAATATGCCGCAGGTAGCCGCGGAACATTGGCTGGCGCACCCTGTTCCTATTGATGGCGCACTGTATGAGGTGAAAGGCCCCAGAGAGACTGCGCCTACCACTGTCACATGTACGACAGCGGCATGGCAGCGAATTGGAAGCATGATGAAAACCACCTTCATGTATTCTCCGTTATTGCCACTTTCCTACCACCCAAACATGCCCCTTCTTCAAGAAACTATATTTCATAAATTTAGAGAACGCGCTAACATTCACACATGGGGGGATCTATATCAGGAGGGGCGCTTTCACACAGTGGAGCAAATATTGCAGGGATCACAACACACTGCACTTGACTTGTTTCTTTATACTCCTCTACGGCAGGGAATAAGATCTCTCACACCAGACTTTCCGGCGGAGCCGCAGATACTGGCACCGCTACAGGGCATGCTGCAGAACGTGACGCCCAAGCGCCTTGTCTCAACTGTTTATAGAATGGTCCACAAACAGAGACAGTTGCCAATCATGACTTCCCGTGCTCGATGGAGTGAGGAGCTGGGGATGGAGGTAACGGATGACCACTGGGAATTCTGCTGTCTACAGACGGAAAGGGGAAACAACCATTACAAGGAGGGTTTTACCACGCGTTGCTTTTACATCGCATGCATTACAACGCATGCGATGTTACAACGCGTGGTAAAACCACGCATACCATTACATCGCATGTGATTTTACAACGCATGCGATGTAATGTGTAATGGCGGCGGCAGCGGGGGCGGCTATCCACGTCGTTGTGAGGAAACTTAGGCTGTTTCCTCACAACGACGTGAAGCAAGCAGGAAGGAGGAAGCAGGATCCGACGGCGACGCTGGAGAGGAGAGAGGTAAGGGGGTTTGTGCATGGGGTGGGGGTTACTTTCGTAGGGTTTAGGGTAGTTTAAATATAGTGTTTTTTTAAAAACGTTTTAGTGTGTGTTGTGGTGTTGTCGTGTTTGTTTAGTGTAGTGTATTAGGGAGGGTAGTGTAATGTTTATTTAGTGTAGGGATTTAGGTTTTAGGGTATTGTAGTGTTGTAGTGTTTGTTTATTGTAGTGTATTAGGGTAGTGTAGGGGTGGGAGTAGTGTGGGTAGCGTAGTAGTGTTTTAGGGTTTAGGGTAGTGTAGGAGTGAGATTAGTGTGGGTAGCGTAGTAATGTTGTAGGGTTTAGGGTAGTGTAGGGGTGGGAGTAGTGTGGGTAGCGTAGTAGTGTTTTAGGGTTTAGGGTAGTGTAGGGGTGGGAGTAGTGTGGGTAGCGTAGTAGTGTTTTAGGGTTTTTGGGTTGGGGTAGTGTAGGGGTGGGAGTAGTGTGGGTAGCGTAGTAGTGTTTTAGGGTTTAAGGTAGTGTAGGGGGTGGGAGTAGTGTGGGTAGTGTAGTAGTGTGGTAGTGTTTTGGGTTGGGGTAGTGTAGGGGTGGGAGTAGTGTGGGTAGCGTAGTAGTGTTTTAGGGTTTAGGGTAGTGGAGGGGTGGGAGTAGTGTGGGTAGCGTAGTAGGGTTTAGGGTAGTGGAGGGGTGGGAGTAGTGTGGGTAGCGTAGTAGTGTTTTAGGGTTTAGGGTAGTGTAGGGGTGGGAGTAGTGTGGGTAGCGTAGTAGTGTTTTAGAGTTTAGGGTAGTGTAGGGGGTGGGAGTAGTGTGGGTAGTGTAGTAGTGTGGTAGTGTTTTTGGGTTGGGGTAGTGTAGGGGTGGGAGTAGTGTGGGTAGTGTAGTAGTGTTTTAGGGTTTAGGGTAGTGTAGGGGTGGGAGTAGTGTGGGTAGCGTAGTAGTGTTTTTAGGGTTTAGGGTAGTGTAGGGGTGGGAGTAGTGTGGGTAGTGTAGTAGTGTTTTAGGGTTAAGGGTAGTGTAGGGGTGGGAGTAATGTGGGTAGTGTAGTAGTCTGGTAGTGTTTTTGGGTTGGGGTAGTGTAGGGGTGGGAGTAGTGTGGGTAGCGTAGTAGTGTTTTAGGGTTTAGGGTAGTGTAGGGGTGGGAGTAGTGTGGGTAGTGTAGTAGTGTGGTAGTGTTTTTGGGTTGGGGTAGTGTAGGGGTGGGAGTAGTGTGGGTAGCGTAGTAGTGTTTTAGGGTTTAGGGTAGTGTATGTGTGGGAGTAGTGTGGGAAGTGTAGTAGTGTTGTAGGGTTTAGGGTAGTGTAGGGGTGGGAGTAGTGTGGGTAGCGTAGTAGTGTTTTAGGGTAGTGTAGGGGTGGGAGTAGTGTGGGTAGCGTAGTAGTGTGTTAGGGTTTAGGGTAGTGTAGGGGTGGGAGTAGTGTGGGTAGTGTAGTAGTGTGGTAGTGTTTTGGGGTTGGGGTAGTGTAGGGGTGGGAGTAGTGTGGGTAGCGTAGTAGTGTTTTAGGTTTTACGGTAGTGTAGGGGTGGGAGTAGTGTGGGTAGTGTAGTGTGGTAGTGTTTTTGGGTTAGGGGTAGTGTAGGGGTGGGAGTAGTGTGTTGTGTAGGGGTAGGGTTGTCACTTACCTTGCATACTTTTACCACGAGTATAGCTTTACCACGCATGCCTTTGCGTTGTAATGGCATGCCTGGTAAAGGCATACTCGTGGTAAAAGTATGCGATGTAATGGAATGCGATGTCATTGACATTGCGTAGTAATACCCGCGTTGTAATGGCATGCGTGGTATTAGTATGCGATGTAATGACATACATCCGACAGAAAGGGTGTCAGCTGCATAGAATATACAACACCCCGGCTAGGCTACATAGGTTCCACTTACGGGAATCGGACAGGTGCGATAGATGTCATGCCCCGGGAGCGGGTTTTCTGCATGTAGCGTGGGAATGTCCGGGAGTGCACGCATATTGGGAGCAGGTGTTTAGCGCCTTGGCACTAATGATTAATGAACGGATTGAACCCACCCCATTGATGGCCCCGCTGGGCTATGTTAGACCACTGCAGACAGTGCACCACAAGTATTCTGCCCTCGCCCTACTAATGGCCAAGAGGCGGGTGGCGTGTCGCTGGGGGAGCGGGCGAGCACCCAAATTTAGGGACTGAATAGCTGACATGGTGACTTGCCAGGAGCGCCTCACTGTATATGCGGAACTGTTGCCGAGCGCCTCCCGACCCAAGGATATCTGGGCCCCCTTAACGTGTTATTTATTGGCACACCCACAAGACTCAGAACAGACAAACATAGCTACTCCTTAGCGCCAACAGGAAGGAGATATAAGTAGTGTAAATGGACCTCAGAAGGGAAGGGATAACGAATATGACATGTAAGTCCGATTTGTTCATAACAGATATGTCGACTGAAATGAGAGGGGAGCCGGAATATTAATGAGCAATGTGGGACCATTGGAATTCAGAAACTGTTAAATGTGCTGCGAATAGATGCCTGATTTATGAAATGTTGTAGGAATAGCTGTCATGTGCTGTTATAAACTATATAAACCTGCTGAACCTAGAGGAACCGTGAGTGCAGATGAAACCAATATGTACTAAAGACTCTGTGTAATGATGCCACTGATGCCGTGTATTTCACCTGAAAATTCAATAAAAAGAAGTTTTAATAAAAAATAAAAAAAGTATGGTTAAGCATGTCTCTCTGAATTCCAGACTTAAACATGTCCAATTTAATTACTTACAGTATACACACCTAACCCCCAAACGGATAGGTCAGATGTTCTCAGGGGCCAATGATGCTTGCCCTCGCTGAGGCAGCCTATTTCCTCCATGTGCTGTGGGTGTGCCCACTTATCAGTGGCTACTGGGATGGGATAATTGCTCACATTTCGCACATTCTAGCCAGTCAGATAGCCAAAGACTCTGCACACTGTTTATTGGGTCTTTCTAAGCGCACCAGAAAACATAGATCTCGTACTAAGTTTCTTGATCTGACCCTCATTCTCACTAAACGGCAGATAGCCATGTCCTGGAAATCGGCAAATCCCCCCTCCCTTGCAGTTCTGCCTCAGATATTGGAGGTCTAGGATACTTGCAGAGTTGGATGTTCTGTATCAGGGCGACACAAATGTGGGGAGGTTTGCTCCACTTCCTGAATGGAAGGGGTACCTAGCAGCAGTCAAGTCTGATGAGAGACTGCTTTGAGGTTGCCTGGAACACACAATAATAGCGTTAAGATGTGACCCGCTTGTTCTTTGCTATGCTCCCGCACGACCGCCCTCCTCCTCTGGGACCATGTCAAACACAATTTATAGACTTTTGTCTAGACCATTCACCATTGCTGCTCCACCCGCCTTTCCCGTCTCCTTCCATCATAGCCCCTCCCCCAGGAATCCAGACTGTGGCATCCAATTAGTGCAAGATATTATCTATCTGTTGTTTGGCTTTCATGTTTATTTTTCTGTACTCCTATATCTGCGTCAAGAAGTGGATCCTACGATTTTAGAGTAGGATATTCCTTACAGTTGTATTGCAATATGTGCTGTATCCTATAGATAGGCTATCCTGTTTTAGGTTTACACCTATAATAACTGATAAAACCCTACCAAAAATGAGATAGCCCTCACCAATGTAAACATATAAACACGGAAAAAACACGTGCACAACCAGAAAATAAATACCATTCAAAGAAAGGAAAAGGAGAGTGAAGGACTCATTTTTATTTTTTCTTGAAGGGCCCAATACAATATAACTTTGTTATACAAGGTAGCAGCAAGAAAGACTGGGCAAACATTATTCTGCTTGCATTTTCTTGTTTAGGGATGTCACTAAAATAGTGTTTCTTCTTTCTTTAGTTTTTCTCAGTTTTGTGGTCTTTGGTCTAAAAATGTAGGGTTTAGAAGCATGTTGTACGTCTTGTTTAATAATTTTATAAACTGTAGAGAATCGCAAAATATCAAAATCATATTTGATAATTTGGCTATGTTTGATTCTTTCACTGATAGGTAAAATGGCTGGTTTCATAAAAAACTTTCACAATATGTGCCATCACATTTACCTGTAGAGAATGGGTTAAACCCCCGGATACATCAGCCCCCTTTTCTAGCGAGCCAATATTCATAGTAGGTGAATTGCCAAACACCCCAAGCTTTCAACATTCAATGCAAGGTGTAGTGACGCGTATATATGAAAAGAGTGCTTTCACCAAGCATCTGGGATAGTGGTGAAAACATGACATGAGACTTTTGGAAAACATGGAACAAAGTATTACTTGGAATTCTGCTGCAAAAGGTTCTTACCAAATTCAACAAGTATTGCAGTGATATTGTTTATATTTGAAGTGATTCAGCTACGTATATGAAAAAGTTGTGTGATGAACTGTCAAAATCGATACCTGACATGCAGGGCTTCCCTGTAAGAGATCCTTGCTACTTGCTAGGGATGGTATGCTGAAAGCTTCTTTACAATCTTTAGAGTTAATGAAGAATGCTATTGAACTTTTAGTCCATTGTGCACTGCTTTGGTATGCTCGGGAACTAAAACGAAAATATTTCTCATTTTGTGATTTGTGTGTCATCAAAGAAAGAGTCATCCCAACTGTGTCATGTAGCTAGTGGTTCTTAGTCCTAGATGCCGTGAATGCTATATTATCCATGTCGCAAACGTTTCAGAAATTTTGCTGAGTGATGACGCCAAAGTCAAGAAATGTGAGGATCTTCGCTTATTGTTAGTTATGTAGTACACCCTACTGCATTCTTAGATTTTTACAGGAAAACATGACTGTTGTAGTGGACCTAATAAAAATAAACTTGAGTCTGAAAACACCCTTGTCTACCAAGTGTTCAGCATTCTTGGTGTAGATGTGGGCTGGGCGAGACTTTTAGTGATTTTGGAACTGCAACATGTCTCATGTTAGAGTGCATGCCACTTAGTAAGCAAAGATATGTTGAGGTGCGATTCAGGAAATATTACTTTACAATGTATGAGAAATGACATGCAATGATGCATAGAAGTTTCCCTTCACCAACCATGGCGTTTGAAATCAATGAAGCCTCACTGTGGTACTCTGTACAAATTCCAGATCACTTCCGTAAATGGGAATTTTCTCTGGACCTTCGAAAGTGCTGCTTCATTTGTGACCGCTTAATCACTCTGAGGACATATGCACCCAGTTCACCGCGTTTGTTGCAGAACCTGTCCCAGAGAATCACAATCTTCAGCTGCACCAGTATTGGCACGGAAAGCTGTGTCAGTGGCCAGAGTTAGCAAATTGTGAACTGGCTGTTTTTGCTTTGCCAGTCTCAAGTGTAAAATGTATTTCGGCCTCATACACACTCTACGTACACTGTCTATTTACCATGCACTATTAGTTCAGAAATCAAGCAATAATAAAAGCAAAACATTACATAAACCCGGAAAAACACTGTTTCTATTGTTTTTAATGGTGCGAAAATGTGTAACCACTGATCCACTGTATTTTTTTAAGGTATTGAAATCACTTGAAAATGCTAGAAAAAACAAACAATTTAACAAGCAAATGTTCAATAGTTCCCTCAGTAATATAGATGTGTGGGTCTGCTGATAAAGCTACCAGTTGGCGATTGCATTTGTTATCGCAAAACTAATAAAGACATATGTTATAAAAAAGAGGTAAGGAACTGCTGATAGTGCTTCAGTGCCGGCTCTGTTGCTGTACAAACAGTGGCAATGCCCTGCCTTTCTCCTGGCTTCCTCCTTTAACACCTTGGCTGCTAAGGGGTTTTCCTGCTGTGTGCTACAATCTCAGATTCTCCATTGTTCATGACAAGGTCAACTCGTCATAAGCACAGGGCAGGTAAAACCCATGACGAGTTGACCTTGTCATTAGCATGGAAGTGGTTAATGCACTGGTAGGCTACTGTCCGGCCATGCCCTGTAAGGCATGGTGGACACAAGAAAGGAAAATAACCAATTTACCCGTGCACACAGACAAAACTCCTTGCACCTTGGTTCTAAAGTAGAATAAACAAGCATTTGCAATTCAATAGGTCTCACATTAGTAAAACTTTGAGCTCCTGACGTTGCAAATGGTAATGTTTTTTTTTGTTTGTTTAAAAATATCCCAGTAATAGTAAATGAAATTCCAGGAATGACGGAAAGGGTGCAGTACCAGAAGCTGTTACTAGCTGTCCCTGTGGAGTTGTAAGGGGACCTCTATTAGTCAGTCAGTAAGTCAATTTACTTTATTTGATACTTATAATATAAGATCATAAAAGTGCAGATGAACACAAATTAAAACTTCAATGCAGGAACGAAAATGATATACATATCAGTTTAAAAATGATAAGATCAGAATTATAACATTCACAATTAGAGGACAATTAATAAAAATCAATTTGAAATTCATTCGCTAATATTATACAGCTGCCTGATCTTCCATGATTGAATTTATAAAGACGCCACTGAGAAACAAACCATAGGATTAGGCAGAGATTGTAAGAAAAACATTGCTACACGACATTGTTTAAAATTAAATTTGTGCATCAGAGGCAGAATATATCTTTTGTGAGGTTCCATGTAAAATTTGCAGGAGAAAAAAATATGTAAATTTGATTGTGCAGAGACACCATCAAAGGGACAGAAAGGTAATTCATTTATGGAATAAATTCCTGCAAAATGTGCCAAAATACAAGGGATAAAATTCAAACAGAATCTGATTAAAAAGAATCTACGGTGCGAGTTTGTCACAGTAAATAAATATGGGCCTTCAAGGTATCATTTTACCAATACCGTTGTGCAATTTGTTTGCAATTTAGCGCCTGCCCTTTGTTTAAGAAAACGGGATTCTATCTCCCGTTTTGAAATGCTCAGACAGTCCCTGGGGGCAACAAAGAAACGCTCTAAGCCTAAGGAGGAGAGAGTGGATTTGATATACGAAATCCATGGGAACCTATGGACATTTTCCATGGATAAACAGTCTTCAATTAGTTTTTGAGTAATGTGGATAGACTCCCTTCTCCAAATGGAGTGCCACAAGATAATTGGAGCCGAAGAGATTGTATCAGTCAAATATGGGACATCCAATTCTGTGTGAGTAATAACGTTGGAGGAGCTTATAGGGAGACCTACTAGTTTTTTGCCAAAAAGTGTCCTCTATCACTTGGAGGGCATACGGGTTGGTATAACCCTATATCCCTGCCCCGTAAGTTGCTACAGACACTGATTTAGCTACATAAACCTTTTTTTACTGTGTCAATAGGTTTCGGCCCCAATCTTTTGATAATGAATGGAGAGCAATGATACTTCTCTCAAGTGATAACCCCCTAGTAGCGTGCATATGGGACCATGATAATTGCCTATAACATTTTACACCTAAATAAGAGAAGGTATCGGTTTGGGCTACTTTTTTCCCAGATATATAGAAGCTCAGGACCTTCCTGTCCTTCAGGCCAGTGGTTAAGATGAAAGACTTTACCTCGTTAGTTTTAAGCCCTAATTTTTGCATGTAGGTTACATAGATGTTTAGTAACTTTTGCAGGGCGAGGCCCATGCGGGCAATTAGCACTGCATCGTCCGCATACAGGTGAATCGAAATTTGCCTAGCTTAGTAACGGTAAATTTCAATTCTCCGGGCGAGCGACAGCTCCTTATTGCATTAAGGAAACCGCACAAGGCAGTCTCCTCCACCACCATTGCTAGGTGGGTGCGATGTGTCATGCAAGAAAGCAGGTATTGACACAAAACAGTTTGGTGCTCATTCCGCCACGGGGGCAATGGCTTCTAAGGCTTTTTCCCACGGGAGCTCCCTTGGAGGATTTGATGCGAGCTGCGGACTGGTCCTCGGATTCCACTTTTAAGCGTTTTATTTCAAACTAGTGGTGGATGTGGCACAGTTGGTGGTAAGTAAGCTTTGAACTAGCATAATCAGAGCCTCCGGTCCTGACATAGAATCGAAATTTGCCTAGCTTAGTAACGGTAAGTTTCAATTCTATTAAGGACATAGAAGCAAGGATTATCCCTCCCGGAGCACGATTCTGTGCGAACCCACCCATATGTCAGTAAGTAAACCTTTCCATTACTGGTTGCATGCGATAGGATTCATATTGGACTTATGGTTGGTTGATAGCTCTGTTTTCGATATGCAGGTATCATAAAAGCATTACAAAATATATAAAAACAGCACATCGTCAAAGGACTGTACATTTAAAAACAAAGGAAATACAAGGTAGCAATAAGATCAGCAATAAATTATTTAAAAGTATATTAAATAGATAAGGACAGTCTTTTTAAACGGATACAACCAAGCCCATTTTAAAAATTTGGATACAGCACAAACGACCCGAGAGGATGTATCAGATAGTAAAATCCGTAAAGCCACCAAATGCTGGCGAGTACCCAATTGTCTACAAAGTGGTTTTAGCCAGTGGGATCTTGGACGGGTGTAATCTGGACATTCAAAAAGGAAGTGAATCACAGTTTCGGGTCTATTAGTACATTGGGCGCAGTAGCGTGAAGCCTGCGCAGGCATGTTCCATCTAGAGAGGCGGTCATTTAGAGGTAATGTACCTAGTCTAAATTTGATGAAAAGACCCCGGTCCATAGGTGCCGTAATTATGTCCAGATAAGGCTCAAGGGCAACAACGTCTTTTATTTGCAAATAAGCTGCGGTGGAATTGCAGTGACGCTGATTGCTGATGAGCTTAGCAGAGACCCATTCCCAATACAGTTTTTTTAGGGTCGCTTTCGGGGGGGCACAGTGGGTGGACCAGCACGACCCCAAGCCTAGGTCCCCTAAAAGATTTTTAATATCCCTAAGCCATTTGATCTTCTTGCAGCCGTCCAAGCCCATCACCTCTGACAGCCCGTCTGCGTATGATTTTAATTCCGGAACCCTCCACAGACGAGCCCAAAGGAGGAGAGGCCGTAAACGGGCCTGGTCCTTGATTGCTTTACAACCCGTATCTAAAAGCACAGGAACTGTCGGGGTGCTCATCGGGATGGCCAAGAGGTCCTTTAAAAATTTATTCTCTGCCTTGGTCAAAGCCTCCACGTTACCTAAGCCCCAAAGCTCACCCCCATAAAGTGATGCGGTTACAGCTCGGGCTTTGTAAATATCTATTATTGGAGCTACACATTGTTTAGATGAATTATTGTACTCCTTCAACAGAGCTCCCCCCACCCTTTTGTGACTGATGGTCATTTTGTTTATATGGGGAGTCCAGCTCATGACATCACTCATTCGAATTCCCAAGTAGTCAAATTCTGACACTCTTTCCAGAGTGATAGAGTTCAGAATAGGAGGGCGGCCAAGCTTACGGGGTGGGTGCATAATTAGATATTTGGTCTTATCCACATTGATGACAAGTCCTCTTTTTGTACAGAAGTCCTGGAAGCGGTTCAAAAGCTTCTGGAGCCCCTGGGGGGTTTTGGAAATGAGGAGGGTGTAGTCGGCAAACAACAGGGTTGGAATTCTAATGCCCCCCAAGGAGGGAGCATCTGCTGGTTCGCCAAGCAGGTGCTCTACCACCCCATTCACATACAGAGAAAATAGGGTGGGAGCTAGTACACAACCCTGCCGGACGCCCCTAACGACCGGGATCCTATCGGTCTTTTCCCCATTTAATCCCCATCGCACCTGAGCATAGTTGTCATTATGCTGTTTGATGAGGAGCATTAAGATGTAAGGGGGCATCCCAAGACCATACAACACCCTCCAAAGTTCCTCCCTAGGAACCAGGTCAAAGGCAGTCTTTAGGTCTATAAAGGCCAAGTAAAGACTGCCTTTGCCCAGCTCCACCACCTTCCAATAAAGTAACAGGAGTCTAAAGACTTGCTCGATAGTTCCTGTACCTGAACGAAAGCCAGCTTGCATATCGGACAATATGTGGTTGTCATCCACCCACTGGATAATCCTCCCTAGAATGGCTTTACCCGCTAACTTCTGGGTTGAGTCAATGAGGCTTATTGGCCTATAATTTCCCTTATATGCTTCTCTTGGTCAAGGTTATGTTGTGCTTTTACACGATTTTTCCTAGAGAATCTTATATGATGTTTTTGTTTCAGGAACTGATGGTTCCAAGCAAGATCAATGATTCTGAGGCATACTTGCGTTAAGAAAAAGGAAGGACAATTACAGTGGAGGGTCTTTCTATGCACTGTGGACACTATGAAGGGACAAATGTTGGGTTATACCCTGTGGACTCATGGGAGTTGTAGTCTGTTCGCGGACTTGTTCCTTTTTGTTTGTTCAAAGAAATGTTTCCCTCTTGATGGGATAAAATCTTTATGTTGCTTTTCTAAGGCTGCTGAAAAAATGTTATGGTAAATAAAGCGAAGAAAGAAAAGCATAATCAGAGCCTCCGGTCCTGACATAGAATTGGGATGCTAGCATTGTTAATTTTAGGAACGTCTGATGTTGAGTCCGACAGGGGAGCCTCTACCCCATGAGTATATATAGAAAAAAGAAATGGGGCGAGTACGCAACCCTGCCCAACTTCCCTGTTAATTTTAAACGCCCTTGTGCACTCCCCTTCTCTCCTGTATCTGACGCAGGCCGTGGCTGATGAATAAAGCTGCCTAATGAAAAGTATGATAGCCCCATCTATGCCCATTTCCTCCATTATCCTCCATGGGTGTTTGTGTGCCATGCAGTCAAACGCTGCAGACAAGTCCATAAACGCCAAGTATAATCTACCAGATTTTGCTTGGGAATACTTGCCGATTATTTGACTTAAGTTGAGGCACTGATCTTGGGTACCCATTCCCTTTTCAAAACCGTATTGAACTGGGATTAAAACCTTATTTTTAGCTGCCCATTCATCTCATCGATTCAGTAGAACCCTACCCATAGGTTTAGCTGTGATTGGCCTATAATTTTTGGCTTTGGGTTTATCTCCCTTCTTGTAAATTGGTATTAGAATTGACTTATTCCATGAATCAGGTGGGCCCACCTTTGCGACTGCATTAAAAACATTTGTCGGCACAGGACCCTATAAATCTGGCTGATCAATGAAATAATCTATAGGGGTACAATCCAGTCCTGACGCTTTATTAATGGGGCACTGGGTAAGAGCTTCTCTGATCTTGTAATAGTCAAAGATCAATGGGGGTTCTATGGAAGGGATCATGGGCACTTTCTGTGATGTAACCCCCTCCGCATTAGGATCAAATATGCAAGAAAAATATGCGACCAATGATTCCTCGTCCACATGGCAATCCAATGTAGGTGCCGATGGTGGTTTGAGAAAAGGGGCGTACTCCAAAAGTCCTTACAGTTTTTTGAGATCGCCGCTAGGTAGAGTTGTTCCCACGCTTCTTCCTTTAAGGTTTTAATTCTATTCTTCCTGCCCTTATTATATTGGAAGCAAAGTTGCTTCACTAGGGTTGTATCTCTAGGGATTGACTCCAGGGCCTGTTGCAGAGCTATTAGGGACTTGGTACATGATTGATCAAACCATCTAAGCCCTGATGTTTTGGCAATTAGTTTTTTCCTGAATAAATGGTGCCTGACCTCCATTAATATAGACTCGAATGCCATTGTTACTTGGGTTGAATTGGATGCTGATTCTAGGCACATTAAAATGTCACTATGGCTCATTTTGATTATTTTTGGAACAAGGGATGATTTTTCTACTAAAGCCCATTTTAAGGTTATCCCATTAGTTTTTCTTATCATGGGTTTAATGTGCCATATCTGTTCCGAATGAGTTCCTGCCCAGTTTAGTTTACCAGTGATGGCGGCGTGATCCCGAAAGTTTAAATAATTAATCTCACAACTAGAGATACATTTTTTAAGGGGTTCCGCTATGATTATATAATCAATTATGGTGCCGAGAGGGTATGCCAAATGTTGTTTTCAACATACCAGAAGAGATGCCAACCGGGTTACAAATCTCTTAATTTTTGATCACTAGAAGCCTAGTCAGAGCTTCCCGGTACTGGTTATGATTAAAATGATATAGGGGATCACCTTCATCATCGTTAAAACCACATGCTGCTGAATTTGATAACTGGTGGTACAAAAGGGGGTGGTGATGCTCCGTCCATCACCACCCCCTTTTGTACCACGTATTTGACAGCAATGTTTGTTAAAATCACCCAGCCACAATATTTTTGGAGTGTCTCTTAAAGTGCTAGAACCATTGTTAATATCTACCTCCAGCTGAACTACAACCTTTTTCTCGTCTCCTGTAAAATTGTTATTATAAAAATGTACTAAAACGATGTCTTCATCTGGACCTTTTAAAAATAGTAAGTGATAAAAGGGGGAAACATTATAATATAACACGACTTCCATCCGTCGAGTATTTCTGAGCAAAGTTAAGATTCCTCCCCTAGCTCTTCCTGATCTTGATGGAAGGGCAATGGTATGAAAGGAACGGTAACTGTCTAGATTAGTCAGCTCGGTCTCCCATGTTTCCTGAAAACAGATCAGGTCATACATGGTTACAATATTTATACAATCTGGATCTAAAATTTTACTACTCAGACCGGCAATATTCCATGCCGTGAAAGTGGTTTAGGCTGATCATATGTTTCAATTACAGGCATATGAGTTTCGGAAACCCGTATAGGGGGATTTTGAACAGGAGTGGAAACGCTCCTGTTCGGTTTATTTAAATCGCAACCCTCTAAGTCTGTTAGCACATTGAATCTATTACGTGTGGGAAGGGGGCGGAAAACGGAACCCAGAGAGTGTTGGGGAGTGTTAAACAGGGGTAAGGGAGCGGGATCCAATGCAGGGGATTGTCGACCCCGCAGCCTCAATGTATTGGGTTTATAAAAATATCCCAATGGTAAGGCAAATATATGTGTGAGTGGTGTTGGGCCAGTAGGAAGTCGTTGTAATAAGTGCCGGACCATTTGAGATGAATTGAAATGAGCCACCACACAATAAGCCTCAATATGTTTCTCCGAGTCCCCCACGCAACCCACTCTTCTGGCCATTAGGATATATGGCAACATCGCCTCCCTACCCCCCACAAATTGATTAAGCCAGTGACTTGCTTTAACATCAATTGATCTGTGCTCTCCATTTGGGTGTAATCTCGGAACATTTGTTAATATTACAACATCAGGACAAGCTGCCGGGGGGAATGCCACCATCGTATGATTATCATTTGGGCCCCTTTTTGCCAGTTCAGTCCTTTGGTCTGCTCTTATGTTGAGTTTTAAGGGGGTCAGTGTGGTATCCTTAGATGTTCCTTAAGATAGGATACCACTAATGTTGTCACTAGTTGGTTTCAAAACCATAGAATTGATATTTTGAGAGACAAGTTGCAGCTGATGGATTGTTGGGGGGGGTCAGATGGAGTTCCTCCAAAAGTTCATATTTCTACCCAGTCTAGTTGGGCCCTGATTAACTGAGCAATTGATATGGCAGCCGACGTTATGATGGTTTTGATCTCCCCCTACAGATCGGAAAGTTTCTATATTTGCCTCGATTCTGGAGAGTCTATCTATCAATGGTTGGAGTAAAACGGTAAATGACTGTTCTATCTTTGAAATCAAGGAGTCTGTAAAAGATTAATAAAAAGCATTAGATTCTTGAGGTGCAACAATTTTTTTCTTTTGTTGACCTCCCCTACCTTTTTTCTTCTTGGGGGGAGGGTAAGGCATTGGGTATATGGGAAATCAAACGTTTGGACCGAGTAGAAGTAGGCTCTGAATTTGTGAGTAGGAGATCTATTACTGACGTTGTATGGTCCTCCTTATTTAAAAACTGAGTCTGAACAAAGGGCACGCCCTTTTCCCATACAGATAGCATACCTTTGACAGATAAAATCTCCTTATGCAGTGCATCAGTAGCTCTTAGAAGAAAGGAGTCTAAAGTGTTCGTAGGCTCACCTCCATTAGTTGTAATTGTCGATTTCTGTTTCCCCATCTTATAGATCGGACCTGGTCCTCTTATACAACTACTGCCGTACACATTAGAGGGGGGGCCCAGCCCAGCCTACTCTGGGCTCTGAATGGCGCAGACGGGCCCACCCTTTGCCCGGGCACGCCTGCTCGTGTCTGGCACGAAAACGAGCGCGTAGGTGGCTCCTGCCGCGAGGACCACTGGGGACTGTAGTCCCCACCAAAGTGTTGGCGTGCAGTGAAGGGCTCCCGTGCCGTGGGAGCCCGGAGCAGCTTTATGCGCCTCCTGATGCGAAAACAAGCGCGTAGGCGGCTCCTGCCGCGAGACCCACTGGGGAATATAGTCCCCACCAAAGTGCTGGTGTGCATTGAAGGGCTCTATTAGTCAAAGAAGGTACTCCACCCTTAATGGAATTATAAAGTGCAAGATTACTGTTGAGCATACATTTTTATTTGTTTGTATTGGAAGTGCGATTGTTGTTAGTTTGCATTTTGAAAAAGCACCATTGTTTATATATTTTTGTTTGTGAAATAAATCTAAATAAACAACAATGGTGCATTTTTGAAACGCGAGCTAACAAAAATTTCATTTATAATAAAAACACAAATGGAAACTAATGCTCAGCTGTAAAACATCTGTTTATATGTGCATTAAGGGTGCAGTCCTTTACACAACTCTACAGGGGCACCGAATAACAGACTGCTGCTGCACATTTTCCTTTTAGACCTCAAAGGGAAATAGAATTACGCAGTGTCGTAAATATTTTTACAAAAAAACGAACACTAGCATTATAAATGACAATAGCTGAAAGTTGCACTAATGCGAGACCTATTACATTGCAAGTGCTAGTTTCACTTTGGTTACCGATCAGTGCTGGATCGATGACTAAAAATAGAACAAAATGCGTGAAAGCGTATTTCTTTTAATTTTTTTTGTTGAATTTATGTTTATTGAATTATCAACAAGGAAATCACAGTACAGCAATTTAGAAATTCTCAGATGTACAGTATCAAACTTCATTATACATTCGGACCTCATTGTTACAGGCAACTCATTTACAAAGTACGTTTTCCCTTCGTAGCCCATTCCCCTCGTAGTTCTAACATTTCTTTCCACGCTATTCTTCCTCCACACTCTCCTCATCTCGATCACTTGGTGGTTCACATATATCTCCCCTGAATTTGTTCCACGCCCCCCAGACTTTACTCCACTTCCGGGGACACCCCCGATTGGTGAATACCGTTCTTTCAGCAACCATGACCGCGTCCATGTCATTGCACCATGAGACCAATGTTGGTAGTTCCGCTGAGCCCCATTTTTGTGCGATATTACGCTTAGCTAACATAATCTCTAATATGACCCAGTCCTGTGCCTGGTGAGTTAGGTCGTTTGGCTCCCAAACATTCAACAAACAGTGTCTGGGCTCTGGTACTAATGAGACGTCCTCCGTTTGGGAAATCGTTCTCATCACTTTTACCCAGAAATCCATATGGTGTGGAAAAAGGTGCCTTCGTCCCCACAATGACGTAAGCAATACGGGTGTGGTGTTTTACCTATCTATCCTGTGCAAGGTGTCTGGTGTAGTAAGAGCGGTGTAAGATATTCAGCTGCACCAGTCTGAGTCGCGATGGTATACCCACCACCCGTGGGGAAGCCAGTGCCTCCTGCCATTCAGTCTCGTCAAGGTCTCCCACGTCTTGGGTCCGTTTGTCCCTAAGGGGTCCAGTGGGGACCGGCAGGTTATTAACCAACTTCCGGTATGTATATGATGTTGCCTTCTTAAACATGCAGTCTGTCAGCAACCTGTCCTCCAGAGGGGATGCCTCCGGGACATCGGTACCAGGCGGTAATGCCGCTGTCAGTGCGTGCTTTATTTGCATGTACCTACATTTTTTGGAGGAGGCCAGTTCATATTGTCGCTGAAGATGCGCGAACGTGACTACCTCCCCCTTACTCCACATATCCCCAACTGTAGATATACCTATGTCGTCCCACTTATCAAAACCCTTACTATTCCTGAGCTTACCCAGTCGCTTTGTATCCCAGAGAGGTGTCAGCTGAGTTATAACCCTGTGCCATCCGAGTTTTGCCTGAGCCCTGTGCCATATGGTGACTGTGTGTAGCGGGTCCCACCAATGTTTTGGGCAGCCTCCGGTCGTAGAGGGCAGACAGCATACCATTTGTTCCCAGGGCAGATCTATCCGCCTTAAATGCTGGGTCATCCTGCGGGGCATGGATCCACTGGTTAATAACTTTCAATTGCGCCGCCCAATAATAGAGCTGTACGTTAGGGAGCGCTATCCCACCATCGTACCATCCCCAGACTAACTTGGAATGTGCTATACGCGCCGGTTTATTCCCCCACAGTAAACTGGAAACCTGGGCTGCTACCGCCCTAAAATAGCTTGGTGAGACTGGGAACGGTGTGTTTTCAAGCATGTATAAAAATCAGGGGAGGGCCATCATTTTGAAGAGTGCTGCCTTACCTAACGATGTTAACTGCAAGGTCCCCTAGTGTGCTGCATCCCTTTTAAGGCGGTCTAATGGGGTTTGGAGATTTCGCTTGAAGAATTCGTCAGGGGAGGCTGTTATTTGTACCCTTAAATACTTAAATGCATTTTCAGAGATTTGTAGTGGGCAGTCCAAGGGGAGCTGTGGTGGGGGTCCACTTAGGACATAAAGGACCGACTTGGACCAGTTTATAGTGTATCCAGACGCCCTTCCAAAGATTTCACAAATGTTTAGGATAACTAGTATGGAACGTTTAGGGGAGGTTAAATATAACAGGACATCATCCGCATATAAGGAAATGCGGTCTTCCCACCCTGCAGTCCATTTAAGTCCCCGTATCATCGGGTCCCACCTAATCCAGGCTGCCAGTGGTTCCAACACCAGGGCAAAGAGCAGTGGCGACAAGGGGCAACCCTGACACATGCTATGCGACAGGGGAAAGTCGTCTGAAATGTGTACATTAGCCACAACCTGGGCCATCGGTCTAGTGTAGAGAAGACGGGCCCAGGCCCAAAAATATGGCCCAAAGCCCACATGGTGGAGCACGGCGAATAGGAAGGGCCATTCAACCATATCAAAGGCCATGCGAGCATCCAAAGACAATATGACCGCCGGCTCTTGTATGTACAGAGCGCGGGCCATTACCCCATGTAGGCGCCGTAGGTTGAGGGCCGTATTCCTGCCGGGCATACACCCGGACTGGTCCGGGTGTATCAGGGTCGTTAAGTGCGGTGTGTGCCTAATCGCCAAGAGCTTAGCAAGGATTTTGGCCTCCGCATTAATCAGCGATATTGGGTGATACGAGGAGGTGTCTTCAGCAGGTTTGCCCGGTTTCGGTATAGCCACTATCGTAGCCCTGCGTTGGTCTGGTGGGAGCTCGCCCAATCATAGGCTGTCAGAGAACATGCGCAGCAAGTGTGGGGCGACAGTTCCCGCAGTTCTTTTGTAGAGTTCTATAGGTATCCCATTTGGCCCTATCGCTTTGCCAGTCTGGAACGAAAAAATTGCCCCCTGCACTTCCTCCACCGAGAGATCTGCTTCAAGCTCAAGTGCCGCCTCTGGGGTGAGTTTGGGTATATTAATGTCCTTTATATAACTCAAAGCCTCCTCTTGCGTCATCTTAGAGGTGGACGTGTATACCTTTTGAAAGTGTTGTGCTAGTATGTGCACTATCATCCGTGGGTCCGTAGTAATCCCACCCCCTTCCGTAGAAATCTGCGCTCTCCACCTACTAATGACTAGCAAGAAGTTTTCCTGCCTTGTCATCCGTTTCGTACACCTTATGTTTCACGGCCGTTAACCGTTGCATGGCCAAAACCCGGAGATGTTCTCTGTGATGCTGATGTTGAAGACGCAGGGCTTGGGACGTGGCGAGTGTTGGATTAACAGTGTGTTGTGTCTCTGCATTATGTAAGTCCAATTAGAGATCTAGGAGCTCTTGCTGTTTCTCCCGTTTATGCCCTGTAATAGATGCGATAGCCTGCCCTCTCAATACTGTTTTATATGCTTCCCATAGAGTGGTGGGGGATCCAACCGAGGCAACGTTTTCTCGGAAGTAGTCATCTGTCGCCTTAGTAATGGCCTTTTTGATTTTGGAGACCTGTAGGTAGCTAGGGTATATTGGGTAAATACGCTGTTGCATTTTGTGATGGTACGAGTATTGCAGGAGTATTGGAGAATGATCTGAGATACCCCAGGGTCTGATATCAACACTTTCAATATTGTTAAGGCTGTTCAATGACGGCAAAAAATAATCAATTCTTGTCAAACTAATATGTACGCCGGAGTGAAATGTGTATTGCCGTGCTGTCAGGTGGTGCCGTCGCAATACATCCGTGAGTCCGAGTGCCTCCAGAAAACCCCCAAGGCAAGATACTCCGGAGCCATCGGCCTTCACAGGGTACCGGTCAATAGTCCAATCTATAGTAGCGTTGAAGTCTCCCCCAATCAGCAACTCCCCTGCCGGAAGATCAAGTAGAAACTTACTGAGAGCTGGGAGTTTAATCGTGTGCAAAGCCGGTGGGACATAAACTGAGATTATGTTAATAGAGCGCCCCTCCCACTGTCTGAGTAGGGCTGTAAACCGACCTTGATCATCTGTTTTTGTGTTATGGACTATCAGTGGAGATTGCTTTCGCACCAAAATACCTACCCCCAGGGATCCTGAGGAGAATTCTGAGTGCACCATCATTTTGTACCCCCATCTGTCCAGTGCTTTACAGGCGGTGCCAGTAAGGTGTGTCTCCAGCAGTAATACCACTGCTGGCAAGCTCCGTTTGATACACTGTAGGACCAAACACCTCTTAATTTTATCCCCCAGACCACGCACATTCCATGTGAGCAGGGAAAGAGGAGCCACCTGGGTCAGCAAGCTCGTCCCCCGTGTAGGCTAGGGAGGGCGTGTTGTGTTATGTCTGGTGAAGTGTATGCAATGCCTTGCCGGAGCACTGGGGTTATGCCTTGTACAGTGTTGGAACAACGCACATCTGAGTACTGCACTTGAAATCATAATAACAAATAAACATGAACAAAGAAACTTTCCCATGCCTTCCACCCCCACACCCTGCCTCCCTGCCAGACTGACTCACAACTGCCCGCCACCCCAACGTAGCAGAGTGCTTAAACCCATTTCCCATTAAACGTACATGCGTGTCGGGGGGAGAGAAGTCTGAAGGAAGTTACTTCTGTCCCCTCCTCAAAGGCAATTCTACTGAAAGGTCCAGTATCGTCTCTGATAGACAGTGAGTTTGGCTATGCTACACAGCATAAGTCCTTAATCCGATGTCAAACTGTATGATGATCTCTCACTCTTCGCTCCATGTTTCCAAAGTCACTCTTCAGCTTCTGACCTCTGTGTATTTTCATCTTCTTGCTCCTGTCTAAGTTCCTCGGGGTCGTCTTCTGTCTGCCGCTGTTGCTGGCGTCGTCCTGTGCGTCTGGACCCCTCCACCCGTCGCCATCCCTCGAACCAATCGTGAGCCTCCTCAGGTGTGTTTAAGAACGAGGTTTTCCCATCCGCTACCACTCACAACTTCACCGGAAACAGCATAGAGTAAGCCAATTCCATGCGTCGCAGTTCCTTCTTAACTTCAAAGAAGCTCCTTCGGCGTTTTGAGACCGCTGTCGTGTAGTCTGGGAAGAAGGACACCACTTAGTTGTGAATGTGAATTGGTGGGGACACTCTCGCAGTTTGAAGTATCGCATCTCTATCTCGGAAATTAAAAATTCGGGCCAGGACAGGTCTGGGAGGTGCCCCGGGCTTGGGCCTACCCCCGGCACTCTATGGGCTCGTTCCACTGAGAAGAAGGTGGAGAGTCCCCTGGGCTGGAGTGTGGTTTTTATAAGTTCTTCAGTGTAGACATCCATGGCTGGGCCCCCTTCACTTTCCGGAATGCCCGTAAGTCGGACGTTATTGTGGCGGGAGCGCCCTTCTTGGTCGTCCAGCTTCGCCGCCAGCATTTTGTTTTCGGCTTCCAAGTGTCTGACTTTTTTAATCAACGCGGCCGTGTCCCTGGACAGGGTTTTCGTTACTTGCTCCACCTCGGTTTCCCTTGCCGTTATTTTCTGGAAGTGCGCCCTTAAGAAAGACACATCTGCAGAAATGGTGCCCACCGTCGACTGCACACTTTGTGAGGGCCGCCATAATATCATCAAGGGTCACTTTGCTTGCCCCCTCTCCTCCCTGGGTCTTGTTCTGCGTTTCTGTGCGTTCCGGGAGCACAGGAAAGTCCTTAGCGTACGCATACTTGTCCAATTTGCCCTGAGTGGTGGTGCACGGGCCTCTGCCTCCCATGCTTATCCGTGAAACATGCGCCGTCTGGTAGCCGTTGCTGCCTGCCGCTGGAGCAACTCCACGCCCCGTCGTGCAAGCAGCTGGGTGGTACCGGGGGCCAAGGGCCGTTGATCGCCCGCCAGAGAGGTACCCCAGCACCGCAGGGGGCACCCCACAGGGTCACACTCACGTCCACCGCAACTGTAAGGCAATTGTAAGGCAATACTCCTACCCAGGAGATGTCTGCGCAGGTGGTTAGGCCAGCCGCGGGCCCCGTGTGTGGATGCAGGCGTAGTCTTCCGGGCCCGCTATGTCCCGCGTCAGAGAATGCAGGCGTGCTGAACAGCAGGGCCTTGGGTTCCACTCCCGGATTTAGGCACACAGTACTGTTGTGTCTCACAAGGCGGCAATTATACGTGGGGCCCGTGGGGAATGGAGGGCAGAGTTTCTGTTGGGCCGTTGGAAGTACGGTCTTGGTGTAATGAGACCCAATTCACACAGTGTAACAAAGCTTCATCACACACTGTTCTTTTTGGCATACAGCGCCAGGAAAATATGCCCCTCAATGTGGTAGGAGTGAGGCCGATACACGCTGGGCGGTCTTCCATCTCGCTCGTCCCCTCTTCCCCGCCTGCAGGCCGAATCCAGCGCCGGGCCCCTCTCACCTCCGCTGGGCGCGACGTCTCCGAAGCTCCCGTAGCAGCCGTCAGTCCGACCGCTCCTCCTCCTGTGCACCTCGGAGGGGTCGAGCCGATAATGCTGTGCGGGCACGCTTCACGGGCGTCCCTCTGCTGCCCGGTGCCCCCTGCTAACTTACTGAGGGAAGGCGGGGGGACATCCCTCACTCCTCGCGGTCCGCACCCGACCGCGCCACTCCATCTCAGTCTCCCTCCTTCATCCCCGAGCCCAGGGCCAGCCTCCAATCACTTCCCGCCAGGGCCCGACTGTACGACAGTCCCCGGCTCCAATCTCTTTAGTAGGCCGCGTTGCTGCCCACGATCTCTCAGGCGTTCTGGTGGGCACAGACACTCACGGAGGAGGTCGATAGAATCACCACTGGTTACACTTCCAGATAATCGCCATTAAGGTAGGATTAGTGCCCGGATTGATACAGGGATTGCTTGGGGAATCTGCTCTTCCCACGGAGCTCCCCTAGGCTGCTGCCATTTTAGTCGGCAGCAAGCCACGCCCCCCCCCTTTCTTTTAATTTTTAAAGTGGATGAGTGATTCTTCTGAGGGGGAATGTGGTGGGAGCACCATGTTTGAGGGCAGTGTAGTGTTCTCCGACGCGGGGTAGCAGTGCAGTCTACCCGCGTCGAGGTTTTACGCTAGCGCTGGCGCGTGCCGTCATGCGCCAGCTATAAATAAAGGGGCATTGTCCCATGTGTTTACTGCGCCCTGCAGTGCTGATAACACGTGCGCAAGCGGCCTCTCCCCACCACATTGGCAACGAGGGGCAGAAACGAACCCATGCAGAGCAGTTAATGGATCTGCATCTCTGGAGGTTAATGAGCCTTTGTTCAAGGCCCTGTGTCCACGGAGGTGCTGCCTGCCCAGTGATGGCCTGCTGTGTGCCCCCAGGCAACTCTGCTGCATCCATGGAAGACCCTACAGTCCCTGAGGGTGCCTGGAAGGAAGGGGGGCCATCTCTGCTCACCCTGGTGAGCCCAAGCACGTGTGTGCCCCAGCACCCTGGAAGAGGAGGAAGCTGCAGTGAGTCCTAGCACCCACGGGCCACAGGAGGGACCCTGTCCGCGATTTCATCACCCTCTGCCAGGTGACTACTACCGCTCCCAGGAGGTAAGCAGTGCACGTGCCGCGAGGTGTGACTGCGTCTGCGCCAAGATGGCGTTGATTCCCGCCATTGAGCCCTTCGTGGTGGACGGCGCCCCCTCATCCCTCGCCCCGCGATGGAGAGACTGGACTGACCGTCTTCAGATCTACTTTGAATGGGCGGGCGTAGCCCGGGACAGGCGCAGAGCCCTACTCCTCCACCTTGGAGGCAAAGACATCCACCGCATTTACAAAACCCTGGTGGAGGCTACACCCAAAACATATGTCACGCTTCTCAACGCCCTAAATGCTCACTTCGAGCCGATGGCGAACAGGGACTATGAAAGATTCATCTTTCGCTAGGCCAAGCAAGAGGCGGAGGAATCGTTAGATACATTGCACGGGCGTTTGAAAGAACTGGCCAGCACGTGCGGATTTCGTGACGAATAGGAAGAAATCCGAGGTCAGATAATACAAGGGTGCTACTCGTCCAAACTCAGAGTTAACATTCTTCAAGAGGATGGCAAGTCCCTAGCGGACATCCTCACCCTGGGCCGGTCAAAATAACTTTCGCAAGCCAGAGCATCCCACATGGAGGCGGCCCTCCACCGACCCATCAAGACGGAGCAAGTCAACGCGGTGGAAAAGGCTTGGTGAGGCCCAAAGCGCGCCAAAACACAGAGAGAAGTGCCAGTTCTTAAAGAACAAGAACAGCTTCTTTGGCTACACGTTCTACGACCAAGGAGTTTCCCCGGAACCCGACAAGGTGCGAGACATACAGGAAGCCCCAGCACCCACCAACATCTCGGAAATAAGGAGTTTCCTAGGGATGGTGAACTTTTGCAGGCGGTTTGTCCCGGATTTGTCCAACCTCACAAAGCCCCACAGGGAATTGACGAAATCCACCACGACATGGCAGTGGGGCCCAGAACAGGAACAAGCCTTCAACGATACCAAAGCAGCCCTGTCGGCAGACACAACACTGTCATACTTCGACCCGGCCCGATCCACCAACGTCGCTGTGGACGCCAGCCCATATGGGCTAGGAGCCATGCTCACACAGTTGGAAGGAAATGGAGAGTGGGCTCCGATAGCATATGCGAGCCGCTCCCTGACGGACACCGAACAGAGATACTCGCAGATAGAACAAGAAGCGATCGCCATCCACTGGGCATGTCGGCATTTCCACGTCTACATGTACGGCCATACATTCACAGTGTCCACAGACCACAAACCCCTCATCCCCCTATTTCAAGGGTCAGCATCCAAACCTCCACCGAGGATTGAAAAATGGGTCCTTCAACTGCAGGGGTATGACTATCGAGTGGAATACAAACCAGGCTCGTCCAATCCAGCGCACTACCTTTCGAGGCATCCCAGGCCTGCCACCAAAGCGGAAGAAGAGGATGCTGAAGACACTGAAGAATATGTCCGACTTGTATCGGAAAGGTCCCGACCACTTCCCATGAGTCTTGAGACCATTGCAGAAGCCACACGGATTGATGAATGCCTGCAACTGGCCATAATTGCGGTCCAATCGAATGACTGGCGCCCCATTCGGTCCACAATGACCAGCCGGACGCCGCAAGCAAAGACCGTCCTGGAGTCAATTGTGCGGGTCAAGGATGAACTTTCGATCGACAGCAGTGGTTGTCTGCTCCGAGGCCCGCGACTAGTGATCCCATCAAGTCTGGCTCAACAAGCTGTGGACCTCGCACACCGGGGACATCAAGGCATGGTAAAGACCAAGAGTCGGCTAAGGTCCAAGGTGTAGTTCACAAGGATGGACCCACTGGTTGAACAAACAGTCAGAACATGCTCATGGTGCCAGGCATCGGGCCAACCGGTTCACCCTCACCCCGTCATCACTGAAGAAAAGCCCCAACGGCCATGGGAGTGCGTGAGTGTGGATTTTGGACACCTCCCAGGTGGATGCTATGCCCTGGTGATCATCGATGACTACACGAAGTACCCCGAAGTCGAGATTGTGGGAAGTCAGACAGCCACGGAGGTTGTTACAAAATTCGAGAAGACCATTGCTACACATGGAATATTCGAAGTGGTGAAGACAGACACCGGCCCACCCTTCCATGGACAAGAGTTGCAGATTATCTCAAGGCCTGGGGGATTCAGCACCGGAAAGTGACCCCGCACTGGCCCCAAGCAAATGGTGAAGTAGAGAGGTTCATGCGCACTCTCAACAAAGTAATACGCATCGCGCATGCGGATGGATCACCGCTCGAGAGGGCCATATACAGTTTCCTGAGAGAATACGTGTGACGCCCCATCTCACGACCGAGGCAGCATGGGCCGAGTAGTGCGAGACACCATCCCTCATCACCCAAGCTGGACCCCATCTCAGATTGACGCTGGGAAGGTCCTAGCCAACAGGACAGCTCCAATGACCAAGCCATCGCCGACCGACGAGCAAGGATGTCAGTCATTCAAGCAAGGGACAGAGTCTATGTCAAGGACAGGCACCCTGTGAGCAAGTTCCGGCTTCCGTTCGAACATCAGCCATGGACAGTTATCCGCCAAACCGGCACTATGATAACAGCCAGAAGAGGAACCGAGGAAATCACACGCAACATCTCTTTCTTCAAAAAGGTACACACCGGAACTCCGGACCAGCAGCTATCGGACAACCTGGATGCAAGACCACGTCAACCGCCAGTGGAGGAAGGAACAGATGGTGACCAAGGGACGACCCCCACTGAAGATGGGAACCGATCCGACCATGGCACCCCTTCACTGCCTGGAACACCAGTCGGAGGTCTGCCAAGTTCCCCTGTGAGATCCCCTGAGGGTGAAGTCTTGCAGGAAATGACCCCGTCGTTGCCATTATCACGGGGAGAAAACTCCAGATATGGCCTGAGAAGAAACCCGGCTCCATCCTCCCGGCTGGCAGACTTCATGGTGTGACAAACCTGGGACTGGAATTCTAGTGACTGGTAACAGATCTACATGATCAATGTTTGTTTGTTGTTTAATAAAGGTTGGAAGGAATGTAGTGTTCTCCGATTCGTGGTAGCAGTGCAGTCTACCCACGTCGGAGGTCTTACGCTAGCACTGGCACGTGTCGTCACACGCCAGCTATAAATAAAGGGGTGTGGCCCGGCGAAAGCAGTCAGGTCCACGCAGTGACTAAAAGAAGTTGTCCCGTGTTTACTGCGGCCTGCAGCGCTGATAAAATGTGCACAAGTGCCCCCCCACCCCCATCACAGGCAGGAGAACGCAGAGGCAACAATGGTGAAGGTGGAGAGAATGCGGTAGTAACTTGGTGACAGGGAAAGCAGCGTGAAGGGCGTGGGTGGTGGAAGCCGTGGATAGAGCACATGGACAAGCGCAAGATAGAGGAAGCAGATGGGTGAAAGAACAGAGTGCAGGGGGTAGGCCTTAATTAGCACGAAAGGGGGCAATTTTTGGGGGTAGTTTTTAGGCTTTGCGGTATGGCACGTGCATAACTTTATATGTTTTAAGCTAAAGCATCGAAAAATACAACGGTGGCTGGGCCCAGTGGGAGGGAGGGTAGGCAGGGCCACCATATTGTAAGAAAAGAACTTTTGCCTATGCCTCCAAATTTTGAATTAAACACTAATCGGTTAAGGATAAACAACACTTTATTAGTTTACCCTGACATTAATTTATGTCTTTGAATTGTAACTCAGTTTACAAAAAATTGTCTTCATTCTACATAAACAGACCTAAGATCACTATCAACTTCATGTCTGGCCATATACAGTTCGAAAAAACAATTTGTGCATATATACAGTGCAAAAAAATCAACAATGAACGTTTTACAGAAAAACTTTTAACCATAGGTGCATGGTCGTGACATGGACAAATTAGTCATGAACATTGTGAGCAAATTAAACATTTCACAATCAAAGGATCACAATCATGGGGAGATAGAAAGAGAAATGTATTTTCATTTTTTTCAAAAAAAAATTCATTTGGGAGTTGATTTTGAAAAAAAAGAAAAAAAAAATCTCTTTCTATCTCCCCATGATTGTGATCCTTTGATTGTGAAATGTTTAATTTGCTCACAATGTTCATGACTAATTTGTCCATGTCACGACCATGCACCTATGGTTAAAAGTTTTCCTGTAAAACGTTCATTGTTGATTTTTTTGCACTGTATATATGCACAAATTGTTTTTTCGAACTGTATATGGCCAGACATGAAGTTGATAGTGATCTTAGGTCTGTTTATGTAGAATGAAGACAATTTTTTGTAAACTGAGTTACAATTCAAAGACATAAATTAATGTCAGGGTAAACTAATAAAGTGTTGTTTATCCTTAACCGATTAGTGTTTAATTCAAAATTTGGAGGCATAGGCAAAAGTTCTTTTCTTAAGCTAAAGCATAGCATGCCGTCAGTGCAATCAAAGTGAATAAATAGAAGGTAAAGGCTGGCGGGCTCCATGTGAAAGGGAAAGCTGCAATGTGCGGCCACTGCCATTTTTTCTATTTATTTACTTTTGTAGCTGCTTTGTTGCTGCCGCTGTTGGGGGACTCCAAGCCCCAGAATCCTGCACTTTACTTCTCCCAGGAGGGAGGAGCCTACCTGTTCCTAAAAGCACCAAGAAGTACTGCGGCGCGGGATGCTGCTTTGTTGTAGCCGCTGTTGGGGGACTCAAAGCCCTAGAATCCTGCACTATACTTCTCCCATGAGGGAGGAGCCTACCTGCAATTAAATGCGCCGAGTACCGTGGCGTGGGACACTGCTTTGTTGCCGCCGCCACTGGGGTCTCCAAGCCCAGAATCCTGCACTTTACTTCTCCCAGGAGAGAGGAGCCTACCTGCGCTTAAATAGCGCCAACGGGCACCGCGGCGTGGGACGTTGCTTTGTTGCCGCCGCTGTAGGGAGACTCCGAGCTCCAGAATCCCGCACTTTACTTCTCCCCGGAGGGAGGTTCCTACCTGTGCTTAAATAGCGCCAATGAGAACCGTGGCGTAGGATGCGCACGGGCCGCGCCCGAACCAAGGGCGGGCCCGTCCCGCGCCCGTCAGCGACAGGAAGAGGAAGGGCAGGGCCATCCCCCCCTTGGCTTTTCAATTTGATCCAGTGACCTGGGGATTTGCAGTATCCTGTGTGCACCAAGCCCACAGCCAAGGTCTGTTTATTTGCTTGCCTCAACTTTGTTCCTGTTGCCTACGTTGATCTGTGCTTTATGGTCATCATGGCAACCAACTTTTGATTTGGAACTTGGGGTTTTGGGGATTGGCAATGTGACTATTGTCTATTGTTTTAAACTTCACATATCTCTATTTTTAAAACAGATTCTCCATTGAATGTAAAAGGTTTCCTTATACATGTTATCTGTTGGGACCTTACTGTATATATGGCCATGGTGAAAAGGAAGTACCGGGGTGGGGGGGGGGGACTAAATCCCTAAGGGAGACCCTGCCGTCCTCTTCTATCCTGAACTTTATTATGGGTGCATTGGAGGCAATGGTGGCGCTGGAAAAACAGATCATAAGGGGTGCCCCGGTTGTAACTCCCATTGTTATCCCCGGCAGCCCACTAATAAATGGTCAGCGGGAGCTAAGGAGCCTGATAAGTGTAATCCAAAGTCCCCACCTACCGTTATATTAGATAACCTGCCACCTAGAAAATGTTTTAAAACCACTTTAACTACTATTACTCCGATCCCTTCCTTGCCCGGAAGTGCAGGAGGGGGAGGTAAACGTACCCAAAAAATACCGCTCCGAAAGCAACCATCAACTGCTAAACACACTAAAACACCGGTCAACCACCTGTACACAGATCACGTTTCCCTGACCGTCTTAGTACAGACCCTCTCTGGCACACTTACGACTGCGCTTAGCTCTCTTGTGGAGCAACTAAAAGTCTTTGAGCCGAACATGTTATCCCGTTTAAATATGCTGGGGGCGATTCAGGTAACATCAGCATTTCCCCTCATCCCAGTGAGCCCTCAGCTCAGACTCAACATCCTCCCCTGCTGGAACCCGCACAACCCCCTCAGGGTATTTATTACCCTCCTTCCACATCCATAGCGAGGGCTGGCTATACGAACAGCGCCTACTTGCCCAACTCACAAGGTTACCAGCACCCTCCTTTTACTTCTTCAGTGAGGGTAGGGGTTATAAACAAACCATTTGGGCCTAGTTCTAACTTTGCCTCACCGTCTTTACCATCCCAATCAGTAACCTCCCTTCTACATCACTCATTAATCCCCAAAGCTCCACACTTTCCAACCATGTAATCTCAGAGACACCACGCGTTTTTCCTATCTCTAAAATGGACCAACTGGAGCTTCCGCCTGCAGCCACACCTTACATGGTAATGTTAGTCAATGTTCTCAAAGTTTCCAGCCCAACACCAAAATAATGGAAGTCCCTTCGGAACAAATGTTTAAACTAGCTGAATGCAAGGGTAGGGCTCGGCGGGGTACTTTTTGCTGACTTGAAAATGATCAGGAGAGTTAAATGGGTAGTAAAACCCTGGAGGGAGATTGTGTGGTTCTTTCGATTACATCTATCATTTTAGTGAAATTAATACTCAAGAGAGCTAGTTCACCTTCCATCACCACAAAGCAGATTGCTTTTCTACCTCTTGTTTTTTTCTACCAGCCGCCACCCTCTTTTCTAACAACAGCTCGCTCACACCACCAGGCACATCTCCCCGCCCCCCAACATCCTCCGAATTAAACTTTCAATAGGTTTGACTGTCTTTCCACTCTTTGTGGCTTGGATTGACTAAGGGTTTTTAATCATTCAAATGATGGCAATCTGTGTGGATTTGTTGCACCTTTAGAGTGTGCTTGGGCACCCTGCTTGGATATCGATGAGACCTGTGTGCCTCACAAGCCCCGCACCGCTGTACCTTTGAAGCCTTGGATTGCTGCTAATTCTATATTACAGAGAGCTTCATCTACTGTCACTAAGTTTCCTGCGTAAGCCAACACAGTTCTGTTCTGGAATGTTGCTGGCTTACGCAATAAAAGTGTTATGAGCGAGTGGTCCGATTTTACATGCCTACAGGAACCTTGGTCAGTGGATCCAATACATCTAACTGGCTTCAAAACATATCATTGTCCAGCGGTTCAATCAAACAGTGGACGTCTCAAAGGGAGCTTGTGTATTTACGTTTCGAATTTGTTGTCTCCTTTGAACACAACTGTGATTGTTACCAGTGCATTTTATCAAATTGTCATTCTACAAATGTCTGCACACTCTTCTATCGCTATTGTAAATTTTTATAACAACGCTTGTACTCAGGAATTTACTCTAGCTCTTAACCGTTTAGATCATGACTTAGAGACAGCTTTTCCTGGTGTTTGCAAGAACCCAATTATCCTATGGATCGGTGATCTTAACATTCGCGCCTACCCGCATCCATCTAATAGGGTCTGTGGCATGACGTCTCCAAATAATAATGATATTACTCACTTCTCCCATTCAGCCTATGGGGACTCCCTAAATGATTTTCTTTTTAAACATAACCTGGCTTTTTGTAACAAGCTTCTTAGTACTCCAGTTACAGTGAGTTGCACTTACAATGGCAGAGGTGAGAACAGCGTGATCGATTTTCTACTTTTCTCCCAGTGCTATTCTGAGTTGGTTTTAGTATTTTCTATACATGACATTGCAATTAGCGATCATTTTCCCCAAAGTGTTGCCCTGAACATCAATATTTTGACTATAAGGGGGGATGCACATAGAGCCACCACCTTGCAGAACATTTATATTTCCTGTTGAAATGGGTATGCATTAAGATGGTCCCTGGTGGACCCACCCAACTTATTAGCTAAATTAATTTGGAAAGAGAGGGAGGCATTTGAACTGTGCCTCGATGAGAACATGGAGGCACACGAGTTTATACTAGCGTTCGACCACATAAAAAGGGGCTCAACGTCAACCAGAGTACACCTAGGGCTTCCCACCCTGGCTGGTTTGACTCAGCATGTTCAAAAACACATAGAGATGTAAAACTTGCTCTAGCAAAAAAACTGAGACGGGTCTTGGAGGTACAGGAATGCAGATCCGCATATAAATTGTCCATTTTCCAACCGACAAAAAGCCTAAAGGAGGATACCTGGAATCGTTTACTTGAAGCCAGTCTGCCTAATGACAACATTATGTTCTGTCATATTATTAATACTCCTTACGACCCTGCGGACTGCCCCCGAGGTGAGATAGCCATTACTCAGGCTGCTTGGCTTTTCCACTTTACAGATTTATATTCCTCTACGAACGACATTGCGAATCCCCTGCCCATTGCACCCTTCACTAGTGAGTCTGCCACTATCTGTAACCCCCAACCAAAGGAGTTATGCGCTTTTCACTTTGGATGAAGTAGTTGTAGCACTGAAGACAAGCAAGGGTGACTAAGCCTCAAGCCCGGATGGGATCCCCATCGATTTGTTCAAGTTCAACACTGACATGTGGGGCCCCATCATTACTCTTCTCTTCAGAGCCTGTTGGGAAAAGGGATTTCTGCAAACCTGGCCTGAGTCTCCCATTGTCCCCATATATAAGAAGGGTGACCGTAATAGTCTGACACAATATAGGGCAATTTCACTTTTAGAATCCATGATGAAGGTAGGCCGGCGCATTCTTCTCGATCGCCTACAGCACTGGGCAGAGTCTAATAATATTCTCTCTGACCTGCAGTACGGCTTTTGGTCTGGGTTGGGGACCGTAGAGCAGGCCATTAACTTGGATTTTCTCATTGATAAATACACGCACATTAAGGAAGGGAACCTGTTTTTAGTTTTCGAGGACTTATCTTCTGCTTTTAATTTTGTGGTCCACGAGAAACTATGGTCCATTATGACTAGCCTGGGAGTTGAGTGCACCATTGTAAATTTCCTCAGAGATTTATATGCTCTAGGTTGTGGCAGAGTATGCTATGGCCTCAACGGCAACTGTACCCAGCCGTTTAATAAAAGAAGAGGGGTACGACAAGGTTGCATACTTGCCCCCTTCCTGTTTAATCTCTGTCTCAACAGTGGAGGTGATACCTTGGTAAGCAAGTGCTCTGATTTACCCCAAGTAGGCCATCGTCCAATCCCGGCTCTGCTTTACGCCGACGGTACCGTTTTAATGGCTCGTACTCCCCTCGAACTGCAATGCCTAGTCGATGAATTTGTGAGTTTTATGCATGACCACGACCTAAAAATTAACATCAGTAAAACCTTTGCCATGAAACTTTGGCACACAGTCCCTTTTTGTCGTGACATTTTATTTGAGGGCGTATAAATTTAGTACACTACTACTTTCTCTTACCTGGGGATAGTATTCAGTCATACTGGGAAGCGGCAACGGGCAGTAAAATCTAGGCACCTCCATTTCGTTAAAACTACAAGAGCACTGCTGCAGTTTGCTAGTACTCAAAGATTGAAACATCCCAGGGAAATGTTGACCATTTTTAAGGCAAAATGTAGACCCACTGCCATGTATGGGTCTGAACTATGGCGACATGGGCAGAGTAATAGTCTTCAATCAGAAGAAAATGCTTTTCTAAGAAACCTTGCTATTCCGAAAAGCAGTGCAACTTATGCCTGTCATACAGAATTAGGAGTTCCTTATATCTCAGACCTGATGAGGATACAACCAGTGTTATTATGGCACAACATTTGATCATCTGAGCATACTACACTGAACCGATCTATTATAACTGACTGTCTTAGATCATCACTCGCCTTCAAGGTTCCTGGCTCAAATTTGTGCACAACCTTCTGGCAGACATTGGTCATCCTGAGTACTTCGACCATCCTGAGAGCTTGGTTTTCGTCCAAAGAAAAGTACTCAAAAAGAAATGCTTATCATTATTAGAGGAAACAAGATTAGCATCTGAAATTCTGAAACCTTCAGTCTTGAGGAATCAGATTATATTGACTAGTTTTAATTTGCAATTTTATCTAGCCAATGTGGTCAATGCGTGCCACAGGTTATGCTGATTCAGTTCCATTTGGATATTTTCCATCAATTAATCAGCTTCCCCATCGTTGATAACTGGTCATCTGACCTGGGGAAATGCACCTGTGACGACATCTCTTTGCAGAGCACTATGCACAATGTCCTATTTTGTGAACATTTTTCTGAGATGAGGAAGAAACATTGCAAACCCTTGTTACTGCAGCTGTGCCTTACACAATGCCATCCAGCTTACTTGTACCTGCAAATGCTACCAAACATCTATATATGTGCTGTAATCTCTTGATTTCTGTGTGCCGTCCTCAATTGTAGGAAACATCTATAGGCTGTAGTCTACAGCTGTAATTAAAATTTAAATTGACGATGTACTGGAATATTGTATTTTCATCTATGTGCTGTAGTTTTTAAACCTTTTTAAACTATTTTATCTTTTATACTGGTTGTTAATCAAGTTTGTTATGGATGCAATAATGTAGCTATTGTGATTAACGTGGGAATTCAAATAAAGCTTATTTTGACTTGACTCGACTACTTTTGTAGTAATTGCGGCACGCAGCGCTTTAGCTTTAAACGTGTGAAGCTAAAGAGGCGTGTTTGGCGATTGCTACCAAAGCAAATAAATAGAAAAGAAAGGCAGCGGCCCACCCTTTTTTCCATTTATTTACGCGCCTTAGCTTTCAACATGTAAAGCTAATGCGCGTCGTGTTGTGAATGCTAATAAAATTAATTTATTTTAAAAAACATAACCTTAAAGCCAATATCTATTAAAATAAATATATAAAATGAAACTTAAACTTGAAGCCCACATACCTAAATAATTATTAACGAGCAGGAGCGAGGTGAAGAAGGCAGATGCAGCGCTAAGAACTATTAAAGATATAAACCAATGAAATACCAACAAGTCTGAAAGGCACTGAAAGGAGTCAGTAAAATACATATGTGGAACATAGGCGGAGTATAAAGCCCATATCCTGAATACAGCATGTCTCGTAGAAACAGTGCAGGCGCTGCCTAGGTGAGACCTAAAAATGTTGAGTTTGCCATAGCAAGTTTGTATCCTACTCAACCTTCTGTTTTGATCAAAGTGTTTCCGCTGCAATTGCATAAGCACTTTTGCATAAAAACAGTCTCCTACTAAGTGGGCAGACCTTTGCTTGGAAGGCAAAGGTGAGGACTTCCACCAACCCAGCAGACTTGTGGACTGTCTGCAAGTGGTTAAATGTCTTTGTATCGAAATGGAGCAAGCGCCCCCTAAAGTGTCAAACTCTGGCCCAGGAAGAAGTATTTTCGAATAAGTTGTACTAAAACACTAAAGACTGCAGTGCTGTAATAGAGAACGCCACCTGCGGATTATGTGAGAATTCTGTCAGTGCCATAAATAATTAAGAATGTCTGGAGGTAGGCAGCATGAGAAAATAGAGGGGCAACGGTTTCCCAGCCAAACACAGTTTCGGGGCCATAAAATACTAATCTGTCAGCGTGTCCAAACTTAATTGGAGGGCTCATCTGTCATGGACATCTTCCTCCGTTCCTATTTCACACCCCTCTGTTCTGCTCTAGCATGATGTTCAGAATGGCGAGTTGGCTTATTGTCTTGGACAGGTGTGCTCGGGTAGCATGTAAATTTGAAGGCTGGCAAATGGGAACAACCATTCGGAAAACAGCAGAAACACCCACACCAAGTAATTTAATGAATTCCTGCAATAATTCTTTGAATATTAGCACTATAATAGAAACAAAGCTGATTTCCCAAAACATTGCATACATTCAAAGTTTAGACAATCAGTGACATGGGAGTGCAGACCTAACAGTTAAAGACTTTACATTCCTGTAAAGCAATGCCAGAAACCCCTGGCTGGCTTTCTAAAAAGCAGCACCGTAGAAGGAGAGCAGTGTTCGGGAGACATACAGCAATATACACTACTTTGCGTTGAAGTCTTACATGGGTCCGGTGATACAGCCTTTTAAAGCTAATGAGTTGGAAATCTTTCTCTTTGATCAAATGGGGAGACTTTAATGTATTCATGCTCGTTGTTGCAAGCTCCAGTGTTTTGGCTGTTTGTCCATATGAATCAGATGTTTGTTTTCTCTTCGTGTCCAAAAAACCTGGTGAGAGTTACAAAGTCCCTAGCCAAGGTTTCTGTTCGCATCAAAAATGTATTTGCTTATACATATCAGGGTTTCCTGTCCTCCAGGTAAGATTTCTATCCTTAGTCTGATAACTAGGTAAAGATAACTCATGTAATATTTCTTGCTTCTTGTGAAATTTCTTGGCAGCATTTATGTTAGCAAAACTTACATTTAAGATGCTCTGAGCAAGTGCACACATTGGCACACAGCATCAAGTAAGCTAAGCTAATCTTCAAGTGACTGAAATTCTTGCAGAGACTAAACCCTGCTTAGTACATTTTTTGAACATGTTGACTTGAAGCCTGTCCCCTCTTGTCTTTTCCATACATTTGTAAACTGTTCTTCCAAATTGGGAACAGGAGAGTGTCAAACCCAAGAAACATAAATACTCTACTTCTCTCCTAGTCCTAGAATCCCTTTTGTTACCACTATCTACTGACCCACTACTTCCTACATGCGCTGCTGGTCTTATTAATGACCAGCTCTACAAGAGAACCGGATGCAGCACAGTGTGCATTCTCCAGTATTAGGGGTGTCTTTCATAGATTCACAAGCCTGAGTCATTCCCCGTCGGCGGAGTGGGAGTCCCACGGTACATAAAATAGCAATAATATGCCAGAATATCATAGTATAACCAGTAATTCCCAACCAGGAAGTAAAGTAGCCCAAGCTACAGGAGAAAAAACTTCCACACTCATGACTATCCTAGTCATTTTGAATAGACCAAACTGCAGCCAATCAGGCAAAAGGCACCCACCAGAAGGTTCTCCCCAGAGGCTCAGATTTTCTACTTCAAGTCGTGTGAAGGGAGTCTCCCTGAGCTCTGCTCAGTACTTCTCTATTTTCCTTCTGGAATCTAGTGTTTTGAAGATGTCTACCAAGAAATCTTTCTTCAGGCCTTTTGACTCTTGTGATAAGCTCTGGCTTTTTAAAGAAGACCCCCACAAGAAGTGCATTTACTGCCTGTATCCTGAACATCAAGTGAAGGACTGCAAGATCTGTAGGACCTTCCCTCAGAAGACCCTCAGGGACAGAGAGGGCCGCCTGCTTTTGTGGCTACAAAAGCTCAAGGATTTGGATTATCCTGCTTCTGAGGTAGGCAGTATTGCCTCTGGGTCTACTTCAGCCTCTAGGAAGAGAGCTGCTGATGAGGTTTTAACTTCTCCTGGGGCTAAGGTTGCTAGGAAGCAACAACCTGTTAAGGGGTCTGAGAGGCCTTTCCACATCTAAGGCTACTCCCCCTGTTAAGGAGAAAAGTGGTTCATCTACGCCCCCGAGAAAATCCACAAAGAAGTTACCTCAAACATTTTCTGAGAAGACTTTACCTCAGAAACAGACCCTGTCGTCGACGAAGATCTCCGTCGACGCTACGTCAACGGTAACTTTTTCCTCTCCTAAGCCTGAGATAATTACGTCGACGGCAGAGTCTTCATCTTCTGCCATCGCCGACGGCTAAACTAAAGAAGATCCCGTCGACGACACCGTCGACACTTGTTCTCCCGTCGATGAAGAAGCCACCGTTGACAGGATCGTCGACGACCACCACACCGACAACGAAGACACCATCGGCAACGAAGACACCATCGTCGACGAAGATACCATCATCGATGAAGCCAACATCGTCGACGAAGCCAACAGCGTCGACGAAGACAACATCGTCGACGAAGACACCACCGTCGACGGAGCCATTATTGTCGACGACGATTACTGTACCGTCGAGGACGACCTCATTGTCGTCTACCGCCAAACCCAGGTCGACGAGTCCTTTGGTAGAACCCCTGTCGATGCCACAGCTATCTTCTTGTACCGCTTTGCAAGTGTGGTCGCCGTCTACGGCTTTTCTGTCGACGCCAAAGCCGTCTTTACTTCAGAGACGTGGTTCAACCTTGGAACCTTCATCTCCTCTACATATTTCACCGCAAAAAATACCTCTACAGGTTCCAGACAAGCTACTGGATTCTGAGGACAGTGAGGAGGATTCTGTTATTGAAGAAACATTTGGAACGGAGACAAGTCCTTCCGAATTGAATATAAAATATCAAGAGGACGACCAAGAAGATCAGCATTCGCCTGAGCAAATGATATTAACTGTGACAAATGTCCCTTCAGCTCAGGTGTCGATAGCATTGCTCACCAACCTTCAATGCATGCTAGATGACTATTACAGGCATTTTCCGCCATCGGAGTCAGCAGGCTCTGTTCCTCCTACACCTGTGGTTGAGACGCCTTTGCCTGACCTCAGACCTCCAAGGTCTCCTCCACCTGCATCATTCAATCAGCCGGACGAACAACGTTCTTCAGACGAATAAGAAAGAGAAGAGGAGAAGTCGATAACGAGTCATTGATGTCGGAGTGGGATGATTACCAGGTTCAAACTCCTTCTCCTTTGCCACCGGCTACTTCAGATTCACCTCCAGTGGACGTGGGTGGATTCCACCTTTTAATGGAGCGGGCCACGAAACGCTTCCACATTCATATGGAGCATACAGAACAGGAATGCTTCCTAGATGATTTTAAAGACCAGCCAAGGAAGCAAGCGAAGTCTATATACCTATTATAGATTTCATCTGGAAGGAGTGGATTAAGGTCATGTCTAACCCGGCTTCCATTCCTCCGGTCCTGCCAAGGATTGATAAAAAGTATAAGGCTCCGGAGAAGTCCCCTGCTTGCCTTATAGGACAAACAAAACTTGTAGGAGAGTAGGGTCTGCTATCCTATGGTCACCCCAATTTTTTGCTTTTTGCTTCACTGGTTTTCGACTTAATGTGGCTGTGGGCCTGCTAATCAGACCCACAGCCTGCTGTTCTCTCTCTAAAATTCACAGACATGTACTATAGGTACATCACCAATTTGGTACTGGACACCTTGTCAGCCCCTGTACCATGCACTATAGGTGCTCAGGGCATGGGTGCATCCAAGGCCTACCAGGGGCTGCAGCATATCTTTTGCCACCCCTGGCTGGTACTTAAATCGACACAACTGGCTGTTCACACAGCTGGGGCAAGGTGGTGTAATCACCCCTTGCTTAGATATAGTATACCTATATCTAAACCTATATCTGGACACATATGTACCTATAAGTCACTCCTATGGCAGGCCTTTACAATCCCGGAGGCAGAGTGCTTGGTTTTATGTGAGATGGTGCTCTAGCATGAGCTGAGCCTGTCTGCAGTGTTCGGAACCATTTCCTTACTGCTGTTCCAGTGATACTGCCATACCATATACTCCTTAAGTGCATTATAATCCTCGCGGTTAATGCTAACTTTGGTTTGGCTTTATCAAAACATGTCGTGTTTGGTGTCATACACTTTGGAATACTACCCCCTCGCCAGTTCTGGCGATGGGGGTAGCATTCCACCCTTCTAGAGGGAGAAGACATGTTACTTTACTGAAAACGCGGTTAATCCTAACCAGAGCCCCAGCATCACAAAATGGATGCTGCTGCCACAGACACATGTCTGGCCTCCTGCTGCTGACCGAAACTTGGCAGAGGACGCCTGGACAAAGGGTTTCCTGTCACAGGGAGGTGTCACACCACCCCAGACAGGAGATAGTGGATTGTAGCAGGGAGGGTTGAAAGAAACTAGACACTGCCTGGGGCGCACAAGGTGTCCCTGGGCAGATTCCAGTCAAACCGGTTCTGGGGCACTCCTGCCCCAGTCTTGGCGCGAAGCTGGACAAAGGGAAAGGGGTGTAACCACCCCGTTCCCAGGTCCCACCCATAGGAGGGACCTAGCAGGTAATCCAGCCCCCAGATTTGGAATATAGGTGGGAGCAGTGCCAATGCACATCAGATTATCCTGACTGAAACTTATGAAACGAAACTCTGGACCCTTCGACATCCTACTCGACGTAGAAGACTGAAGAATCTCCCTTGTGGTCAAGGAGTGACCACCCTGTGCAAACATGCACCATCCAGCACCTCGACGTTTGCTTTGTTGCAGTTCCCGCCGGAACTCGAGCGACAGAGATCGACAAGACCCAGCGTGCCTGCCTTCTAACAGCCCGATCCACAGTCCCTGCAAAGCTGAGACCTGTGGAGGCGACCTGAAGCGTGGGAGCGGCCATCTTGGAGGAACAACGAAGCGCTGACCGTGCAGCACCCGAGGCTCCCTCGAAGCTGTGCATTGGAGTTTGAGAAGCTCCAGCCCCGAGCAGCTTTTGCACCGAAGCTCACCCCTCCACACTCGACGAGTGCTGCGTGGGGCCCTTTTGCATTTTCCTGCTCGACGCTTTGGTCCGGTCGCTTGCCCGTTGGCTAGTGACCCCAGAACCGACGAACCTAAGAATTTACACAGCTGGTCTGGTTGCTCCCGACTGGCCCTCGCTCCCCTGAAAAGGAGCACCCGCTCTGACCTTGCTGGTCCGAGTATTAAGCCTTCTTCGAATCCTGCGTGGGCTACCTTTGCCAAGGTTTGTTGACTCTGATCCGGAAGCCGACACCGCCGACAGCGAGAGCCTTCGTGGGACAGCTCGTGATTCACTCCAGGACATCCTCGGTGCCCCAGAGTCCACGTGGCAGCGGAGACAAGGCACCCGACACCCACCTGATTGCGCCCAACATCGCCTGGTTCCTTCCTGGTTCCTTCCTGGTCACTGGCTAGTGACCCAGACTCTGTCCCCTCTGCTTTCAGGTACTCTTCAACTTCGATCCACCCTTGGATCGCACCGGACACTTCTCTTCTGGACGCCTGCAGCATCTTCATCTCCAGGCACCATAGAACTGCGTGATGAAACCCGACACATCTTTGCACCTGTGCACCCGCTTCCTGTGGGTGAGGTAATACTTGAACGCCAGTGCTCCTGTAGGGGTTAACACCTCTAGTGTCTAAGTCTAAAGTTTTGTCCTTCTTGTCCAGTCGGAAGACTCCTAAAACTGTAACTCGATAACTTTTACGCACCATTGACTTTGCATTGGTGCATGCGTGTGCTTTCTGCACTGCACCCGAATCCCGCGGGCTACTCCCGTCCTAACTGCTGTTAGTCCAGTGTAGTCCCAGCGATTCCCAAGGCCCTAGGCCTTACCCCCGATTGATTAGTGATTGTTAAACCACTTTATTGATATATGGTTTGAGTGGCCACCGGCCTCATCCAAAACGTGCAACTTGTCTATGTTATACAGTGCTTTTATTTAAACGCTTGTGCTTCATTGCTCATAAAGAGTAGTGGGGATTATTCTGATAATAAATACATATATTTTTATAATATATAACTTGTGTGGTGTCCTTTCATTTGATATTACAGGATTGCATATGGTAAAACAGCTGGCTTCACATGTCCTCTTAAGCCTTTAGGCTGCTTAGTCCATGCTACCACTGGGATAGCTTGTCTTTAAGGTTGACTTACAACCACCACCATAAGGGATTGTTTGGACTGATACAGGGTGCCCACAGAACTGTGGACATCATACATCAGGCCAACTTCTCACATTGGTGACCAGCGGTACGGATTTGAGCTTGCTGTTGTTTTACCTTTGCAATCTTTTTATCAAATTGAAAGATCACATTAAGTACCAATAGGTACATATAAATAAAAGCTTAGCATATTTAAGTTCTACTGAACTTAGTAGTTGTAGGTAAAAGGGCTTAGGACACCCTAACTACAACTCACTAATAAGGGATAGTAGGAAAACACTTAGGGCCCGATGTAGGTGGCCATTACCGGTCGGTAACGGCCGAATTCGGCCGTTACCGACCGGTAAATGGGTCATTGAGATGTAGGGGACCTTTTTTACAGAATTGGTAAATTTACCGAATCGGTAAATTTACCGATTCTGTAAAATACCGAATCGGTAATTTTACCGATTCGGTAAATCTCACATGTAGGTGGCACTGCAAACAGCGCCACAGGCCTTTAGGAGTCTGTATTTTACCACCCAATCGGATTGGGTGGTTAAATACCGAATCCAGGTGTGCATGCACATCTGTGCATGCACACCTGTGCCATGTGACACACAGACATGCCCTTAGGGCATGTATGTGTGCCACATGGCACACATGCCTGTAATTGGGGTGCCAGAGGGTGTCAAAGTGACACCCCCTGCACCCTTGCAAAATTCGGTATTTACCGATTTGGTAAATACCGATTCGGTAATGCCCATTGATTCCTATGGGCTTCAATGCCCATAGGAATCAATGGGCATTACCGATTCGGTATTTACCGAATCGGTAAATACCGATTCCTTCCGATTCGGTAATTATAAAAATAAAATTACCTACATCTGCCCTCCTCTTTTTTACCACTTCTTAAATACCGATTCAGTATGAATCGGTATTTAAGAAGTGGTAAAAAAGATTTACCTACATCGGGCCCTAAGTGTAGGTAGGTGCATCACTTACACCACACTAGAGTCATGTCTACCACAGGTGAAGCTCAGAGCTCTCTACCTTTGGTGGTTGACCCTCCACAGGCAACCTCAGACTATGACAAATTCAGCCATAGAGACCTGAGTGCCCTGTGCACTGCCAGGAAGCTGAAAAAGGTCACAACCCTACCATTCCTGTCATGATAGCCATCCTGGTGAAGGATGACCTTGAGAAAGGCAGAACAGTCCCCTCAGGATCAGGAACAGGAGTGCATCCCCCAGACAATGAGAACACCACACCAGAAGAGGAGGGGGAGGATCCAGAGTCAAGTGATGATGTAGACAATCATCCAGGGGATACCCAGGTCCCAGTGGCAAGGCTTAGCCAGGCCAACTTGGACCGACATGGAAATGGAGAGGGCCAGCACCTCCCCAGAGTACATAGCAGGATTTTCCCAGGCAATAGGAGAGAGAGAAGCCCTTCCAGGGATTCTCACATTTCTAGTGCCTCAAGAGAATCACCAAGAGGAATGACTTCCCCTCAAAGAAGAGAGCATAAGGCCAGGATGAGAGCAGTTAATCTCCAAATAGAAACAGAGGAATTAGCCCTGGCCCAAGCTAGACTAGCTTTTGCAAGAGAGCAGAAGCTAAGTGGTGAAATACCCACTGGTGGCAGCATTATCCCAAAGGATAAAGACAGGTCCTATGATCATAGAAACCTGAGTAAGATTGTGCCCCCTACAGAGATGGGGATGATATCCACAAATGGATAACTGCTCTTGTGAGGGCTTGCATGGTACAGCAGGTCCCTCAAGATCAGTGGGCAGCAATCTTGTGGCTCTCCTTTTCTGAGAAAGGGAGAGATAATCTCCTCACAGTTAGACCTGAGGATGCTAAAAACGACTCTGTCTTGAAGAGTGCTCTTATTGTTGGGTTTGGCCTAACCACTGAGCAATACAGGTTGTTGTTCAGAGACACCCAAAAAGCACAGACTCAAGACTGGACTGATTTCGTTGATTGTGCCACTAAGGCTCTGGAGGGTTGGTTGCAGGGAAGTAAAGTTTCAGGCTATACAGGATTGTACAATCTTATAATGAGAGAGCAGATCCTTAATAACTGTACAAACCAGCTGTTGCATCAACACCTTGTAGAGTCTGATCTGACCTCTCCCCAAGAATTGGAAAAGAAGGCAGACAAATGGGTCAGAACAAGGGTTAAGCAGAAACCCCAGAACCAAGGAGGTGATCCGAAGAAAGCAGACCAGAAGGGTGGAGATAAGAAAGAAAAAGACCAGAAGTCTTCTACAGGCCCTCAAAATAATAATAAGGAGGGTGGTTCCAAAAATGGTAACAAGAAAAAGAAGAATGATGGCCCAAAGAAACCTTGGTGCAACTTTTGCAAGTCCACTTCTCATTGGGGAAGTGAATGCACTAAGAGAAATCCAGTTCCTACCACTGCAGCCCCTAAGGCAACTGCACCCCCTAGTACAGTCAGCAGTGGTAGTACACAACCCAAGGCTATAGTGGGGTTAACCCTGGGTACTGAGATGGAGACTGGCTTAGTCAGAATCCCTACTCAGGCAGTTCTGATCTGTGAGGGGGACATAGTTATGTCCTCTACTGTGAGTCCCAATAACTTGGGCAAGTACAGGCAGACGCCTTTAATTAATGAGAAACTGGCTCAGGCCTACAGGGACACTTGTGCCAGTTTCCTTATGGTGACACCTAACTTTGTGGACCCTGAACAGATGATACTAGGTGAGAACTACCTAGTGACCAACGCTAGCAATGCCAGTACTACACATAGTGTGGCTGTTGTTAACTTCTCCTGGGGAGGGGTAACTGGCCTCAAAAGAGTTGTTGTTAGTGCTGGCCTTCCAGTTGATTGTTTGTTGGGCAATGATCTTGAGGAATCCTTATGGTCAGAAGTGGAGTACAGGACTCATGCAGAAATGCTAGGGATTTCAGCCCATGTCCTTGCTGTAACCAGGTCCCAGGGCAAGAAGTGCCTACCTGAACCTGTGGTGGATCTTGAAGCAATAGACCAACCACAACCCAAGAGAAGGAGCAAGAGGGTCAAGGCAGTGCCTTCCCACTTGCCCCAGGTTGAGGATCAGACCTCACAGGAGGGTGATTCTGTGTCCCAAGAGGAGACTGTCTCTGAAGAGCTTGAACCTGATCAGGTTGAGTTTCTGGGGACAGGGGGGCCTCAAGGGCAGACCTGGGGCAGGCTCAGTTTACTTGCCCTTCACTTGAACCCCTCAGACAGCAAGCTGCTGCTGAGGCTGCTGGGAATGCTCAAGGTACCCATAGAGTGTATTGGGATGATGGGCTCCTTTATTCAGAGGCTAGAGACCCCACGCCTGGTACAGCCAGGAGGTTGGTTATACCTCTGCAATTTAGGGGCTTCCTTCTAACCTTGGCCCATGATATTCCCCTTGCAGGACACTTAGGCCAGAACAAGACTTGGGACAGGCTTGTCCCTCACTTTCACTGGCCTCATATGTCAGAAGATGCCAAGGAGTTTTGTCGCTCCTGTGTCACCTGCCAAGCCAGTGGCAAATCAGGTGGCACCACAAAGGCCCCCCTTATACCTCTACCTGTGGTGGGGGTGCCCTTTGAGAGAGTTGGGATTGACATTGTTGGACTAATGGATCCCCAAACAGCATCTGGGCACAGATTTATCCTGGTGGTAGTGGATCATGCCACCAGGTACCCAGAGGCAATTCCCCTGAGGACCACAACAGCTCCTGTGGTGGCAAGGGCCCTACTTGGAGTTTTCTCCAGAGTGGGCTTTCCAAAGGAGGTACTTTCAGACAGAGGTACTAACTTCATGTCTGGATACTTAAAGGCAATGTGGAAGGAGTGTGGAGTGAACTATAAGTTCACCACACCCTATCACCCACAGTGCAATGGGCTGGTTGAGAGATTCAACAAGACCCTAAAAGGAATGATAAAGGGATTACCTGAAAAGCTCAGGCGTAGATGGGATATCCTTTTACCCTGCTTACTCTTTGCTTACAGAGAGGTCCCACAGAAGGGGGTTGGCTACAGCCCTTTTGAACTTTTGTTTGGCCACCCTGTAAGGGGTCCCCTGTGTCTTGTGAAGGAAGGATGGGAGTTACCTCTCAAAAAGCCTAAGCTTGATATTGTGGACTATGTACTTGGTCTCCGCTCCAGGATGGCTGAGTACATGGAGAAAGCATCCAAAAACCTGGAGGCCAGACAAGAATTACAGAAAGCTTGGCATGACCAAAAGGCTGTTCTGACTGAGTACCAGCCAGGACAGAAGGTGTGGGTGTTGGAGCCAGTGGCCCCAGCAGCTCTCCAGCACAAATGGTCTGGACCCTACACCATACTGGAAAAGAAGGGAGAGGTCACCTACTTGGTGGACCTTGAAACCCCTAGGAGCCCCCACAGGGTGCTCCATGTGAACAGGTTGAAAGCATTCGTTGACAGGGAAAGCATGGGTTTACTCATGGCTACAGATGGGGATCAGGAGGAAGAGAGTGACCCTCTCCCAGACCTGCTTTCCCAAAACCCTGATGATGGCTCAGTGGATGGAGTAGCCTTGGCAGGCAGCCTCACTGACCAGCAACAGATGGACTGCACACAGGTTTTGCAAGCCCATAGACACATGTTTTCACTTACACCCAGTCAAACTAACTGGTGCACGCATGTGGTGGATACTGGTGACAGTCTGCCTGTCAAGAATAAAATCTACAGGCAACCTGACCATGTCGGGGATTGTATAAAGGCTGAGGTGCAGAAAATGTTAGAACTTGGAGTGATTGAGCCATCAGAGGGCCCATGGGCCAGCCCAGTAGTCCTTGTGCCAAAACCTCATACCAAAGATGGAAAGAGAGAAATGAGGTTTTGTGTGGACTATAGAGGTCTCAATGCTGTCACTAGGACTGATGCTCATCCCATTCCAAGGGCAGATGAGCTCATTGATAAATTGGCTTCTGCCAAATATCTGAGCACATTTGACTTGACAGCTGGCTATTGGCAAATCAGGTTAGCTGAGGAGTCTAAGGCCAAGACAGCATTCTCTACCCCCAGTGGACATTATCAGTTTGTGGTGATGCCCTTTGGTTTGAAGAATGCAACTGCCACCTTCCAAAGGTTGGTGAATCAAGTCCTTTCTGGGTTGGATGACTTTTGCGCAGCATATCTAGATGATATTGCTGTATTTAGCTCTACCTGGGAGGATCACCTGATCCACCTGAAGAAGGTTCTGGAGGCCCTGCAAAAAGCAGGCCTGACTATCAAGGCTACCAAGTGCCAGATAGGGCAGAGCAAGGTTGTGTACTTGGGCCACCTAGTAGGTGGGGGTCAAGTTCAACCATTGGAGAGCAAGATCCAGGCCATACAGGACTGGGCTCCTCCAACTACTCAGACACAAGGCAGAGCCTTCTTGGGCCTGACTGGGTATTACAGAAAATTTGTAAAGAACTATGGGTCCATTGTGACACCATTGAATGATCTGACATCCAAGAAGATGCCCAAAAAGGTTCAGTGGACAGTTAGCTGTCAAAGGGCATTTGATGACCTGAAGAAGGCCATGTGCTCTGCACCAATCCTTAAGAGTCCTGACTACTCCAAACAGTTCATTGTTCAAACAGATGCTTCTGAGTTGGGGGTGGGAGCTGTGCTTTCACAACTTAATATAGATGGTCAAGACCAGCCCATTGCTTTCAATAGCAGAAGGCTGACCCCCAGAGAGAAACGTTGGTCAGCCATTGAGAGGGAGGCCTTTGCTGTGGTTTGGGTCCTGAAGAAGCTGAGGCCATACTTGTTTGGTACTCACTTCCTAATTCAGACAGACCATAAGCCCCTCTTGTGGCTTAATCAGATGAAGGGTGAAAACCCCAAACTACTCAGGTGATCCATTTTGTCCCTACAGGGGATGGACTTTACAGTGGAGCACCGCCCAGGGACTGACCATGGTAATGCAGATGGTCTCTCTAGGTACTTCCACTTAGAACATGAAGACTTATCTGGTCAAGGTTAAGTTTAATGTCCCTGCGTTTGGGGGGGGGGGGGTTGTGTAGGAGAGTAGGGTCTGCTATCCTATGGTCACCCCAATTTTTTGCTTTTTGCTTTACTGGTTTTCGACTTAATGTGGCTGTGGGCCTGCTAATCAGACCCACAGCCTGCTGTTCTCTCTCTAAAATTCACAGACATGTACTATAGGTACATCACCAATTTGGTACTGGACACCTTGTCAGCCCCTGTACCATGCACTATAGGTGCTCAGGGCATAGGTGCATCCAAGGCCTACCAGGGGCTGCAGCATATCTTTTGCCACCCCTGGCTGGTACTTAAATCGACACAACTGACTGTTCACATAGCTGGGGCAAGGTGGTGTAATCACCCCTTGCTTAGATATAGTATACCTATATCTAAACCTATATCTGGACACATATGTACCTATAAGTCACTCCTATGGCAGGCCTTTACAATCCTGGAGGCAGAGTGCTTGGTTTTATGTGAGATGGTGCTCTAGCATGAGCTGAGCCTGTCTGCAGTGTTCGGAACCATTTCCTTACTGCTGTTCCAGTGATACTGCCATACCATATACTCCTTAAGTGCATTATAATCCTCGCGGTTAATGCTAATGTTGGTTTGGCTTTATCAAAACATGTCGTGTTTGGTGTCATACACTTTGGAATACTACCCCCTCGCCAGTTCTGGCGACGGGGGTAGCATTCCACCCTTCTAGAGGGAGAAGACATGTTACTTTACTGAATACGCGGTTAATCCTAACCAGAGCCCCAGCATCACAAAATGG